>NC_082701.1:51327543-51929786 GCF_949987515.2 Delphinus delphis
TGGCGCAAGCTAGAAGGTCGCTCGGTAACCAGAGCTCTGCGAGCCGCTGGGCGAGATTTCTCGGGACTCACCTCCCTTCGCGACGTAGTTGGGCTCACGCTTACTCTGAGAAGAGTCCAGACCCCAGAGAGAAGATCCTAAGTGACTTGCTCGTGGACGAGGTGGCCGAGTGGTTAAGGCGATGGACTGCTAATCCATTGTGCTCTGCACGCGTGGGTTCGAATCCCATCCTCGTCGGTTTGCGGTTGCTGTAGCCTGCCTTCGATTTTTATAATCCAAGAATTTCTCTTCTTACCTTCGGTCTGCCAGGATTCAATTTCTGTGTCGCCCCTTCACCCTCTCTCGGTTGCGGCCGCGGATTTCGTCCCTTCTACCCTGTTTTCCAGTACGGCCAAAGGTTGGTGAGGAAGGCACCCTGGCATTCAGTCACCTGCCATAGAACTGACCTGGCCAGGGAAACGAGGTGGAAAACCATATAAGTCGGGCGCCGTGGCTTAGTTGGTTAAAGCGCCTGTCTAGTAAACAGGAGATCCTGGGTTCGAATCCCAGCGGTGCCTCCGAAGGTATCAGTTACCTTTTGCAAACACCGCAAGGAAAGAGCTGTGGGCATTTGGCGCTTATATACATAATTTTCCACAGCTCTTCGGGAATCTGCTAGTTGCTATCAGGCGGCCTTTTCTATTTCCGGTTGTGTGCGTCAACGCTACGTGCATGTCGTCAGTCTTAAGCTGTATGTTTGCACCTCGATCTGCCGCCAAGCACCATAGTGGCATTATTGTGCTTGTCAGTGTTTTGGCTTGGATGTTGCTTCCCGAAACGATAAGTGATTCCGTTTTCGTATTCTGTTTTCCTGTCTCCCCAAAAAATCTTACCCATTTTAAAATTTTCCTGAAGAGAGGACTGATCAGTAATTTGTATTTTACATAGATTCATTTTTTCGAGGCCCCTGTCAGCTGGCCGGTTAGCTCAGTTGGTTAGAGCGTGGTGCTAATAACGCCAAGGTCGCGGGTTCGATCCCCGTACGGGCCAGTAACATAACATTTTAAAAATGTGTACTGCTAATTTCTTGTTGCTTAGGGAAGGCTTGTGGAGCATTTCTAATACCGGAACTTTTCACACCCCAAAGAGAAACGTGCTTAAATTCCTTCCGAGTCGTAGTGTCTTGAGAGAGCAGAAAAGTTTAAGGAAACTGGATCTCTTTCTGTGATCTCTGTTTCCAAATCTCCTGACCATAACGGGGGGCTCCTGGAATTTACTATGTGACGGTAAATGGAAGGCTGTCCGGGATTGTAACAAAGATTGTTTCAGACCATACATATGGCACTGATCAGCAGAGTGTGAGAAATGGGGTCAAGAAAGGAGTTAGCAAGTGTTTCCACTCTTTCCAGAGCCAAGATGTCCAGTTTGCCCAGGAACTGAGAAGACGACCCTTTCCCTTTCTCTTCTGGATCACCTTGCTTCTGATTCTGCTTTTACTGGGTCTCTGAGCCCAGATCTGTGTCTTACATTTCCCCTCCGTTCTGCTGTTCAGGAGCAGGAACCATATCCTTCCCCATGTGGCCTGGGACCCCCACCCCACTCGCAGCACCGGCCCCAAGAAAACTCCACGGAAAGACTGACCTTCATGCCCATACCTTTGGCTCATCAATCCCTTAACCCCACACAGACAGAGTCTCACCCTTAGCAGCAGCAGCACTTTAATTCCACAAAAACTCAGAAAGCCAAAACTGATTAGAACACTCCACAACAGGTGGGCTTCAAACCCAGCAACAATTCTGTCTGAACCCTGAGAGCAGTGAGACCCCTCCCAACTCACCCCCTCTACCATGCAATACATTCCTTCTAGCTCCACCCAGGTTATGGCTGGGGAAGTGCGAGGGCAGGGGGCCAGAGGGCAGAAGCAGGGGGTTATCCATCTGCAAGTGTGCATCCTTGTCTGCATGGTGTGTGGCCAAGCTTGTGGCTCAAGCTCCCACAGCCCCTGGCACCTGAGATGTGACCACTGGAGGTCAGGGTGGCCACAGTGGGGCTGGAGCCTCCCCTGTTCTCCTTTCTTGAGAACATATGGCAGTCATGTCTCCCAAGCCCAGACCTAAAGCCCTGGCTTCCCAGAGATGGTGCTCTAACTAGGGAAGAGAGTTGGGAGAACAAGGTAGCTGCAGATGGCCAACTGAACAGAAGCAGAGCATCAACCCCACCCACCAGGAGAGGCTTTAGAACTTCCCCGTGTACACCTGCATAAGGCCCAGGTAGTGGTCGCGGGCCTACTAAATGTATCTGGAAGAGCCTCCAATATATAGGCCTCCCCTCAGCGGGCAGGTCCCACCAGGGCTCCCTGAAGAGTCCTTAGGATCCTGCTGGACCCTGGCGTTGCCAGGCCTCTCCTGCCCTCCCGGTCACTTGCACAGGGCCTCCAACACCTCCAGGGTGCGTCGGATATCCCGGACTTGGCGCGCCAGTCCCTGAACTGGCTGCAGAGCCCTCTCCAGCTCCTCACAGCGTGCCAGCAGGGTGTACATGCCCTTGATGCTCATGTCCACAGCTTCGCCTAGGGAGTCCACGGCATCACGGTAGGTCTGGATGCAGCCCACGCTCAGCGCTGTCAGCTCCTGCACCGCACCACCCAGCCCGCGAAGCAGACGGTCCACCCTGCCGCCCAGCTCCCGACTCAGCCTCTCCAGGTCCCGCAGCACGTCGGGGTCGATGGGAGGAATGGCCGGAGTGGGTGGGGGCGCCGAACAGGGCCGCGCAGGGGCAGGGGGCGGGGGTTGAGGGGCGCCGCTCAGGCGGATCTTGAGTTGCAGGTTGTTGGCGACAAAGTGGGTGAGGTCGCCGTGGCGGCTCACCGTGCCCTCGAGCTCCAGGGGGCTGGATATAGTGGCGCGCCGCCCGCCGCCCGCGCCACACTCTGCACCCCCTGAGGACCCGGCGCCGCCGCACGCCCCGCTCAACCCGTCCAGGCTGCGACTGTCCTGAAGGCGGCTGGAGAAGGAACGGCCAGCCCTGCTGGCTGCCGCCGCCTCGTCGTCGTCTTCCTTCTCCTGCTCAACATCCAACCCGCCGCCTCCAGGGCTCCCTCGACGGCAGACGCCCTCGGATGCAGGCCTGTCCTCAGGGTCCTTGCGCCGGGAGGACGCATACGGGTCGTTTTCGGGACCCGGCGCCCCCCGGTTGCTCCCTGCCCCAGAAGGCGTCCCTCCGCGGCCCGGCTCTTCCTCCGGAGCCTCCCATTCTGGCGGGTGGACGAAGCTGCAGCTCGAAGTCTTCGGGGACGCCCTGGGGAGGCGGCTCGCGCCCCCAACGTTCTCGGCCTCTTCCTCCTCGGACAACCGGAGGCCTGAGGGCGGCTCAGAGGCCGTTCGGCCCGGGCCGCCGCCGAAGATCGCGGCTTGCTGTTCCCCCAGAGCTAGAAGGCCTGCTTTGGGCCCAGGCCGCCCCCGGGGCGACTCCATACTGCAGTTGGGGGCAGGAGCCAAGGAATTGGTTCGCCCCGGCTCAGGAGGCGTTGGCGGCGCCTTTAAGGGGCGTTGTAGAGGCGCGCCGATTGGCCTTGGGCTCACAATGGTCAGGACGGGAAGAACACTCTGATTGGTCCCGGCAACCAGGAAGTCCCAGGAGAGGAGCTGTTATTGAACGACTGAACGCACGTGAGAACCAGCGGGGTGGAAAGAAGGAGGTGACAGCTACGCTCGTCGCCCCGCCCTTTCAAAAAGTTGAGGGGGCAGATCTTAAAGGTGAAGATCCTGAAATAACGGAGTCCTCCGGGGGCGGGGCTAGGGCTCTTTCCGCCCACAATTGTCACGCCCACAATTGCTGCTTAACAAACACTTACAGTGCGGACCAGAATTGGGGTTCCTAGGAGGTTTTGGGGATGGAAGTAGTATATCCTGCTTGGACCGTCGGGATTCAACCGCAACTATTTGATCAGGAAGGATGAAACCAGAATTCTCAGCAGAGCTTGAATGGTTCGTTCCATCGTCCTCGGCTAACAGACCGAGCAGATGAATTGCCCAGAACGACTCACAGTGGACAGCGAAGCGGGCTTTTAAGGGCTTTCCTGTGTATTGGCACTCTGTTCTCTGTCTCCTGTGCCCTCCAGGTCTGAGTCTCTCTCCTCTTGGAGGATGGTATGTGATTTTGCCACTACGTAAAATATTCAATAAATTAATGGCCCTGAAGTTCAGAGCCCTGGTACCATTCTGATCTCATCTCTTCCTTCTCTTCCCCTCACTGGTCCTGCTGTAGCCGCCCTGGCCTCCTCACAGCTCCTGTGACAAGACAGACATGCTGCCCCCTCAGGGCTTTACACTTGCTCTTGCAACTCCCCTCCCGCCCTCCCCTTTTTTTGAGGCTGGGTCTACCAAGAAAAATTTTCACCTTGGATATTCCTCCTTCCCTTCTCTCCTTCAGGTCGTTATTCAAATGTTATCTTTTCAGTGAGGCCTCCCCTTACAATCTGTTGAAAATTTCAACCACTTTCTCCAGCAATTCCCCATCTTCCTTCTCTACCTCTTCTCCGGAGCACTTATCACCATCTGACATACTATACATTTTGCTTACTTGCTCATGTAAGTGCCATGAGGGTAAGACTTTATGTCGGTTTTGTTCTCATTTGTAGCCCCAGTGCTTAGAACAGTACCTAGCGTATAGTAGGTGCTCAGTAAATATTTATTAATTAAATGACCCTAGGCCATTAATTTCCCCTTTCTGGCTTGAACTCATTCAAGATGTGTTTCTATCACTTGCACCCAGAGCCCTGACTAATACAGCATGAGACCAATGCTCTACTGTAATCTTCTCCCCCTCTCTTTGGGAATGACACCCCCGCCCTTGTCTTCCTTTTACTCCTCAGCAAGCAGATGCTCTGTATTCTGCAGGTGACAGAAAACACAAGTTGAATCAACAAAAGCAAACAAACAAAAACAAGGGGAATTTATTGTCATACAATAATGGTCTTAAGGTGTCAGAGAAGCCTGCATTCAGTGCCCTAACACTGTCATAAAGGGCCTGGTTTCTTCCCAAGGGAGTAGCTTTATCCCAAGTGGGCTTCCTCATGGTGGCACTATGTCATTTGTCATTCTTTGGGAATTATAGTTGTCTGCTTGAACTGCTATAAAAAAATATCATAAACTGGGTGTCTTAACAGAATCTATTTTTTTTTCTCCCAGTTCTGGAGGCTGTAAGTCCAAGGTGACAGCTGATTCTGCTCCTGGTGAGGTCTCTCTTCCTGGCTAGCAGACGGCCACCTTCTTGTCTCCTTATATGATGGAGAGAGAGAGCTAGCTTTCTGGCCTTTTCTTATAAAGACACCAATCCCATCATGAGGACCCCACCCTCATGACCTCATCTAAACTTAATTACCTCCAAAGGTCCCATCTCCAAATACCATCACATTGGGAGTTGGGGCTTCAACTTCAAATATGAATTTTTGGAGAGACAAAAATATTCAGTCCATAACTGCGATCGTTTGTCATTCTCTTGGGCCTCCCAGGATCTGAATCCCAGTGTTTGAGGACTCTCCCACCTCATTAGGCAGAGCCCATCTCCCACTACAAAAGCTGGAATACCAAGCAGTCACTTTCCCAGATTCCCTAGCACATGGCTCAGGCTCCACCATGGTCTACTGGACCACTTCTGCAGTGGAATTTTTCCTGACTGTGTAGACTCCAAGCCTAGTCCTTTTAGAGATTCCATGAATTACCCAGGATGCTCATAATAAGATCTGTTTCAGCTTAAATGAACCTGAATTGTTTTCTGTTGCATGCAACCAGAAGCCCTGGCTGATATACTCCCATACCTTCCAGAAGGGGAGGAAGGACTAGCTTCCAATGCATCTTTCCCAGGAGCCCCAGTTAATCTCTCGTCACATCTCCTTGGCCTAAACTGGTTCACATGCCCAATTTAGTCACTTTGGTCAGGGTGATACCATGCCTTACTGACTTAGGATTTGGAAGCAATCACTCTGGCAAGGTGATTTAAGAATTGACTGATTAGGTTAGAACAATTATGCCCCTCCTGGAGCTAGAGGTGGGTCAGTTCCCTCCAAACTGAAGTAGCAGCGACACAATGGAGGACGGAGGAGGGGCTATGGGGGAGCAAAACAGTGTCCACTACATTAGGGGTCAGCAAAATATGGCCTGTGGGCTAAATCCAGCTCTCCACCCATTTTTATATGGCCTATGAGCTAAGAATGGGCTTTTTTTTACCTTTCATACTCCATCTCAGGCCCATATGATGCAATTAAGGCCCAACTGATGAATGTTGATAACTTTAAGTGCTCAGGCTGGGGGAGAATTTGGAGGTGTGATCTGTTCAGAGGGGCTAAGAAAATAACACAGGCTATTGACTTCAGGGGCATCTATTCCAAAAGAAAGGTATAAAATGTCATGAGACAGCTTGGCTGGCATCTCATGGTCATAACATACACACTGGATACTGACATTGATCCTCTAGATTTGCAACCTTCCTGAGCTCAGAGGATTTTTTTTTTTTTCTTTCTTATTTATTCACTCCCCTGCCTCTAGAACAGTGCCTGGACTGTGGAAAGCACTCAATAACTATTGTCAAACGAATAAATCTAACCAAAATTTTGATATAACTACATCAGAAGGATGTAGGGACAGAAAATGCACATGTGTATGGTGGCAGTGGAGTGAAAGAATGAAACCTGTACATTTTGTAGCAGGAAAACAATAGATAGAGCCTAAAACTGAAAACTTAAGAAGTAGCAACAGAAGCCTGTGATTTGGAAATACATGGTAAACACCAAAAACAAAACAAACCCATAAAAGGATTTGGAATAGGCTGTCTGTGGGGAGAGAGAAATGGGCAGACTCTAGGGTTTTTTGGGCTTTTTTTAAGCCTTATAACATCGTTCAGTTGTTTTAATCTATGGGCATATGTAGTGGGTTGCATGGTAGCCCCAAAAAAGATATGTCTGTGTCTTAACCTCTGGAACCTATGAATGCGATGTTTTTTTGGAAAAAAGGGTCTTTGCAGATGTAATTAAGGATCGTGAGACAATATTATCCTGGATTATCTGGGTGAGCCATAAATCAAATGACTAGTGTTCTTATAAGACACAGAGGAGAAAAGAGAGAAGACAGGAAGGCTGTGTGAAGACACAAGCAAGAGACTGGAGTGATGCAGCCACAAGCCACGAAGTGCCCAGAGTCACCTGAAGCTGGAAGAGGCAAGGGAGGACTTTCCCCTAGAGCCTTTGAGGGGAGCATGGCATTGCAGACAACTTGATTGTGGACTCCTGGCCTCCAGAAGTGTCAGAGAATACATTTCTGCTGTTTTAAACCACCGAGTTTGTGGTAATTTGTTACAGCAACCCTAGGAATTGAATATAGCATGAGTAACTGAGATGAAAATAAAAACATTTATTGATGTTCTTCACCACATGGCTTAAAAGAGCAAATAATCAACAGATGCAGAAAAAGCATTAGGTGAAAGTCAACACCTATTTTTGATTCAGAAAAACCCCAACAGACTCCACGCTTCCACTGCAGGGGGCGCGGGTTTGATCCCTGGTCGTGGAACTAAGATCCCGCATGCTGTTGCGGCTGACCCCGAAACAAACGCCCAAACCCTTAGCAAACTAGGAAGTGACCAGGCCTTCCTCAACCTGATAAAGGACATGTATTAAAAATCTACAGCAAGCATCATGTATCTAGCAGTGAAACCTTAAACCTTAGGTTAGGAACCAATGACTGCTTCTATTCACTCCTGTGCTAGAGCCTCATCAAAGCGGAAAAACAAACAACTTCTGGGCACAACAATGTTCAATTGCTCCCGGGTCGGCAGGAGTGAACCGGAAGAGGGAAAGAATAGAGGTCAACTAAGAGCAAGTAGTAAGAGAAGGTGGGCAGAGATGGCTGGCGTGCAGGCGTAGCAGAGTGGAGCTGAAGCCCCCAGCATCCCCAGGTCTGGGAGTCAGAGCAGGGGAAAGAAAAGACTTGGGGGTGGGGTGGAGCTGACCAGGTGGGGGTTAGAGCTGAGAGGGCAGGGTGCTCCCAGGGGCAGTGATGCAATGCCAGTCCTGGCACCCGGCATGGGCAACTCCCCCGCCTCCTCCCCACAGGTGACAGCTTCCTTCACAGCAATTTCTGCCTGTAAACATCTACACTCATCAGTACAAAAAGCTTCAGCCTTTATTAGATAAAGAGGAGGTAGAAGACAGATGCGGGAACAGGCCAGGGACCCCTTCTCCTAACTACACATACACAGACATACAGACACAACTGAGAAAATAACAGGGACAGTTCAGGGGACAGACTGAAGGGCAGAGGGGGGCAGCACCCTCCGGGAGTGGGCCCGGACCCAAGGGTGGGCTGCGACCTGAGCCAGCGGCAGGCGTTCTGAGGGGTTATGCTTGAGCAGCTTGGAGATAAGGTCCTGGGCTCCTGCAGGCATGGAAGGGGGGATCTTCAGGTCCACCTGCAGAGGTAAAGGAGAAGGAGGGCCCCAGCTTTCATCCTGGCTGCTTTCCCTTCACTGCCCATTTTATTTGGCGAGTGACGTAAGCCCCACAACCACGATATGCCCACTCCCTGCCCCTGGCCCCTGGGCCAGCACAGACCCCAACCACACACCCGGGGCTAGCCTCCCACCTTGACGATGCGCCGATACGTCTCGTTGTGGGAAGCACTCTCGAAGGGGGGGTTTCCCACAAGCAGCTCGTAGCAGAGCACTCCGATGCACCACAGATCCACCTTCTCGTTGTGCGTGCGCCCCTCGATCATCTCTGGGGGCAGGTAGTCCAGGGTGCCACACATTGTCTTCCTCCTGGAGGTGGGGGTGAGTGGGCAGGGATCCCAGGTCCAGACCTTCTCTCCTTTCCCTGAAGCTTGACAGGGAGCCCAGAGACCCCAGGATGTGCCAGGGGAGTGTTCCAACCAGGCTCTGACGGAGCCTTTGGGGTAGGAGTGGGGCGAAGACATACACTAAAGCCCCAGAGGTGGGCTTACACACTGCCTCTGCGTTTCCACACTGAGGGCTGTGTGTTAAAATAATCAGATATGAGGGCAATGTTCACCTTAGAATTAAAGGAAAAATCTCAAATGTCCATCAAGCACATCCTGCTTACATTAATCAGGTGACATCTCTACTATGCACTATTATGAAGGCATTAAAAGTGACGTGGGGGCTTCCCTGGTGGCGCAGTGGTTGGGAGTCCGCCTGCCGATGCAGGGGACGCGGGTTCGTGCCCCGGTCCGGGAAGATCCCACATGCCGCGGAGCAGCTGGGCCCGTGAGCCATGGCCGCTGAGCCTGCGCGTCCGTGGCCACACCGCGTGGCTGGCAGGATCTTAGTTCCCCAACCAGGGACTGAACTCCGGGCCAAAACAGTGACAGCGCGGAGTCCTAACCATTGGACCACCAGGGAGTTCCCAGAGAGTCTCCTATTTTTGTAAAGATATTGCTGTGTCTGTATATTTACATAAGAACCACCCAGAATGTCTCTGGGTAACAAGATCTGGAGTGGTTTTACTTTGAATGCCCCAGCCTCACCCCCAGGGCCGGCCTCCTGGCCCACCATACCTCAGGGAGGGGGCGTGCACAGACCAGCCGAAGTCAGCAATCTTCAGCTCTCCCTGGAGCCCCAAGAGCAGATTCTCCGGCTTTATGTCTCTGTGAATCACTTTCTTCCCGTGGCAGTATATCAGAGCATCCGCCAGCTCCTCCATAATCTGGGGGGCCAACGACAGGCAGTCAGACAAGGATAGACCCCGGGCTGCAAGCAGCGTCCCCCCAGCCTCCAGCCCCCGGCCGGTGCCCCAGGTGCCCACCCGCCCCGACCGTGGCTGTTCGCTGCTCGTCAAAAGTGTGGCTTTTCTGCAGCTCCTTGTAGAGCTCCCCCCGGGGGGCATACTCCAGAATCAAGTAGATCCTTCGCCGGTCATAGAAATAGTTGTAGAGACGCAAGATGTTGGGATGCCTGGGAGAGGAGACAGAGGAAGCATCAGGCTGTATCCTGGCATAAGGAAATGGGAAAGATGACAGGTCCCACTGCAGCAAACTGGGTCAGGCTTGGGCCAGGCAGGGGACACCAGGCTGGCGGTGCTAAGGGGGAACTGGACGCAGCTCTCTGGGTTCAAGGCTCTGGCCAGGACTGAGAGCTCCTTGGGGCTGCCTGACCACAGCTGCAGAGAAGACAGTCCGGATGTGGTGGGATTGGAAGAGGAGCGGGGGGTTGAGGCGCCAGGGGTACTGTGGCTCGAAGGGCGCTGCCGCGTACTGCAGATGGGCCTGGATTTCGATCTCCCTGCGCAGCTGGTGCTCCACACCCTCCTTCTCTATCTGAGACTTGAAGAGGACTTTGAGCGCCACGATGAAATGGCTTTTCTTCTCTCGAGCCAAGTACACATTTCCAAACTTGCCTTTGCCCAGAGGACGCCCAATCTCAAAGTCGTCGATTGTGAAGGAACGCCTGCTGGAGGGGGGGTGGGGGGTGGTAGGCAGCTGAGTACCGGTTAGTCGGTCCCCTGAGGCGTTTGCCTTCTCCCTGCACCTCAGCCCATCCTGCCCGCAGCCCTGTTTCTCTTCCAGGGGAGCTGAGGATGGATCAGGCTTTCTTGCCTCCCTACTCCTCCTGCCCTTACCTTCTACCTCCCCCATTTCCTACCTGTTCACTGTCCCTCCCCCTCTCTTGCCACCCCAAGGCTTGGGGCGCTTACATTGAGAAGTTTGGGGTCCGACTGTTGTTCTCCACCACCTTCTGGAGAGGGGCAGCTAAGGAAAGAACAGGGAAATTGAGGCCATCCCTTGACATTTTCATCCCCGTCCACCTTTCTCAGACCCTAGTCCCCTCAGGTCGATGCCCTCCCCTTGTCCTAGTTACCTGTGGGCTGGGCATTGGAGCGGCTCATGAGGACAAGCGCAGAGGGGGTGACAGGCTCCTTCCGGAGGACTCTCTGGGGCAGGGTGTTCAGGCCAGACTGAGCCTGAGAAGGACCAGGGGGGAGCTCTGAGAGTGCCTTTATCCCAGTGACCGGGTTGGAATGTGCTACAAGCAGCATTTCAGGACTTGCTATAAAGCCACCCACCCACCTACCCAATCCCCAGTTCAAAGAGGAACACTGAGACCACAATTTTCCTACTCAGCCCGAAGACTCTGCTCAGAGCCCCATAGAAAATGAGTTATTAATAAACAACCTAAGTCAGCCTAAGATAGGGACTTACCCTCACACTTAACCTCTCACCTCTTTGGCCCTGGCCCACTCCACATTCTCAGGCCCAAGGCTGTCCAACCTTCAAAGTCTTGTCCATAACACCACTCATTTACCCAGTGCCCCACCCCAGGGGGCAGTACAGGCTGGGGTAATGAACACACAAAATTCAAGGAGCTTTAGCACAGCGATATTCTCATGGTCCCCTAAGCTCAGTCTGTTAAGTCTCAGATAAGGTCCTTGTGGCCTTGAGTGTTCAGCAAATCTCAGTATTTACCCCTTTGCCACAACAGGCTTTAGGACACTGAGGGCTACTCTAACGGCCCTGGACCACTTTTCACTTTCAACTTCTGAGTAATATACACCCTTTTCTTTTAGGAGTAACCAGTGTGGGCATGACAATGTTTTCTCATTCAGCCTCCACTATTGACAACCTCATTCAGAGATTCACCAGGGAGGCAGCTGGTGGACAAGGGGACATACGGACCCCCCCAGGATACTCAAGCCCCGCAAACAGAGAGCAAAGCCCACGCAGGGCCCCTTCTTTCTTCTTTAGCCAAGAGAGGAAGAAAGCCTCAGTGCCCCTACAGACCTGTTTGCAAACAGTGATATTAGCATGGAATTTACAAATAAGCAAGTTGAACAAAATGGAGTGCAGAAATAGATCCACATATATGTGGGAATTTAGTATATGTAACAAAGGTAGCATTTCAGATGAGAGGGTAGACTCTTCAGTGAAAGGTGTTGGGACAACTGGAAAATAAAGCCATTGAATGCTTACTTCACACCACTCATTAAAATAAATTCTAAATTCTTAATTTAGACTTGTCCTGGACCTTTTAAACTTATAAACGTATCTAAATCCTTCCAGAGTCTATTTCTATTTCCTGCCTAGCCTATTTTTTCAGGACAAGGGTTGGGAATCATGGCCAAAAGGCCAGACCCTGCCTGCTCAGTCCCAGATGTCATCTGGATGTGACAAACAGGCTCAGCTCTGCAGAGGTCCTCACAGGCTGGTCAAACTCAAGTTGGCAGCACCTGATAGGATGTGGCTACAAATGACCAGACTGGGGCCCATAAACTAGTGCAAAGCCGGGAAGAAAGTGGTAAGAGGATCGCCCTCTGCAGGACCTCAAATCTGCAAGCGGGACCTCGCCACGCGGGTGGGGGGAGGGGAAGTGGGAAAGCCCTTACCGTCTGCCTGCCGTAGGGCCAGGGGTAGGCGTTCTCCTTCTGGGCCATCCTTAGAAGGGAAGGGGGAGGGAACTGGGCAGAGAAGAGAAGCAGAGCCGTGAGAAGCAGAAAAAAAGGAGAGAGAGAGAGTGAGGGGTCGGACAGATCTAGCCGGAAGCGCTTGTCTGGGGCTGGTGAAAGGGAGCAGGTTTACAAGCTGGCCTCATCAGGGCGCATCCCGGAGCTCGCCTCGCTGCCCCAGCCCTGCTACCGGCCTCACGCTTTTCCAGGACCCTCTCTCCACTTTAGAGCAACCAGCAGCCCGGCAGAGTGCGTGCGGGCCCGCCCAACGGACCCCCCGACCTGCCGGATCACCTGACCTCTCCCGGCGCAAGGCCCCCGAAAGGAGGACAGCTCACCTGGAGCCGGCGGCACAGCCACCTCCCTGGCGGCTGGGAAACAACTGAACCTTCCCGGTCGCGCCCACGCAGAGAGCCTTTCAAATCTCCCGCCCTGGCCCCATTGGCTGAGCGCGCCGCCCATGCCCAGTCCTCATTGGATGGGTGTCCCATTACGTAGCCCTAGGGGCCCAATGGAAAAGGTGGAATGCGAGCGCCGGAGCAGCTCGGGTTCCGGCTTAGGAAAGTTTCCCTCGACCGCCGAAATAGTCTCATGGGTTTTTTTTTGTTGTTTTGTTTTGTTTTTAAAATTTAAGTCATCGATATATCTGGAATTTATCCTTGTATGAACTAGGGTTTAACTTTGTTTTTTGTCAGAGAGCCAGTTATGCCGGCATCATTTGTTAAACAAACTGCACCATTCCCAAGGGAATTTAAATGCTACCTTTGATATACTAAGTCAGATTCTCTATTCAAGTTTTATTGCTTGTTCGTTTGCACGTGTGTTTCTTTTTTTTTTGTTTTATTTTTTTCGGTACGCCAGCCTCTCACTGTTGTGGCCTCTCCCGTTGCGCAAGCTCAGCGGCCATGGCTCACGGGCCTAGCTGTTCTGCGGCATGTGGGATCTTCCTGGACCGGGGAACGAACCCGTGTCCCCTGTATCGGCAGGCGGACTCTCAACCACTGCGCCACCAGGGAAGCCCTATTATTATTATTATTATTATTATTATTATTATTATTATTATTATTATTATTTTAAGTTTTAAATACCTTATTGAAATACAGTTGATTTACAATGTTGTGGGGGGGGTTTTTTTTTGGCTGCATCGGGTCTTTCTGGTGCGCAGCCTTCTCATTGTGGTGGCTTCTCTTGTTGAGAAGCACGGGCTCTAGGCACCGGCTTCAGTAGTTGTGACTCGTGGGCTCTAGAGCGCAGACTCAGTAGTTATGGCGCATGGACTTAGTTGCTCCGGGGCACGTGGGATCTTCCCCGGCCAGGGCTCGAACCTGTGTCCTCTTCATTGGCAGGCAGATGCTTAACCACTGCACCACCAGGGGAATCCATGTGCGTTTATTCTTATGTCATTATTATTTTGTTCTTTGAGTCTTTTACTCATATTCCTAATAAGAATTTTCTACCAGAGGACCTTTCTCTGCAGGTCCCCCAACCGAGGCCAAATTGCTTGGACCCACTCTCACTTTTCTCCTTCTTGCTGCACTCCCTTCTCTGCTCTTTCCAAAGCCAAATTTCATTATTGGGTTAAATAAATAGATTTTGGGACCTTCTATGAAATAACTAGTGGATATTTGTAAATACTGCCTGTCCAGCACCCTTCATCTTTCTTCTAATAATAAGACTCTAACTTCGCTTTAGGGAACCACCTGTCTCCCCATTCTGTGTTGTTGGTTTCTGTTGCTGCCAGCCCCAAATCGCTAACTTGATGGAGACACGTTGTAGAGGACTTTGTGGTTATCTAGCCAGCATCCATTCTCCCAGCGATTCCCACTTCCTGAAAGCAACTAGAGTTTTGTGGGTCTGAGAGGGAAGCTGACCCCATCCCAGGTCCAGGAGTGGACCCTGTCTGATTTATACCAGTCAACACCCTTTATTCTGGGATCATGGTCACTGGTTCAGGGATAAGCATGTGACCTTAGTGAGTCAGTTAGTGGGAATTTTAGGATTCTTGCCCAGAATGCTGGACAGAAGCTCCTTTTCTCCTGCTGGAACTGGGCAAGAAAGCACATAGCCTGCATTGCTGGTGGGGGTGCTCCTGCAGGGAGCAGGCTGAGTACGAAGCTGACATTGTAGAAGGCAGAAGAGAGGCCTGGGAAGAACCCGAGAACTTGATGACAATGTTGAACGTCTGGATGCCTATTTCAGCCATTTCCTTCCATGACCCAACAGGTTTCCTTCTCTAATGCATTGAGTTAAGAGTTCTGTTATTTGCTGTTAAAAGCATACTAACTGACACACATCTACAGACCTAGAGTGTTTGTAGTCATCTGGGTTGAATGATGCAAAACTACTGACAGTCAATCATTCTGACCTACAGAAAATACCAATTTCATATGATTCACCCCGATGTAAATGAAATAAGTCCTAATGGGTTTCTAGATCAGTTCACAATGCTTTTGGCTGCAAGTAACAGGAAACTCAGTTAACACTGGCATAAACAGTAGACATCTATTTTCTCTTACATAACAAGAAATCAGAAAGTAGATAGTTTGGCTCAGGAACTGAACAATGTTAGAGGTCTGGATTGGCCTCTCCGTGATTCTCTTAACATTTTCCCATTGCAAGATGGATTCCAACAGTCTCTGTCTCTTTTATCAGGAAAATCAGAAGCCTTTCTAAAAGTTCCCAATATGGGAATTCCCTGGCGGCCCAGTGGTTAGGACTCGGTGCTTTCACTGTCAGGGGACCCTGTCTGATCCCTGGTCAGGGAAGTAAGATCCCCACAAGCCCCAAGGAGCAGCCCTCCCCCAAAAAAAGTTCCCAATAGATATCTCCTTGCCTAGAACTGTGTCACATGAGTACTGCAAAGGAGGCTGGTAACTGTGAGTATCTCTTCCAGCCCCTACAGTTAAAGCAGATCGGGGGTGTGGTGGTAGAAATAGGCATGTGCCACTGGAGGTACAGTGCTGTTTTCACTCAGGGTCAGCCCAACCCTGCTTCCCAAGATCAAGGAGCCCATTTCAATTTCAGTGCCTTTATCAACATATTTGGCATAGAGTGACTAGCTAATGAAGATCTTTATAAAAATCCTGTCGCTTGCAGTATACTTTATGCCTCATAATCTAGTGAAGGGAGACTTTTCTAGAGCCTGTCAGGGACACAGTGCATGGGTGGGATATGCCTGTTAGATCCCACACAGTATCTCTGTCCCCCGGAGTCTTTAAATTCCCACTTGCACATTATGTCGGAAGACATTTGGCCTTTCAGGAATAGTTGATGGGCCAGCATAAAATTTAGATTTGTATTATTCACAAAAAACAAAGCAAAACAAAACCTATCTGTTCTAGCAGCTAGGCAACTATCAGCTGCCTGTTCCAGTTAGTGAACAAAATCTCTGTTATTTACCCCAGTGCTCCTCAAACGATCTATAGGGAAGAACCAGCCTTAATTACTGCCAATCCATCACAGATTGATACTTTTATAAAAATGAGTTCCTTGAAAAATGAAATCTAAAAAATATAAAAATAACAAGCTCAGGCTTCCCTGGTGGCGCAGTGGTTGAGAGTCTGTCTGCCGATGCAGGGTACACGGGTTCGTGCCCCGGTCCGGGAGGATCCCACATGCCGCGGAGAGGCTGGGCCCGTGAGCCATGACCGCTGAGCCTGCGTGTCCGGAGCCGGTGCTCCACAACGGGAGAGGCCCCAGCAGTGAGAGGCCCGCGTACCGCAAAAAAAAAAATAAATAACAAGCTCGCTTTTTTTTTTTTTTTTTTTTGGTTATAACCAACGTTTATAAAAGTACTGTGACAGATGCTGTAAGAGTTTTTAAATACGTAGCTCTCAAATTCTATACGCATCTCGGACATAAAAGCAACAGTTCATGAAGTGGCGCCAGTCTGCGGGCCACGCTGAGTACCAGCAATCTACCTCCAGTGCAGCCCCATCCAAAACTGTGGCCTGTTCTCTTTGGCGAGGCAAGCTCAGCATCCACTCTCCCGCAGGGATTCCCCAAGTTTATAAAGGTGGAAATGAGCAAATTCCTCCAGGTCTAACTCTTTTCTTCTTTCCTCTTGCTTTGCTTTTGCCTCCCAGTTCCTGTCAGATTGGGGATTCTGGCTACTGGCCAAGGAACATTGAGCGGTGTCCTTGAGGGGCAATTGTCACTATTCTACTCCCAGAGCTGAATTTTCCAGTGACTGGGAAGGGTCAGAATGTAGCGTGTTCCAAAGGTCAGGCTGGATGGCTGGGATACTGTAATGTGTGTGAGGCACACATGTCAGTCCTTTTATTTCTGATAATGGAATATCCCCCAAAGAAATTTATTTACTTGTTTATGCTGGGTCTTAGTTGTAGCGTGCATGAGGGGATCTATTTCCCTGACCTGGGATCGAACCCGGTACTCCTGAATTGGGAGCGTGGAGCCTTAACCACTGGACCACCAGGGAAGTCCCCCCTCCTCCTCTCCCCTCTCTCCCCTCCCCCACAAAGAAATTTCAAGACATGAATTCTCATCGTCAGCCAATAAGCCCCTTCCAGGGACGAGGAGTAGTAGACTCAGAAGGTTCTGGAAGGGCCTTGTTGGAGGAGCCTAGCCAATACTCCCCATGTCTCCCCACTAAGTTGTCCTCCTCAAGGTAAACCTGAGGCAACGCTGATGAGCTGAGTAGGTGCATCAAGACCTGGCTGCTCTCCTCCATCCAGACTCCTCCTGAGCATTCCCAGGTCAAACAGCATCGCTGGGGTTTGCTCTTGGCCATTAGAGCCCAAGTGTTCATCTTTGGTACAAACTGCAGGCCTGGACCAAACATCCCTGCCACTGAGATTGAGGCCTGAGGCCCCCTCCAGGTCCATGTGTGCATCCTCAGGGACTGGATCAGCAGGGACAGTGCCCCTGCCCATGTGGCGGGACAAGAAGCCTCTACACTACACTTCTGATGCATCGTAAAATGTTTTATTGAAGTGTACATACTGGAAAATGTCCAGCTGGACAAATTTTCACAAACTGAACACCTCTGGGTAACTAGCACCCAGATCAAGAAACAGAATATTACCAGCACCCCAGAAGGACCCCCAGCCTTCTTTTCAAGTCACTCCCCCCCTGTCTCAAGAGTAACCACTGTCCTGACTTCTAACCCACATACTGGTTTTGCCTGTTTTTACCTTTATGCAAATGGGATCACACAGTATATATTCTCTGGCACCTGACTTTTCTCATTCAACATTATGTTTGTGAGATTTATCCATTCTGTTGATGTATTGGTTTTTACATATAGATGAACATGATAAAATTTACACAGACTAGTTAAAAGTAAGTCTCCCAGTTCCCTGGTAGTCCAGTGGTTAGGATTCGGCACTTTCACTGCCTGGACTGGGTTCAATCCCTGGTCAGGGAAATGAGATCCTGAAAGCTGGGCAGCGTGACCAAAAAAAAAAAAAAAAAAGTGCAGCAATAGATAAATATCATATGATGTTGCTTATATGTGGAATCTAAAAGAAATGATACAAAAGAACTTACTTACAAAACAGAAATAGAGTCACAGACGTAGAAAACAAACATGGTTGGGGGGGAAGGGGGATTGACATATACACGATACTATATACGAAACAGATAACTAATAAGGACCTACTGTATAGGGCAGGGAACTCTACTCAATACTCTGTAATGACCTATATGGAAAAAGAATCTAAAAAAGAGTGGAATATATGTATATGTATATCAGTGATTCACTTTGCTGTACAGCAGAAACTAAGATGACATTGTAACTCAACTATACTCGAATAAAATTTTTGTTAATGTATAAGGAAAGATAGAATGAGAAAATTACTATTTTGTTTCTCCTTAAAGGGGCCCTGTTCTGGGTGGACACCGAGGTGGGGATGCAGGATTACCGACTGCCAGCTTCACACTCCTTCCGCGTTAGGTTACCAACGCTCCTGAGCTGTCCCCTTGCTAAGTCATCAGCGGTTCTCAAATCGAGCACACTTGGCTTCTGTAACAAAGGCTGGCAGACTGTCAGCCTCAGTCTTGACACATGTAACACAGTGACCACTCTGGTGGAAGGCGGTCCTGGGACTAGGGAGAGGAGGGGAAGGCGAGGCACAGATTCTAGCCTGGGTGGGTGACTGCTTTGTGCGCTGTGGTGAGACGGCTCAAATTCCTCTCCTGCAGCCCAAGCCTGTGACACTAACAAAGGCGCTATTAGTTAAGGAAAGAGATGTCAAGGAAGAAATTCCCCACTGGGAAAGACAAGGCCTGTGGAGTGGATGGCTTAAATTTCTTCGTTATTTTTTTTTTTTTCAATATACCAGAAGCAGCAAAAATACACATAGCTCTGGGCTTCTAGTGACGGCAGTGAAGTCTGGAGAATATTTGTATGTAATGCAAATTAAATACAAAATATTTGTATTTAATACCCAATGTTCTACTGCATGGAGGGAACATCAGAGATGATTAAAGCCATAAAAAAAAAAAAGAAATTGAACTGAATACAAGAACACGGTAATGGAAACATAATTGTTTTTTAAAAAGAGAGGAAACGAAAGAAAAAAAGAAAATCGCTTTTAGTTGAAAAAGTAACAAAAGCAGTGCAGTTAGCTGTTTAGCTAAGGGGAACTTTTAACCCTGAAACTGGAGTTTCAGGAATTCATGTCATAGACCAAATTCAGCAGAGGCCAAAAAAAAAAAAAAAGGATGTACATGGTAACACTTTAAATAATGAGAAAAAAATGCAGAGAACCACCAGACAACAAGAATGTCTAACTTTAGAAGAATTGCTTAATAAGTTACAACATTGTCCTTGAAGTCAGATGTTCATTAAAATTATAATTATAAAGATAATAGAATCCTATTCCTATTACAATGATAAGTGAAAATACTGGAGTACAAGATTATGGACACCCCTGGCAAGTGGAATTTAAATTGCCAAAAATTAAACCACTGGTTTAGGAGGATTATGAATTATCATTATTACTTTAAAATTATTCATTATTGCTACATTCTTTTCAATAAAGAACATTTATTGCTCCAAAATACATTTTCGGAACAAGAATTGGTGACTGGTTATGAACAATTTCTGTGTTAAGATATCTAAAATATCTATGAGATTAAAGGTATTATTATTTAATTGGTTGATTTGATGGAAACAGTAAGATGAAAATAAAAGTTCCAAAATTTGTATTTTAGTAGAAAACTCAGATACTTTAGGGAAAAAAAATCCCAGAAACACTCAGGTTCCTTTTTTTTTTTTCATATAATAACACAAGATTCTTTTCTTTCTTTCCCGAAAAAGAATCTCACTTGCAAAACTATCCAGCTCCCGAAAATAACCCTTTGACCCCGACGTGATTTGAACACGCAACCTTCTGATCTGGAGTCAGACGCGCTACCGTTGCGCCACGAGGCCTTCTCGAAACCGCTGTTCGACGGACCTCGTGAACAGATGCATCATCAGCATCAAGGGGCGGAGTTTTATTCTCAGACCCCGCCCGGCCCTTTGTCAGAGCCATTCTCCGAGCCGCCAGTGGGCTAGATGCGCGCGCACTAAGGGATTAATCATCCTCCTCTGGACAAATTGGGTTTAGACGCACTTGGTTTAAGGCCCAATTCTTTAACCTCGGTACACATTGAGCTCACTTAACAGAGAAATTACTTCATGGGTTTGAGATTTATTTTTGGGGTTAATAAAGTGTTGGTGCAGATCTGGCGCCCTGGATAAATCTTAGATTTAATCCCAGCTCTTCCCCTACTTGGCTTCTCTTGACTTTTGTTTCCTCGTCTGTAGACTGGGTATAATCAAACAGTCCCTCGCGTGGTGACTGGAGCTCAATGGCAGTGCCGAGAGCCAAGCGCCGCTCACACGTGAGTGCCTCGCACACTGCACTCGTTACTTCTGTGTCGGTGTCGCTTTCGTCCGTTCCTCGCCTAGGCCCTGACTCATTATCATTCAAGCCACGACCCTGTAGACCTAACTCAGTATTTATGAACTTCAATAAGTAGCAGCAAAAGCGAAGCGTTGGTGGTATAGTGGTGAGCATAGCTGCCTTCCAAGCAGTTGACCCGGGTTCGATTCCCGGCCAACGCATAAGGACTTAAAGTTTTCTTCCCCACCCCCCCCGAATTACGCGTGTGACAGTGTTTTGCTGTTTGCCTTCTTGTGTATTTTAAATTATCGTCAATGAACGCGTCTAATATGCTTATTGAACGGCGAGAATAATGGCTAATAAACCTAGTGAATGCAGAGAATAATTAATTTAGCCATATATTTAAAATACGAGTTACTTGAAATAAAACAAATATAAAATTTAGAATGTGAGCTTGAGAGTCAGGACAAACGATCCCTCTTCTTCTGCTTTCCTTTTTCTTCCCGTCTTCTTTTTATCTTCATCCTAGGGCCCGGGATGGGTACTTCCGAAGTTAAGATTTAGTGCAAAAGGCTTAGCACTCCTCCCCGTCGGGGAATCGAACCCCGGTCTCCCGCGTGACAGGCGGGGATACTCACCACTATACTAACGAGGAATGAGACGAACACTGGTTGCTCCAAATGCTTGATCTGCTATCTTCACCGAGCGCGGCGTGCCAATGACGAGGTTCCTGCGGATGCTGTTTCTCCGTCCAGTAAGAAATGCTGACCCAAACCTATGCATGTTCTAGACCATAACTGAGCGCGAGTCCCCAGAAGGGCGAAAACGAGCAGGAGTGACCGAGAGACAACGGCCTCCAAGCCTGCAGAGACCTGAATTCTGACAGTCCTGGGGCTCTCCCAGACATAATCCTAAGTAGGTCCCAACCCGTTTCACTAACTGTCATCCACTACTATAAGTTGACGGACATCAATCAAACCGAAACCAGGCTCTGGAGGCCGAGGAGTAGCATCAAGTAGGAAGGAGGGGAACAGACAGCGAGCGTCTTGCCCATGTCAAGCGGTGCCTGCCCTCTTCCTGGAACTCTGGGAAGGACTGCGCGCTGCGAGCCTCTTCCTGCCACCCGGGTGTCCACTCAGAACAAAAGAGCTCCCGGAACACCTCCTTCAAGCCCTCAGTTCACTCTGATCACCTTCCAGCCCAGCCTCCTCAGCGCCGTTCCAAGTAACAACCGCCTTGGGGCTCTGTTTTCCGCAAAACTGGAAGGCCGGGCTCGTCCGGGATTTGAACCCGGGACCTCTCGCACCCGAAGCGAGAATCATACCCCTAGACCAACGAGCCGACGTACAGTAACGACCGCGGACGACTTTAGAGGTCGTCCCAGACTTTCTGCAGTCCTAGGACTGTGATTCACTGCGGCCTGATCCTAGCACGCGGTCGGGGACCACCCGCCCCGACGCACAATACTCTGGAGCTGGGGTCTGGGAATCTCTCTCGGCTCCAGAGCCGCGAGCTCCGACTCCTCCCAGGAAATAACGTCGGGGAAGTGGGAGGGAGTGGTCTCGGCCTCGCCCCCGAGCAGCCCTCCAGGACTGCCTCGAGCACCCGTGTGCCCGCTCCCTACGGTAACTGACTCGGCGCCACTCCGTAGTCCGGAGTCTCGACTCTTCCTGCCTCCGCCCGCCATCCTCGGACCCAGCCCCCGGCGCAGAGCTTTGAAGACTAGCGGTAGAGTTGCCTGGTTGGGGACAATTAATGAGTCCTGAGATCTCTCTGGGAACACCAGCCCCTCTTTCTGTCCCTGCGTCTGTCCATCCTTCTGGAGTGACCGACACTTCGATAGCCCACAGTCTCCCCAGACCGCAGGGTAGTGCCCAGGCGAGGGAATATTTCCGGGGGCCAAGAAGACCCACGCAGGAGGCGTCATTGAGATGAGTGGCTGGCGAGGTCAGGTGGGGGATGGGCTTTCCAAACTGTGCGAGCTTCTAAGCTTTTAATACACTCGCCGTGCTCTCACGTGGGGGCCGCCAAGAGTCCTGGCAGGATCTGATGGGGTCAGTTGCCAGCTACCGTGTTCCTTCAGGTCGGTTCCTGTTCTGGAGAGTCTTCCCAGGAGGGTTCTGATCGGCCCCTGAACTCGACCCCCCCCCCCCCCCCCGTAGCATCTCTGGGCTGAACCATCTTGTTCCATAGCCCAGTCGTGTGATTTGTGGTCCCATCCCTTCTTAAGGCCCTACCCACAGATACTTTGGTGGAGGGGAGTTCAACGAAGGGTTCAGCTCTTTGCCTTTTCTTTCCCAGGTGTCCCTGGCCAGACGGCGGGGGAGGGCAGCAGAGAACAGCCCATCCTTTCCCGTCGGCATCCCAGGCCTTTCAGGTGTGTGAGGAGTGCTCAGGGCTGATCTGGCATCTCCCTTCTGCCACCCTGTGCCATTTTCTGTCTCCCTCCTCTTGGGCGCCCGCCTTCCCCAAGTCTCTAGTCACCTCTGTCTTACCTGGTCTCCCGCACTTAATCTGCACAGAGGTGGAAGCCTAAATTCCTTATAGATCATGATGAAAGCTGTGGCCACCTTTTCTAGAAAAATCCATACAATATCTATGGACCCCACTTTTAGAGTCCAAGAACTAAGACGTAAACTACTGATGTTGTCTCTACCTTGTTGCAAGTATTTTATATTTTAACAGGAGTCAAAGCTTTACATGGAAACACTGAGTTCTAAGGTATAACTTTGGGCAATCACAGTTGTTTGAAAGAGATAGGGTTGAGAAAGAGTGAATTTGAGAAGGTAGTAACCCTTCCTTTCAGCACCTCCCTAAAGTGGAACCCTGGCAACGTCCTGAATTGCTTCTCCCTTTTCTTCAGACTCCACATCGTATCAGTTACTGAATCCTGTAGTGTTTTTTATACTAAACATGTCTCGAATTCATCCCCTCCTCTCCATCTCTCTGTAGCTGCGCAGGTGCAAGTCTTCGACATTTCTATAACCAACCCCCCAAAGTCCTCTCCCCTCCTATACTGATCCCTTATGTTATTCTTCTGTGTAGCATTTATCTAGCATATTACACAATTTACTTTTAAAAACGCTTTTTGTTGTGCTTATTGTTCCCTGCTGTATTCCCAGGGCCTAGAATAATGGCTGTTACAGAGTATGGAGTTGTTGAATGGAACATAGGCAAATTTCCATGTGGTCTTTAAGACGTAGCTCACCTCCTCCAGAAAGCCTCCCCTATTCACTCTCCACTCTCAGGTCCGATGAGATGCCACTTCTCTTGTCCGTGTTCTCACAGTGCCCTGTCCCTGCCCTTGGCGCACTGTGTCTGACTGTGCCTTCCTATGAGAAAAGGGGTTTGCCTTATTCATTTGGTTATGCACAGCGTGCAGCCCAGTGCTTGGCACAAATCTGGTCCCAGTGGTGCTGCGTCATTTACTTGACTTGTCACCTCGATATACCAATTCCTTCAAGCCAAACTTGTGCTCAGACATCTTGCAGTGGTTCCTGGGCAAAGGATGGTGTCTAGACCCTTCTGCCTAATTTCCAAGGAGGTTTAGGCCCTGTCAGCGGCCCACAGATCCTAATTCTTGCCTCCTTCTCCATAGCATTTACTTCTACTCTCACACGCCCGGCTTCAGTGCTCCAGAAATGTGTTCTGCCCTTCCACACCAGGCTCTCCGGAGGCCCCACCGGGACTATGCTCTCTTCTACTCCCACTCAGTCCACAGGGTCCCAGCCCTTACGCGCCCTCTTGCAGGAAACCAGATGGCGCAATGCCAGCTAGTATCTCCTGCTAATTCCTAACCCTGACTACCAGCTTGTGAATACAGCTATACGTGAAGGGCCTGGTACAGGAACTGCGCATAGAAGACGCACCCCTCCCTCGATTTTTTAAATTAAGAATTATTTGTAAATATATATATACATATATAATCCTGAGGCCCCAAACCAAAAGAACTATAATGAAGAACCAACCAAAACAAACCGACTTAGGTTCTTGCGGAGGACCAAGGCAGTGGGACGGCTGCCAGGGCTGGCCCACCAGCACCAGCGGGGTGTCATCCGCTTTGCAAAGGAAGGAGTAGGCCTGCGCCGGGTTCCCGCCCTGGTCACGGCGCAAGCTTTTGAAGCAGTCTACCGGAAAAGGCAGTTCCTCTCCGCAGGAAATGAGTGTGGAACTGGAGCCCTTGCATCCTCTTGTCTAAAAGCAATTGATAAATTCATTAGAGTGTAAGGATTTCAAGGACAAAACAGATACGATCTTTTCCTCGGAGTCGGCTGACTAAAGGCACCGCTGGGATTCGAACCCAGGATCTCCTGTTTACTAGACAGGCGCTTTAACCAACTAAGCCACGGCGCCAAAGGCATTGGGGGCTTTTCTGCAGGGATATATACAAGTATACCGCCGGCAGGCTGGTCACAACTTAAGATTCTAAAATTAATTTTGACAAATCATTATGTTTGATGTCAAACGTCCACTCAAGAGCTGCCCCGGATATTGAAAGATGTAAATGAAAGACCTCAACACTAGCTAGATATGCGTGGTTGGAGGATGTCTGCGGCGCCTATCGGATCAATCCTCCGTGACACGTAGGACAGAAGGAATTCAGTGCGCGTCGGAGAAGAAAAAATAGACACGTAGTCGGCAGGATTCGAACCTGCGCGGGGAGACCCCAATGGATTTCTAGTCCATCGCCTTAACCACTCGGCCACGACTACGTGCTTGCAAGCAAACGACTCGCTCCAAGCCTTCCTTAGTCTTCCTGCTCCGCAAACACCATCCCTCTCACAATTTCGCGCTTCCAGGATTACGAGACCGTTCGGTGAGAACACCAGAGGACATAATTGTAATCGACCGTCCCCTCGCGGCCCCGCCCCACCTTTCTGTGATCTACCCCATTCTCTCGCCCGCCTCCAACAGTGCGCTCCCAGGGAAGAGTAGACGTGGCAGCCGCTCCCAGACCCGGGCGCGCCCTTCCGAGCGTCGCAGTGAGCGAGCAACTCAGTTTTTGAAAAGTAGTGGGTTCGCTGTCGTTTGTGATTGGGAAAGTAAGCAGCTCCGGTCGGAAACTTCCGGCTACCAGCGGCTATGGGAGGGAATAAAAGTAACGCTGCTGGCCCGTACGGGGATCGAACCCGCGACCTTGGCGTTATTAGCACCACGCTCTAACCAACTGAGCTAACCGGCCAGTTGCTGAAACGGTGTTCTTCGAATCTTCACATATGTACCGCTGAAGTAGAGACAAATCCCTTTCCAAGTGCTCAAAAACCTTGGTGTGTGGCAACAGCCACAATCCACAGACCTCTCAAATACGAACTAAAAGAGATCCCTAATGCAAAGGAAGGAACGTGCTCTGTACAGCGCTTGGAGGTGCGGCTATGCTCTACCCCTCTATCTAGCAAGCAGCAACCAGGAAAGAAACGACAGAACACCAGCCAAATGCACGAGCATCTCCAAATAACTGCTCCTGCAAACCCTAACTCTGTAGGTTCTGACTAGGAACTCCTGCCAGTCTCATGGTGTTGATCAAGTATCTTATCTGCCTGAGGCCTGGACCACAGGACACCCACAGCACTGACCCCTTGACTGGGGTTCCACATTACAAGTTCCTGCCACGCCCCTCCTAATGCTTGGTGCTTCCCTCTCTCCATAACCACCTTACACCAATACTTAGCAACAATTCCAGGCTTGACTTCTTCCTGGGCCCAGCCTTGCTGACTGAGGCCATCATGGCAATGCTGTCTACCCCGCACCCCACTTTGCTCCCTTTAGGGCCTGACTTGACTGGACCAGAAGCTCTTCTCCAAACCAGTTTTGGCACGGGTGGCAAACAAGGGCTGAAATGATGGTAAACGATGGGCCAGCTGCCAGGAGGTCATGAGGCCTGAGACCCACGTGAGCACAAGTGAGAAACATCCCCAGAGCTTTATTGTAGACCAAGGGGCCTGTCAGGGGCATCCCCGCAAGGGGCAAGTCCCTGCCACAAAGACAGAACCCAGGTGCTCAGGGCCACCTGTGAGCACAGGCGCCTTGACACCAACTGGAGAGGAAACAGCAACAGCACCATGATCTGCCTGTTTCCACAATCTCCTCAAGGCAGGCTGGCATTAGAATAGGAGAAATAACAGTAGGGTAGCATTTTGTGAATCCAGGGATCTGGGGCCCTGGTTCAATCACAGAGAAGCTAAGAGCCATGACAAGGGGGAAGAGCTGAAACCCAGTCCTCAAGGTCTCCAGCAGGGCAGGAAGAACTTTCAGGCCACTACAGTTCGGGTTAGCAGGAGGAAACTAAGGCCCCCAGGGCACTGGGGTGCTCAGGCTCCTGGATAGACAGGCATGACAGTCGGATCCTGGGATTCACACGAGTCGGGAAAAGGGACTCCCCATACTGGAATCGCTGTAGTCGAGGAGGTTCTGAGATGGGAAGAGAGGAAAACACGTGTCCTATGAATGTGGTTTTTAGTCCTCGCCCACCATTCTCCTCCCCGACTCCTGAAATCCCCTATCAATCCCTCCTCCCTCTTCCTCTTGGGACCCATCTATCTACACCCCTGCCCTTCCACCCTTACCTAACGGGATGATCTTGGAGGGTTTCTTCTCAAGCTCAAAAGAAAGCACAATAGGGCGGAGGACAGAGAAACTGGTACACAGTGTCCAGAGGAAGAGGGTCAAGGGCTCATCAGTCTTGGCTGAGGACTAGAAAGGGAAACTCGGGTTTCAACAGAACTCAAGTTTTTAAATGCTCTCTACCAAGCCCCCAGGAATTTGGGTATCTGAGCCCCCGCCTCCCAGCCACATCTCACCCACCTCAGGTTGGGCTCCAGGCCCCGTGAATTGCAAGGCCACTGTCCCTGGCCCTCGAACGAGCTCGAGGAGGGAGGTCCACTCACTCGGACACAGTCCTAGTGCTGCTGCCACTTGATGATTTCTACAGGTCACCACAGCCTCGGCAGTCCCATCCTCCACCAGGAGCCTGGGGGCGGGGGTGGGGGATGGGGAGTAGGAAATAGCAACTCCCACAGCGAACCCAGGTGGCCAGTCACCTGGACCCAACACGACTCCCTCTCCACCTTTTCCAGTCGTTAGCTCACTTTACTCTCATTCGTTGATTTGAAAGTATTTATTAAGCAATTCCCACAAGCCAGAAATTGTGCTAACACTGGGACAACAGACACAAAGTCATGTAAGTGGTGGGACGGGAACCCACCTTGTGCTCTGCTCTCACCTGATGCTGGCCTGGCTTATAGATGTCTGAGTGGGGCAAGCAGGGCTCTGACGAGTACACCTTCCCTGGGATGAAGAAAGTGGTTGGGAAAATCCCCTGGATCCCAGCACATCCCTCTGGCACCCTGCACCCAGCTCGGCCTGTTCCCTCTCATACCTGCGGGCAGATGCTGGTACAATGAGCACACACCCAGAGGAGCTGAAGGCTGAAGACCAAAACGACGTGGCAAGAGGCAGTGGCCCGGAATGGGGCCTTCTCACCTTGCAGAAGTTCGGCTAGGTAGATGTGGGGCAGGGGGGCACTAAAGAGAGAAAGGGGTCAAGAAACAGCCAACAGGGTTCTAAAAGCAGGGTGTGTCTGGAAGGACTCAGCAGGCATACGGATGGGGACAGTAGTGGCTTCTGTGCTCTCCTGGAAGCCCCATGGCCCCCATTTTGACTCTTTTTTTTTTTTTTTTCCTAGTTTTTGCTGCGCCGGGTCTTCGTTACAGCACACGGGATCTTTAGTTGCAGCATGCAGGATCTAGTTCCCCGACCAGGGATCAGACCAGGGATCAAACCCGAGCCCCCTGCATTGGGAACGCAGGGTCTTACCCACTGGACCACCAGGGAAGTCCCCCCATTTTGATTCTTGATCTCTGATTGTCATCAGTTATTTCTCAGTCTTGAAAAACCAAGATGTTAGCCAAGAAAGATTTGTATTTTGGACTGAAAAGCCTTGAAAATCCTAGAATGCTAAATCTTTCTGGGTAAAATGATAGGTACTGGACATCTTTTATTTGAAGCAGAGGAAATCCTTGCAACTCAACATATTTTGCTAGGAGTGGAGAAGACTGTAGTTATGGCAAAAATTCCAGACCCTGGAACAGGTATGGTATGCAGATGTGAGGCTGTGAAGTTTAGGGACCGAGGCCTGGGCCACTGACCTGATTGTGGTATCTGGGGGAAAACTCAGGACCTGCACATAGGTAGACGACCGGAAACAACAGTAAACATTGTGGGATCTGCAGGGGGAGGAGGAAGAGTGATGAGGAGAAAGAAGTCAATGTGAGGTAGGAGCTGGGACTGCAACACAGGCCAGGCCACTCCCCCGAGGGACATGCCCTAACCCCGGCTCTACTGGAGCAGAGGGAAGAATAAGGGAAGGACTGGTCTGGAACATCTCGCGGGGGCAGAGGGCATAAATGCCAGAGAAACACAGCAAACGTAATACCAAAGAGAAGGTGTCATTGCCACACACGTAGGGGCGAGCGTTCAAGAGAACCACATCAGTGGGAAGGGGAGGCAAGGACATCAACACAGATCTTCACCTGGAAACCTTTTTCTCTAGCTGGTTAAAGTAGACTCGGGCTCCTGGAAGAAGTCC
The DNA here is from genome assembly GCF_949987515.2 of Delphinus delphis. Taxonomy (NCBI): domain Eukaryota; kingdom Metazoa; phylum Chordata; class Mammalia; order Artiodactyla; family Delphinidae; genus Delphinus; species Delphinus delphis. The sequence continues at coordinate 51,356,408 of NC_082701.1, forward strand.
CCGTGGGGGAGGCAAGTGTGGGTCTTCAATATATATGTCCAAGTGAGGGGGGAATTCGCAGTCGGCCGTCTCCAGGGCTACGGTGAGCTTCACACATCGTCTCGTGGCCCCAGAGCTCCCTACAGAAGGAGAGGCGAGGGGTCAGTGGTCTCTCTCAGGATCACAAGGTCCCATCACTCTATTTCATACCTTTCCCCAAAACAGATGTCATTACCAGGCTTTATCCAGAGATGTGACAAAATCTCAGCTGAGAAAGACACCAAGGAATCTGTGAAACTGGAAGGTCAGAGAAATACAGTGAGAATGGAGGCCTAAGAAAGCAGAGACTGGAGTCAGACCCAAGGACAGAAAGGAGTTACAGTGTCTGCCGGAACATTAACTATGAGGCCCTGGAAAGCCTTGCACTGTCTCAAACCGCACGCTAAAAGTAACAGGGTTCATGGGAAAAGCAGGGTTGTGCAGATCACTCAAAACCCACACAGCCTTGCACTCAGAGGCCTCACCAAGGAACGCCCCAGCAGAGGTGAATCTGCACTTGCATTTACACCTAGAATCTCAGTCAGTCCATTGTTCACAGCTTTGTATGCTGGGGCCCACGCCCACTCCCTTCAAATCACAGGTCCTTGAAAACTTTCACTTCTGATAGGGATCGGCTTTGTAAAAATTACACATGTAATCCAGTAGGGTGTTTGTTTGTTTGTTTACACAGGGGGGAAGTATCTCTGCAGCTTCTTCAACTGCACTGCAGCTACCCCGAAAAAGCCTACACGAGGAAAGTACAGCTGTTCCTAAAGCCATAGTTAGCCACTTCTTGCACCAAAGGAAGGTTCTTCCCTAAAGCTTTTCAGCTTTGTCCTTGTTTTTTTTGTTTCTTATATTTCCTTTTATTGCTGAAGCTTTTCCTGAACTGTGAGAAAGCCTGCTCAGTCGTTTCAGAACAGTAACATACTGGGGGAAAATCAAGTGTGAAACCCAACTTGCATCTTAGAGTGACATCATTCCTCTAGGAGCTAAATCACATGCAAGAAACACACACTGTAGCAGAGAATGGGCTGTTCATCCCACCCAACGAATGCAGAGGAAGAGAGAGCAGCCAAACTAGCTGGAGAAGCTGCTGGACATTTACTTGCCACTGAGCAGGTCAGTCAGCGAGGATTCAGGCAGTGCCCTGCTGATACCCAGCACCTCTGGGATGTCCTGGGAGCTCGCAAGTTCCAGGGTCCACTCATCCTGGACAGTGAGGCAGGACGCACAGCCAGCCAGCTCCGGAGGACGCAGTGATACGCAGGATGAACCACCCTCCTTGAACAACATTGGTGTCTGCCAGGAAATGGGGAGATGATTGTCTCTGAGTGTGTCCTGGTCCGGAGACAGGTTCCTAACATACTACGATCCAGTTTTGTTTCCTCTCTGGAGCCTAGTGAAGGAAGTGATCCAGACACAGACAGGCCTTCTATTTGATCTAAATCCACCCTTCTTCTAGGAGACCTAGAAGTTCCTCTCCAGACCCCAAGCCAAAAAATGCTTTCTGGGGAAGGGCATGGTGAACTGGGCACTCACGGGAGGGCCAGGGACCACGAGTCGGTACACTTGCCCTGGGTGCAAGAACTCAAACCAGCGGACTGAGGAGCTGAGGAAGATGAGGAGAACCTGAGGGGGAGAGCAGGGTCCCTCAGACAGGAGCTGGGGCACAGGACGTCAGGTCCCAGGTCCCAGGCCCCAGTTTACCTTCTGATCCGAGTTTTCACCTTCCCTGGGCTCGGGTGGGCCCCATCCAGTTCCCTCCTTCCTCTGGGTGCCCCCAAGCCAGCTCCCTAACACGAGGAAGCTGAGGGTGGGCTTGGGCACCTCCGAACTGGCTCCTGGGGGGACACAGAAGTTCCTCTTCATCAGTGCCTCCTTGTGGGACAGCAAGAACAGCCGGCTCTGGCCTATGTGGGGACCCTCTGGCAGGGAGGGCTCTGTCTGAGGAGGCCTTGAGGAGGTGGCCGAGTGAAGGACGGGTCTGGGCACAGACAGGATCAGGGCATCAGCCAGGAAAATCTGGACATACACTCTGTCGGGAGAGACAAGGAATAGGTTTCTTAGCGATGCAGGCACTGGATGTTGTGGGCCCCAGAGTTCTACCACCTGCACCGGGCCCTTCCCCTTCCCCTCAGGGTCTCAGAGGACAGCCACCACCCTAAGGACCAACCTGGCCTGCTTCTTCTGCATGAAGCCTGTCATGCTCAGCTCCTTCCAGGAAGGGAAGTTGCTTCTGACATTCCTTTCTACGACCAACTGGAACCTCTCCGCCCGCACCAGGCAGCCTGGAGGAAGAAAGTTTTCTATTTTGGCAAGAGGGGAGGATTGTGGGATGGGCAGTAGAGCCGACCGCCCTGCAGGTCTCACTGCCTGACTCAGGCCAGAGATGCTCCCCTAACACAACGTGAAGGCCTAGGCCGGAGCCCCATCTTGGAGGAGTCATACCTCCAAGGGAGAAACCATTCCATCTGCATGGCCAATCCCACCCCTGGCCACCTAGGCTGAGAGGCCTTGATTCTACTTTCTCATAAATCCCTAAAAAGCCTGCTCCGAGATCTGAAAAGCTTTCCTCTCCAGGGTTTCCCTGCCTACAAACCTCAATAAGCCCAAATAAGCCCCATTACTCTTCCACACTAAGAGGGTAAGAAATGGAAGTTGTCATCCTGGTGTGCCTAGGGAGGGAGAAGTGAATGTTGGGAATTGTAGTTCTGGCCAGGAACCCCTTGCTCCTTTACACCACCTGCCAATACCAGCCTCCTACACCTCCCGCCAGACTGGTTGATCAACAGAAGCCACTCCAGCATCTCTAGTAAATCCCAGCAGTGCTTTCTGCCAAGCCCCCAGTTCGGAGAACCTCTACCCCACCACCATCTCTCTCCACCTCTGAACTCCAAACCTATGAGCCCGGGGTCAGCGAGGGGCTGCGAGGGCTTGGCCAGGAGTAGGCAGGGGAGGGAACCGCTTTGGTCCTGAAGTCGCAGACAACCTTTACGAGACGAAGGCACCAGAATCCCAAGCAGAACCTACAAGGAGACGAAGGCCGAGGCATCAAGTCTTATTAAACAGATATACTGAGCATCTAGCACGTGCCAGGCACTGTGTTAACTGTTAGAGCTACAAAGTGAACCACAAAAACATGGTCTGTGACCTCAAAGAATTTATATTGAAGTGAGGTAGACAGATGTGGAAAAAATGCACCTGCATTCACACATTTAGTAGCCAGAGAGAAAGTATACAAACCGAGGTTAGAGCTAGGAGACCATGGAGGAACTCCCAAGACATAATAAGGAGTTTGGGTTTGATTTTATACACACTGGTAGAAACAAGAGAAGCAGTTAAATTAAGAGAGTTTTATAATCGATGTTCAATTGTACCCCATCCCTTTCTAGTTGCTACAAGAGAACGGATTAGAGGGGGCCAAGAAGAGGTGGAGTATTCTAGTTAGAAGGCTAGTGTAATCAAAATGACAAGAAAGGACTACGGTAGTGGTAGTGAAAATGGCAAAAAGAGGAAGTCCCCTGAGCCCCACTGGAAACACACTTACTGGGGCCGGGTGGAAGGCAGAGGGCAGCAGACAGAGCCAGGACCAGGCCAGGCGCTGATTGAGTTGGCAACTGGGCAGGTGAGAAGCCTCTGGGAGGGGCAGAAGGGTCTTAGGGTCAAAGGAGGCCCAGGCCCTGCACTTCCCTTCCTCTTTCAGGGCGGCCAGTGTAGGGAAAGAGCAGGGGGTCTGCAGTCGAGCGTACTGTCAGAGAGAAGAGACATCAGATTATGTGTCCCCTGTGCCCGGGGTGTCCCCCAGGGCGTTAGCTCTGCCAACTCCATTCCCCCACATCCTCAGACCTTCTGCAGCGGACAGTGATGCGGCTCTTCAAGGATCTCGTTGTGTGTATTCCGACCGGGGCAGCCAGGTGGAACGAGAACCTCCAAGGTAGGGGCCAGGATTTGTAGTCCCAGGCTGGGGTTCCCAGGCGAGGAATGCTGCAGGAACTGGTGGTGTCTCAGCACATGGGGACACAGCCTTGGCCACGGAAAGAAGTGGAGTCACTTCCCCCAAAGACCCTGTCTCTCCCAGAATCTGGCTTCGCTGACAGAGGAAGTGTCCCACTCCCACCGCCTCCCCAGCCCAGACCGTCGTCCTCCTCACTTGCAGGCCAGCTCCTCCAGGGCCTTGGAGGCCCACAGGTAGAGGGGAAGTCCTAACTGATGTTCCCACACCAGCTGCTCATACAGGGAGGCCCCGGGGGCTCGGTGGGAAGACTGAGTCTCAGGCATCAGACGAGAGAAGCCCTGAAGTAGAACGGCGCCACGGAGGCAGGGGGCTAACATGGGCCTTCTCGTCCCCCCACCCATTGACTGCAGGAGGTGAACATCCTGGAGCTGGGGAGGCAGAAGGGAAAAAGCAACTCAGTGATCGCAGGCAGAGTTAAATGCAGTTTTCCACTGCCTGGGTCCCAGGAGAAATACAATTTCTCCTTTACAGGTTGCTTCCCTCCAGCCCCTTATGCCTCGCCTTCCATCACAAGCCGCTCCCCTGCGGTAAGGCTTCATCTCCCAGAAGCCTCACTCAGCCTTTCTGTGGGCCCGGGGGCTCCTGGCCAGCGGGGCCCTGGCTGCTCACCTGCACTTCAGCTCCAGTTGGAAGGCCCTTCTGGAAAGGAGAGGCTCTGGACCTAACTGCTCCTCCCAGAGCCCCACTCTCTACTCCCTTCTGACCTGAGCTCTCGTCCAAATCATTCTTAACAAAAGCACCCCCGCGCCCCAACACACATTTATTATTTTTATAATCTTGCTGTAGAGGCGTCGACCTGCTGCAAAGAAGGACCAGCCCGTAAAGGTAAGACAAGCTACTGAAAGGGTCTCCTTCTGTCACCAGCCCTGGCCCCTCACATACCTCCAGACGGACTCCTGGTCGCACTACCCGCCTGAGGCCATGGAACTGCTGGTAGGCAAGGCAGAGCCCCAGCTGCCCGTCCAGCTCGTAGAGGCCCGCAGGCTGATTCAGCGTGCCCGTGACGGTTCCCTGCAAAGAAGCCAAAGGGCCAGGTGATCCCCGTTCCCATCCTCTTTGGAGACCGCCACGTTTCCTGCCCTTCGGGCTCAAGGATCTCTCCCTTATGCTCACCGTGTATGATAAGAGCCTGGAGTCCCGGACGAGACCGTCTGGACCTGGACCCTTCTTGTCTTGCGGATTGCTGAGTATGGGGAGTGGCTGGGGGTTGGTCTCCAAGGGGGCTCCTTCCAGCTCCAGTTCCAGCTCTCGCACACATTCTGGTTTCAGTGGCAAAAGCCGGGAGGAGGGACTGGTCATCCAAATCCGGTAACGGTGACCAGGGAGCTTGGACGCTCGCAGCTCCGTCAGCACATAGGCCTTATGAGGCCAAAGGGCTCGGTGCCACACCAGCTGCGCAGGGATCTGGCTTGTGCGGAAGCAGACAACACGGTACGTGAGAGGCTTCGCATGATGCTGCCCCTCTGCCAGGGTCCCTTCCCATCACAATGTGACCCTCAAAGACCTACTCCTCGAGAGCCTTTCCTTGCCTCTTCATCTTCCCTGCTCCCCAATTAAATCTTAAGCCACAGAACTCTCAGGATCTCTCCCCTCTCATGGAAATGGAAAATATTTCCTAATCCCTTCCCCAAGGCACAAACCAGCCCTACAACTTTCTCCAAAATATATAAATATTCCTTTCAGAAAATTCTGCCCTTTCCCCATCCCACTCCAACATACAAACCAGCCATACAAACAATGTTCACTTATTTAATCAGTATGCACACGGTACGTAAGTATCCAGTATTGGGATAGATGTTAAGGGAAATATCATAGACTTCTCTCATCTCCAACATATTTCAAACCACGGGGAAATACAGACACAAACCCAAGTAATAACATGGAGCCATGTATGATCAAGTGGCAAAAACAATACACATCTGGTAAGGTTTCAGAGAAAGAAAGAGGTCGGGATGGGTTGGAATGATCAGGAAGGCCAAGTGAAAGAAGCTGAACTTGCCAAGGTCCTGAAGGCCATCTCTGCTTTGCTGACGTAGAGAGGAGAGAGGAGCGGGACTCAAGCACAGGCAACAACACAGAAATGTTCAGAACCCAGAATGAGCAAGGCCATGAAAACCCTGCCGGGACGGAGGAGGAATGGCCTTGGCAGTTGCCAGAGACAGGATGGAAGGGCCGAGATGAAGAAAAAACCCAGAAATAACATGCTGAAGACTTTCAGTCTTTCGGAAAGGGAGAGACATCCAAGTAGAAAAATAAAAATGAACGGCAGAGGGTCTCCTATGGAATGGAGCAAGGTGGCTGTTGAAGAAATTTAAGCAAAAGGAAAAAAGTTACATAGATGAGACCGTTAATAAGTATAACAATCTTCTAGGGCATGTCCCTCCCAGAGCACGGCTGCCATTCTCAGGGGCTTCAAAACACACTGATGACTCTGGATACTTGAACTTCACAGTCCCCTATGCTCGGCTTCACAGACCCCCATTTCTCTCTAAAACCAGCTGAGTACCACCAGTCAGACCTTGGACGTCACAACTCATCGTAAGGTATTGCCAAGATTTCACTTAAGCTTACTGCTTATGCAAAACAAGTAGCTAATGATGGTCTGACTGAACACACGAATGAATGACTGAATACTATTGCTTCTGCTCTCCCCTGCTCCCCCTGGGCTCACTAGACTTCCTCTAACCTCTTACTAGGACCTCCCAATATTGCATCCACTTCTCCTTTATTCAGACGTTGAGGTCCTTCCCTTCCTCTGTCTGAATGCCAGGACCTGAATACCTATCCCCTGAATCCTGCCCTTTTTACCCACACTTCACCCTTGAGTTTACAGCATCACAGCCCTCTTTCCTCAACTCTTCTTCTAAGACAAAAACCCTGCTGAGGAAGACAGGCCCACACCACCCCAGGGCAAAACACGGACGCTAACCCTCTCCAGCTGCGCCTCCGTCACTGCTTAGCGATCTCTTATCCTCACCTGCCTGGCACAGCAGTTTACCCTGAACCTTTACTCCTCTCTTCAGAGTTCAGTCTTTCTAGACACGACCTCACTCCTCTATCATGGAGGTGATTCACTGGGATCATCTAGAGTGACGGTATTTCGCCAATGTGTCTCTTCAGCAGCCTGTAAACAAACCAAGATCACTCCTCCCCTGAGCACCCAGACTTATTCCAAGGCCCACCTCTGCACCCTCACAGTGCCTTGTGCATGTGCATGACTCTACCCCAGCACTTATGACCCTGAACAGTAATCATTGACTCACTTACCTGGCTGAGAGCTTCCAGAGGACAAGAGCCGTCAACTTACTCAATTCTGTGCCTCTGAAATGACCAAAGCCCCTAGCATACAGCATATACTCAATAAAGGGCCAATCTTGGTACAGGTGATACTCCAGTCCCAGACAGCCCTCCCTCTCTTCTAGGGATTCAAATCCTAGCCACCTTCAAGAACCAGATCGAGTCTAAACTCTCCCTCCTTAGGCTTCTCTCCACATAATAAACTCTAGCTAACCTGCTATAGCAGTTACAACTATACCACACAACTTGGAACTTACACACTGTTCTGTATTATGCTCTGCTTGTTTTACAAATCAATATGATATAGAATCTACAATAAGATTATAAACTACCCAAAGGGCTTGGCCTACTTTAGTTGCCCTGCAGAAATTCAAGTGTATTTCAGAGCTTTCCCCCTCGAATGAGCCAATCCTACCATGCCCAGAATTTTTGAATGCTCTAGGAGACTTAAAACATTCTAATGTAAACAATATACATAAGCTCCTCTTTAACCCAAGAGGAAAAAACAAGATTAGAAATTTGGGTGGTTTGTAAGCGTTTTCAGTTTCTTTATACTCTAATTACTGTTACTCCAGCTCATGACACACACAGATACAGGTAAGAATTCTTATAGTGCTAGTAAATTTCATAGTTTCCTATTTCGATATGCATGTTAAAGAGCCCGTTCATCCTTTAATTGTTTTGAATGCTTCTGAAACGTTATTCAGATAATTGTATAAATCATATAACAATAATCAGTATAAAAATGAATGACTTTAAAATCATACCAGGGACTTCCCTGGTGGCACAGTGGATAAGACTCCCCACTCCCAATGTAGGGAGCCCAGGTTTGATCCCTGGTCAGGGAACTAGATCCGACATGCATGCCGCAACTAAGAGTTTGCATGCCACAACTAAGGAGCCCATGTGCTACAACTAAGGAGCTGGCAAGCTGCAACTAAAGAGCCCACCCTGCTGCAACTAAGACCTGGCACAACCAAATAAATAAATATTTTAAAAATAATAATTAAAAAAATAAAATCGTACCAGTTGATGTAAAAAGACTCAACAATAAGTACCAAGTTTTACTAAAAGTACATGTATTTCATGTTTTAATGGTGTTAAGATAACTACTCTCCTTGCTCATTCTTCTAATGCAGGGGAAAAACAAGTGATTCTGGCAGGTTTTCAAAATGGGACACATGATACAAAAGTTGTCTCCTCGAATGAGCTGCACAGCAGGGAAGTCTACTCCCCACCTCCTGTATGTAGGGAAGGCGTCACTCACACTGTTCCCTCAACAGCACTGTTCCAGAAATAACTCTCCCCAGCTGTCCTCCTTTCCCACCTGGTTCCTCCTATGATGTTATCTTTCCTATTAGGAGCTCGTACCCCCCTCCCACACCTCCACACCCCTGAATTGACCCTAATCCTCACCTGCACGATGACAGACACATGGCTGCCAACTGGGGATGATCCACCAAGAGACAGGATGAAGTAGGCTTTCCTTCGACTTGTCACCAGAGCGCTCAATCGAACCAGCTCCCCAGCAAGGTTTGGCTGCACAGTTCTGTGCTTGCTTCTAAAAAAAAGTAGAGACAGAAGTCATTTTTATTTCTCTCTTTTTTTCTCCCCTACAAATGCCTTCCTTTCCACTATTACCTAGTAGTGATGTAAAATTTCCATAGCCCAAAGCCATTGTTCTAAAAACCTCCTTCAAACTCTACCTGCCCTTAGATAAGGCACACTTCCCTGGAAGAATCTGGCTCTTAACTTTCTGAGAGGCCCCACTGTTCCCCTGATTGGGAACATTCCATCTATATTACTCTCAATGCCTTTCTTTCCCTCCTTCCACTGACCCACCATCATCGTCCCAGTTTTACAGTGCTGCCTCCTCCCCTACACGGAAGAATTACCTGTGCCTGAGCAGGTGGGAAGCCATCTCTGGGTAGAGAACAGGGATGGGGGTGAGGGGGCCAGGACTGATGGTCAAGGGAAACACTGGCACAGGGGCACCCCAGAGCTCCAAGTGCCCTTCTCCTGAGGACTTCATTGCAGGAGGGAGGTAACTCCAGTTGGGGAACAGAAAGAGATGGCCCAACCAAGAAAGGTCCAGATCTATGAGCTAGAAAAGACCAAGGGCAAGGATTAATCAGGACCCTGGCATCCAGTCCACCCCCCTCCATCTTTGTTCCCTCAGAGACTTAATTGTCTTGCTCCCTAGACACCATTCTTATTAGTATCTGAGGGATCTCACTGCCCCCTTCCTACTCACCTCACAGCCCAGGGTACCAGTGTTATCTCTTATATAGAGGCTTCCATTCCTGCACTCTTGTTCCAAGTCCCCTGATAGGTCTGTTAGTGTCCCTAAAAGTAACAGCCGTTCCCGGGGCAGGGGGACGCCACGTGGTCCGGCCTCTTTGGTCCAATCCTGGTACGCAGTACTGCTCCAGGACAGGTGGCTGCAGCATGGGAGACGTTGGTGGGTCCTGAGGTCCTTTACTGAGACAAAGCTGCAGAGTGAAGGGAACAGAGGTTTCGTAAAGCTATGTTCAAGCCTAGGAATTTTATCCTCAACCCCAACAAATCCCCCAAGATCCCAAGGAAAGATCAATGGGGAACCTGGACTAAGAAAGTTTGATTGATTGAAAAAACTGGGAGTGAGGGCCTAAGAAAACGAGGATGGGGTCTGGGTCCAAACACTGGGTAGTACCTAGGGAAGGCAGGAAGAAAGTCTGTGCTGAATCATATCTTGAACAAGACAGTGCCACAGAGAGGACCCAGAGAAATGGAGTGGGAATGTAAGAGCAGCCTGAGGAGATGAGCAGGTGGGGAGAACATTTTAGAGACAACACAAACTGCTCCCCTGACAGCATCTCAGCTCTCAGCTCCACAGAGAACTTCAGTGGGGGCACTAAGGCATCTGCCTAATGGCTCAACCTCATTGGCCCCGGCCAGGTTTCCTTCCTAGTCTGGAGTATCACAGTACTAGAGACTGGCTGGGAAGCTGAGGCTGAGGTGGGAGTTGATATCACAAGCTCCCAAATCTCAAGAGATGTTTGAGATCAACCATTCTTAAGCAAAGTGCCGCAACACTGCTGAGTCACTACCAATTGTGAGGTATATCACAGAGAATGTGATACAAGTTAAATTATCAAAGTGGTGATAGATTCACATTTTTGTAATACCATTATTATATTCCCACGGTTTTTTCACTCATCTCCACTCCCATGGTTTTTCCAGCGGAAAAGAAACAGGATAAGGTTACAAAACATGACAATTTATCCTCCTTGTTGCACTCATGAACATAAGCTACATGTGAGTGCTAAAGATTAGAAATGCTGTTCTAGATGGCCCACACCCCTTCCACATCTGCCTCATTCTTCCCCAATGACTTCAGAGCAGATAAAAGGCAAAGACAGAAACTAACATCGTTGCACCCCTGCTATACACATACTGTACTGGGTCCATTCACGCTCAATATTGCATTGAATCTTCACCAAAAATCCCTGGAAACAGACCAATGAGGAAATTTACAGAGGTTCAGGTACACAGTGGTGCAGGTGGCAAAGCCAGGTATGTCTCACTCAAAAGTCTTTTTGTCTTTCCCTACTTCTGTAAAAGCCTAGGAAAAAACAACTGGAGGGAACCGTGCCTTTACCCTAGGCACCTTCAGGACAGAAAACAGTAAGGATAGGGGTCACTTTTCTCAGATTCTTCAGGGTTTGGGTCAGGAAACTGAAGGTGATAACCACAGACCTTTTGCATGGGCCACTGCCCTCCAACTTTCAAGGCCACCACAGTACCTGGCACACAGCAGGCACTCAGTGAAGGGAAATGGAAAAATGAATGAATATTTATACCTGTCAAATAAATTTTACTCTATCTTCATCCACCATCTTCTACATATTGTGCTATCTAGTCTACATTTATCCTGAAGAATAACAAGAAACTTAAACAGGTTGCAAGTTTTCTAAAAATTGCTGACTTACCACTTTTCAATTATTCTTTTTGGATTTTCAGTTATTATTGGGAAATAACAAAATAAACAAAGCTAAACAGATTTCTACCTTTTTTAAAAAAAGAAAAAAGTGATACGTTTAGTCACGTAACAGAATACCACACGGCAGTTAAAATAAATGACCTAGAGCTATCAATGTGAATAAATCTCACAAGCATAATGTTAAGCACAAAAAAGCAAACCGCAGATGATATACAAGGTATGGTACCATTTATACAAAGTCTAAAGGTATGTAAAACTACTGAATATTGCTTAGGGATAGATGCATGGATAGAAAAAATATAAAGATATTCACAAGAATGATATACCCTCATACTCCAGATACTAGTTACTTCTATGAGGAAGTAAGCAGGTTTCTTTTTGCAGAACTTTGCGGAGCCTTTAACATGTCAATGAGCCTCATGATTCTCCTAGAGAAGTTTATCTTATGCGATGTCTCTCAAACTTATTTGGCCATGCAACCCTTTTCCTGTAGTACTTTATTAACATTGCCTAGAACGGTTTAGGAATGGTAGTATAGTGTTAAAAAGGACAAAACCAAAAAAGCACCTTCAGAAGACCTCAAACTCAGGTCTTTCAAAATCAACGATCTACACTTGCTGAAGTCACAGTCTGTATCTTAGTTTCCTAATGCACAAAACGAAATAGTATCAGCCTCTCTCCCCACTTTGAGGGTTCTTTTTCCATATTTTCTATCTTCTCACGCCCCTCTCCTTGTCTCTAAACTTGACTTGAGCCAATTAAGGAGAACTACAAGAAAAGGAAAGCAGCTTGATGGAGAATGAGAAAGACTGGCAGAAGGGGTTTTCTTTAGACCACCTTTTTCTCCCCTTAAGTTTCCCCTTAGTCAACTCAAATGGTAAGTCCTTCTTTTTCAATCCCAAATTTAACTTTCCTGGGAATCCCACTTCTCCTTACCTGTAGCTGAGGGGCAGTGTTAAACCCTGGTTCCTTCCCTGGGGCAACCAGACAGTCTTCACACAGTCAATTACCAACTGAGTCAACTGGACATCAGGCTCCTTGCCAGGTGGACACAGGGTCTCTTCGATGAAGGCCTGGGCAGCCTCAAGCCAGGCTTGCTCCTGAGGAAAGTGAAGCAAGTTCAAACACCTTCCTGACCATCTTGCCCACCAAGGAAACTGGGGAATAATAATGGAATAGATTTTTTTAAAAAATCAAGAGGGAGGACTTCCCTGGTGGCACAGTGGTTAAGAATCCACCTACAGATGCAGGTGACATGGGTTCAATCCCTGGTCCTGGAAGATCCCACATGCCGCGAAGCAACTAAGCCTGTGCGCTACAACTACTGAGCCCGCACACTGCAACTACTGAAGCCCAGGTGCCTAGAGCCTATGCTCTGCAATAAGAGAAGCCCCCGCACTGCAACGAAGAGTAGCCCCCGCTCGCCGCAACTAGAGAAAGCCTGCGTGCAACAACAAAGACCCAACACAGCCAAAAAAAAAAACCAAAAGTCAACCGGGAAAAAATGAAGATGTAAAGTAAAGCAGTTTAGAGCTTGAAGAAACCTTAGAAGTCTTAGTTTAGCCAATCAACTTAGACAACTGGCCATCCAGCTTTGGTCTTGCCTCTTTCTTTAACAAACCTGTACCGATCCTTAAAGTGCTCAATTAGAATAAATATTCCTTGTGAACTCTTCTTTGAGCATCCCCGGCAGAATGCTGCTCCCTCCTTGGAGCTCCCACAGTACCTTGCACGTGGAGCAATGACCACCAGATACAGTGGCAGCCCACCTTCTATGGGGTCTGATTCTAAAGCCAGCAAGTTGAAAAACAAGACTGGTCTAAGGTCACCCTCAAAAAAAATCCTTTAAATTGCTCAAAAGGAATAGTACGTAACACTACAGTAATATGTATATGGAAATGGAAATGTGCCTAATAACAGACATTCCATAAAAGGACATAAGCAGAGGGATTTCCCTGGTGGCGCAGTGGTTGGGAGTCTGCCTGCCGATGCAGGGGACACGGGTTCGTGCCCCGGTCCGGGAGGATCCCACATGCCGTGGAGTGGCTGGGCCCGTGAGCCATGGCCGCCGAGCCTGCGCGTCCGGAGCCTGTGCTCCGCAACGGGAGAGGCCACAGCAGTGAGAGGCCCGCGTACTGCAAAAAAGGACATAAGCAGAGTATAATTTTTAAGCATCCCCCTCTTTTTTTAGTGGAGTGTATACATCTGAGTGCCTATAAGCTAAATATATATGAGATACAATCCCACTGGAATTGTTTCCTGTTCTGTCTTTGTAGCTAAGATGTGGGCTTCCTAAGGAGGACAGGAACGATCTCTGTATATGTACCAGATTCTGGGGACATAGTAGCCTTTATATATAGATAATTCTAGGGGAGGGGGCCAGTTTAGCCTACTCCTAGTGCTAAGCAGATTTATTTTAAAATTCTGACAGAGTTCAACAATACTTAATGACCTTTACCCTTCTTGATCCCCAGTAATAATTCAAAACCATTATAGCTGTATCCCTGCTCCTCCAGTCACTCCTCCACATCCAGTTAACCTTTAGCAGCTTGAAAACAGCTTGAAAAACCAGTGTTCAAGTTCTAGATGACTTCAGTGTCCTTGTGGATGGCCCTATCATTGACTTTCACCTTCACCCCATCTCAGTCAAACACTCTTGTTCATGGTCAGTGTTGTCAAAATTGGACCAGGTTATCACTCAGAACTGCCCACCAACATCACACTCCCACTTTTTGCCTTCCTCTCTTGATCTTCTCTTTTAGCTCCTATTCCTGAGGACCTGTCCATTGGCACACTGAATACTACTCTTTCTCAAAGTGGTACTGATGCCTCAGAATCACCAAAGTTCTGTTTAAAATGCAACTGATATTTAGGTGATCCTGTCTATTGACTCAGAAGCCAGGAGTGGGTGGGGTGGGGGGATTTAGCTCCAGAGTGTGTTTTGAACTTGGGTCCTGTGTAGGGAAAGGAAGAAGTGAAAGAGGACATCCACACGTCACGGCAGAACTATTCGGTTGAGGGTGCTATTTGCCAAGTTAGTGAACATTGGAAGAGGGGTGGATTTTCTGAAAAGCTCAGTGTTGGGCATATGTGGTGCCTGTAGGTTGGCCAGATGGAGACTCTGGCAGGCAGATGGATATAACTAGAGCTCAGGAGAGAGATCACAGCCAAAGTAGAGATTTAGGAAAAATCAGCATCTATCACTGGCTATTAAAGCCATGCAGTCAGTGGATGAGGTCGAGAAGAAAGTGTACAGTGTTCTCAAACTTCGGCCTATATCAGTATTAATCTGGGGAGCTTACTTAATTTAGATGCTATCTCCTCAGTATCTTTTTACTCTGTTTTCACCTCTGGAACCTCAACATTGCTGCCATGGTCAGGGTCACTACCATCTCTTACTACATTTAAATCACAGCGTTCTAACTGATACTCTCTAGTCCAGGGGTCCCCAACTCCCGGGCCATGGACCGGTACCGGTCGGTGGCCTGTTAGGAACCAGGCAGCATAGGAGGAGGTGAGCAGCGGGCGGTGAGCAAGCGAAGCTTCATCTGTATTTACAGCCACTCCCCATTGCTCGCATTATCGGCTGAGCTCCGCCTACTTTCAGAGCAGCGAGGGCATTAGATTCTCAGAGAAGCAAGAACCCTACTGTGACCTGCGCATGTGAGGGATCTAGGCTGTGCACTCCTTACGAGAATCTAACGCCTGATGATCTGAGGTGGAGCTGAGGCAGTGTGACGCTAGCGCTGGGTAGCAGCTGCAAAAACACATTATCATTAGCAGAGAGGTTTGACTGCATAGAGACCATAATAAATCAATGTGCTTGAATCATCCCGAAACCATCCCCCCACAAAAAAGAAACTGTCTTCCACGAAACCGGTCCCAGGTGCCAAAAAGGTTGGAGACCACCGCAGTCCACTCTCTACTCTGCTACCTCAGGAAACGAAAACAAAACTTATCCACTCTTTTGCTTAAAACCCTTCAATAACTCCCAATTATCCTCCGGTTGAAATCACTGCCTACCAAGACTTACGAGGCTGTCACCTTTGACCTCTCCACCACCACCCAGCTGAACTTTCTGAGTTTTTCAAAGACACCTACTCTGTCTCTTGCCTTTGAACATGTTTTTTGCCTCCGCCTTGAAACCTCTTTTAGCGCTTTTTTTTTTTTCCTTGCTAACTCCTGCACGTACTTCGGGTCTCAGAAGCTTTTCCAGATTATCGGTTACCCCTTTCCCATACAGCTGCGTCAGAGGTCTCCCCCAGGAATCTACACCCCCACAGTTAGCCGTTCGTCGGCTCCTGGCTTCCCATTGGGCTTGAAGCCTAAAGAGTGGACAGAGGTGTATTTATGGTTCACAGCCGGCGCCACAGCCATAGTGGAATAAATGTAATCGCAGAACCAGTGAGAGGGGCGGGACGAAGAGCCTCACCGTCCCCCCTCGCCTGGGGGCGGCCAGCTAAGTCAGGGAGGCAAAGAGGCAAGGTGGAGCTTACAGGAGCAGAAAGAAAATACGGGACAGGCAAGAAAAAAGGGACGAGGGGCAGACAACAGCACTCACGGAGCCATGAGCCTCAGCCCGGCAGGCAGCCATGATGCCCCGGCGACTCCACCCCCTGGAAAGCGCGCCGAGGCTCTAAGGCAGGCTGGCCCGTGACGTCATCGGCGGGCGCCCCCCTGGCTCCACCTCCGACTTCTCCACGTTCAGCGTCAGGACCTCTCTGCTCCACTGCCACCTCTGTCTCCGACTCTGGCACTCCGACTCTGGCACCCCCCCAGCCTCTTCCCCAGTGATATCCTGTCTGGTATCCGTGGGGTGGCGGAGCTCAGGAGCTCAAACACAGCCATTCTAGCTGGTAATTCCTATGCATCTTTCCATCTCCCTGATTCTGCCAAGCAGAGAGGTGTTTCCTCCTTAATGCAGCACATCATCCATACTTGCTTTATGGCCTTAACTCATTGCTGTAATTGTTTAACTATTTTCCCCACTTGACTGTGAGTACCTAGAAGCTTTATTCTATTCTTTGTATTTGGTGCCTAGAACAGTGCTTATTGTTAAATAAGAACTTGATAAATTTTTGTGGATCTACTAATAAAAGCCTCTGCTCTCCCTAATTTAGTCAACCAACCAATCAGTCCATGTCTTAATAGGCAGTGGAGTGCACAGAATTCATGCAACAATGTGTCAGGCACTGTTCTAGGCTTTGGGGATACAGCAGTGAACAAAGCAGATAAAAATCCCTGCTCCCATGGAGGTTACATTCTAGAACATGGAGACTGACAGTAAAAAAAAAAAAAAAAAAAGGTAAAATGTTAGTAGAATGTTAGTAATAGGTGCTATGGAATGCAGGGGGCGGTGTGGTGTGTCCCTTTTGTATAAAGAAGGCCTTACTGAAAAGGTGACTTTATATTAAAGAATTGAAAGAGATGAAGGATTCATATGATGGGGATCAAAGAGAAAGAATGGACAGGTGAAACAACAATCACAAAGGCCCAGCGGTGGAAAGAAATGCAAGAAGTCAGTGAGGCTGGAGGGAAGGAGGGGAAATTAAAGACATAAAGTAAAAGAGAGGCATTTAACGCCATTGTACACTTATAGGAGCTTCAAACTGTTTTTGGAGCAAGATAGAATAAACATTGACTATAATATAGTAAGTATAAACACTTTAGACAATAAGAATGCTCTAGTCATAACGGGAGAATAAAGACTTTAATTCTACAAGTTATGGTATCCCCTAATTCAACTTCATTCAATGCAAGCTCTCTATTCCTTATTGCATGAACTAGTTATGCACTGTGGTGCTAAGTTATTTATAAGACAAATTTTTGTTTGCAGTTATTTCCCATTATTACATCAGAGATGTGTTCCTTCCCTTTTCACCAAAACAACAGCAATGAGAGATTCCCCCAGAGAAGCTGAAACCTCTCTCCTACTCCCCTCCAGCCACACTGGCTCCCTAATTAGAACACCAGTCAGAGCCTAGTCAAAATCCCAAACCTAATCATTCCTTTTGCATTCAATATTTCTTAACTCTGGAAGACCCCCCCCCCGCCACCGTTTTGTTTTGTTTGAATTTTATTTACTTTTTAAAACAGCAGGTTCTTATTCGTTATCCATTTTATACATATTAGTGTATATATGTCAATCCCAATCTCCCAATTCATCACACCACCACCACCACCCGCCCCCGCCACTTTCCCCCCTTGGTGTCCGTACGTTTTTTATCCACATCGTGTCTCAATTTCTGCCCTGCAAACCAGTTCATCTGTACCATTTTTCTAGGTTTCATATATATGCTTTAATATACGATATTTGTTTTCCTCTTTCTGACTTACTTCACTCTGTATGACAGTCTCTAGATCTATCCACGTTTCTACAAATGACTCAATTTCGTTCCTTTTTATGGCTGAGTAGTATTCCATTGTATATATGTACCACATCTTCTTTATCCATTTGTCTGTCAATGGGCATTTAGGTTGCTTCCATGTCCTGGCTATTGTAAATAGTGCTGCAGTGAACATTGGGGTGCATGTGTCTTTTTGAATTATGGTTTTCTCTGGGTATATGCCCAGTAGTGGGATTGCTGGGTCATATGGTAATTCTATTTTTAGTTTTTTAAGGAACCTTCATACTGTTCTCCATAGTGGCTGTATCAATTAACATTCCCACCAACAGTGCAAGAGGGTTCCCTTTTCTCCACACCCTCTCCAGCATTTGTTGTTTGTAGATTTTCTGATGATGCCCATTCTAACTGGTGTGAGGTGATACCTCATTGTAGTTTCGATTTGCAGTTCTCTAATAATTAGTGATGTTGAGCAGCTTTTCATGTGCTTCTTGGCCATTCATATGTCTTCTTTGGAGAAATGTCTGTTTAGGTCTTCTGCCCATTTTTGGATGGGGTTGTTTGTTTTTTTAATATTGAGCTGCATGAACTGTTTATATATTTTGGAGATTAATCCTTTGTCCATTGATTCATTTGCAAATATTTTCTCCCATTCTGAGGGTTGTCTTTTCGTCTTTGTAGTTTCCTTTGCTTTGTAAAGGCCTTTAAGTTTCATTAGGTCCCATTTGTTTACTTTTGTTTTTATTTCCATTACTCTAGGAGGTGGATCAAAAAAGATCTTGCTGTGATTTATGTCAAAGAGTGTTCTTTCTATGTTTTCCTCTAAGAGTTTTATAGTGCCCGGTCTTACATTTAGGTCTCTAATCCATTTTGAGTTTATTTTTGTGTATGGTGTTAGGGAGTGTTCTAATTTCATTCTTTTACATGTAGCTGTCCAGTTTTCCCAGCACCACTTATTGAAGAGACTGTCTTTTCTCCATTGTATATCCTTGCCTCCTTTGTCATAGATTAGTTGACCATAGGTGGGTGGGTTTATCTCTGGGCTTTCTATCCTGTTCCATTGATCTATATTTCTGTTTTTGTGCCACTACCATATTTTCTTGATTACTGTAGCTTTGTAGTATAGTCTGAAGTCAGGGAGTCTGTTTCCTCCAGCTCTGGTTTTTCCCTCAAGACTGCTTTGGCTATTCAGGGTCTTTTGTGTCTCCATACAAATTTTAAGATTTTTTGTTCTAGTTCTGTAAAAAATGTCATTGGTAATTTGGTAGGGATTGCATTGAATCTGTAGATTGCTTTGAGTAGTATAGTCATTTTCACAATATTGATTCTTCCAATCCAAGAACATGGTATACCTCTCCATCTGTTTGTATCATCTTTAATTTCTTTCATCATTGTCTTATAGTTTTCTGCATACAGGTCTTTTGTCTCCCTAGGTAGGTTTTTTTTGTTGTTGTTGTTTTTTAAATAGATTTATTTATTTATTTATTTTTGGCTGCGTTGGGTCTTCGTTGCTGCCCGTGCGCTTTCTCTAGTTGCAGCGAGCGGGGGCTGCTCTTCGTTGCAGTGCACGGGCTTCTCATTGCGGTGGCCTCTCTTGTTGCAGAGCATGGGCACGGGCTTTAGTAGTTGTGGCACGTGGGCTCAGTAGTTGTGGCTCATGGGCTCTACAGCGCAGGCTAAGCAGTTGTGGCACACGGGCCTAGTTGCTCCGCAGCATGTGGGATCCTCCCGGACCAGGGCTCCTGCATTGGCAGGCGGATTCTTAACCACCGCGCCACCAGGGAAGCCCCCTAGGTAGGTTTATTCCTAGGTATTTTATTCTTTTTGTGCAGTGGTAAATGGGAGTGTTTCCTTAATTTCTCTTTCAGATTTTTCATCATTAGTGTATATGAATGCAAGAGATTTCTGTGCATTTATTTTGTATCCTGCTACTATACCAAATTCATTGATTAGCTCTAGTTTACCAAGTCCATTAAAGTGTGCCCTATATCCTGGGATTTACCTCTGCTAGTTCATAGGAGGGAGAGTTGAGTTTAGGCTACAGTGATCAGACTGTAAGTTGAACTGGATCCACCAGCACCCTCGTTGGTGTGATTTAAATGTCAGGTTAGCAGCTTAATCTGGTGGCAGCATGCAGGATCAAATGAGAGGGCCACAGGGTCTGTCAAAGAGTGGGGTAAGTATGGAGGATTGGGAGCTGTCTCAGATCCAGTGATTTTGAATAAGCTACACTTGTTCAGGGGGCAGCGGGAGATATAGGACCCAAGTCAGGAGAAGGATCAGGGACAAACTGATGAATCTGGAAGTCACTTTTCTTGTCCCTACATGGTCAAGCCATGACTGTCATGGCACTATGGAAAAATTATTTCAGGTCTCAGTACAATGAGGGTCTTTTACTTTGATATGTCATCTTTCCATAAATTATTGTTTTTTATGTGCGCAGAGAGCATGTCCTAGGGGTCATTAACTTACTGAGCTCACTGGGCAGGATGTGGGTCTCATGCCACCAGGGTTTTATTTTTGGGGGGCATGTCTCATGCTTCTGTTGCATGGTTTGTTGCTAAGCAGGCCTGCTTGGTTTTGTGGTTAAGCAAACCTGTTTTCTTGAGTGATCATTAACTTACAGGGGTCTCCCATACTTTTTTCTTTACTTGCAATCCCCTAGTGGGATTAACTATTTAATTACCTAATTTGTCCCTTAACTCTGTCCCTATCACAATCGTATATGTATATAGTATGAGAGTTTAAAAAAATGTGCCAAAAAACAGTACAAAGCTGCTAAGTGTTTGAGTTACAAAACTAAGGAACGAGAGCATGGCAATGAGCCTCAGCTTCCACATCTGTAAAACAGGGTTTTTGTGAGGATGGGCGAGATCATGTAAAGTACCTTAATGGGTGCTCAATAAATTCTTCCAATCATTATTATTGTCACTGTAACTAGCCAGAATACAGAAGTTAAAAACATATCCCTCCCCAACTTCCCTGGTGGTCCAGTGGTTAAGCCTTAGTGCTTCCAATGCAAGGGTCATGGGTTCGATCCCTGGTCGGGGAGGTTCCACATAGCGATCGGGGTGCGCCCTGCCCCCTACAAAAAAAAAAAAAAAAATATATATATATATATATATATGCCTCCCACCCTGCTAAGAATTAAATAAATGAATTCATTCAGAAAAGATAAAAGTGAAAGAAAGCCAAGGGAGTAGGGGGAGGGTAAACCGAGTCCTGGACAGGTAAGGTGCTCTCTCCGTCAGAGCTCAAGCTGGCTGCACGGATCTGACTGTATTTTCACAAAAGTTAAAAGACCCCGGCGGGCAGGAGGGGGCGGGGGCGTTCTCATGCTTCGCCTCTTCCTGCGGCGCACGCGGATGACGCAAGTGGGCGCGCCAGGATTCCAGGAGCTCAGGGACTGCGAGAACGGCTGCCACGTGCGTATGGTTACCGCGCGCAAACCCGGATACCCCTATATGTTTCACCCCGTAGCCACCCACCCAAAGCCTGATCCAAGCCGGTGCAGGATCCCCACCAGGCCGAGCTGCGCCCAGCGGGCGCCTGGGTGCCCGCGTTAGTGCAGGTGTCCATTCGCGTTTGTTGGACGCCTGGCAGGGGAGACCCCACGTAAACTCATCCCCTGTATGACCATTCATTCAACCAAGAAAAAATCCGTTGACAGCCTGTTTTATGTCAAGTACCATGCTGGTCTTTGGGGAGACAGCCCTGATGTAGACAATCCTGTCTTTGTGCTCTTGGAGATATTGTTTCACTGGGAATGATAGACGAAAATCAACTGGTATAATAAACAAAATGATTTCGGGTTGTGATAATTCCTGTGAAGGAATTATGGTATGGAGGACAACTGAGGCGCCTAACTTTAAAAAGGGTCATAAGGGGAATTCCCTGGCAGTCTAGTGGTTAGGACTCAGTGCTCTCACTACCGAGGGCCGGGTTCAATCCCTGGTCCGGGAACTAGGATCCCACAAGCCACGAAGTGCGGCAAAAGGAAAAAAATAAAATAAAATAAAGAGGTCATAAGCATTGGGTGGGGGCGCTGAGAATGGGAGGAATCACGATCTGGCAGGAACATTGGTTGCTGAAATGAGACCTGGCCTGGAACTTGTCAGTCTACAAGTTTGAGATTTTTTGGTTTTTAAGCCCCAGATATTGTTCTAAGCCTTGGTAATCCGATGGAGGTAAAATAGCTACAGTTTGTGCCCTCATCGAGATTTTGCTCTAGTGGGGAAGGCAGAGCTAAAAATAAAATGTCAGATAGTGATAAATACCATATAGGAGATTAATATAAGACCATCTCATAATGGCTACTTCAGAGCAGTTGGTCAAGGAACGCCTTTTCAAGGAGGTGAATTTTACCTGAAATTTAAATAACAAGAAAGCTAGCCATGCGAATAGCAGGGTGAGAAAAATGCCTTTCGGAACTGAGCTTGGCAAGTTAGAAAACAGTAATAGAAAAGAAGCCAGTGTGATTGGTGCACTGTAGGCGAGAAGGAGAGTGGTGTGAGATAGGGTTGGAGAGGTAGGCAATGGCCAGACAACATAAAGCAGGGTACTGAGTTGGAATGTTATACCGTGTGTGATGAGAAGCCATGATCTCATCTATGCTAACTTGTGGCGAGTGGATTGTGGTTGGGGCAGCGGTAGGATCAGGGGTCCTGGTCAGGAGGGCTACTGGTGCATTAGTCCAAGTGAGTCCTGGTACTGACTTGAACTGGAGTGACGGTAGCAAAGAGGAAAGGACGTGGACAGATTTGGGATATGTTTGGAAATGGATTCGCTGGCAGATTGGGTATAGAGAGGGCTCAGGGAAAGAAAAATTAAGATCGACTCCTGTGTTTTTGACTTGAGCAACAGATTGGATGATGGTGGTGTTAACCGAGATGGGGAAAATGGGGGGAAACCACAGGTCTGGAGAAACGATAAATCAAAATTTCTGTTTTGGCCAGAACAGGCCATCTGTGTTTATGAGACATCTATATGGCAGTGTCACCTAAGCATTTGAATGTACTAGTTTGGAGTTTCAGGGAGAGTCAGAGTTGGATAAAGTTATGGAATGTTGGCAGATAGTAACTCGAATCATGTGAAATGGCCATTTTGAGTCAAAAATGGTTGAATGCTGGCAGTTTCATTGGTTCAGTCTCATAGATTGTATTTAAAGCCACAGGTCCGGATGAAGTCTCTTAGGAAGAACATTTAGAGGGAAGAGAAGAAAGGGCACAGTCTTGGGCACCCACCATTTAGAGGTGGAGCAGAAGAGTCGGAGCCAGCACAGGTGACCGAGAAGGAGCAACCAGAAGGGAGAGGAATATCAGGAGAGCGGTGTCGAGAAGCCAAGAGAGGAGGGTGTTTCAGGAAGTAGAGAATGAATAAGTCAAATGCTGCTGAGAGGTCGAATAAGGTAAGAAGTTAAGTGACCTCTAGATTGGCAACGTTGCAGTCTTTGGTGACCTTGACAGAATAGTCAAAGTCAGCCTTGAGTAAGTTAGATTTGAGATGCCTATGAGTTGTCCAAGTGAAGAAGCGAGGCAATGAGCTTCCTTTCCTCCCGCTTCCTTGGGAAGAGGGCGTGTACACCTGGGAGACGTGTGTGTGTGTGTGTGTGTGTGTGTGTGTGTGTGTGTGTGTGTGTGTGTGTGTGTGTGTGAGAGAGAGAGAGAGAGAGAGAGAGAGAGAGAGGGAGGGAGAGAGAGAGCAGGGTTGGGGGGGAGAGAAGGAGAGGGAGGGAGGGAGGGAGAGAGAGAGAGAGAGAGATCAGAGCTGAATGAATGGTGCAGATCAGAAGCCCTCAGCTCTGCTAGGAGGGAGGTGGCCCTGAGCACTGGCGCAGTGATGAAGGCCCCCCAGAGTTGGTGAGACCTGTACTCACTTTGACAAATGGGAAAGCTTTGGACAGGATAGGGATAGGCATAGGCATTCTAGGATGGGGCAAAGGAATGGCGAGGAGGCTAGGCAGGGTTTAGTGAGTAAAGCCAGGGTCCTATCGAGAAGCAGTGGGATCAGAAGTTGAAAAGTAGTTGGGGAATAGATGTGGAGAGCCTTTGACTGTCAGGCTAAAGGCTTTGGATTTACCTTGAGCAGGGAGATAATATTTTGAAACAGTGAAGTAGAGGAACTATCATTTGACTTCACTGGCCAGCCCCATCCAGCTCATCCTTCAGGTTCACGCTTAGATGCCATTTCCCTTAGGAAGGCTTTCCCACTCCTAAAGTGCTAGGTTGGTACCCACAGTCCTGTGGCCTTGACCACACTGGACGGGAAATGTCTGGATACATTTATGCCTCAGTGCCCCCACTGCTTTCCCCCACCACATCCCTAATGCTTCCACAGCCTCAGCTGTCCTTGAAACTTGAAATCAGTTCAACAGATAGGCTCTAGTGAATGTTATTTTTTCTAACTCATCTCGCCAGCAAAGGACACCTACAGAGATGTCCTCAGTCCTTCACTTCTATGTCCGTCCCTCTGGCCACGAGAGGGCAGCCTCTGAATATACTCAAAGGAAGCTGCAAGGGGAACTGCCAGAGCTGCAGGGTGTCAAGACCGAGCTGTGCTACAATGTGAACTGGACAGGTTGGGCCACTTACTGGATTCTTCGGGAGAGGTGCCAAGTGCCAGGGGCAGTGTCTCAAGGTGTCCTTGCCCTGTCTCCCTGCAGGTGAGTCCTCCCCGAGCGCCGAGGAGATGAAGAAGCTGACGTGGCTGTTTGGCTGCCCCTTGTTACTGGACGATGTCGCTCAGGAGTCCTGGCTCCTTCCCGGCCCCACTGACCTGCTGCTGGAGGTCGGGCCCAGGCACGTGTCTCAGCCTCGGGTAGCTCGTTCCACGGTCCAGAGCCCGTCAGCCTTTCCAGACACACTGCCACCCCTTCCACTTTCATTCCTCTTCCTCCTCTTGCGGTCCTTGGGAGACTAGTTTTCCCTTCATCCTACTCCCCGCCTAGAAAGCTGGGCACATGCTTTCCCCATGTGGGAAGATACCTTTGAAGACTGAGCCAGCTGCCAGGCATGTTCTGGAAATATGACACGTTGTATCCTGAGAAGTTGAAATTGAAGCATTTTGTTGCTACAGAACAGTTACGTTTGATTTGAATGACCTTTGAAAGCAGGTTTCTTGGTGCCCAGGTCTGAGGCTGGAGGCCAGCGGTGTGGGCAGGTGCGGGGGGGTGGTAAGTAGAGGTGGGAGATTGCCTGGACAGCAGTGGGCAGGATCCACCTTCTCAGCTGGGGCTCTAACCGTCTGGTCCTAACCAATCCACAGGCTGAACTTCTCCACGCCAACATCCAGCAACATCGTGTCAGTGTGCCAGGCTGCGGGGCTGGGGGCCGTGGACCGCGTGGAGCCGACCCGGCGCTACCTGCTCTCGGTGAGCTCGTAGGCAGTCAGGTGGGCATCAGGAGGAGGAAGCGGAAGAGATTTTGGGTCCTAAACTCTAAGGAAACGCTGAGAAGCAGGGAGAGGAGTTCCTGCTTTGACGCCTGCCCTGTTTGCAGGTTGTTCACTGCCTGAGGCCACCTGGTCAAGGAGTGAATAGGACAGAAACCCAGCCTGTGCTCCCTTACTAATCTGTGCGTGCTGACAGGGAGTCATGCCTGGAAGGAGCGTCTTTTTCTAATCTGAACAAAGGTGCCAGAGAGGCTAGCAGTGGGCTGGTCCTGTGTGGCTTGGAGGACGAGGGTGGACCATGTTGTCCATTCTTCAACCCTGCACCCCTCGCCTTCTGTGTGTGTCTCCACCCCTAGTTTGCCCACCCGCCTTCGGCTGAGCTAGAGGCCGTCGCCCTGGCTACCCTGCATGACCGGATGACGGAGCAGCACTTCCCCTGTCCCATCCAGAGCTTCTCCCTGGGGTGCACCCCAGCACCCCTTGGCGGCCCAATTGACATACTGGCCGAGGGCCGGTCTGCCCTGGAGAAAGCCAACCAGGAGCTAGGTGCGCAGGGGTCCCTGGAGGAAGGCCCAGGCCAGGCTAGTAGGGGTGCTCAGTCCCACAGTCAGCTCTTCTGGTGGTTGTCTCCTAGGTCTGGCCCTAGACTCCTGGGACCTGGATTTCTACACCAAGCGCTTCCAGGAGCTGCAGCGGAACCCCAGCACTGTGGAGGCCTTCGACTTGGCTCAGTCCAATAGGTGGGGAGGAATGGGGACATTCTGATGTCTGAGCCCATGGAGGTTGGAAGGGAAGACCGCAGGGACTCTGCATGGCTCTCTCTTGGCCTAGGGGCCTCCCTGAGTCTGTCTGAGTACCTGGGTTCCCCATCCATCCCGTAGTCTGCATTCACATCTTGGTTTTATCTTCACGCTGGATCTGGACCATCCACAATGACAGACTGTTGGAAGCTTGTGACTTCTGGAATCTGTTTTGACCTGTGGCCGTAACTCTGCCGTTTATGCTGATGAGAAGACATGGCAAGGCCTGAGAAATGACCCATGTTTCCACCCTGCCTTTCCCTCCCCACGCCACCCCCTGCAGTGAGCACAGCCGACACTGGTTCTTCAAGGGCCGACTCCACGTGGACGGGCAGGAGCTGGCACACTCACTGTTTGAGTCCATCATGAGCACCCAGGCCTCCTCGCACCCCAACAACGTCCTCAAGTTCTGTGACAACAGCAGGTGGGCTGTGCCCTCAGCTGGGGTGACCTCAGACCCAGGGAATGGGAGGCCCCAGGCTCGGGTGGGGTAAGTGCAGATGCCAGGAAGGAAGTGAGACTCAGAACGATGTGTCCACAGTGCAATCCAGGGGAAGGAAGTCCAATTCCTGCGTCCCGAGGACCCCTCACGGCCAAGCTGCTTCCGGCAACGTCAGGGGCTGAGACATGTCGTCTTCACGGCAGAGACCCACAACTTCCCCACGGGTGAGATGAGTCCCCAGGAGGGATAGGCAGGGTCAGAGTATAGGGTAGGGCAAAGGCCCCAGGCCCACCTGGGGACCAGCAGGTTGGCTGCATGTCCTTATTTTCAGTGGGGTGGTCAGAGGTGGAGTTTGCCTTTTCAGTACCCATACCCTCCCTCTCTCTGCACAGGAGTAGCCCCCTTCAGCGGTGCGACCACTGGCACAGGGGGCCGGATCCGAGATGTCCAGTGCACAGGCCGCGGGGCCCACGTGGTGGCTGGCACTGCTGGCTATTGCTTTGGAAACCTGCACATCCCAGGTCCCGTCTCTTTCCTCTCTACCCATCTCCCCTTCCAGACCCCTTGTCCTGGCAGGCACTGGACACTTATCTCTCAGGTCAAAGGGTCATCATGGGTACCTTTTCTTGGGAGGGAGGGCTCTAGAATAGCTGGCCTTTCGCCAACCATGGTTGTGAGGACAGTAGGCCAAGGAAGACCCAGATCTGGCTTTGCAGAACCACAATTTTCTTTATAAACCAGTATCTACTTAGCCAAAAACAATTGTGGTACTGGGTTGGACTTACGGCCCTCAACTGCCCCCCAAAATCCAATTGTTTTGTTTTGTTTTGTTTTGATGTGGACTATTTTTAAAGTCTCTGTTGAATTTGTTTATTGCTTCTGCTTTTATGCTTTGGTTTTCTGACTGCGAGGCACACGGGATCCTAGCTCCCTGACCAGGGATCGAACCCGCACCCTCCGTCCCCCACCCCCACCCCCCGAACTGGAAGGGGAAGCCTTAACCACTGGACAGCCAGGGAAGTCCCAAAGTCCAGTTTCTTGGAAAGTGTTAAGAACTCTGGTCCCAAGAGTCAGACTCTTCCTGAAGGGCCGTGACTCCTCCATCTTCCGTCTTCACAGTCCACCCATCTTTCTCCTTCCTGCCCAGGTTACAGTATGCCCTGGGAGGATCCAAGCTTCCAGTATCCTGGGAACTTTGCCCGACCCCTGGAGATTGCCATCGAGGCCAGTAATGGGGCTTCTGACTACGGCAACAAGTTTGGAGAACCAGTTCTGGCTGGTGAGGCTTGCGGGGGCGTGGGGGATAACAGTCCCAGAGGCGGGGTGGGGTGAGGTGTGTGACCCAGCGAGCGCTGAGGAGCCTGGCCGACTAGACCCTGTCCCCTGTCCCTGTGCCGTCCACGCTCCAGGCTTTGCCCGTTCCTTGGGCCTCCAGCTCCCAGATGGCCAGCGGCGCGAGTGGATCAAGCCCATCATGTTTAGTGGAGGCATTGGGTGCATGGAAGCTGAGCATGTGAGCAAGGAGCCCCCAGAGCCAGGTAAGAGCCCGCCACCTGTCTTACCAGGTCCAGCCAGCTTTCTCCCCAGCACGTGGCAGCCGCAGGAGTGGAATTTACAGGAACTTCAGTGGTTTGTTTTTTATCTCCCAGCTCATGTCTCCTCTCCCCAGTACAGGCTTTCAAGGCAGGGCAGGGCTTTATGCCAGTGGGGCAGGCTCAGTCTGTGTGGCCTGTTTCTTCCCGGGTTGACTTCTGCATGGCAGAGGCCCACCCTGCTAAGTCAAGGCAGCCAGTGTTTATTCAGGGCCTGTTTTTATGTGCAAGCTCAGTTCAATCGGTCGACATTTACTGAGCACCCATCGGGTGCCGGGCACCATGCTAGGACCTGTGGTGGAATCAAGATAAAGGCCAGGTACCATTTATTGAATGGGTGACCTGTCACATGGCTCAGAATTTAAAATGCAAAGAAAGGTTATACAGTGGAAACTCTCCTTCCCCTGACCTTCAGCCACCCAGTTTCCCTCCCTAGAGATAACCAATGTTAATTGGTTAATTTTGTACCCTACCAGAGGTTTTTCCTGCATACATAAACAGACCCATGTGTATATTTGCCCCCCCTTGTTTAAACAAATAGCATGTGTGCACACCTTTTTTTTCTTTTTGGCCTCGCTGCGCAGCTTATGGGATTTTAGTTCCCTGACCAGGGATCGAACCCGGGGCCCCAGCAGTGAGAGCGCTGAGTCCTAACCACTGGACCGCCAGGGAATTCCCCACCCATTTTTTTAATAACCATTTTATTAAGATGTAATTCATATAACATAAAGTTTACCCTTGTAAAGTGTACAAGTCAGTGGTTTTAGTATATTCACAAAGTTGTGCATCAATCACCACTAATTCCAGAACATTTTCATCATCCCAGAAAGAAACCCTGCACCCATGAGCAGTCACTCCCCATGCCCCCTTCCTCGGCCTCTGGAAACCAATAATCTACTTTCTGTCTCGATGAATTTCCCTGTTATAAATGTTGTGTTTGGCTTCTTTCACTTTGCGTGATGTCTTAAATGTTCATCCACGTTATAGTATGTATCAGTACTTCGTTCCTTTTTATGGCTGAATAATATTCCATCGTGTTGCTATATCATTTTGTCTCTCCATTAATCGGCTGGTAGACATTTGGGTTGTTTCTGCTTTTCGGCTATTATGAACCATGCTGCTATAAACATTTTTTAAATTTATTTATTTATTTATTTTTGCCCGCACTGGGTCTTCGTTGCTGCGCACGGGCTTTCTCTAGTTGTGGCGAGCGGGGGCTACTCTTCGTTGTGGTGCGTGGGCTTCTCATCGCAGTGGCTTCTCTTGTTGCGGAGCACGGGCTCTAAGCGCATGGACTTCAGTAGTTGTGGCTTGCTGGCTCTAGAGCCCAGGCTCAGTAGTTGTGGTGCACGGGCTTGGTTGCTCCGAGGCATGTGGGATCTTCCCGGACCAGGGCTCCTGCATTGGCAGGCGGATTCTTAACCACTGAGCCACCAGGGAAGCCCTGCTATAAACATTTGTGTACAAGTTTTCCTATGTACTTATGTTCTGAATTCTTTTGGGTAGGTAACTAGGAGTGGACTTGCTAGGTCACTTGATAACTGTACTTAGTCTTTGAAGCAGCTGCACCATTTTACATTCCCCTCAGCAGTGTGTGAAGGTTCCGATTTCTCCAGATCCTTGCCAACTCTTACCTGTCTCTCTGATTATAGCCATCATAGTGGATGTGAAGTAGTATCTTATGGTGGTTTGGGTTTGCATTTCCCTAATGACTCAGGATGTTAAGCATCTTTTCCTGTTTCTTGGCTATCTGTATACCTTCCTTGGAGAAATATCTATTCATGTCCTTGGCCAATTTTAAGTTGGTTTTTCTTTTTTTTTTTTTGGAGTTTAAGTTAAAGTTCTTTGCATATTCTGGGTACTAGCCCCTTACCTGATAGGTAAATGATTTGCAAATATTTTCTTCCATTCTGTGAGTTGTCTTTTTACTTTCTTCATGGTGTCCCCTGAAGCACAAATGTTTTTGATTTTGGTAAAGTATAATTTATCTGTATATTTTTTCTTTGTGGCTTCTGGCTTATAGTGTCATGACTAAGAAACCACTGCCTAAGCCAAGGTCACCAAGAGTGACTCATATATTCTCTGGTAATACTTTTATAGCTTTTAGCTTTCACGTTTAGGTCTCTGATACATTTTGAATTTTTTGTATATGGTATGAAGTAGGGATCCAACTTCCTTCTTTCACATGTGGATATCCAGTTGTTCTAACAAAATCCTTTTTGAAAAAAACTGTTCTTACCCCCATTGAATTGTCTTGGGACTCTTGCCAAAAATCAGTTGGCTATAAATGTTTGGGCTCATTTATGGACTCACAGTTCTATTCCAATGACCTATCTATCTACCTGTCTCCTTCTGCTAGTAACACACTGTCTTGCTTACTGTAGCTTTGCAGTACGTTTAAAAGCAGAAAGTATGAGTCCTTCAATTTTGTTCTTCTTTTTCAAGATTGTTTTGGCTTTGTTCTAGGTCCCTTGAATTTCCATATAAATTTTAGGATCAGCCGGTCAGTTTCTTTGAAAAAGGTGGCTGATTGTGTTGACTCTGCAGTTCGCTTTGGGGAGTATTGCCATTGTAACAATATGAAGTCTTCCGATCTATAAGCATGAGATCTCTTTCAATTTATTTAGGCCTCCTAAGATATTTCATAATTTTCAGTGTGTAAGTCTTAAGTATTTTATTCTTGTTGATGCTGTTCTAAGTGGGTAGGCATACTTCTGCACCTTTCACTGCTGAGGGCTTGGATTCAATCTCTGGCTGGGGAACTAAGATCCTGCAAGCCGCGCGGCATAGCCAAAAAAAAAAATTCTCTGTTTCGGTGGCTTAGTTTTTCATTATATGGCTTATACCATAATTTATTTAACCAGTTCTCTGTTGTTAGCATTTAGATTATTTCTTGTCTTTGGTAATACAAATAATGCTGCAGTATTTAATTTTGTACGTAGGTGATTTGTACCTGTGCGAATAAATCTGGAGGGTAAATTCCTCAAAGTGTATTTACCCAATCAAAGAATTTTGATTGCTCTCCTCTAATACCAGCTTCCCTTTATCCTCACACTGCTTCGTTCTCACACGTCTGGTCACTTCCCGGGTGTTCTGATTCTGCCCTCCTTCCTCGCAGGCATGGATGTTGTGAAGGTTGGGGGTCCTGTCTACAGGATTGGAGTCGGGGGCGGAGCTGCTTCGTCCGTGCAGGCAAGTGCAAATAGCTCAGGTGCCAACTCCATGACATCTCTGGGCCCCATGCATGGGTGGGGTGTGAGCTCCCAGCCCCCCTGAGCTGAGATGTGCCATCTGTCCTCCCAGGTGCAGGGAGACAACGCCAGCGACCTGGACTTCGGGGCTGTGCAGCGGGGAGACCCGGAGATGGAACAGAAGATGAACCGTGTGATCCGGGCTTGCGTGGAGGCCCCCAGAGGAAACCCCATCTGCAGCCTTCATGACCAGGGTGCCGGTGGCAATGGTGAGAGGAGGGGTTGGGACAGAGGACCAGGCCTACCTGGTCTCCTGCCAGGTTCAGTTTGGGGAGAGGTATCGCGGATCTGCAACCAACCAGCTAGCTCTGGGCCCCACTCTGCACCCACTACACGTTCTGGACGGACTCAGGGTTAGTTGCTGGAGAGGGTGCAGTAGCGGTTCAAACAGGGATGCACAGAATTAGGGGCTCCTTTGGAGGCTGGGAACGGCCTTTTGTTTGCCCGGTACTGACCAGGGCCAGATGAGAGCCTCTCCCGGAAACCCTCTCACCAGGCAACGTCCTGAAGGAGCTGAGTGACCCAGCTGGAGCCGTCATTTATACCAGCCGCTTCCAGGTGGGTCTCCTCCCTGAAGTCTGATTGTCTCCCTGCCCCTGTCAGTCCCAGCCGGCCCCACCCATCTGTCCCCCACTCCCAGCAAGAACATGAGACTGGGAGCACTCGCTGACCCTTCCCTTTCGTCCTCCCCCATGGATGTGCAGCTCGGGGACCCTACCCTGAACGCCCTGGAAATCTGGGGGGCTGAGTACCAGGAGTCAAATGCACTTCTGCTGAGGCCCCCCGACCGGGACTTCCTGAGTCGTGTCAGTGCCCGGGAACGCTGCCCAGTTTGCTTTGTGGGCACCATCACGGGAGACGGGAGGGTGAGTTGGCTCAGGGAGTC
Source organism: Delphinus delphis (assembly GCF_949987515.2). Taxonomy (NCBI): domain Eukaryota; kingdom Metazoa; phylum Chordata; class Mammalia; order Artiodactyla; family Delphinidae; genus Delphinus; species Delphinus delphis. The sequence goes on from NC_082701.1 coordinate 51,388,427, forward strand.
GGTAACAGATGCTGTGCGTGGGCTTGCCCAGGAGGGAGGGTGTCTCAGGAAAGAGACGAGAGCATGGGCGCCGTGGGGACCAGCGTGGGGCCGGGGGGCTCAACAGGAGAAGCCAAGTGGGGTGGACAGAGCACCTCTGCCCGGCTTTCCAGAAGTGTTTATTCCCTGCTGGTGGTCACAGTCTCGTTCTCTCTGGGCGGTGTCCCTGTGGTCTACAGATCGTGCTGGTGGACGATCGGGAGTGTCCTATGGGAAGAGATGGCCAGGGGGATGCCTCCCCAACACCTCCCCCGACGCCTGTGGACCTGGATCTGGACTGGGTGCTGGGCAAGATGCCCCGGAAGGTATGTGGGGGGTGGGAGGTTTCTCCTTCTCTGGCCCAGCCCTTCAGACCATCATCTGCCCTACACGTGCTTTGTCACCTGTGTGCCCAGCACCTCCCCAGGCGCTCACACCACTGTTGCCACCTGTGTTGCAGGAGTTCTTCCTCCAGAGGAGTCTCCCCGTGCTGCGGCCCCTGGCCTTGCCCCCAGGGCTGAGCGTGCGCCAGGCCCTGGCATGGGTCCTCAGGCTGCCTGCGGTGGCCAGCAAGCGCTACCTCACCAGCAAGGTCTGCCCCGCACCCTTGCTCCGCCCTCTCAGCCCTCTGCGCCCTTCCCTCTGCTCGCCCAGCCCAGGGGATGGCTGTGGGAGCCCACCGGGCCCGAGGGGGACGTGGCAGGGGCAGGGCAGCTACCCCGATGGCCTAAGCCCCTGCTGTCCACCCTGAGCCTTGTTGTGTCCAGGGTGAGCCAGGCCTCCTTCCACCCCCTTGTCCCTGTCCCTTGGCCTCTTGCTAACTCCACCTGGTTCCACAGGTGGACCGCTCCGTGGGCGGCCTGGTGGCACAGCAGCAGTGTGTGGGACCCCTGCAGACCCCTCTGGCAGATGTGGCGGTGGTGGCACTGAGTCACCAGGAGCTCATAGGGGCTGCCACAGCCCTGGGAGAGCAGCCCGTCAAGAGCCTGCTAGACCCCAAGGTTGCTGCCCGACTGGCTGTGGCTGAAGCCCTCACCAACCTGGTGTTTGCTCTGGTCACCGACCTCCGGGTGAGTCCCCTGCAGCTTCTGTCCTGGAGCCCCCGGCCTCTGGGACGCAGATGCGACCACCGCCTGCTCACCCCTCTGCCCGCAGCCTCTCCACACCGCCCTCCCTCCCTAACGCGAGTCTCTGCCGCTTCCCAGGACGTGAAATGCAGCGGGAACTGGATGTGGGCGGCCAAGCTCCCGGGGGAGGGTGCGGCTCTGGCCGACGCCTGTGGGGCTGTGGCAGCCGTGATGGCGGCCCTGGGTGTGGCAGTGGATGGTGGCAAGGACTCCCTCAGCATGGCTGCCCGGGTTGGCGCTGAGACCGTGCGGGCTCCTGGTGAGCTCTGGGCGCCCGAGGGCGAGGGGCGGGTCTGTGGGTCGGGCTGCGCCTCACTCTCCACTCCTTGCTCTGCAGGGTCGCTGGTCATCTCAGCCTATGCTGTCTGTCCAGACATTACAGCCACTGTGACCCCAGACCTCAAGTGTCCCGGAGGGAGAGGTACGGGTTCTTCCCTCTCCTCGGTGCACTGTGGATTCACAGCCTGGTCCTTTGTTTGGGGTCTGCTTCGTGAGTGCTGTGCCCCCTCGTTCAGCACTGGGGCGTGGTGCCTTCTGGGGCTGGTGGTCTGGGTGCCTCACCACGTCCTGGGAACTTCAGTGAGCACAGCGGGAGGGCTTCTCCTGAGCCAGCCATCTCCCCTCACCACGCCCCTGTCTCCCCAGGCCACCTGCTCTACGTGCCTCTGAGTCCTGGGCGCCATCGGCTCGGGGGCACAGCTCTGGCCCAGTGCTTCTCCCAGCTCGGCGAGCAGCCTCCCGATCTGGACCTTCCCGAGAACTTGGTGCGAGCCTTCGGCATCACCCAGGGGCTGCTGAAAGGTGTGTGAGGCCCTGGAGGAGACGGTGCCTGTGGCTGACACGGGGCAGGCACTGGCCAGCTGAGCACGTGCTGGGGGGCGAAGAGGGGTCTGACGCCCTTCTCTCTGGTTCTCTGAGCGAGCCCACACTCTCGCCCCCGTCTTCTCCCAACTGCCCAGAAGGGGGGCGGGGCTGCCAGGTTTGGGTCCCAAGGCTGCCAAGCATTTTATTCCTTCCTCCAGACCGCCTCCTCTGCTCAGGCCACGATGTCAGTGACGGAGGTCTCATCACCTGCCTGCTAGAGATGGCCTTTGCTGGGAATTGTGGAATAGAGGTGGCCGTCCCTGCCCCTGGGGTCAATGGTGAGGAGCCTGAGGTCTAGGTTCCAGCCTGGGCTGCCTGCCCCATCCTGTGGACCGTCCCCATGTCCTATTAAAGAGTAGAGTGTCCCCAACTCCTTTTCCCCTGAGTCCCTTGCTATCTTTTCTGACCACTGAGTCAGGTGGCACCTCTGAAACCTCCTGCAGACCCTGAGGCCACATCCTTGGTCCTGCTTTCCCAGGCCTCACCCCATCCCTGACCCCTGCCTTTGTTCCTTTAGCCATAGCCCCCTGACTCCACCTCTGAGTCCCTGGCAATACCCTAGTCACCTTGACCCCTCTGTTACTCTCCCAGCGCTGCCTGTACTGTTCGCTGAGGAGCCAGGCTTGGTGCTGGAGGTGCAAGAGCCAGACCTGGCCCAAGTACTGACACGTTACCGGGAGGCTGGCCTCCACTGCCTGGAGCTGGGCCGAACGGGCAGCGCCGGGCCCCATGCCACGGTGAGGAAGTGAGGAATGGCAGGCCTGCAGAGGGAAGGTCGTGGTTTGCCTCTGCCAGCCTTGGAGGGGGCCCAACGTGGACATCTTTGCTCTCAGCCCCTGAAAGATCTGCCCCCGTCTCTAGGTCCGGGTATCAGTGAACGGGGCTGTCGTTCTGGAGGAGCCCGTTGGGCAGCTACGAGCCCTCTGGGAGGAGACCAGTTTCCAGCTGGATCGGCTGCAGGCAGAGCCCCACTGTGTGGCCCAGGAAGAAGGAGGGCTGAGGGAGCGGACGGGGCCCACCTACTGCCTGCCCCCCACCTTCCCCACAGCTTCCGTGCCTCATGAGCCTGGTGAGGAAACATGTGTAGTGGCTTGGCTGCCTGGGCACTTTGGGGAGGAGCCCAAGGCTTGGATGCGGGGCCTGCCCTGGACAAGGCGTCTGGGGCGCTGGGGTGCGGAAGTAACCCTCTGGCACAAGGACACTCCTCCCCCCAGGTGGCCCCGCCCCCCGCGTTGCCATCTTTCGAGAAGAAGGCAGTAACGGAGACCGGGAGATGGCCGATGCCTTCCACTTGGCTGGGTTTGAGGTGAGCAGCTTGCCCGGCAGAGCCAGGGCTGGGCTTTGGGCCATGGGCCCTCTGACACTTGCCCTCCCCCTCCTGCCAGGTGTGGGACGTGACCATGCAGGACCTCTGCTCTGGAGCAGTCAGGCTGGACACGTTCCAAGGCATGGCCTTCGTGGGCGGCTTCAGCTACGCGGACGTCCTGGGCTCTGCCAAAGGTGGGTGTGCGGCCCTGCCCACTCGCTCCCCGCACGTTCCTGAAGAGCTGCCTTAGCCCCCTTCTACCTTGACTGAGAACTGGCCTCTCGCCTCCATAAGGCTGGCTGGGGGAGCGTGAGCACATTCATTCTGGGCTAGCCGCCAGCAGGCCTGCAGGTAGCCTTTTTTTTAATTCATTCATTCATTCATTCATTGACTGCATTGAGTCTTCATTGCTGCACGCGGGCTTTCTCTAGTTGAAGCGAACGGGGGCTACTCTTCATTGCATTGCGCAGGCTTCTCGTGGTGGCTTCTCTTGTTGCGGAGCACGGGCTCTAGGCACGCGGGCTTCAGTAGTTGTGGCACACGGGCTCAGTATTTGTGGCTCGCGGGCTCTAGAGCGCAGGGTCAGTAGTTGTGGCGCACGGGCTTAGTTGTTCCGTGGCATGTGGGATCTTCCCGGACCAGGGCTCGAACCCGTGTCCCCTGCATTGGCAGGCAGATTCTTAACCACTGCACCACCAGGGAAGCCCTCTGCAGGTAGCTTGTGAGGCAGGTGGGCTGGGTGGCACTGTGCCAAGCCCGGGGGCATGTGCCCTGTCAGAAGCAGCAGCTGCTACTCAGCTCCAGCAGGCTGTCCTGTCGGAAAGCAGGCTCGGCACAGCCAGATCTTTCTGTTTCTCAAGATAAGCCAGAAATCCTGATTAAATGTTAGGCAACTGAATAAAAAATTTTGAAAATGCTCTGTTGCCTAAGCAGAAAACTCGTCACGGGCCGTCTCAGGCCCAGGAGTTGGCAACATCTGTTTCAATCAGTTAAACCTGCTTTTTTTCCCTGGCGTTTGCCCTGAGCTCTGCAAAGGGGGGAGGTCCTGAGCGAGTGTAATGGGGCACGCTGGGATGGAAAGGCGACAGTCCCCCCTCATTCCGGTGCTCACCCCAGCCTCCTGTTCCCGCCTAGGGTGGGCAGCCGCTGTGACCTTTAACCCCCAGGCCGGGGCTGAGCTGAGGCGCTTCCGGCAACGGCCAGACACCTTCAGCCTGGGCGTGTGTAACGGCTGCCAGCTGCTGGCCCTGCTGGGCTGGGTGGGAGGCAGTCCTGGTGACGAGGCGGCAGAGATGGGCCACGAGTCCTGGCCGGCCCGGCCTGGCCTCCTGCTGCGCCACAACCAGTCTGGGCGTTTCGAGTCGCGCTGGGCCAGCGTGCGAGTGGGGCCCGGGCCGGCCCTGATGCTGCGAGGGATGGAGGGTGCCGTGCTGCCCGTGTGGAGCGCCCATGGGGAAGGTCAGGCTCCGGGGAGTCGGGGAGGGCCTGAGGGCAAGGGTGGGGGAGGACGCCAGGGAGCTCTGCTCTCACGTCCCTCCTTCCCTCGTCCCTCCTTCTGCCCCAGGTTACATGGCATTTTCTTCCCCGGAACTCCAAGCCCAGATTGAGGCCAGGGGCTTGGCTCCGCTGCACTGGGCAGACGATGACGGCAACCCCACGGAACAGTACCCCCTGAATCCCAACGGGTCCCCAGGGGGCATGGCTGGCATCTGCTCCCCCGATGGCCGCCACCTGGCTCTCATGCCTCACCCTGAGCGGTCTGTGAGGCCTTGGCAGTGGGCGTGGCGACCCCCTCCGTTTGACACTATGACCACCTCCCCCTGGCTCCAGCTCTTCATCAATGCCCGAAACTGGACCCGGGAAGGAGGCTGCTGAGCAGGCCGGGGAGACTCCCCTGGGCCCCGTGGTTTTCACCCACGGTGTCTTTAGAAGTACCTCATATTATTTCTGTGTGTCTTGGACAGACAAGGACCAAAATGCCCAAAAAAACCTTGGCTAATTTTATGAATCTGTTCATGCCTTACGCTGTTGGATCTGTTTTCAGTTCTGTTCTAACACGTTTTGTCCTTTGTGGGCCTGGGAAGCAACATGCGGTTCAGAGAAACTTCCTGCAGTGGGAAGTTAGGATGCATGGGGGGAGGGGGTTCCATTGCCCCGCTTCGCTGCACCACATCACTTATGTCACTTATCTGAGCTCGGAGGGATGTCCTATGCCCCCCTTCCTCGTCGGGGTTTAAGGGGATGGGGGCGGACAAAAGCAAGCAACTCAGGACCTCAGCGTGCTCATCTGGAAAACAGCAGAAGCTTTCTGGATTCTTCTTTCTATTTTTATTTTATTTTTTAAACTTTAGATAGAGAATTTTAATTAAATTGGCATAGTTAAGACCAAAAAGATAAAATGGACATTGTCAGTGTATCTTCAGCCCTTGCTTTAACAGGCAAATGAACACAACTTGAAACACACGTGAATTTCGCTTGTCTGTGAGACAGTGAAGGGAGCTTCTCAGTATTTAAATATATTAATATAACCAGTTATAGAAATCTAAATCTAAAACCAATCTCCTATAGGGTTTGAGAAGGCATTCACCATATCCCTGAAAAGTTTAACATTCCTTATTCAAGTTTAATCATCTCTTTAGAAGGGGAAAACAGTGATAGTACTTGTTGAACCAGAATTACTATCAAAATTCAAAAAGCTGACCATATTCATTTAGCCACAAGCCAATCTTATTCAAATCAGGACAGAAAGACTACATCATCCGTTCATGATCTGAATTCTGCTATATGAGATCAATTTAAATGTGGTACACATAAAAAGTCATGAGACATTTGTTTCATAATAAATAAGGCAGTGGCCAACTATTACTCATTAGTAGCTTTTTTGAGATAAGCTATCAAGTCTGCCCTTTGCGGTACGCGGGCCTCTCACTGTTGTGGCCTCTCCCACTGCAGAGCACAGGCTCCGGACGCGCAGGCTCAGCAGCCATGGCTCATGGGCCCAGCCGCTCCGCGGCATGTGGGATCTTCCCGGACCAGGGCACGAACCCGTGTCCCCTGCATCGGCAGGCGGACTCTCAACCACTGCGCCACCAGGGAAGCCCTTGATTCTTCTTTTTAAATGCAGCGCTGTGCTAAGTGTAAGCAGTTGTTGGCAGCTTCTGTGACAGTGTCTCCAGCTGAGTCATAGGACTGCCCTGGTGCTGGCCTCTGAACTCAATATTCCTGATCTTTGCTTCTCCTAGTTTAGCAGCTCCCTTCCTTATCCCTAGCACTGAGCCTTTAGTATGCATTTATTCTTTCATTCGTTCATTCATTCATTCCATTAATTTTCGATGGTTTGCTACAGTGCCAAGCACTGTCGCTGCCACCAGGGAGTTTATGGTCTAATAGGCTTTAAAATAATATCTGTGGGACTCCCTGGTGGCGCAGTGGTTAAGAATCTGCCTGCCAATGCAGGGGACACGGGTTCGAGCCCTAGTCTGGGAAGATCCCATATGCCGTGGAGCAACTAAGCCCGTGTGCCACTACTGAGCCTGTGCTCTAGAGCCCGTGCGCCACAACTACTGAGCCCATGAGCCGCAACTACTGAAGCCCACGTGCCTAGAGCCTGTGCTCCGCAACGAGAAGCCACCGCAATGAGAAGTCCACACACCACAACGAAGAGTAGCCCCTGCTCTCCACAACTAGAGAAAGCCTGTGTGCAACAACGAAGACCCAACGCAACGCAGCCATAAATAAATAATAAAAAATAAAATAATACCTGTATGTGATGTGTGTATATATATATATATATATATATACACACACACACACACACACACAACAGAATAGTATTCAGCCACAAGAAAGAAGGAAATCCTGCTGTGTGCGACAACATGGATGGACCTTGAAGGCATTATGCTCAGTGAAGTAAGTCAGACAGAGATAGACAAGTACTATGTGATCTCACTTATATGTAGAATCTAAAAAAAGGTGAACTCAGAAACAGAGACTAGAATGGCGGATGGGGGAAAGGGGGATGTTGGTCAAAGGGTACGAACTTCCAGATATTAGATGAACAGGCTCTGGGGATCTGAGGTACAGCATGGTGATTATAGCTAATGATACTGTATCATATACTTGAAAGTTGCTACCAGAGTAGATCTGAAATGTTCTTACCAGGAAAAAGAAGTAGGAATTATGCGATGTGATGCAGGTGTAAGGTGTGATGCAGGTGTACGGTATGGTGGTAATCACTTGCTAGTGTATCAGATCAACACTTTGTACACCTTAAACTCACATAATGTTATATGTCAACTATATCTCAATAAAGCTGAAAAGAAATAGTATCTGTATATGGCACCTGCCATGAACCAAGCGTATGCTAGGATTTTATATGTAACTAAATTATTTTTCATAAGAGTCCAGCAAAGTACTTGATAGCCCCCCTCCCTTTTTAAAACAAAGGAAGAATTAAGGTTAAATAAATTGCAGCATTTGCTTTCTACTGCCCTGCAATCACATTTCCGGAGGCAGCATCGTCAGGACTTCTTGCTGACAGCTGTCCTTGCTCCCTTTGCTCACAGGAGTGTGTGTAAAGGCCACTTCCTTGTGACCGTTGTGACTGTCCTGTCGTACAGCTCAAGTCAGTTTGCCCCCTGAATAGCTCAACACCTTGGTTAAAGAAACTTCCCTGAGAATGGAGACTGGACTCTCAGATCCCTGAGGGCGGGCTGAGCGGTGCACTCCTAGTAGAGTAGCCTAAGGAGAGACTGATGAAACAGTGTTGAATCATGGCTATGGAGAAAATAACTGTTTCAGGTCTTTTTCTCATTGCTTTGCAAAGTGACCTACCCTGAGCAGTCTGCGGGAGTAGGGGTCACTTTTGGCATTTCAGTATTCCTCCCTGATGCTAGGAAGCCATGTGTGTGTGTGTGTGTGTGTGTGTGTGTCTGTGTGTGTGTGTGTGTGTGTCTGTGTGTCTGTGTGTCTGTGTGTGTGTACATAAAATATAGGTAATCTCAAATGCACAATTTTGAGGGCTGATACCAAGTCTTGGATGTCAGGTTTACAAGCGCTTGACGCAAAAGTAGAAGGATGGTATGTGAGGTACCCTGCTGATTGGCTGTGATAGGTAAATTCATGCATTTTGGAGTTGGAGCCGTTTCTGGTTTAGATTACCCTGGCCAAGCAAGACCCACCCTCGGACACTACCAAAACCAAGTCAGCTCAGCTTCTGTTTTTATCCAGAAGCCTCACAACCCTGTCCTTGCTGGTCCCAACCCAGCTTCTATCTCCCCACCTCTCCCAAAGGCCGTCTAGCAAACTACCGGCTAGCTCTTTTCTGCCTCTCTTTGCCTTCCTGGGAAACCAACTGCTCTGAAAGCCACTCCACAGCCCCTCCATGTGGTGGCGTTTATTCTCAAACCTCATCTCACCTTCCTCCGGCCAGGGAGTTGGGGTTTGGGTCCTCTCTGTACCACTCCCAGATTATTCTCCACCCTTTTCGAAGAAAATCTTGCCCATTTTAGGTTCATACCATTCTATATCACCTTCACCCCCTACTTTGTGTTCTGCTGACTTCCCCATCACTCCCTGTGGAAGGGGATGCCAGCTGTTCCCTGATATCTGATTCCCCTTTCTAGAAATAGGACCCTCCAGTATTTTAGCAGGGGTTGTGGCTGCCCAAAATAAAGATGACATCTCCCAGTGTCCCTTACAGCTGTGACTAAATTCTGTTTTGTTTTTGGCCATGCCACGTGGCATGTGAGATCTTAGTTCCCTGACCAGGGATTGAACCCGTGACCCCTGCAGTAGAAGCATGGAGTCCTAACCACTGGACCACCAGGGAATTCCCTGTGACTAAATTCTGATTGGTAGGAGAGAAAATGATGTATACAACTTCTACGTGTTCTTAAAGGAAGGGGTGCAACCTGAACGTTTTTCCAATGACTTCCTCCATTCTACCTCGGCCATGGAATTTTGTCATCACCCAGATGTGCTTCATTTCCACACTCACTCAAGCACCCTACCTCTGACCATAACCTCCCTTCCTTCCATCATGCATTTTCCTCTTCAGTACTTGGATCTCAAAGTCATCAGGACCTCCAGCTCAATCACATCTTTCCCCCAATCCATTTCTTCTCTCTTTTTCCCTCCTTATCCAACTTCCAGTAACAGCTTTTCCAGTGCCCTTCAACTTGACCCAGTATCTTTTCATCATTCCCATTTGACAAAATCCCAACCCATCAGCTTTCCCAGAGAAAGCCAGACAACAGGGCAGATTGTCCCATTGGAAATTCAGCATTACCCACCTATGGGGGAAATGGGGAATCAGAATGAGAAACAGAGACCAAAGGTAATAAGAGAGGGCACCCAAGTGGAGCAATGATAATAATGTACCGTGAACAGAAGGAGTATGGTGACCTCAGCTCACTACACCCGAGGTCTGAAACAAGACCATTAACAATAATGTCCAAACCTAAGTCTTGTCTTTTTTTGGGTCTCATCAGTGAACAGCTCTCTGACCAAATTCTTCGTTAGATACTGGAGGCTCCTACGGTAGCATCACACACCTCCTTTTCTAGCCCAAGTCACTGTTGTAATTTCTTTTTCAGCATTGCAATCTTTTGTTGTTGTTGTTTTGTTCTGGGTTTTTGTTTTTTTTTTTTTACCACTGCAATCTTACATTGAACGATGTGTTTCTTTGCTCAACGAGTCGTCTCCTCAGTAGAGTGTAAACTCCATGAGAGCAGGAACTCCATTTCTGCCCTCCACTGTATCCTACCACCCAGCATGGTGCCTGTCACCTACAAGGTGCTCAATAAATATATGTTGAACAAAGGAATAAATGTGAATGTTAAAGTTAGTAAAGGTTGATCCACATTTCCTTCCTTAATAGAAGAGTGAACTTAGTGAGTTGGGCTTATGGGTGGCTTTGCTTTGCAAGTCCTCAAGCATTTTCCTTTTTGACTTCATTCCTCCAGTCATTCCAAGTTGCAAGCTCTTGTCCTCATGTCAAATGAAGGACAGTGTATGCATGTGTGGGGGCGGGGGGGGGGGGGCGGCGTGGAGAGACAGGGAGAACCAGTAAGTCTTGTCTCTGTCTTAACACCTGCCTGGCAGCCAACAGGGCCTTCAATTTCACAGAAAAAGACACGGCACTGAACTGAGCATGCATTCATCCCTTTCAGCCTGATATGTGCTGGAAGGAGGGCTCCAGGAGGGCCGGGCACAGAGTGGGGGACGTGTGTGCAGGGGTCCGCATGGGACCCCTGGAGAAGGCCGCTTTCTCCAGAGAGGTTCCCAGCCTCTCTAACAGGCCAGCGCACCCCTGGGCGTCCCTCCAAATAGCACCTGGGACACCCTGCCCAAACCCAGGTGTGGACAACAGGGGTAGAAAGGAAAAAAGGAGGTGGACGCCAGACAGTTGTGAGCCTGTGGGAGGAGGGTGTCCCCCAAAGCAGCTGAGCCTTCAGAGGCCCCGGGGTCCCACAAGCTGTATTTATTTCCCCAGCACCTTCTGCATTCAAGACCCTGGGGCAGAAATCAAAGAAATCCTCAGCCTGTCATTAGACATTTGGGAGCAGCAAACAGCCAGATGGTGGAGCCTCGGGCACGGCTGCGGTGGGGCCTGGGTTAGAGACCTCTCTTGGGCTTCAGGAAAGACCTTCCCTATGTGAGCAGTCCACTAGGAGTGCCAGCGACTGGGGGCCGTTTTCCCCCAGGACGGGTGGCCTTGTGCAGCTTCCTCTGTCTGCTCAGGCTAGAGGAGAAGCCCTTGGCTAGAGAATGGGACAAAGGGTGTGAAACAGGGAGCCCCGCCCCATCTGTCACTCAGGTAAGAAAACTGTCAAGGGCCTCCTCCCTGGGCAGGTGCACACACAGTGGGAGAGGGCCGTGAAGCAGACAATTTCAATGAAACATCTTTGAGAGGAAGCTCAGGGTACAGGTGGGAGCTCACAGCAGGGGATGCAGCCCAGACTCTCTGGATCAGGGAAGGATTCCCGGGATTAGCTGACACCTGAGGGATGACTAGCGGCTGGTCACAGGAGAGGGGAGGGAGGGAAAGCCGAAGATATGTGCAAAGCCTCAGAGGCGAGCGATAAAGCAAGTTAAGGAACTGAACAAAGATGAGTCTGTCTGGAACATTAAGTACAATGGGAAACAGAATAGGCACAGTTAAAGGCCTAACAGAGCATGTCAAGGAATCTGGATTTTATCCTAAGAGCAATGGGAAACCACCCAAATGGGTTTATATTAGGGAGAGACATGATCACTCCAGCTGCAGAGCAGGAAGACAAGAGAGGATTGGGGAGTCCCATAAGAGGGCTTTGCACGCTCCAGACAGAAATAGTGCTGGCCAGGACTAGGGTGGCGGCGGAGAAGGATGAAAGGACTCAAGAGATGTCAGGAGGGACTTCCCTGGTGGCGCAGTGGTTCAGAACCTGCCTGCCAATGCAGGGGGCACGGGTTCGAGCCCTGGTCCGGGAAGATCCCACATGCCGCGGAGAAACTGAGCCCGTGCACCACAACCGCTGAGCCTGCACTCTAGAGCCCTCGAGCTACAACTCCTGAAGCCCACGCGCCTAGAGCCCGTGCTCCACAACAAGAGAAGCCACAGCAACGAGAAGCCCGCGCACCGCAACAAAGAGTAGCTCCCGCTCGCTGCAACTAAAGAAAGCTCACGTGCAGCAACGAAGACCCAATGCAGCCAAAAATAAATTTATATATATAAAAAAAAGAGACATCAGGAGGTAGAATCACCAGGCACTGGATGTGAAGGGAGGAGAGAGATGAGCTGATGATGAAGCCCAGACTTTTTGCTTGGACCACTGGGTAGGTGATAATTTCATTAACTGTGATAGGAACACGGGAGATGGCACAGATACGGGAGGAAGATGATGTGCTCTGCTTAGGATGTGTTGAGTTTGAGGTGTCGGTGGGACACAGAAATGGAGGTGTCCCCCAGGTAGTCAGAAGAGATCTGGGATGGAGATGAAGGTTTGGGAGGCACTGGCCTATGCGTGGGGAAGGTGATCTGGGAGCACTGAGTAGAGCCCGGTAACCCAACATTGAAGGGGTCGGCAGCAAAAGAGGAGGCTGAGACTAACCTTAGACTAACCTTACAGTCTAACAGGCTGAGTGGCTTCCCACTGCCCAAGTCACTGGAGCATCCTGGGATGCCCCTGGGAAGGTATCCGGGGCAACAGAAGGGACTAGGGAGTCAGCCTGTTCTCCTCACCACTGAGTCCTAGCTCTGCTGACCCCACCTTCACAGCGAGGCAAACCCTTCTCTCCCCTAGGTCCTTTCCCAACGTAGTACAGACAGCCCTCCCCACTCCCAAACACCTCCCCTGCAGAAGGTTACAAGGAAATGGCTTGGCTAAACAGCAGGTGAAAAGAGCTAAATTATGTGGCACTTTGGGGGCTGCGGCCCCGTGGACTCCCAATGGCACCTTATAGGAGGTTCCAAGGGAAGGAACAGGGGACATCCCCACTGCGTTAAGGACACAAGGATCCTGGCCTGGGTCACAGCCCGAGGAAACCTCTCCTTACCCTCGAGGATGTGATGGGCATCCCCCTCTCCATGAGGACCCACCAGATTATGAAACGCAGTGATGGGACCAACCCCCAAGCCCCTCACCCCCACCTCCCTCAGACTCTAAGCAGGTCACCAGGGGGATGTCCACCACCACACACCACCTCTCCCATCTGACCACGTCCAAGTTGCCACCTCCTCCCACTTCTGGAATAAATGCTGAGAAACAGGTGTGAGATGCAGGAGGGCAGGTTAAGGAGTCAACACTGGGAGTTGCCAGAACTCAGTCGGAAGAATACGTAACTCATTCTGAGGGTGGCGGGGACGTGTGTAGCTCACTAGCTCCAGACACAGGGGCCTTATGAAGAAATGGTACAGAGCACTGACATACGGCGCAGGCATCCCTGCTTTGCTGGCCAATGATAATCCCGTAGTGAAAAGCGATGCATCGCAGAATTCCACTGTTGGCGAGTGGGGGACAGAGGGTAAAGTGCCCAAATTGTGACCTGGGGGCAAGAACGGAAGCCCTCTCTCCTCTTTGCCCTGTCCACCATCAAACCCTGCATCAGAAGCCCTATTTCCGTCATTGGTGTCTCCGTTCTTCTTGGCAAAGTCTCCACCTTTGAACCTGCTCTTTCTGCTCCATACTTTGTGTATCATCCGTATTATTACTGCCCCTGCTTTCTGCTTATCTGGCTTCATCTCCTCCTCTCCCACCTCTACCAGCTTAGTGCAGACCCTCAGCACCCCAAACTTGGGATATTACAATGAGATCTTCTATTTCACCCCTAACTGGTCTAACACCAACTGGATGTACTATAATACAATTCTGGTATATATATATATATATATACACACACACACAACACACACATACATATATATATACACACCAACACATGTATATATATATATACCAATTTTTTATGTTCAAATCCACTTTTATTAAAATTATTTGGCAATTCTGGCAGCCATATAAAGTCTTTGACCACTGGACACATTAGACATGAGTTTATAATTTTGGTTTTTTGTGGGTTTGGGTACATGTACTTTTCTAAATCTTCTGCCCTTCATTTCATCACCAAATGGCAAAGTGCCTTCAGTTTCTCTATCTGAAATACCCTATTATTTATAGAACAGGAATTTGTAAAATAAGATTGAAAAAATAAAATGCACAGATTCAAAAAACTCTCTTCAAATATTAAAAACATACAAAGTATACTGAAGACATCTACGTTTAGTCCAATATATGTGTGTATATATATATATATATATGTGTGTATATATATATATATACCAATTTACACACACACAGAGTTTTTAAAGGTTACACTCCATTTACAATTTTGTTTTTTAATTTTGATAACTGTATTTAAATAGTTTAATTTTCTTTGTATTCCTATATATTTTATTTTTTTATAATGGTTATATTTCCCTGTACATATTATCCTTGTTGCTTATCCATTTAATTTAATTAATTAATTTATTTTTGGCCACACAGCATGTAGGATCTTAATTCCCAGACCAGGGATTGAACCCACACCCCCTGCAGTGGAAGCGCGGAGTCTTAACTACTGGACCGCCAGGGAAGTCCCCTATATATTTTATCTTATGAATTTAAGAACATTATTCTGAGTGGGGGGGGGTCCATGGGCTTCACCATACTGCCAAGGGGGTGTATGGAAGCAAAAAAGTTAAAAACCCTGCTTGGTAGAAATATATATTGTCCTTACTCTTCCCAAAGGGATGCTTGACTTTGTGCACTGAGTTACCTCTCTGGTCCAAGTCCATCACTTCCACCTCTTGGTGCCCTCTAAGGTGATGGGGTGGGGGGAGGTGGGGGCTCTGAGAAAACTGTCCCCAAAGCAAAAAAAGTGCATCAACTGCATGCAGGGCATTGGAAGGGGGGAAAGTCCCAGGGGTACAGCATCAATCAGTTGCAGGCCTACTTCAAACCAGTGCGTTGAGAGCTGGACACACCCTCACACCCTCTTGAGAAATGTAGCTTCGGGCCATCTCAGCCTTCTGAGATCTCTCCCATGACACTGGTCATCCTAGCCACAGCCAGCTGGACAAGGAAGGGATCTCATCCATGTCTGGCAAGTGGACAGGCAGGAGAGCTGGCCAAATAGGTACTTTCAGATTGGATGGTGACTAACTGACCCAATTTGATCCTGTCTCTTGGGAAGTTTGAACTTGAACACGCAGGGGGAGTCAGCGGTTGGGAAGGCCAGAAGAAGTGACAGACACAGAGAAAAAGGTGAAAGGTGAGGGAGAGGAAAGTGGAGTCAAGAGCAGGAACTTGCCAAGTTAGGGTTTCCTTCCACCCCACTCTCCCAGAGGAGGTCCCGCCCTGCCCCTCTGTCACTTCCTGGAGGTCTGCTTCCTACCATCTGCAAGAGCCCACCTAACCTGCGCCCCAAGAGCTCCAGAACAGTGGAGGGCCAGGCATCCCGAGATGCACAAGAGGCTCACAGCAGAGCATGACACCTAATGTGCCAGAGACCCAAAACGAGGAAGCTGGGGGGATTCTCCTCAGTGTTCCTAATCTAGTCCGACCTCCTCCTGGCCCATGAATAGGCCCCCAACGCTTGTGCCCAGTGCCAGGGCCCTGTTAATTTCTATGTCCTTGCAGGTCCCTTTCCAAGGGTTCCCTACCTGCTTGACTGCTCACCAAGCAGCCAGAGCCAGTATTGCCAGAGGGGGCCAGGTGGGAGCAGAATGCAAGCCAGCAGAAATGGGGAGGGAGGGATAGAGAGGTACATCACCCCCTACGTGAGGGAGGCAGCATGGGGTTGACCCCTGTGACCTGGCTCCCTTGGTTCCCCACGTCCAGGCGCCTTCTCTCCCTTGGGGGTCTATAACACACCCCTCTTCTTTCTAATTGCTCATGGATCAAACTTAGTCCACTCTCTTTGCCCCGAAACAGATTCAATTCAACTACATCCGTACTTCCTTTACTCCTGACAATGTTTTAGAGTTGAGGAAATGAAGCTCCAAGAGAAGTCTGATGCTGGCTGCCAGCAGTGAGGGGTCCACGCTTCTCAGCACATCCTGACCGTGGCCAACCCTCCAGCCTCACAGCTCCCTGCCATCCATTCCCCGGGGCACCCTCGCCAAACTGATATACTTACACTCCCCAAAGCAGGGCCCTCTCATTTCCCAGTCTTTGCTCCCGACGTTCCCCTTGTCTAGAATATCCCTAGGTTGCCCTGGTGAATTCTGAGTCAACCTTTAAGACTCAGAGTGTCCTCTACTGTTCTTTGTATACTCCTAGTGAGGCAGGGGCTCTGTCCTAATAGCCTTTATATCTTCAGCCTTTTTGCTTAAGGCCTGGTAAGGTGAAGGACCAAAGAATATGTGCCCCTTGGCCCCCGTGTCACAAAATGATTACGGTCCAGAGGTCTGATCGGCACTTGGAACCCAATGGGTAGACAGGCTGGGACCTGGGGCCTTTTGCTGCAGTGCTGCAATGCTTGCACCTGGGCACACCTCTCCTCCAGCAACCAAATACAAAGAAATGGTATGGGACTAAAACTAACTATGTGTGCATGCACAGTTGGGGTAAATTCTGGACTAAAGAGACCAAAAAACCCAACTGCCACTTTTGAGGAGCCTGGAGCAAAAGCAGGGGGTGGCAGGGCCTTGGCTTCTATGACTTCATCTAGACTAACTGTGGCATACCCTGCCTTTCGGTCTCCCATTTCTAGAAAACTGCTCCCATCAGTAAACCATTCGACCTTAGGGCTGTCAAGAGGCTCATCTAGAAGATCAGGCCTGCTGGAGTAAGTAAGTTTGTTCTCTGATCTCTATACACTGGTGCAGTAAGTCTCCACTCTCCACTGCTGGAAGCAGAGTTGCTGGGTTCAGGGTTTGGCACCTTTAAGGTAATGTCGGGGGTGTCCATTAGGAGGGACAGATATCTTGTTAACCTTCCTCTAGTCAACCAATGATGTCCTTTGACCTCCAGCACAGACTGTACCTGATGATGGGTCAACACATCTAAGTGTTGTCCCAGGGTGAGCTTGGAAGCCTCATTAGCCAGCAGGGCTGCAGCTGCTACTGCCCACCGGCAGCTTGGCCATCCCAGGCCCACTGAGTCCAGTTGTTATGAAAAGAAAGCCACTGGTCTCTGATCTGGTCCCAGCTTTTGGGTCAGGACTCCTGGTGCTCTCCCTGACCTCTCGTGAACATATAGGGTGAAGGGCTTGTCCAAACGTGGAAGCCCCCGTGCTGGTACTCTGATCAACTCAGGCTTTAGAGTCTCAAAGGCCTGCTGGCGGTCCTTATTCCATTGAAGGCATTCCCTT
Source organism: Delphinus delphis (assembly GCF_949987515.2). Classification (NCBI taxonomy): domain Eukaryota; kingdom Metazoa; phylum Chordata; class Mammalia; order Artiodactyla; family Delphinidae; genus Delphinus; species Delphinus delphis. Next base: position 51,405,572 of record NC_082701.1, read on the forward strand.
TCTCCTCCCTTTAGAGCGTCATATAGAGGTTTTGCTACAAGGCCATAATTTGGAATCCAGACACGATGGAACCCAGTCATCCGGAGAAAGCCTCGGAGTTGCCTCTTTGTGGTTGGAGACAGTAATGTACTAATTGCTATTTTTCGATCTATGGCCAGGACTCATGCCCCTGGGGTCAAAACAAATCCTAAACATTGAACCCCTTGCTATGAGATCTGAGCCTTGGTTGGAGAGACTTTATATCCCCTTTTCGCCAGAAAATTTAGGACCCTAACAGTATTTTGATCTGAATCTTGTTTGGTCTCACTACTTATCAATAACTCATCAACATATTGTAACAGAGTTCCTTTCTCAAGGCTCAGTTCCTCCAGTTCCCTTGCAACGCATTTCCAAAAAGATGGGGGCTGTCCCGAAAACCCTGTGGATGCACCATCCATGTATATTGGGTAACCTCCAGGGGGTCAGGGTCCCTCCATTCAAAGGCAAAAAGGTATTGAGAGTCTGGGTGTAGGGGAATACAGAAAAATGCATATTTGAGGTCCATAACAGAGAAATACTGGGTGCTCCCTGACACGTGGGTGAGGAGGGTGTATGTATGGGTTTGGCACCAGAGGGTGAATAGGGATGACTCCCACATTCACGCTTCTGAACAGGGAGGATCAGGGTGGTGCAAGGTGATTGGCAGGGCCTAATGAGTTTGTGTTTTAGGTTGGATTCCCCTCAGGGCCTCAGGCTTTAAAGGATATTATCTCTTCCAGGGGTATTTTTCCCTAGGCCTTAACCTTATTTTTACTTGGGGAACACATTTTGCCCTTCCTGGCACGGAGGTATCCCAAACTGCAGGATCTACTTGTTCTCTAATTTCTTGAGGGATGTCTTGGGGAATATTTTGATGCCCAACAGGTGGGTCATCTGGGGCTACTAATAGATGCACTCTCTGTTCGAATTCTTTACCTCCTTGGACTTCACCCTGTCCTAAGAATATACTAGCTTCTAACTTATTTAGCAAATCTCTCCTGAGGAGAGGGACAGGGCATTCTGGCATGTACAAAAATGAGTAATAATAACAGACCCGATTCCGCAGGCAAGGGGAGACGTAAATCGCCTTACCTTTAGCTGTCCATCAACTTGTGTCACAGTACAGTCATGGCTGGAGAAGGGGCCGGCTGGCCAAGTCAGAACAGAGCAGGCAGCTCCAGCGTCTACAAGAAATTCAGTTCTCCTACCTGCCACAGGGAGGGTGACCCGAGGCTCCATTGGAGAAATGAGGATGGATCGAGTTGGATCTGGAGCTGGGCAGGCGATCGATCCGGGCCGTCAGTCAGTGTGTGGGAATTTCTCATCTGAGAGATTCACAAGGAACTGGGGCCAGTCGGGTTTGCCCCTCGGGCGTCCCACAGGAGGGCGCTCAGGGCATTCCCCCTTCCAGTGCCCCTCCTTCAGACAAAAGGCACACTGGTTTGGGCCCAGGTGGTTTCTTGGTGGTCTGTCCCGCCTTCTCGGCCCTCCAGGGTCCCCTTGAGGTGGTGGGTGGATCCCAGCAGCCAAAGGCTGCCTTTTCTTTATTAGCCTCTCATCTTATTGGCCCTCCTCCGTTAAGTCTCGGTTGTTCTAGACCTTGAAGGCCTCCTCTGCCAGGGTTGACAATGGGATTTGGGGCCCAGCCTCAAGCTTTTGTAATTTTCTCCGGATATCAGGAGTAGCCTGGGTGATAAAATGCATGGCCGACAGTGTCCTCCCTTCTGCAGACTCAGGGTCTGTACTGGTGTCCTTCCTGAATGCCTCTGTCAACCGGCTCAGGAAGACTGCCAGGTTTTCATCTTTTTCCTGTGTAACCTCTCAGACCTTATCATGGCTTCACCATACACCTTTTCATTCCTTCTGATAAACGAGTAATAGAATGTCTCATCCTAGCCTGGCCTACACGGTATTCATAGACCCAGTGTGGATCATGTTCTGGGATTGCATCCGCATCCACCTGATAAATCTGGTGGTGTGGATCGGTGGCCAGTAGGCCATCTGCGTGTTCCCCGGACTTCCTCAGTATACGCTCCTTTTCATACAACAGTGGGTCAGAATAGCCATGATGTATTTGGCAAATCTGTCAAAATTTTTTAAAGGTTTTAAAACACCCGGTTGGATAGGATGATAGGTTGCTGTCAAACAATATTGATTCCTTGAGCCAAGGTAGGGAAAAAAAATCAAAAGCAAATATAGATCATTTAAAGGCACAGGAACTCACACGATCTGTTATCAAAAGCAGCATTCCAGGACAACTTTGTTCTCTTATGAGAGACAGAAACCAAATCCAGCCTTGCATCAGCCTGATCTTCATAAAGTCTATTTCCCTAATTAAAGTTAATCCAACCTTAGAAAATCCTGATCACATACAAAATTCTTTTCTCACTGTTCCTGTTCTGCAAACCTTCTGAGCCCATGCTTTGTCCCATATTCTTTTCCCATTCAGAAATAGCCAGCTCTAGTGATACAGGCTGCAACATGGGACCTTTTGCTGCGGTGCTGCAGTGCTTGCACCTGGACACCCCTCTCCTCCAGCAACAAAATACAAAGAAATTGTATGGGACTAAAAATAACTGCACGCATGCGCAGTCGGGACAAATCCTGGATAAAAGATACAAAGAAACCAAAAAACCCAACTGCCACTCTTGAAGAGCCCGGAGCCAAAGCAGGGTACTGCGCATGCCTCCTGCACACACCACCTATGGGGTGGGAAAACCACCAAAGCCTTCCTCTGGCCTGACCCCTGGACACACCCCTACCCTCACCCACATAAAGAACACCCTCAGGGAGCCAGCAAGCAAGGGAAACTGTTGTTTGCTCTCACTTCCCCCTGCTGCAGCAGGGGCCCCAATAAAGCCTTGCCTGAATTTCTTGTCTGGCCTCTGATCAATTTCTATTAATTAAGGAGGCCAAGAACCCTGGTCAGTAACAGGATGGCCTCAGGATGAGAATCCTCTTGCTCAGTTTTTGGCTGTGAAGTAGATGACATCTAGAACCCCTGAGGGTATGGGTGGTCCCCTGGGTTCCAAAATTCACCCTGTTGGGTTTATTCAGTCACTCAACAGTACGCCATGGGTCTGTTATGCTCTAAACGCTCTGCCAGGTGCTGGGGATCAAAGATGAATGGCGCAATTAGCTGGGAGGATACACTTGAGCTGAAACTTTAAGAACACTCTAAAAATCTATAAAAGAAAAAGTTTATTCTGTGCTTTCGTCCAGGCGTGTGTGTAAGGGGTGGGCAACGCCTCCCTCCCCACCCCTCCATCCCCTCGCCTCACCTCAGTTCCCAAGGTGAAGATTTGAGGGAGATTAGATGTATAATCACCGGTTTGGGTCTTGCTTTCAGGAAGGCGTGAGGCCTGAATTCTAACCCGGCCCCGCACACCTGGCCCCACTGTTCCCCTAATTCCATGCATCCGGGAATTAGCTAACTGGCTGGCAGCTCACTCCCTGTCAAGAGGCCCGGGAGAGAGTGATACGGGAGACCCTGAAACTATCCCCACCAACTCAGGAGACCCCACAAGACATCGGTCCCTTGGACGAGCAACGGCCCCTAAGGTGGGTCTCAGGCAACACTCTTATAAAGTGCGACCCCTTTAGAAGGAGGAGACCGGCGGGCGCGGTCTAGTGACCACGAGAGAGTCACAAAACCTAAACCGAAGTCTCAGCTCCTAGCGGACCCCGCAGTCCCGCCCCGCGCCCTTCTAAGAGCTTGACTTCCGGGAGGAGCTCCGCTGGGGCACCGCCCCCCCCAAGGCGCGGGCGCCAATTGGCCAGCGTGATCGCGGGGCGGGGCCAAATCCTAAAGGATCAGTGGCAGAGGAAGACCTGAAGGGGGCCGGGGCTGCTGCGAAACGGAGGTGATGCCAAGTGGCCCCACGTGGGTTTCTTTTAAATCTTTAATGCCCATACCCTAGTCTCAGGCCCATGGAGCCCACGCGAGACTACCCACTGTTCGGGGGCGCCTTCTCCGCCACTCTCCCTCCGGGGGCCATCGACGTAAGGTAAGAAGGCCCGGGCACCAAAGGAGGCTGACCAGGTGGGTTGCGGGAAGTAGCCGGGGTCAACCAGGGCCTGCCTCGCCTCTCTTCAGCGACCTTCGACCGGTCCCGGACAATCAAGAAGTTTTCTGTCATCGCGTGACAGACCAGAGCCTGATCCTGGAACTTCTGGAGCTGCAGGCCCACGTGCAGGGCGAAGAGGCAGCGCGGTGAGGGAGGAGGGCCCGCGGCTGGCCAATGGGAGGACCAGAGCCGAAAGAGTGGGCGGGGCCTGTGGCGGGACGGTTAATCTGGGCAATGAGAACTCCAAGGGTAACACCACGTCACCAGAAATGAGCGAAGTTTAGGATGAGATGCTTGTAAGGGGCAGTGAGAAATGCCCCTCCCTGACCCTGCTCCCCCAACTCCAGGTACCATTTTGAGGACGTTGGCGGGGTGCAGGAGGCTAGGGTTGTGCAAGTGGAGGCTGTGCAGCCCCTCCTTTTGGAGAACCTGGCCCTGAGGGGCTGCTGTCAAGAAGCCTGGATCCTCTCTGGCAAGCAGCAGGTAGCTAAAGAAAACCAGCAGGTGAGGGCCAGGGGAGTGTGAGACGTCTTGGAGGGGTGAAGGGGGTGGCTCTAGGGAATCAGGTAAGCATCCTGACTCTGATCACTTTAGGTAGCAAAGTATGTGACACTGTACCAGGCCTTGCTGCGGCTGCCCCAGTACCAGACTGATTTCCTGCTCACCTTCAATCAGCCCCCGTAAGGAGAACAGAAAGGGCACCTCGCTCATGACTGGGTCCCCAGGAGAACTGGCTTGGAGGGGCAGAGTAGGGAGACTGGCTGGTGGGGTCCTCCAAGGAAGTGGGAGTGGGCCAGGGGTTTGAGGTCACAGATAACCAGGTCCTCTGGGAAACAGGAAATGGGAATTTACAAGCCCAAGGCCCAGATGATGTTCTCTCTCTATCTGTTCCTCACCCCAAGCCCTGAGAATAGGTCATCTCTTGGCCCTGAAAATCTGTCGCTTCCGCCCTGGAGCCTGGGTGACTTTGAACAGTTGGTGACCAGTCTGACCCTTCACGATCCCAACATCTTTGGTCCCCAGTAAGGACGCTGAAATGCTGCATGCTGCTTCTGAAGACTTCGGACCTCTGTTCTGCAAGGGGATCAAAGGGTTGGATATATTCCCCTAATTCCTTCCCAGTGCATAAACATAAGACACCTCCTCTCTGCAGAAATAAACTTGCTTTATAACCAATATAATCTCTGCACCTTTGAATCCAACAGAACACCTGGGTCCCCCCAATTCCCTTTGGTCTTGGACGGTGGAGTTTAAAATTGTGCATGGGATCAGAAGGGACCCAAGGCCGGCAGTGGAGGAAGGGAGGAAATACACTTTGCAGTGACTGGTTCAGCCCTGAGAGAGGGGTGTGAAATTCACAGGGGTACGGGTAGGGAAGGTTTAAAGCAACACCCAAGGAAGGGAGGGAAACGATCCCTTGTAGTGATTCAACCCTGAGAAAACAGATGGGGAGTGGGGTTGGTGGTCCCCCTCTGATGGATGAAAGATTATCTGGTCAGAAGTCTCCAGGTCATAACAATGGAGTCAGAAGAGTCCAAGGAGTGCCGACTTGGTGGAGTGTTGGAAGAGTGGCTGTTGTTATTTGGTATACACGTAGTAGAGTGTGCGCAGCTGGTCCCAGAAGAAGAGGGAGAGGATCGTGTGGGGGCCGAGGCGGAAGTAGGAGGCACCTATACCCTTGTACATGCCCCAAATGCCCTCTATCCGAGCTGTCTGCAGCAGAGCATCCAGCAAGCCCCGGTACATGAGGCCCTGAAAGGTTGAAGAGGAAGAGCAGAGTTTGTCAGAGCCCACCAGAGGCCTCACCTCAGCAGCCTGCATTTTAGTCTTCCTACCTGCACCCACAATCTGCTTCCCTCACCCCCTGGCTTTCCCTGCTGTCCTGCACCCCAGAGCACTCCCTTACCTTGCCCTGAGCATCTGTGGGCTGGTTGTAGAGCCTTGTGCTGACCACGTCAAAGGGTGTCATGGCCAGGACCACCGCAATGCTACTCACCATGGCGGCCACCAGAGCCACCTTCCAGCTCTGGGGTGGAAATATCTAAGGGGGGGAGGGAGGAAGAGCTCTGTCAGTCAGCCAATCATTCAAGCCCTCGGAAAGCCCAGGCCCTGTGCTGCAGGTACAGTGGAGAGCTGGTAACTCAGGGAGCTTCCACCCCACCGGTGATAACACTGTGAAGGAGGAAGAGCGGAAGGCCCTGAGGACTCAGGTACACCTGGGAGGAAGTGACAAGAGAACTGTGGGAAGGTTGTAAAGAGACAGTGATCCCCCCAAGCCCTCCTGCCACTCCCTCACATTGAATGTTGGCACTGTCCCTCTTCAAGCTGAGCCCACTTCAGCTTGCCCTCCCCCTGCCCACATTCCCAGGGTGGCCCCACCCCCTTCCCAGGCAGTACCTCCCACTGGGTCACGAGGTCCTTGGTGGACGAGAAGGTGCACAGCTGGGTGGAGGAACCGACGATAACTCGGGGCAGGCCGCCCAGGGCCCCACGCCACAACCCCACCAGACCATATTTCTGGCCAATCTTGATTAGCGCCTGAAACATGCCCTGGTTGGGGGAAGGGGAGGGCAGAGAAAAAACCATGGGGGCGGGGTTCAGTCACCCAGGAATCAGGGGCTGCCACCCCCTAACAGTGCCAAGGATGGGTCCATAAAAGGCACCCGATCTCTAGACAACCAGTGCCATGTGGGCTTTGAGCATGAATGTGGCCCTCACTTGTCTGCCAACCCACCTTCCCTCCCTCGCCACCCCAGAACAGGGCCGGGTATATGCACGTGAGGACATTAGCAGGTCAGGAGAATGGGGCAAGAGAAATAGGTGCAGAAGCTAGAGGAACAGGGAACATGGGGATAAGAGGGTCTGGGTGGACTCCAGGGGCAGAGTAGGGCCGAACTGATGGGCTGGGCAGAGCCATGGCTGGGTTGTGGCTGTTGGGTGCAGGCAGAAACCTGGGGAAAATGGAAGAGAATGGGCAGGGACGCCAGCGGGTTGGAAAACCCTCACCTGGTGGTTATACTGGTGCCCCACAGCAATTTCTGTGGCTGCCTGTGCCTGTAGGTGTGTCTTCACCTGGAGACGAGAGAGTATCACAGCCTGTGGCCCAGCGGCCAGCCCCCCACCTCAGACAGCCAAATGCCTGACCCCTTCACACTTCCTCTGGGTGTTCGGTAATGAATATCCTTCTAACCTGATAATTATTGTTGTTCCCACCTAATAAATTGGTCATGAGACTGTGTCCCTTGGCTCCAGTCCCAGGGGATGGCTCTCCTAGCACTGCAAGACACCCCACCCCCTCTACATCCTTCTTCCCTTGGGGGAAGGGGCGGGGATGGAGAGGTTGGAGAATGGCAACAATTCCTAAGACTGTTCATGTTAGGCAAGACCTGGTGTCCAACCTCTCATGCCAGCTCCTACTCCCAGACCGGCAGACAGGATCTTCAGCCACCATCATGACCAGGCTCCCCATCAGGCTCTGGGGCAGGTTGTGAGGGGTCATCGGCAAAACTTGCTCTCTGGCCCCCAAGCCCTGTGGGGGGCATGTGTGCAGCTGACTTTGGAGAACTCCAGTCACTGTCCCCGAATCTCATACTCTGGGAGTGAGACCAGACTGCCTCTCCTTCTACAGAACTCATTGCCTCCCAACGTCTTTCCAGAAAGAGCGCTAAGCAGGGCCAAGTCCTAGCAACAAGCAGCTGTGGTGACCTTGAGCTAGTCGCTTCCCCTTTCTGGGCTCAGGTTCCTGACCCTTCACCGATACCAGATTAACTCAAAGGGGCAGACTGTGGGATAGTAACTCTGTAACGCCCAGGACTTCCCCTGATCCCCACACCCGTTGATGTATGTTAATCAAATTCCTCACCCTCCCCTACACAAATCCATTTCCAACCTCAGTATCAGGTTGTGAAGGCCCAGGCACCCACCCTACACCAAAGGTCTGCCCTGAAGGCCCCAAGCAAGACCCTTCTTCTCACCATGTAGATGGGGCTCCCCAAGTAGGCTCCCATGACCCCAGCCAGGGCCCCAGCTGCTGCGCTGCGGACAGGGCTCAGGGTGCCTTCAGCTGTGTGCAGGCAGCCCCCAGCTTCAGCCAGCCCGTAGGTGCCCAGCCGGATGCCGTTCATCAGGAACTGGTATAAGAGGGCAGGGGCCAGGCCCTTCTGCAGGGCTGCCAGGCCGTCCACCTTGCCGATGGTGATGAAGGCATGGAAGACGTTTCGGTAGTGTCGTCGGTAGGTCCCGGGGGCCTGAAGTTCTCCCTGCAGCTGCATTCTGGTCTTCACCACCTCCAGGGGATTGGTGAACAAACAGGCCCCACAGGCTGCCAGGCCGCTCATCAAGAAGTCCATGGTGGGACAGCAGTAGCAGGAACTGGCCCAGGGGTAAGAAAGTTAAAATGAGCTTCAGAAACGGAGTCAGAAAATCAGGGGAAAGCCTCAGTTCCAGCAGTCCAGGCTGCAGGAGGTAGAAATGCAGAAGTCTGGAGTCAAGAGTGTCAGGGTCAAATGTCAAGAGGTCAAGGGTTAGCTGGAATTTGGGAGTCAGGAGATGGCAAAGAGAGAAGAAATATGAGTTTAGGAGAGTCTGACGAGAGGGTTATGACGGGGACTTGTTAATCAAGGGATTTGAGGTCAAGGAGGGGCAGAAGCCAGGAGGGCGTAAGGTGGGATGCTGAGGATGGCCGGCTATGGGGGCCGGGAGTAGGTGAGGGAAACGCGGAGCTGGGAGACCGGAGCCAGGGAGGAAGGAAAAAGAAAATCTGCAGGTTAAGGAGGGAAAGGATCCAGGAGAAGATCCAGTGGCGTCCCCGGACAGCAACGAGGTCTGGACCGGGGAAGGAAGTCGAGGCTCCGGCCGGGTATGAGCGCCCTCAGGCAACGGCCGGAGCCCACAGCAGCTTCACCCCAGGGAGCCTGCGGAGGCCGGGCCGCCACACTCCAATCACTGGAGAGCGACGCCCAATGGGGAGCCACAGCCGAGAGCCTCAGCCAATCAGCGCCGAGCCGGCTCTGCGGCCAATGGGAGGTGCTCTCGGCGACCCGGCCTCCGGAATCCGCAGAGAGGCGATTGGAATTAACTCTCCCCACCCCGGTACCAATGCCTGGGCTGCGGACTCGGAGTGCTGGGAGGGGGTCCCCGGGGAGCAGAGGTTTTATCACTGGCGGGGAGGAGAGGTTGGACCCTGGGTTACTGGACGGGCGCAGAGGCCGAGTACGGAGGCAGCAGTCCCTCACCTGCATGTTTTGGGCTGCTGCTCTTGCGGGCGGAGGGCTCCCCTCCTTCGCCTTGTATCCCGGGTCATCGCCGGGTGCGGTTGCCAAACTGTAGGTCCACTCCCTCTTGGTTCAGGCGCCAGGAGAGCCCGGAAACTGCGGCTCCTCCCGCGAGGCAGGTGGGACACACCTACTGGACGGGACAGATCTCCTTAGGCTTGGTAAAATATTTGTAGGTTCCAGCGCGGGGGTGTGGTGGCTGCGGGCGCGGAGGAAGGGGTCCCGAAGGATGGCGAGGGAACATAGTCACATCCCTACGTTCTTTTGATCCTCACAGCAAACCAGGGAGAAGGCCAGACAGGCTAAGTAAGGCGGGATTTTGATCCCTGGGCTTAGGTTACACAGGGCCAGCGAGTGGTGGGAGAGGTCCTGAGACTCTGGATTCCTTCCTTTCCTAGTTCCTGAGCCTGGTTAATTACGCAAGAACTTCTGAGAAAAGAGACTAGGGAAGCTAGCTGGGAAGGGGTTGAGGGGGGAAGGCTTGGAGAAAGGTGGCAGGAGGATAGGGGATGTCTTCTGGGGCGGGAGGAGGAGGCAAGGGGGCACAGCAGTGTGTGAGGCAGCCACCAAACTTAGACTCAGAGGCCTTTGGAGTTCCAGTTTGGGTCTTCCTGCTTACCAGCTGGGTAGCCTTGGGCAAGCTACTTAACATCTCAGAGCCTCCTTTGTAAAGTGAGAATGATAATTATTTATTGCACAAACCTGAGTGAAAGTGTTGCATTTTTCTCTAGATGCTCAATTATCAGTCACCTTGTGCCCGTGTGTATCCTGTTCCCACTGCCGGTGAAAGTCCTTGCACCCTTATTTTGGTGACCTCCAAATCACTCTTCATCTTGAACTTCATCTCCTGATCCTTGAAGCTTTTTAGCCACTTCCATCCTGCTTTGCTCCTCAGGCATTTACCCTTGTTTCTCATTTGATTAGCAGTTGTTTACTCTGAGTCCTCCAGTACTCTGGGAGTTCTTGGATGCCCCCCCCCCCCCCGGGGCTGGGGGACTGAGTCTGGGTCTTATCTCCCCAGTGTACTGCTAAATCATTGAGCCTCTGGGCTAGGCACGAGGGGTGGAGCAGATAACGGGGCTTCTCAGGAGAGGCTCTGAAAGGGTCCCCTGAAAATTTCCAAGGGATGCTCCCCAAATGCCTCCACCTGCTGGCTGGGATTGACACTCAGAAAACTGAATTCATCTCTTGGTGAGTGTCGAGCCAAAAGACACAAGCAAGCCAAAGAGTGGGAGAAGGAAGGATTTATAAGTAAGGAGAACACAGGGGATCTTTCCCAAAGCAGTGTCTCCCGAACAGCAAAATTGGAGACATTTTAAGCTAAGGATACATGCATATTAGTGAATGGGTTTGGGTGGTGTATGCTTATTCGTGAAGGGGCTTGAGCAGAAGAGGAATCAACATAGAATAGGGGCGAAGGTTGCTGGAGTCCAAGCTTTAGTTGATTGAAGTCTCAAGCATCTGAAGAAGGTTAACATCATTAGGTTCCCACCAGTCTGCCGTTTTAGCCCCTAGTTACTTACCATCCTCCACCTGCATGGGGGACCTTGGTTCCGGTAGAACAACTAAAAAGATCAGATTGTTATGCATATCCCTTGAGGAGGACCTAGGACTCTGTTTTATCGCTGAATTGTTGCTTCTTGAATGCTTTGCCTTTGTTCCTGCATTCTTTTGTTCCCCTAAGATCATTAATTACTGAGACCTGCTCTAGGGCAAACATTGTGGCCAGGCTGAGATCACAAAATGGCTTAGACCTAAAATGGCTTCTCTTATGTCAAGAAAGCCATGTGGGGTTCTCTTTCTCCGGGACCTCCTACCCTATCTGCTTATAGGATGAGAGTTCATCATTGTTTTAATCTTTGAGTTTATACCAGTGACTCTCCAAGTGCAGTCCCTGGAGCAACAGCAGCAGCACCTGCGGACTTACTAGAAATAGAGATTCTCTAGGCCCATCCTAGACCTCCTGCACTGAAGGCGGGGGCCTGACAGGGGCTTAACAAACCGTCTAGGTTATTCTGATATGTGCTAAAGTTTTAGAACCACTGCTGAAGCCTTTCATTTTTAATATCCAGATGCCCTACAGATACACAAATTTTTTTTTTTTTTTTTGCCGTGCGCGGGCCTCTCACCGCTGCGGCCCATCCCGTTGCGGAGCACAGGCTCCGGACGCTCAGGCTCAGCGGCCATGGCTCACGGGCCCAGCCGCTCCGCGGCATGTGGGATCCTCCCGGACCGGGGCAGGAACCCGTGTCTCCTGTATCGGCAGGCGGATTCCCAACCACTGCGCCACCAGGGAAGCCCCAGATAGACAACTTTTAAAGTGTTATTTTTTTTTTTAAATAAGCTTAATTTTTATTTTTTAAAAATTTTATTTATTTATTTTTGGCTATGTTGGGTCTTCGTTGCTGTGTGCGGGCTTTCTCTAGTTGCGGCGAGCGGGGGCTACTCTTTGTTGTTTCGGTGGCTTCTCTTGTTGTGGAGCACGGGCACTAGGCATGCGGGATCCAGTAGCTGTGGCATGTGGACTCAGTAGTTATGGCTCTTGGGCTCTAGAGCACAGGCTCAGTAGTTGTGGCTCACGGGCCTAGTTGCTCTGTGGCATGTGGGATCTTCCCGGGCCAGGGGTTGAACCCGTGTCCCCTGCATTGGCAGGCGGATTCTTAACCACTGCGCCACCAGGGAACTCCTTTTCCCTGTTTTTTTTTTTTTTTTTTTTTTTTTTTTTTAAACTGGGTGGTTTGTTGTTGAGTTTGAGTTATTTGTGTATTTTGGATAAGAGTCCTTTATCAGATAAGTGTTTTGCAAATATTTACTCCCAGTCTATGACTTGTCTTTTCCTTCTCTTAATAGTGTCTTTTACAGAGCAGAAGTTTTTAATTATAATAAAGTCTAACATCAGTTTTTTTTCTTTCATGGATCATGTTTTTGGTGTTGTATCTAAAAACTTATTGCCAAACCCAAGGTCACCTAGATTATCTCCTATACTTTCTTTTAGAAATTTCATAGTTTTGTATTTTACATTTAGGTCCATGATCTTTTTTGAGTGTGAATGATGTAAGGTCTGTGTCTTTTTTTTCTTTTTTTTTGCGGTACGCGGGCCTCTCAGTGTTGTGGCCTCTTGCGCTGCGGAGCACAGGGAGCCTGGATGTGCAGGCTCAGCGGCCATAGCTCACGGGCCCAGGCGCTCTGCAACATGTGGGATCTTCCCGGACCGGGGCACGAACCCTTGTCCCCTGCATCGACAGGCAGACTCTCAACCACTGTGCCACCAGGGAAGCCCGGTCTGTGTCTTTTTTACATATGGATATCAGTTGTTCCAGGAAGTTTTGTTGCAAATTCTATCCTTTCTCCATTGAATTGCTTTTGCTCCTTTGTCAAAAGTCAGTTGACTCAGGGAATAGAGCCAACATTTTATCATAACTATAAATGGAATATAATCTATAAAAATTTTGAATCACTATGTCGTACATCCCAAACTAATATAATATGGTAAATCAACTATACCTCAATTTTTAAAAAATATCAGTTGACTGTATTTGTGTTGGCCCATTTCCATTGATCTATGTGTCTGTTTTTTCACCAATACCATGCTGTGTTGATTATCATAGGCTGTTATCATTTTTGTTTCCCCCTGGGTATGAATGTCCTGAGACACGTGTGAGAGGAGTGAAGGGGAAGCACAAAGATGGCCCCAGGTCTGAGAGAAGGGGTGAAACCACGGAGAGGGGAGAGTGAACGGTGCAGAGGCCTGGAAGGCACGGAGCTGTGCCTCTTCTGCACCTCTACCTGGGGTGGCCTAGACACCCATAGCTTCATATTGGCTGCCAGGCCCCATACCTGATGTGCTCACCCTCCACCTAGTGGCAGTTGGACAGAATCCTCTATCCTCGCACAGATTAGAACCTGCATGGATTCCCAGAGCGGGCCAGTGTTTCCTCACTGCCCGCTTCCTGATTTATCCCACACCACAGGCTACCTACCCCTAATAGCTTTCTAGACAGAAAAGAGGGCCTAGGTGTTTTGCACTCCATGAAGGATTCTGTTGGAGTTCAATGTCCTGGCCCTATCAGCGGCCAGTGGGACTCAGCACTTCTTTCATCATGAGCTCCTCTCCCGTTGGAAGGGATTTTTTTTGCATGAATTAAGCTTTGTCCCTGCTTGGGTCACACGCTCACCCCTGAACCAATCTCGGTAGCTAGGGAAGAGGAAATGTGCCGACTGGCTGCTTCTGGGCCATACATTCCCCCCAGAATGGGCCATGTGGACCTAGAATGATGGAAGGGCGGGTTCCCAAAAGAAAACTGGGTGCTGGTACCAGAAGAGGGGGAATGGGTGGGCAACTGGTTAAAACTCCTGCCATCCACTCCTCCGCCTGCTCAGAAACCTCAGTGCCTCTACTGCCCTGTCCGGTTGCCCGTGGGGTGGCCACTACATGTTCCTCCAGCCTCATACCCCTCTTTTCATATCAGCTAAGCTTCCCTCTCACAGTCTCCAGATGGGCCTACTCTCCTCTTCACTGCTTCTCCACTTCTATGGTCTCCCCAGATGGTCACCCATGCCTTGCCTCTTGGCCTGGCCAAACTTTACCTGATTTTCCTAACAACCAGGTGAGTGACGTAAGGAGGACTGAAGGAGGGTCAAAGCCACCTGATGTGGAGGTAAAGGGGTGAGATAGAAAGACCTAAGGACTCCTCCAACCTTCCAGCAAAGAATCTTTGGGCAAAATCAAGACCAACCACCTTGAAGCTTCTGGGGCTACTTTGTTAATCATTTTTATTTTTTAAAAATGTTTATTTATTTTTTGGCTGCACCTCACAGCTTGCAGGATCTCAGTTCCCCAACCAGGGATTGAACCCAGGCCACGGCAGTGCAAGCCAGGAATCCTAACCACTAGGCCACCAGGGAACGCCCATTAATCATTTTTAAATTGAAAGTATTTTGTTTTTCACAAAGATGTTTACTGCAGCATTAATTGTAATGCCAAAAACTGGAGGCTGCCCAAATGGCCTGCACTCGAGAATGAATTATAGCGTTTAGGATTCTTTCAACAGTAAGTGACAGAAACTCAGCTCAAACTAGCTTAAGCACAAAAGGGAATTCAGTGGCCCCCGAAACCGAGCAGTCCAAGGGGCTTAAATGATGTCAGGCCCCCTCCATCCCTTGGTTCTGCTTCCCTCCGGTGTGGGGCTCATTTTCTCTCACTATTGACTAGTTTCCTCCATTGTGGGGAAAGGGAGGCCAAGACGCAGATTGCTCCAGACTTATATTATTCCTGCTTTGTGACCTTGGAAGAAAAAGAAAGATGCCCTTTCCCAGAGACCCAGGGCAGGACATCCTGGCATGGGTGATTTGCTCATTCCCGGGCCAGTCTCTGTGGCCAGAGGAATGGGATCCTGTGATTGGCTGAATCTGGTTCCGGTGGGCAGGAGGAGGTTGCTGTGACTGACGGTCGCACCGGAACCGCATGGAGTGGGGTGGTGGATGAAGAGTTTCCCAGAAGACTTTTACTGCTGTTACCAGGGTGACAAAATCTAGTTGATGCAATAGTACCTTCCAGGAAAAATTATAATTACAAAGTCCATGTATGTAGTGACATGACAAATAGTTATGAAGCAGAAAACAGAATTGAAACTATGATGGCACGTTTGGAAGGTAGAAAAAGAGAAAACTTTTGCTTTGTTGGGGTGGTGGAAGAATGTATCATATTAAAAATCTTCTGGGACTTCCCTGGTGGTGCAGTGGTTAAGAATCCACCTACCAATGCAGGGGACACGGGTGGTTCGAGCTCTGGTCCGGGAAGATCCCACATGCCACGGAGCAACTAAGCCCGTGCACCACAACTACTGAGCCCGAGTGCCGCAACTACTGAAGCCTGCGCACCTCGAGCCCGTGCTCTGCAACAAGAGAAGCCACCACAGTGAGAAGCCCGCACACCTCAATGAAGAGTAGCGCCCGCTCACTACAACTAGAGAAAGCCTGTGCGCAGCAACGAAGACCCAACGCAGCCATAAATAAATAAATAAATTTATATAAATAAATAAATAAAATAAAAATCTTCAGTACCTTTGCAAAAATATTTGTACAATAAATAAAAGGTGTTTGTGCAAAAATAATCTGGCACATATCACACGATACGATTTTCAGAGCTAAGTTTCTTTTCGGAATGAGATGGGGCATAAATAGACGGTGATTTGTATAGATCTGAAATGTCATGCTTTTCATCTTTGTGGTTGCTTTGAGCAGGGGGCCAAATGGAACCTCTTTGTCAGGAGCGTTAGAACATTCTCAGTGTAGCTCCAGTGAACTTTAGTTCCCCAAAACATGCTATCCTGCCTTTGGGAGCAGAGGAAGTCTCTCCCCACCAGGCAGGCAGGTGAAAAGCCTTCAGGTGGGTCTCTGATAAGGACAGAGAGAGGACAAGGAAGTAAGCTCAGACAAGCCAGGAAGGACAGATAAAGGTGCATGGGCGGCCCAGCCCACCTAATTCCCCTTTTTGTGCCCATACCCCCATGCAGAGCTGGGGTGGTTCATGTCGTACCAAGTGCCAACATGTCTGCAGCCGACAACCAGCACTTTGGGGTTAGTTATCTTTTTCTTTTTCTTTTTGGCCGTGCTGTGTAGCTTGCTGGATCTTCCTTCCCCAACCGGGGATGGAACCCGTGCCCTAGGCAGTGAAAGTGTGGAGTCCTAACCACTGAACCGCCAAGGGAAGTCCCAGTTATCTTTTTAAATGTTATTGTTGTAAGTAGTAAAACTAATAAAGACATTCCTATTTTAGTAAAAACAAAAAACAGGATTTGTTTTGCTACACACATGTATCTGGCTTTCTTGATAGGGTCTCTGAGGCACACTTGTAGAGATTTTGTCTCCCTGGAATCTAGGGGAGAGAGAGAGAGAGAGAGAGAGAGGAAAGGAGAGCCAGGGGAGTAGTGCTGTGGGGAGGATTCAACTCAGTTTGTTCAATTCATCAAAATATTAAGCACCTCTTATTATGTGCCTGAATTTGTTCCAGAATTTTAGGGTATATTAGTGAACAAAAAAGATAAAGATCACGCCTCCAGGAAGCTTACTTTCTTCTTTTTAAAATGTCATCATTTATTTATTGACAGGAAGCTTACTTTCTAATGTGTATGTAGCTATAAACATACTATGTCAATTTAATAGTAATACACTATATACTATAAGGCATGATTGCTATGGGAAAAAAGGCAGGTCAGGAATTTGGTGTGACGCAATTTTAAAGAGTGGTAGGGCAGCCTCACTGAGAAGGCGATATTTGAGAAATGAGGTGAGGGAATCTTTCACGGGGATGTCTTGGGAAGGGGGTCTCCAGGCAGAAGACACAGCCAGTGCAAAGGCCCTGGGGCAGGAATGTGCCTCAGAGGAGAGGTTTAGGTTCATTGTTGGAACTTGTCTTTTACTCTGGACTTTGTCTTTTACTCTGAGGAAAAATGAGTTAAAATATATGTTCTAACCCAGTTTTCTGGCTTTTCTTCTTAGTGTCTTGTTTGGAGTGTGTGTGTGTGTGTGTGTGTGTGTGTGTGTGTGTGTGAGAGAGAGAGAAAGTCTGGCAAAAGCAGGCACCTGGGCGTGGGCAAAGGCCCCCTGAGCTCCTAACTGCCCTTGCATCTTCCTCTCATTACCCTACTTCCCAGGCTGGGGTGTGGCTCATTCCACCCCCTCAGTTGTTTTTATGACACACTCTGAGCCCTGAGAACTCAGCTCTTCAATCACAGAGCAAATTAGAGGTGAGAGGGACCCCTGCCCACTGCCCCCGCCCCCAGGGGTACTGGCTCCCAGCCAATCAACATCAAAGCCTCCCAGGGGGACAGGGAGAGTCAGGGGCTGGGACCCTGAGAGACAGGGACTGAGAATGGGGAGCAGGCAGGGGGCTCAATAGAGGGCATATCCACCTGGGGTGCACTGAGATCTCACACCGACCCCTTGGTCCACTACACACACACACACACACACACACACACACACGCTCGCCTGACACAATGGCCGGGTGGGGCTGAGGAACTGGCTTCCTCTGCGGAGATCTCAATCTGGGCCCTCAGTTCCCGCCCCAGAAACACAGGAACAGACCATCAGAGACCCGGCCCCACGTTCCTTGTTCCAAGGGGCAGGCAGGACGGGCTGAAAATAGAAACCGCTTCCAAAAAGATAAAGGTAAATTTAGGGAGGGGGAAACCGGGGTGGGCGGTGGGGTCCCTTGGTGTGAGATAATGGGCTGACTCACCCCCCGGGGACAGGTTGGATGCGAAAGGGACAGGCTGTCATGCGAGGTGTGGAAGAGATGGTCAGACACGCCGTCGAGGGACACACACCCCATCCCTCAGCGATCCAGAGGTGTCTGGAGCCCACGCCCTCCCGCCAGCCTAGCCAGTGCCATTGCCACCCTGTCCTCACCCCCACCCCTGTCCACCCCCGGCCGCTGTCCACACAGCCATGCGGACCCAGGACAGGACGTGCACATACAACGTGCACGAACAGACCACTCTCCACGGCTGAGTTTCATCCTTTCCCCAGACTCTGTTATCCTCTGAAACCCGGCATTCGGGGTCCCTCACATCTTCCAGAGCCCCAGTGTGCGCATGTGGAGTGTGGTGTGGTTTGGGGGGGGGTGTCCGGTTGGGAGGAGGATCCGATTCCTGTTTCCTGCCCCTACTCACTCGGCCCCGGGAGGTGACCGAGAGTGGAGAGGCCTCGAGGGTGAGTGCTTGGGCCGAGTACCTGGATCCCTGCGAGAGGCCTGAGTGGGGGGCGGGGGAAGGAAGTTAGGGCAGGTACCTGAGGGGGGCAGGGATCTCTGAGGGGGGGCTGGGGAGGAGCTGGCCAGCTGGCGAGGCTACTGCCCGGGGTCACCTAAGGAGCTTCCTGCCAGAACACAGAGGCCATTGAGCTGCAAGACTCCCAGCCTACAGCTCCCAGCCCCACCCTGCATCATTTCTCAAAAACCAATCTGGGGCCTGGAGGGATCTGACTCTCCTGCTGACTCCACAGGGGAGTTTGGGGGCGCCAGGTCTCCCAGCCCGGACCTTGCTGCCGTCTCAGGATTACAGCGCCTTCCTGGCGGGAGGAAGTGAGCCCAGGCCCCAGCGTCTTGGCACCATTGGTCCTCACCTTAGTCTGGCCTCCTGACCACCCTCTAGGCATCCTGGCGGGACCCAGGCTTCCACCGGGGCATCTCTCCGGGACCAGGTGGGGGGCTGGGAGACAGGCAGGGGTGAGGATGGGGCAGGAGAGACCATGCGGGGGCCTCCTGGTCTCTTGGGGTCAGAGGCTCCAGGAACCTTCATGGCAGGAAAAGGAGACTAAAAATAATCCGGAAAGGGAGAGTCCAGAGAGAGGAACTGGGAAATGGGGGCGGAGGGCCCGTTGGAGCAGGGAAATAGTGATGCATCCCTCACGGCCCAGGCACGGGCGGGCGCGCAGGCAGACGCACACCGCACATACGCCCCACACGACAGCACGGAACACACACACCCTTGCAGCCCCATCTCACACAACATGCTAGACACACTGTGTACTCCACGCTCCCACTGCATACTCGCGTGTAACAGATACACTCTGAAACACAGCATCCAACACCCCGTTCGTGTAGCACTAGAAACACACCATGTCCACTCACGCTTAAACCACACACACAAACCTCCACAGCACACACTACAGACACAAAACACAATAAATGAGGTAGACACATAGCGGCTCTACCGGCACACCCCACTGCCCTTACTGATCCAGTTCTCTTGCACCCCTCCCCCAGCCTGGGTCTCTACCCAGGTGCCCCAACTCTGGCCTCACTGTCTCCTCTGGCCTGACTGGGGCAGCAGAGGCTGAAAGACAGAGCGCAATGGAGGCTGGGGGTGCCAGGGAGGGTTCAGAGTCCTCAGGGAATGGAATAAGGAGGGGTGAGAGGTAAAGGGAGCAGACAGTGGAGATGGGAAGAGAGGAAGTGTACCCGCCTTCACTCCTGACTCTGAAATCTCGGCTCATTTACTCGCAAACATTTCTGCTCGCAGGCCTCGGTCTACTCGTGGGCACTAAGGGTCTCTCTTTCTGCCCCCTTCCTCAGGGGATGACTCCAGCAGCGTACCCCACTCCTTGGAAGAGCTCGGAGGAAGATGTCAGCTCAGTCTCTTCCTGCAGCAACACCCCCTACCCAGAAGCCCCCTCGGATCATCCGGCCCCGCCCCCCTTCTCGCCCCCGGGCTGCCCAGTCCCCGGGGGCCCACCACAACGGCTCCTCTCCACAAGAACCTCCCCTCACTGCCAACGAGGCACCAACACTGATGTGCACCCCCATCTTCTGGGAGCCCCCAGCCTCGTCCCTCAAGCCCCCAGCCCTTCTGCCCCCGTCAGCTTCTAAAGCCAGCCTCGACTCCCAGACTTCCCCAGACTCGCCTTCCGGCACCCCCAGCCCAGTGTCCCGGCGCTCCATCTCCCCAGAACCCGCTCCCCGGTCTCCAGTGCCCCCACCCAAACCCTCCGGGTCACCCCGAACGGCTCTGCCCCTGCTCCACTCGACCCGGGCCCCTGGCCAGGATGGCTCTGCCTCGGCCGCAGGCACCGTGCGGAGACTGGCTGGCAGGTTCGAATGGGGGGTTGAAGGCAAGGTCCAGGCTCCAGATGCCCTGGAGCCGGGTTCTCCCGGGGGACCGGATGTGAATGGAGAGAGAGAGACCGCGCAGGGCATCCTCGCTGGGAGTGGGTCCCAGGAGAACGGCACTCCAGGTAAGCCCGGGCTGGCTCGATCCAGCTCCTCTTCTTTGTTTTCAGGGCTTTAAGATTGGGTACTTGAAGGGGCTACTTTTTAAAAACTGGATTCCATGTTTGGAAAATCTGGTTTTCAGATCTCGGGGGGTTTGAAGAGAGTCAGGGTAGAGGGGATAGATGCCTAGGGCTGACCTCCATGTTCCTGCTGCTGTGCAGGTTAAGGGGAGGGAGGAGGCCTGGGGAGGGTGGGTGTCCTAAGGACGCCCCTGTCTCCCACAGATGCTGCGCTGGCCTGCCCTGCCTGCTGCCCTTGTGTCTGCCACGTAGCCCGGCCCGGCCTGGAGCTCCGATGGGTGCCGCTGGGGGGCTATGAGGACGGCCCCAGGGTGCCCTGCCGGGCCTCCCCACTGCGGACCTCCCGCTCCCGCCCCAGCCCTCCAAGCCTCGGCCAGCCCCCAGTCGTCCTCACGTCCTACCGCTCCACTGCCGAGCGCAAACTCCTGCCACCCCTCAAGCCCCCCAAACCAACCCGGGTCAGACAGGACGTCACCAGCTCTGGGGACGCCCCACAGCCAGATCTCGATCTGCCCTCCGAAGATGGAATCCAGACAGGTACAGGGCCCCCAGGGAGTGGACCTCTGGGCTGGGAAGGAGCCTCTGGGCTCCACCGGGTGGAGGTGGAGCGTTCTGAACACAAACTCACTACAACCCCCAGCAGGCCCTGGGCTTCTTGTTCCTCCACCAGCTGCTGCTCTGGGACTGACCGGAGTTGTAGTTTTTACAGTAACGGTCTCTGCTGGGCGGGAGTCAGGAATCCTGGGCTGGGGATCCTGGAGGCTTTCTCTCTTCTCTCTGGTTCTCTCTCTAGGGGACAGTCCCGATGGCGTCCCTCAGAACGATCCTCCAGCCACTACGGAGGGCAGGTACCAAACACTCCCACCCTTATTCCTAACTGAGAGCAGACTAACCTTCGGGTCCACCTGAATCCCACCCCCACAAGTGTGGAGTGAAGAAGGCCTAGGCCTCTAGGGACAAGCAGTGCCGGTTTCTAATCCCAGCTCTGTCCCTTATCAGCTGTGTGACCTTATACAAGTCACTTAACCTTTCTGGGTCTCAGCCTCCTCACCTGTGAAATGGGGGTAAACATACCAAATACTTCATAAAGTTGTTGGGGTCTGATATCGGTGACGAGCCAGGGCCATAATAAACCATTTTAGTTCCCCCACTTTGAGCTTCTGTTGAAATTATTGCCTGCGAATCCACGTGTCAACCAGGAACATCTCTCCTGTGTTATCTGGGCCTGTTAATCATTTCACCACCATTATCAGAGTTAATCTGAGGCCATCCATGTATTCAACCAACATTTACTGGAGTTGATTCTCCCGGGCTTCTACTTTGGGTGAAAGGGTGCATGGTGGTGCTGATGACCAGAACAGAGCGGGGAGGTTTAAGAGCTGGGTTTGCCCATGTTGAGTTGTACCGAGGCACCCATAGGACGTTCCAGACAATGGTCATTCCATGAGAGCCCTGGAGATGGAGGCTTGGAAGTCGCCGGTGCACAGTAGTTGAGACTGCAGGAATGGATGGGGCCCACTTAGTACAGGGCCTCACATACAACAGGCACATAAAACGATCCGGGCTTCGGTCACAGTCCCTGCACACAACCTACCCCCTTACACTGTCACGTGAGGAGCATTCCATCCTTTTCTCTTTCCACAGGGAGGCTGAGGAGCTGGAGGAGCTGAAGGGGCAGAACTGGGAGCTGCCCCTGCAGGACGGTGAGGGCCTCTGCACCTGGGGCGTCCCTGCTGAGACCGTCAAGCAGTGGGCAAGGGTTCCGGGGCACTGGACTTCGCTGATGTGCGACATCTGCTCTCCAGAACCCCTGTACCAGACCTATCGAGCAGCGGTGCTGTCAGAGGAGCTGTGGGGGGTCAGTGAGGATGGGGGACCCTCTTCAGCAAATCCTGGGGAAGCTCCCCCCTTCGCCCGGCCCCCTGGACCTCGCAACACGCTGTGGCAGGAGCTTCCGGCTGTGCGAGCCAGCGGCCTCCTGGACACCCTCAGCCCCCAGGAGAGGCGCCTGCAGGAGGTGGATGCACCTGGGGTCGGGCGCGGCGCGGGTGGGGTGGGGGGGGGGGAGGAGCCTGGGACCCGGCGCCTGGGCTGCCTGGGATCTGGGCTTTCCACTAAGGCCCTGCTGTTCCTCCTCAGAGCCTGTTCGAGGTGGTGACATCCGAGGCCTCGTACCTGCGCTCCCTGCGGCTGCTGACCGACACCTTTGTGCTGAGCCAGGCGCTCCGGGACACGCTCACCCCCCGCGATCACCACACCCTCTTCTCCAACGTGCAGCGCGTCCAGGGAGTCAGTGAGCGGTCAGTGGGGCCAACACCTCTCCGCAAGCGGGCCTCGGGAGGAAGCACTCCTCAGCGCTCTCCTGTCCCCGGGCCTCCCCTCCAGGGCCCACTGAGTGCCCAGCTCTTCCCTCGAGAAGCCGGGACACCTGGCTCTCTGCCCCCCTCCATTACTTGTCGCCCACTCCCCCAGGTTTTTAGGGAAGTTACTGTCCCGTGTGCGCTCTTCCCCCCACATCAGCGACCTGTGCGACGTGGTGCACGCCCACGCCGTGGGGCCTTTCTCCGTGTACGTGGATTACGTGCGGAACCAGCAGTATCAGGAGGAGACGTACAGCCGCCTGATGTGAGCGTCCCGGGGGCGGGGCCCCGTCACCAGTGCTGGCGGGAGATGGGGAGCAGGGTCGGGGTCCAGGCCAGGGCAGGTTGCGGGGCGATCGGGGCCTCGAGGCAGATGCCAGCCTGCGCCTGCTTCTACAGGGACACGAACGTGCGCTTCTCTGCGGAGCTGCGGCGGCTGCAGAGCCTCCCCAAGTGCCAGCGGCTCCCGCTGCCGTCCTTCCTGCTGCTGCCCTTTCAGCGCATCACGCGGCTCCGCATGCTGCTGCAGGTACCCGTCCTGGCTTGGGCCCTTTTCGGCCCCACCAACCCCATTGGAGAGCTCTCCCCAGGGGGGCCTCCTGCCCCACCATCACCATTTCCCACCCCACCACAAACACAAGAATCCCCTAAGTCAGGACTCCTAATCGGGGCCTCTCCAACCAGGACCCACCAAACCCTACCTGGAGCTACCCAAACGTTTCAAGGAGCCGTCTGCGTGCAGGAAAAGAGCCTCTGGCTAGAGACCTGAATTCTAGATTTAGCTCTGCCACTAACTGGCTGAGCGACCTTGGGCAAGTCCCTTTCTCCCTCCAGGTCTCAGGGGGAATGTGATGAGTGGTCTTTGAGGTCCTCTCAGTCCTGTCTTTGACCGTATGCCTTCCCAGTGGGGTGATATCACCCTCAAGGAGGCAAAAACTCGTTCTTTGGGGGGCGAAAAAATCTTAAATATTCCAATGGTTTGTGGTACTCCAAAGGGCCAGGGTGTATAAATAGATATACAGTATATTTGTGGTATTAAAATTTGATGGGGGCGAGGGGAACGATTAGGGAAAAAATGTCTAAAAAGATTCCTTAGTGGGTTGATACTGAAAAAAGGGGTGAGAAACACTCTTCTGTTGCAGAATAGAAACTTCTCCCTGAACTAGGTCGCCTGATGTGGGGATCTCAGTATGAAGAGTCCCCAACTAGATCCTCAGTGCCCTTGCCTTATTCAGCTTTATATATCCCCAGTGCAGACAACAACAACATAATAATGATGATGATATTAATCATAGTAGCTAAACAACTGTTGGGTGTCTGTTCTAGACATGGTTCTAAGTGCAATACGCTCGTTTAACCTTACCAACGACTATGTGAGGGTAGGAACTATTATTGACCCCACTTTATAGATGAGGAAACTGAGGCTCAGAGAGGTTAAATAACTTGCCACAGGTCACACAGATAATAATTGATGGAGACAAACTTTAAATCCAGGCACTCTTAACCCCACGCTATATTGTTTGTACTAATAGCTGTGGTTAATAATTATTAAAATAATAGCAGCCCTCTTTTCAGCATTTACTATGTCCCAAAGGCTATGCTACGTACTTTACGTGTATTTGCTTGCAGAATCCTCACAACAATGCTAATGGTATGGAAGGTGGGAGTTATCCCCATTTTACAGATGGGGTAACTGAGACTCAGAGAGGTAACCTGACTTGCTCAGGGTTATGCAGACAGCGAGTGGTGAGGTTGGTCCCCCAGCCCTGTGAACCCCCAAATGCCAAGCCAGGCAGGGTCCTCTGAGCTGCAGCCCCTCTGAATCCCAGAGCCACAGAGCAGGGGCCCAATTACCCTTCTTCCTCATCCCCAGAATATCCTGCGCCAGACAGAGGAGGGGTCCAACCGCCAGGAGAATGCCCAGAAGGCTCTGGGTGCTGTCAGCAAGGTTGGAGGGGGATGCTGGGGCTGGAGGAGGTGAGGAGGCGGTAGGGAGGGATGGAAGGGGTGGAAGGGAGTGGGGGTGGGTGACTTGGCTCCCCTTACCCAGATCATTGAGCGGTGCAGCGCCGAGGTGGGGCGCATGAAGCAGACAGAGGAGCTGATCCGGCTCACGCAGAGGCTGCGCTTCCACAAAGTCAAGGTCAGATCCTGCCCGGGCTCCCTGCTTCCCTTTCCCCGCGGTGCTGGTGCTGCAGGGAAGTCAGAACCTCCTCCCTGCTTCCTCACAGGCCCTGCCCCTGGTCTCCTGGTCCAGGCGCCTGGAGCTGCAGGGGGAGCTGACTGAGTTAGGATGCAGAAGGGGGGGTGTGCTCTTCGCCTCCCGCCCCCGCTTCACCCCCCTCTGCCTGCTGCTCTTCAGTGACTTGCTGCTCATCACTCAGCCCAAGAGGTGGGTCTCAGGGAGAGAGGCAGCCCAGGCAGGATTCCAGCTGGACCCCTGCTCTCCCTCTGAACTTCCTCTTCCCTGGGCAGTGGGCAGCGGCTACAGGTTCTGGACTATGCCCATCGCTCCCTGGTCCAGGCCCAGCAGGTCCCGGACCCATCTGGACCACCTACGTTCCGCCTCTCCCTTCTCAGCAACCACCAGGGCCGTCCCACCCACCGGCTACTCCAAGCTTCATCCCTGTGAGTTGTGTCTCTTTCAGAAAACACCCTGGGGACCCTCACTTGACCTCTCCGAGTCCACCACCCTCCTCCCTAATCTCTCTCCTCCGAAGCCCGTGCCTAACTAACCCCCAGGAGGATCTCCGGGGCCAACTGTGACCCTTCCCTCTATTCCCACCAGATCAGACATGCAGCGCTGGCTGGGAGCCTTCCCTACCCCAGGCCCCCTTCCCTGCTCCCCGGGCACCATCTATGAGGACTGTGGTGAGTGTTCCCTAGAGGGGAGGAGGGAAGGAAAAGTGAGTCTTCAGGGGAAAATGGGGAGAAGCTAAAAAGAGTCTGGATCCCACTGTAATGTCACCCACCCCGACCAGACTGTTCCCAGGAACTCTGTTCAGAGACTTCCACACCTGCCAAGACTGAGGGACGGAATCTGGAGTCCAGGGCTCCCCACAAGCACCTATACAAGAGCCCCGAAGGTGAGAGATTCTTTTACTTATTCATTCAATAAATATTTATTAAGCACCTAGAGGTGCCACTCGCTGTTCTCGGCACCAGTAACCAAACACGCAGATATTCCTGCCCTGCTGGACTATACATTCTAGTGGAGGAGAAACAATAAAGAAGAAACAAGATAAATAAGGAACATATATACAATGGAATATTACTCAGCCATAAAAACAAACGAAATTGAGTTGTTTGTAGTGAGGTGGATGGACCTAGAGTCTGTCATACAGAGTGAAGTAAGTCAGAAAGAGAAAAACAAATACCATATGCTAACGCATATATATGGAATGTAAAAAAAAAAAAAAGGTTCTGAGGAACTTAGGGGCAGGACAGGAATAAAGACAGAGACATAGATAATGGACTTGAGGACAAGGGGAGGGGGAAGGGGAAGCCGGGATGAAGTGAGAGAGTAGCATTGACATATATACACTACCAAATGTAAAATAGCTAGCTAGTGGGAAGCAGTTGCATAGCACAGGGAGATCAGCTTGGTGCTTTGTGACCCCCTAGAGGGGTGGGATAGGGAGGGTGGGAGACACAAGAGGGAGGGGATATGGGGATATATGAATACATAGAGCTGATTCACTTTGTTGTACAGCAGAAACTAACACAACATGGTAAAGCAATTATACTCCAATAAAGATGTTAAAAAAAAAAAGTAAGTAAATTATACTGTCTGAAGGTGGTAAGTGCTGTGGGAAAACGAAAGTGGAGCAGAGTCAAGGGGGGTCAGGAGTCCCGGGGTTGGGTAGGCTTACATGTCTAAGTAGGGAGGTCGAGGGGGACCTTGTTGAGGAGGCGCCGTGTGAGCAGTGACTTGGTGGAGGTGAGGAATTTAGGCACGTGGTGTCTGGGGGAAGAGTGTCCCAGAGGGAGGCAGGAGTCAGGCCGGTGTGTTTGAGGAGCAGTAAGGAAGCCAGTGTGGCTAGAGGGAGTGAGGAAAACGGGGAGAAGCAGATGACATCATAGGGGTAACGGGGACCAGATCACGTGGGTCCTCGTAGGTTCCTGTAAGGAGTCTGGCTCTCACTCTGCGTGAGATGAGCAGTCAACGCAGGGCTTGACAGAGGAGGGAGCCCGATCCTCTTTTCTTTTTTTTCTTTAACTTTTTATTGGAGTATAGCCTATTAACAATGTTGTGATAGTTCCAGGTGCACAGCAAAGCAAATCAGCCATACATATCCATGTATCCATTCTCCCCCAAACTCCCCTCCCATCCAGCCTGCCACATAACACTGAGCAGAAGGACCCCGACCCTCTTTGATGTTGATGTTTCCTCCACTTCTAATGGCCTTTTTACCAATTCTCCAAGGCTTCTCCACTAATCCCCGCACCTGCCATGACCTTCAGGCATTAGACCCCACTGGGCCTCCTCTCCGTCCTGACCTGCCCCCTGCCCCGGTCCCACTTAGGCCCTTGTCTCTCTTTCCCCAGGCTGGCTGAAGGGGCTTCCTGGGGCCTTCCCTGCCCAGTTGGTGTGTGAAGTCACGGGGGAACACGAAAGGAGGAAGCACCTTCGTCAGCACCAGAGGCTCCTGGAGGCTGTTGGGTCCTCTTCAGGCTCCCCCAGTGCCCCCCAGCCCTAATGCAGGCCGGGGGGACGGGGTGGCGGCACAAGTTGGGACAGCTGGCAGCCTGGCACAGAGGAGACAAAGCCCATCCGTCCGTTGGATTTGCTGTCAGTGGAAACGCTACCTCAGTGGCAACCAATAGGGACCGAGCTTCAGGACTGGGCAGCCAATGAAAACAGGGCCGTCTGAGCCCACGCATGAGGGAGAATGAAGATGGCTTGAGTGGATTGCCAGTGGAGACAGAGGCTCAGTGCAGAGCGGCCAGTGGGCACTGAGCTGGCTGAGCCTCTGGCCAATGAGTATCCCTGCTATGCTCACAGCCAAGAAAGAGGAAGCTAGGTCAGTGCAGCTAAAAGAGGGCTGCACTGGAGATAAAGTCCTAGGATAAAATAGCCAACAGCAGGGACACATCCAGCCAAAGAAGATGGCGATCTGGGCCCAAGACACCAGTAGGAACCCTGCTTGGTGCTATAGCAACGACCGTCTTGCCTTTTGAGTCTGGGAAGTATTAGATTCCATTCCTGGGGTGCCTCCTGTGTCCTTTTAAGCCACTTCCTCTCTTCTAGAAGAATCCAGAGTGTGTGTCTCAGAGAATCTGTGTGTGTGTGCACGTCTGTATACTTATCAAGGAAGGTGATTCTGCTGAACATGTTGTGTGTGTGGTCTTGCCCCCTTCCCAGATGATTGAATCCTCGATTTCTCCCCTCACTCCCCATTTTTCCTATTAGTCTCCTCAGTAAAGACACTAGGTCTGAGCTCCAGAGGAGAATGTGCTGGGTGTGGTTGGCAGCCAGAGGCCAGAGCTGGGGATGAGAGGCCTGGGTTCGGCCTCCGTAATCCCTACCTGAGGATCCTCCAACCTGAACTATACCAGCCATTCAGCCTCGGCCTCGGGCTTCAGACTGGCTCTGGGTCCCAGGGTTGAGTGAAGAAACAGGAGCCGTGGATCTCGGGCCAGCTGAGCCTCTAGGGCTTTCTTGCCTTCATCCTGGTCCTTGCACAGAAACACTGGGCCAAGCAGTGGGGAGAGAACAGAGAACCAGCATTACTGCCTAATCCCACCCAGAGCATCTGCTTCCAGATGAGAGACTGCCCCCGCACGATGCCAGAAGGAGGTGAGGAATGGAGACAGAGCGGAGCAGACAGTTGCTGGCAAGTGGGGGCCTGGGCCTGGCACAAGGTCATCCCTGAGCTAAGCCGTCACACCTTCCCTTCAGCTCATGCATGGCAACTTGCCCAGGACAGAAACTGCCACGCCGACCACTGGAGATGCAAGGACTCTGGGAGACTGAGAGGGAGAAAGGCACTGGCATTTGGCATGTCCATGACTTTGGGGATTCACCTAGCACAGTGCCTGACATATGAGAAACCCTCAATAAATGGTGGAGCTGCATTGAGGCTCTCCTGGGAGCATGTGCTTAAAGGAGCAGTGGTTTCCAAATGTGACTTTATTAGGGGGAGGGGCTGGTTGAAAAGGGATCCTTTGAGAGCAGGGGTCAGCTCTGCTGGGAACTGGGGCTTGGAGACCAGGTGCAAGGTGTGTTGGCACACTCATAGCTCCTGAGGGATCTATGGCGGTGTGATGGGGGGAGGGTTGCAGATGCTGAAGCAGAGAGCTGCTGCGGGTTGGGGAAGAGGACTGGCAGAGCCAGATATGGATGGGGCTCTGGCAGGGGATGAAGATGCAGCAAGAAGGACACAAAGCGCAATCAGTCAGCAATAAAGATCCTTTACTGACCAGCCAAGCATCTCTGTGTCTAACTTATTTCAATTCTACTTATTTATTGAGTGCCTTCTATGTGCCAGGCACTCTTCTAGGATCTGGGGACACAGAGATGAAACAGACAAAGGCCTCGACCTCAAGGAGCCTACATTCTGGGGGAGCAGGTGGGGGGAAGTTACTAAGTAAGCAAGTTAGTAAGTAAGAAAAGATCAGGTAGCAGTGAATGCTATGATGAAAATATAGCGAAGGCTATGATACAGAGTGCCATGTGTGTGTGTGTGTGTGTGTGTGTGTGTGTGTGTGTGTGTGTGGCTTTGGGGAAGACCCTGGAGGAGGTAACATGGAGCTGAGACAAGAAGGGAGCATCTGGGACGATCTGGGCAAATGGCACTCTAGGGGTGGTCTCAAGGGGATTGAAGTCCAGGAAGAGAAGGCAGCGGGCATGGGGAGGGAGCTGGCCTACAGGCTCCTTCCTTTCCTAGTGCGGGAGTCCCTCCACACAAACTCCCCTCTTCCCCTGACATAGAGAGACACACATCCAGAGGCAGACACAAAGCTGCACATGTGCCCCATATATGTTCCATCTCAACTCCTCACTCTCTCCCAGAGTCCTGCCACTTAAGGAAGCCTCCAGGCTCCAAGTCAGAGGTTCTAATATTGGGATGATGGGGAGATGGAAACCAGTTAAGAATTGTTTGGGGGAAGTAAAGACACAAAATATAACCACATGTTCCAAAGGGATGGAAAGACAGGGAGTGAAGGGGACTGTCATGTTTCTGTTATCTCAGAGGCCCCTTTCCATTTTGGGGGGACCTGAGTGTGTGTGTGTGGTCCTGGAGGGGTCTGCATTCTGCAAGCCTGTTGGAGAGGGTAGAGGGGCATGAAAGAGGCAGATGTGAGGGAGCAAGGACCGCCAGTAGCATGGAGAAAGTGGATGGGAGAAGGAACGGGGCCCTGGTAAGAAAGACAGAGAAAATGGAATAATGGATGGTGGGGGCGGGGGAAGGTATGGGATGTCCCTGGCAGTCAGAGGTTAAGAGTCCGCGCTTCCACTGCAGGGAGCGTGGGTTTGATCCCTGTTGGGGAACCAAGATCCAGCACGCCTCGCAGCGTGGCAAAAAAAAAAAAAAAAAGGGAGGGGGTACAGGTGGCAGTAAGTAACTTAGTATTAGTTCCCCTAAGCTCTCTCGCTCCCTTTCCTGAACACCCTCTGCCAGGCATCAACTTCTCTGTGTATACAGCCTCCTCCTGATGTCCATCATCCTCTCCCTCCTGTGTTGCTCCTCCCCTTTCTTGCCCCTCTGGCTGCCTTCTGCAATTTCCTTGCAGGTGTGGCATGAAGACCCATGGGAGGAGAAGTCTCTCTCAGTGCTGCCCTGTCTGGCATTCCAGGCACGGTGGTGTTACTAACATCCCAGGTGGTAGAGAGGTACACTGACTGGCTTGGGGCATCCTGGAGCTGCCATTGCCCCATTCCTTCATATTCTATCATTCTGGGGAGGTGGAAGAAACAAACATTTTCACAGGCTTAGGAAAGGCTCACGTGTGTCTCAGACCTGGCGGAGGTGACTGGGGAGACAGATTGGGGAAGCCGGGCTCTGGTTGCGAGGCTTTCTCTGAATCAGTACGTGCTCTCTGCACTCACAGCAGCCCTGCTCCTCATATCTGTGGCCTCCATATTTGGGGAGTCGATGATAATGCAGATAGGATAGGGCTCTGACCTCCCTTTGCACTGGCCCTTCTATGGGCTCTGGGTCAACATCCTCGTGGCCATTGTTGCAGGTGAGGCTGGTTGCAATCATGACCTCAAGCAACAGGTGTTTGAGAGGAGCCCGCTTCTCCCCACAGCCTGCTCATTAGCGTTCTCTCCTCTCCTTTTGGCCCCACCGACCCCTCCAGCCCACTTTCTGCGATCCATGCCACAGCCCTTCAACCTGGCTCTCTGTCCATCCCTGAAAGCTTCTCTCTCTCCCTCCTTCCTCGCAGGGCTCGCATCTCGTCAGCTACAGTGGTATCTGCTGGTTCCTGTCCTCCGTGTTAGACAGTCGCCCAGGCAGGCATAGCATCCCGGTGCAGGAGTACCTCTCCTCCGACAGCTTCTCCAGAGAACTCCCGGAGGCCGCCCCGTCCTGGCTCCCCAGTACGCCCTCTCCAGACTACCCGCTCTCCACCCTCCAGCGGCCCGAGAGCGCCCCAGGCCAGAACAAGGGAAGCAGAGGGGCAGAACTCCCCGAGGATTCACTGGGACCCAACCCGTACTCCCCTCACCCCGGGGCGTGGCCAGGACCCTGCATGGACCCGCCCCCTGGATTGGCCCCGCCTCCAGGCCGAGCTCCGCCTCTCCCCGTGAGGCTGAGCTCACTCTCCCTGCGGTGGACCCAGACCTACTGGTCGAGGAGAGCTTCCCGCACCCGGCCTTAGCAGGACATCTGGCCAGGCTCGGTCTCCTGCTTCCGCCCCCACGGAGGAATCCTCACGAAGTTGAGGCGCAAGCTCTTCGTTTGCAGTCAACCGCACGCCGACGCCCCCTCCCCGCGCTGACCCGCCGAACTCTTGCTGTCGCCCCGCCTTCCCAGGGCAGGCGTTTAGCAGATTATCAACTTCGGACCCTATTGGTCACCTAGGCGCTCAGCTCCCAAGCATCGGAGGCCGGGTTGGCATTTTCCGTCGGTCCCTGCACGCACCTCTGTCACTGGGAACCCAGCCTTGCCTTGATGCTTTTCCAGATTCACAAAGGGAGGCAACCTTGAGTTTAGCCGACTCTAGACCAAGAATGCATAGAGGCAGCCTGTCTGTGTCCTTCAGTTTATTGCCCAGGCCACAGAACTACCCTGAGCCCTGGTCCAGAGAGCTCAGAAGCATTTTCTCTTGGGGAGGAAACTGATTCATTTCTGAATACTTGTTTTCTTTTCATATTTGGGGTGAGAAGAAACAAAGTAGGCTGAGAAGAGGTAAGAATCAGAGAGAAGTGCTGACAGGTGTTGGGGAAATGTCAATTAAAACCAATAAACATTTCCTGAATCTCAGCTAAGTGCCCAAATCAAAAGGAGGATGGAAGGGAGAAAGAGGAAGACAAAGTGGGTGAGAGAGAGAGAGAGAAGAAACGTAGGAGGGAGGGCTTGTAATGCAGGGGTCAGATTCTGGCCTGCAAAGGCAAAGACGCCTTGGATTCAGGAGCAGGACCAGAGACTGATTTTCCATAATATTGCTGATTTTTTTCCAGGATGCTTTGAATATACCCAAAACTCTCGAGTGAGACTGTCCAGATTCAAATGCTGGCTCTACCACTTATTAGGTCTGTAACCTTAGCCGTGGTTCGATCCCTGGTGGGGGAAGATCCCACATGCCGTCGAGCAACTGAGCCCGTGCGCCACAACTACTGAGCCCGTGCGCCACAGCTACTGAAGCCTGCACGCCTAGAGCCTGTGCTCTGCAACAAGAGAAGCCACTGCAATGAGAAGCCCGTGCACCACAACGAAGAGTAGCCCCCGCTCGCCGCAACTAGAGAAAGCCTGTGTGCAACAACAAAGACCCAATGTGGCCAAAAATAAATAAATAAATAATAAATTAATTAAAAAAAGAAAAATTAGAAACTGGCCGTTTGTTTTCCAAAGTGTCTGTACCATTTTGCATTCCCACCAGCGATGTATGAGAGTTCTGGTTGGTATCCTGCTCTGTGTCTTGGCCAGTACTTGGTGTTGTCAGTTTTGTCGTTTTTGTTTTGCGTGCCGGTCCATTAGGTGTGTGGTGCTATCTCACTGTGGTTTTAATTTGTGTTTCCCTAATGACTAATGATGCTGAGTATCTTTTCATGTGCTTCTTGGCCATTCACATATCTTCTTTGGTGAAGTGTCTGTTCAAATATCTTGGCCTTTTAAAAACTGGGCGGGTTTATTTTCTTATTATTGTGTTTTAAGAGTTCTTTAAATATTCTAGATATAAGTCCTTTATCAGATATGTGATTTGAAAATATTTTCTCCCAGTCTGTGGCTTATATTTTCATTCTTCTACCTGCATTTTTCCAAGAGCAGAAATTCTTAATTTTGCAGTCATTTAAAAAAATATATATTTATTTATTTACTTATTTGTCTGTGCTGGGTCTTAGTTGCAGCATGTGGGATCTTCATTGTGGCACATGGAATCTTTAGTTGTGGCATGCGGGATCTAGGTCCCTGACCAGGGATCAAACCCAGGCCCCCTGCATTGGGGGCATGGAGTCTTAGACACAGGACCACCAAGGAAGTCCCTGCAGTCACTTCTTGCTTTGTTTTAAGCAGCCATTTTTTTCTTCCTACTTCTGTTTAGTTGGTATATAGAAGGCAATGGAATGTCCCACAGGGGCAGAACCAAGCAAGCAGGACACACACTGGCAAGTGGGTCTGCCCATCATTCTCCCATGTGCCCAAAGCCTCAAGGTCAAAGGGCATCCTGGGAGGAGAGTGGACCTAGCAACCCAGATCTCTTACAGTCTCATTCTTTACTCAGTGTGTTATCCTTGGGCTGGCAGCATGGGCACCACCTGGGAGCCTGTCCGAAGTGTGGCGTCTGCATTTTAATGAGATGCCCAGGCCAGGAGTACACACATTAGAGTTTGAGGAACACCAGCAACGACAGGCCCACATGAAGGACGGATGCATATTTCATAGATGTGAAAGGGAGGGAACATTGCAGCCACTGAAATGAATTCTGGCCACTGAAATGTCCTAGCGATGCCATGGGTCTGGGAGCTCACCACAAAGGAGATTCATGCTGGTGTTTGTACCGGGATGAGCTGGCCTGGGGTAGGACTGTTTCTGAGTGTAATGCAGGTAGCAAAGCACGTCCACGTGGACAGTCAAGGAGTGACCAATAAGCCTGTGTTCTCGAGTCCATGTTCTAAGCCCAAGTCCATGTTCTCCAGGTCGGCTTTGCCCATGGGCACTGAGAGGCTATTGTCCCCTAAGGATGTCTAAGCACCTGCCCTTACGGATGGAACAGTGGGGCACCTTCCTTCTCAGAAAGCTCCCAGCCTTGCACTCCATTCTGGCTGCATCTCTGTACCTGTGTGAGCAAGTGATCATTATTTGCTGACTGCTCAGCTTCCTTTCTTTTGGGCAACGATCCCTCCCCAAATCCATGTGGTTCTGGTGGGCTGTCAGTCAAGGCATCCCGGACAATCAGACTCTTGGGATTTGGAACCCTGCCCAGGAATAGACAAGGATGGAGGTTTGGGGGGAACAGGAGGGAAACAGCGGGAAGAGAGACCAGCTCATGCTAATGATACGTCCATGCTCCCCTGGTCTCTGTTTAGTTTTAGGCCTGGATGTTCTGCTTCCCCCCGAGTCTGTGTTTATTCAGTATCGTCTCAATACATTCCTTTTTTCTTAACTTCGTCTGGGTTCGCGCTTGCAACCAAAGAGCTCTCACTGATACAAAACCTTGCAAGATAATTGGCCAGGACTTCCCTGCGGTCCAGTGGTTAAGATTCTGCGCTTCCACTGCAGGGGGTACGGGTTCGATCCCTGGTAGGGAAAGATCACTCATGCTTCGCGGTACAGCCAAAAAATAATTTAATTTAATTTAAGTTAAAAAAAAAGATAACTGGCTAGCACTGCTGCTAGCCCATAAGGGGTCTTTGTGCCTTTAGCCTTGTTGTTAAAAGGCAGCCCCTCTGGGCTTCCCTGGTGGCGCAGTGGTTGAGAGTCCACCTGCCGATGCAGCGGACACGGGTTCGTGCCCCTGTCCAGGAAGATCCCACATGCCGCGGAGCGGCTGGGCCCGTGAGCCATGGCCGCTGAGCCTGCGCGTCAGGAGCCTGTGCTCTGCAACGGGAGAGGCCACAACAGTGAGAGGCCCACGTACCACAAAAAAACAAAACAAAAAAAACACTTTAATAAAAGGCAGCCTTTCTGAATAGATGGAGGGGTAGTTGACTTGGCAGAGAACTGCACTTTTATGAGATACAGAACTAGGCGCCTCTTCCTCCAGGCCCCTGGAGCCCCCTTGGCGGGGCTCGGCTTGTTGAGCAGAATGCTGGCTGGAGTTCAGTTCTCACTCACCTCCTTTGCTGCGGGCTCTTGTGCAGTGCCCATCCTGCACAACCTTACGTGGAGACTCTGTTGTCAGGTCGCCCACATTTCCCTTCGGCTCTTTCTCTTCCTTCCGCCTTCTAGTTTACCTCTTCTAGGCTTTTACTGTGGCAACATCAAGGTTGATAACAGCTATGTTTACTTTCATAGCCGTAGTTAAGTTTTCCGTGCTTTGTCCATCTGTTGATTCTAAAAACTGAAACTCGATGAAGAGTGTTTACCTTACATACTGTGACTGTATAAATATCTTTCATTGCAGAGCTAGTAATCACTAACATTATATTTCCTTTCTTGAGGAAATGCTGTTGGACTACTTTTAATTACCTTTTGAAAAACAATATTTGATACATTCACAGGGTTATATGAAATATATGTTAGTTATAAATGATTCGAATATAATGAATACCCGTGTACCTATCACCCAACTCAGGGACAAATTACTTATTGCCAATAACATGTTATGTACCAGTGTAACCCTCCCTGTCCCATTTCCCTGTAAACTGCTCCCTCAGTTTTGCATCAGAGTTATTCTAACCTGCAGCCAGGGAAGCTCGGGAATTTGCCCACCAATTCCCTATCTGTCATTAGTTCATAGGTCAGCCTCCACACCCGGGTGACCCTGACCATGGCTCATGGGATGGCACCTGTCCCTGGCAGGGCCAGAGAATGTTTGGGCTTGGGACGGAGAGACAGCCCGCGGCTCTGGCGGCTAAGGACAGCCCACAATATAAGGGCCACATTTCTCACCACGTGGACCAGAGGAGGAGGTTGGTTTGCAGAGAAAGAGCAACATGGTCAGGGAAGGGACTTCCCTGGTGGTCCAGTGGGTAAGAATCCTCGCTCCCAATGCAGGGGGCCCGGCTTTGATCTCTGGCCGAGGAACCAGATCCCGCGTGCCATAACTAAGACCCGCGCAGCAAAAATTAATTAATTAATTAAAAAAAAAGATGCTCGGGGAGGAGCAAGACGAGAGTCCAAGTGCTACGGTCTGAATATCTGTGTCCCCCAAATTCGTATGTCGGGAAAGTAACCCACAAGGTGACGGTTTTAGGAGGTGGGACTTTAGGCGACTCCACTTTCATTAATAGGATTAGTGTCCTTATAAAAGAGACCCCATAGAGCTCCCTAGCTCCACGTGAGGACACAGCAAGAACTCAGTGACCTGGAATCGGGCTGTCACCTGACCATGCCAACTATGATGGACGGCACCATGATCTTGGACCTCCAGCCTCCAAAACTATGAGAAATAAGTTTCTGTTGTTTATAAGCTACCCAGTCTGCGGTATTTTGTTATAGCAGTCCAAACAGGTTAAGACACAGAGGAAGAGTCCTCACAGGATTTGAATTCTGTTTTTTTTTTTAATTTAATTTAATTTATTTTTTATACAGCAGGTTCTCATTAGTTATCTATTTTATACATATTAGTGTATGTATGTCAATCCCAGTCTCCCAATTCGTCACACCACCATCACCAACCCCCCACCACTTTCCCGCCTTGGTGTCCATACGTTTAGGATTTGAATTCTTGATTCCAACTATTCTGAGGTCCAGCTGGACACGTGACCTCACAATCCGTAATTAACTCCCCTTTGGCTTAAACTAATTTTGGTTCCCTTCCATCATTTGCAGCCACTCATCGGCAAGGATGCCTGCCAAACACCTCTGTGTTTTTTGCTCCTTCTCTGTTTGCTAGTAAAAGAGTGCAAAACAGTTAAAACAACTTAGCAATAATAACTCCACTTTCTGGGAATTTACCAAAGTGTGCTTTTTGTTCATTATCTTATTCCATACTCAAACCAAATCTAGATGAGTATTATTGTGCTGTGTTATAGATGAGTAAACTGAGGCATAAAGAAGCTATAGGGGGGGCTTCCCTGGTGGCACAGCGGTTAAGAATCCGCCTGCCAACACAGGGAACACAGGTTCAAGCCCTGGTCCAGGAAGATCCCACATGCCGCGGAGCAACTAAGCCCGCGTGCCACAACTACTGAGCCTGCGCTCTAGAGCCCACGAGCCACGACTACTGAGCCCACGTGCTGCAACTACTGAAGCCCGTGTGCCTAGAGCCTGTGCTCCACAACAAGAGAAGTCACCGCAATGAGAAGCCTGCGCACCACAATGAAGAGTAGCCCCCACTCGCCACAACCAGAGAAAGCCCATGCGCAGCAACAAAGACCCAACGCAGCCGAAATAAATAAATTAATTAAAAAAAAAAAAAAGGAAGCTCTATGAATCCTGCAGGTTCACAAGACCATTAAGAGAAAGGCCCGTTATCCATGCCTCTGCCTGCTTGACCTGAAAGCCTGTGTTCTTAACCTCATGTATCACTGTCTTTGCAAAGTGAACCACCACTGGTGGGATCCAAACTCACATCCCAGATTTGAAAGTCTCCTTCCTCACGAGAATTCCAGAGGCTGACTGAGGTCTGGAAGGCGTGGTGATCAGGCTGCTGCGAGTGATGCCGATTTATTTTCCTATAGCTTAAAAGGGAGCTTAGAAAAATCTTCTCAGACTGTGTGACACCCCCATGTCCTCTCCTCTTGCCACAAGGGCCTCTTCATGGGCTGCTTCAGGGCTAGCTGCCCCCAGAGCGAGCCACCTAAGAGAGCAAGCTCCGTTGCCTTTTATGACCTAGTCTTGGAGGAAAAACACTCCGGACGCGCAGGCTCAGCGGCCATAGCTCACGGGCCCAGCCGCTCCGCGGCATGTGGGATCTTCCCAGACCGGGGCACGAACCCGTGTCCCCTGCATTGGCAGGCAGACTCTCAACCACTGTGCCACCAGGGAAGCCCTCTATCAATTTTTTAAAAAGGAGAAAACCAAGTGTGAAGAAAGAGAGAATATAGAGTTTAATTTTCTACAATGGAGAAAACTCAAGGGTTATAATTTCCTGCCTCCACAGAGCATTTGACAGAAACAGGTTGAGAACCCTTGCTGTACAGCAAGGAATGTCATTGAAGGATTCAACCACTGGGAAGGAAGAATTGTTCTCTGTGGGGGACCACTGTTTGAGGGTGAAGCTTGGTCACTTTCATCATATTTCTATTTGCTGGAAGCAAGTCGCTAGGTCCACCCCACACTCAAGGGGAGGGGAATTAAGCTTCACCTATTGAGGGAAAGAGTATCAAGAATTTGTGGGGGGACTTCCCTGGCGGTCCAGTGGTTAAGACTCCGTGCTTTCACTGCAGGGGGCGCAGGTTTGATCCCTGGTCAGAGAACTAAGATCCCTCATGCAGCCAAAACAAACAAACAAACAAACATAAAAAGGAATTTGTGGGTCTATTTTAAAACTACCAGAGTTTGCCTTCTGGTCACAAATTACTTACATTCCTCCCTCATGGCAAATATGCTCACCTAGCCCAAGGTCCCCAAGCATCTCATCCCATTCCAGCATCAACCAGCTGAAAGTCCAGACTCTTGCTGTGTTGTAAGTGGGGGAGTTAAGTCCCCTTTGTGGAGTCTTTGAGGATTATTCCAACGTGGCTGTGGCAGTGCCACCTGACAGGCGTAAGAAATTAGAGGTCCTAGAAGAGGGGCGCGCGGCATGCCACGCAGGGGCCACATGGGAGGAGCACCCAGGGAGCGGGCTCCACCAAGCAGATGGAGAGCTGAGAGCGAGAGTGAGGACCCGTGGGCAAATGTCTTTACGGGGTCAGGGTGGAGTCCACAGGCAAAAGGCATGAGGGGATTTCATTGGTGCGTTTGAATGTCACTAGGTCACAGAGAGGGGAGACCAAGAAGGGGAAATTGTGCCAGGAACCAGACCAGCCTGATCACACTGGTGCACCTGGTTACCTGGTGAGGCATCAGGGAAATATGAAGTTTCAAAAATTTACAATACATTTGCCAGTTGTTATGGGCTGAGTTGTGTCCCCCCCAAATTCATATGTTAATCCCCAGTACCTCAGAATGTGACTGTACTTGGAGATAGGGTCTTTAAAGAGGTGACTAAGTTAAAATGAGGCTATAGGGTGGGCCCTTCTTGAACTGACTGGTATCCTTGTAAGAAGAGGAGATTAGGAATAGAGACACCAGGGATGTGTGCTCATAGAAGAAAGACCATGTGAGGACTCAGTGAGAAGGTAACCATCTGCAAACTAAGTAGAAAGATCTCAGAAGAAACCAAACCTACGTGCACCTTGATCTTGGACTTCTAGTCTCCAGAACTGTGAGAAAATAAATTTCTGTTGCTTAAACTGCCCAGTCTGTGGTACTTTGTTATGGTAGCCCTAGCAAACCAATACACCATCTCAATCAAGTCCAGGTACAGATGAGGCTCTTTGGATGTAATTCCTTAAATACAGCTCCTGAATACCTGTGAACTAAAGAGACAAGTGATCATCCCCTGCATACCCGAAATACAACGGTGGGACAAAGGATAACCATTGTAGACATTACCATTGGTTTTTTTTTTGCGGTACGTGGGCCTCTCACTGTTGTGGCCTCTCCCGTTGCGGAGCACAGGCTCCGGACGCGCAGGCTCAGCGGCCATAGCTCACGGGCCCAGCCGCTCCGCGGCATGTGGGATCTTCCCAGACCGGGGCACGAACCCGTGTCCCCTGCATTGGCAGGCAGACTCTCAACCACTGTGCCACCAGGGAAGCCCTCTATCAATTTTTTAAAAAGGAGAAAACCAAGTGTGAAGAAAGAGAGAATATAGAGTTTAATTTTCTACAATGGAGAAAACTCAAGGGTTATAATTTCCTGCCTCCACAGAGCATTTGACAGAAACAGGTTGAGAACCCTTGCTGTACAGCAAGGAATGTCATTGAAGGATTCAACCACTGGGAAGGAAGAATTGTTCTCTGTGGGGGACCACTGTTTGAGGGTGAAGCTTGGTCAGTGGGATAGAAACTGTCTGTGGTATTTGTGAGAATTCTGGCTCTGTGTCTGTTTATCTGCACAGGGATTTGTCAGACACTAGGTTCTACTGAATCCCTGAAATATACTTATGTACGGAGGGGAAAATGGCACAGGGGCTGGGGGCTTTCAGTCACCTTTTGAGATCTGCAACCCGGGCGATGAAGACGGATTGCATGGGAATTCCCTGGTGGTCCAGTGGTTAGGACTCTGAGCTTTCACTGCTGGGGCCTGGTTTCAATCCCTGGTCGAGGAGCTAAGATTCCCCAAGCTGCATGACGCGGCCATGCTTGCATGGAACCCTGCTTCTGCAAGCCTAAGACTTACTGCCCTGTATCCCCATGTTCACAGGTCCCCAGGCCTAAGGACTGGTCACAAGAAGGCAAAGCTGTCTGTCCTCTTGGTGGGACTCTGACAATTAAAAACATTTGTGGTGGGGTGGAGATACCATTTCAGAGTTACAGAAAAGTTGCAAGAACAGTACAAAGAATTCCTTTATATTCTTCGCCCAGATTTCCCCAAATGTTAACATTACTACATTGCTTTGTATCTCTCCCTCCCTCCCTCCCTCTCTCTTTCTACACACATGCACACACACACATACACACTTATTTTTCTTTACCATTTAAGTCGCAGACATGATGCCCCTTTCCCTCCCAATACTTCTGTGTGTATTTCCTAAAAACAAGGACATTCTCTTCCATAACCACAGCACAAGTCTCAATATCAGGAAATTAACATTGATATAATAATATAACATCAGATTTTGCCAACTGTCCCAGTGCTGTCCACTGAAAAGAAAGTCCTGGATCATGCACTGAATTCATTCGCCATGTCTCTTTCACCTACTTTAACTGCAACAGTTTCTCAATCTTTCTTTGTGTTCCTAACATTGACCAGTTATTTCGTAAGATGCCCCTCCATCTGGATTGGTTTCACGTTTCTTCATAATTACATTCGGGTGATGCATTTTTGGTAGAAACATCAGAGAAATGTCGTTGTGTTCTTCTCAGTGCATCATATCAGGAGGCACCAGTAGTTGTGCCAACAATGATGGGATGCTCATTTGATACTGCGTTAAGGTGGTATCTGCCAGGTTTTTCTACTGAGGATCTTACCAAGTCTATTTCCCCTGTAAGGAGTCCTCTGATGCAAAGGAGGCAGAATGTAGAACGTTCACTGGTGAACTGCAGTCCTTCAAAACTCAGCTTAAGTGACCTTTGTGTGGGTCCCTTGTAAATCTTTGCTTTGTGCCCTATTTCAGCATTTAGCACTCTCTATCACGACCAATGACTTGATGGTAAACCAGCATGATGTCTGGCACATGGTTGGTGTTTATAAATGTCAAATGGATGGATGAAAGAGAGGCTAGAGAAGTGGGTGGGTGAGGAGAGATGCAAGAGGGAAAGCCAAGACTGATAGATTTCAAGGAGGCTCTCTCCCTGGTACAGAGAATACCTGCATCTGGAGATGCGGAAGGGTGGCAGCTGCCAGGTGTCAGGACTGGCTCCCTCCACTCCACTGAGGGCAGAGACAGTGTTTCAGGGTTATTACTGGTGATGTGGGTTAAGTGTTGAGGCAAGATCCTAGGGGTCCCTGCAATTAAGGCAGGATTCCTGTCACTGCATCAGGAGAAAGGCATAGGGAAAGGGGATATCCTCCAAAGAAGAGCAAAGAGGGGGGCAAATACCTGGTCACTGCATGGCCCACCTGTGCAAAACCCAGGGAGGAAAGGCTCATGAGACCTCATCTGCTAGTCATGTCAAGGGAAGTGTCTAAAAGTGAAAAGAAATCCTAGACCAGCAGAGAAGTTATTCTGAACAAGGAGCTGCTCAACAGAAAGGATATACCAGTTCAAATGAAATAGAACAGGAAGATTCTACAAAGGAGACTTGGGGAAACAAAAGACAAAATGTCAGGACCAAATTTCAAATGGAAAAAGAGAAAATATAATTAGATCTAAACCAAAAAATACATATATTTAATCAATTATAAATAAGAAAAGTAGATATAAGATAAATGCGTCTGTAAAAGGCAAAGCCTCATATTAAAGCGGAAAGCCAACTGCCTCAGGAAGCTCAGATTTCCTGTCCACTTTGTTTGCTAGGAAAACACAGCAGAGCAGACCATCTGGGGTAATTAATTCTGGGGTAAAAATATCAGAGCCTGGGTAAACAAAGATTAGTGCCAAGATAACAATGATAAAGTGGAACCAGGAACCAAAAAAAGAAATGAAGTTTCAATAATTCAAAGAAATAAAATTTTGGATAAAATTCAGAAGATTCCAGGGACAAACTTATTCTGCCATTGGCTAACTTGTGCACAACAGAGGGTTCTCACCCTTTTATATTTCAAAGTATCTCAGGTTTCAAATCAATTTCTGGAAAATTTCTCCAAAACAAAAGGAAAGATGTGTAAATCACATATTTAAAAACGGCTCCCCTCCCCACCAAAATGTTTCCCCTTAAAATTCTATTGATACAACCCAACACCACCAAATCTGAAAAGGTTAAAATAACTAGGCAGAGGTAACTGGCCCACACAGTGTTGAACCTCACCTTGGCAAACCCTGCTTTAAATGGTCTGTTGCACAAAAGTCCAGAAAGCATGCAGAATAATTTGGAAGTAAGAGTTTAAGTCTGAGCTTCTCAGACACCTCCCCCTTCCTGTCTCAGAGCTAACTAATGACATTCCAATGTGTAGGCTCAAAAAACTACCGGGAATAGAATCTCAGAAATAGCAAAAGAAAATGTTTTTTCTTCCCCTACAGCTGCAAAAAAAGCAGATTCTATTCCACAATATTAGGCTAGTTTTGATAAAGTCATAAGTGGAAAATATTCACTAAAGCATCAATCTCTGAGTCTCCCATCTTCTCTCAAAATATTTGCAAACCATATATCTGATAAGGGGTTAATATTCAAAATATTTAAGGAACTCCTTCAACTCAAAAGCAAAAAAACAAATAGACCAATTAAAGAATAGGCAAAGGGGAACTTCCCTGGTGGTCCAGTGGTTAAGACTCTGCGCTCCCACTGCAGGGGGCACAGGTTTGATCCCCGGCTGGGGAACTAAGATCCCGCATGCCATACAGCAGATATCACCTCACACCTGTTCGGAATGGTATTACTAAAAACAAACAAAGGCTAAGTGAGTGTTGGCAAGGATGTGGAGAAACTGGAACTCTGGGACAGTGTTGGTGGGAATGTAAAATGATGCAGCTGCTATTAAAACAGCACGGAGGTTCCTCAGAAAATTAAAAATAGCAATTAAAAAAACATAATCCAGCAACCCCATTTCTGCATATTTATCCAAAAGAATTGAAATCAGGATCTGTATTTGCACGTTCATGTTTGCTGCAGCATTATTCACAATAGCCAAGATGTGGAAACAATCTAAATATGTACTGACAGATGAATGGATAAAGAAAATGTGGAAGTTTATTTTATTCGGGCTTAAAAAAGAAAAAAGTCCTGCTACATGTGACAACATGGATGAATCTTGAGGACACTATGCTGTATCAAATAAGCCAGTCACTGTGTGATTCCACTCCCACTCACGTGAAGTATTTTTTCAAATAGTCAAAACACATAGACGCGGAGACTGAATGGTGGTCGCCAGGGGCTGGGGGGAGGGGGAAATGGGGAGTTGCTATTCAAGGGGGTATAAAGTTTCAGCTATGCAAGATGATTAAATCCTAGAGATCTGCTATACAACACTCTGCCTATAGTCAACAATACACTTCAAGTTTGTCAAGGCGGGTAGATCTCATGTGAAGTGTTCTGACCACAGCAGAAGTGTGTTTGAAAACCAGAGTTGTTGTGTCCACTGCACTCCTGAACCACCCCGGAGGCAGATGGAGAACCGAGGTGCATTCAACCTTGAAGGGTTGAGTGTGTCCTGACTCAGGGCTCCAGGACAGGCCTGTGGCATGGAATGTGGCTGGACGTGTGAATATGCAGAGGGCGCTGAACCTTGTGCCAGTGGCGGAAGCCAGGAGGGAGGACCCAGTCCAGCACGGACTCGACTAGGACTTGCCCACGTTGGCTGCTTTCCTGCCTCCAAATCTCTTTTTTTTTTTTTTTTTTTGGAGGAAAGGACTTGCCTGTTTGGCTGGTCATCCTGGGTAGAGACGGAGCTCTGTGAAAGCTCCCTAAACTGGACGGAAAACAAGCCCCTGCCCCCATGCCCATCCTCTCACACACTTTATCACAATTGGGATCATTATTATCATCATCCCCATTTTACAGGCGAGCTTTGAGCTCAGGGGATTTGTTCAAGGTTACGTATCAAGTTTACAGGCTTGAGCCTGTGGGAAAAAAATGCTGCAAGATCCTCACTTCACTGTTAGTCAAATCATCTTTAGCCCATTCTCCATTTACTTTTCCTAGTAAAACTGAGTTCCATAGGCCACAGAACAGAATCCCAGAGATTAGTCTTAAAAAATGTTTAAAAATGTAAGTCTTCATAATTAACCAAAGGAGCCTCAGAAAGATATGGCAATATTCCCTCTCTCCTGCGGACGATGTGGAGGGAGAGACACTGTTTTGCATTTTAAAATTAAGCCAAGGGGAATTCCCTGGCGGTACAGCGGTTAGGACTCCGCCAAAACAAAGCCAAATAATCTGGTTGGACAAGGTATTAAATTAAGATCTTTCTCAAGAACTGATATTGGAGATTTGTA
Organism: Delphinus delphis; assembly: GCF_949987515.2. Lineage (NCBI taxonomy): Eukaryota > Metazoa > Chordata > Mammalia > Artiodactyla > Delphinidae > Delphinus > Delphinus delphis. The sequence continues at coordinate 51,450,101 of NC_082701.1, forward strand.
GGAATGTTTGTAACTGGTAACTCATTTTTTCTGTCTTCTGTTAGAATAAATCTGCCCTTGTAAGTATCATTTAAACAGGAGGGTTTTGTAAGTCTTCCAAGACTTTGGAAATTGAAGTCCTAACCCCCATCTCCTGCCCTGTACCTGTGAATATGACCTTATTTGGAAATGGGGTCTCTGCAGATGATCAAGTTAAAGTGAGGTCATTAAGGGTGGTCCCTAACCCACTATGCTAAGGGGAAATTTGGACACAGAGACAGACACGCACAGAGGGAAGATGATGTGAAGACATAGGGAGAATGTCATCTACAAGCCAAGGAACACCTGAGGCCGCCAGAAGCTAAAAGAGGGGCCTGGAACAGATTCTTCCTCACAGCAATCGGAAGGAACCAACGCTGCTGACATCTTGGTCTCACACTTATGACCTCCAGAACTGCGACACAATAAATTTTTGTGCCACTCAGTTGGTTACAGCAGCCCCAGGAAATGAAAACTGCTGTCCTGAATACAGTATAACCATTACTGTAGTTCCTTATCAGTCAGATAGCTGTTAAAACAAGACAGTATCACTAAACATTTTTCTCCTCTCCCCCATGCATGGCAGAAAAAATAAAAACCCTCAAATAACTTGAATCTGTTTCATATAAATGGACAGCCCTGATCTGATTACAAGTCCAGTGCACTTCCATCCCACCACAGCTGCACCAGGGCACAGCTACCTGTTTGTTTTTTTTCTGCAGTTAACCTCTGCTCTTTCCTTTTGGCCGCTCTTCTCATTAATTTACAAGTGCTTTTTTAAAAATTAGGTTCTGTGCACAAAGAATGTCACCTGCAGTATCAGTAAACAAAGGATGTTGTGACCATCAAGTCATGAGTCCCTGCAGCCGCCCACGACTGTGCACGCTGAGGAGTCAGGATGGAGAAAAACAGGATACTCGTCCCTAGTTAAGATGCATATCAAAGGGATAATTTCAATAAGCCCAGACTCTTGCATCTTCCCATACATAGAAAAGTGCTAAGCTCATTAACTTGAGATGTCTGTGTTTTTTAAAAAAATTAGCAGTAATCTTTTGATGTTCGATTACCTGTTTTGGGTTTTTTTTTTGTTTTGGGGTTTTTTTTGGTGCCAAAACTGCTATATATCCTGGCTCTTCCCTTACCTCTTTGGACCAGTCCCCCAGAGCTATCTGAGAACCTGTATCCCGGGCTTAAGTCCTCAGTAAGTCTGCTGAATAAACCATAATTCTCAACTTTTAGGTTATGCATTTTTTTTCAGTTGACAGTCCCTTATGTCTGTTTTAGATGTTGCAAATATTTTCTTCCAGCCTGTCATTTACCTTTTTCTCACTTTTTTAAAGGTATTATTTTTCATAGATATTTAAAATTTTTATGTAGCCAAGTATAGTAACCTTTTCTTTTATGGCTTTCTCCATTCCAAGATCCCCCAAATCTCCTTTTCCCCCAATATCTTTTAGTTTTGTTTTTTATATTTAGGGATCAGACTTCATTTTTTCCCAGTTGGATAACTATATGATCCAGCACCGTTATTTTTTTTTTAATTGAGGTATAACTGACCAGCACCATTAACTGAATAATACAGCCCCTCCCAGTTGTGAAATGCCCCTTTTATCATAAATTCCTACAGGCATGGGTCTGTTTCTGGCCTTTATTCACATTCTGACTTCATTTGCCTTTCTTTAGCAACAGGCCACAGAAATGCATATGCAAAAATGCTGCAATGGCCCAGATGGTGGCCAAGTGTAGAACGCAGGCTTGCTTCCTGGGGGTTACCACTTGGTCCTCTGCTGTCATGCAGAGATGCGGGGGGCCAGATCGTCCAAGTTTTCAAGAGGTGCTGGACATCCAGATTTTTATATGAAATCTTCTGTTTTGAAAGTGGTGGCAATTAATTTTTTACATTTAAAAAACATTAGGTGGGGCTCCCCTGCTGGCGCAGTGGTTGAGAGTCCGCCTGCCGATGCAGGGGACGCAGGCTCGTGCCCCGGTCCGGGAAGATCCCACATGCCGCGGAGCGGCTGGGCCCGTGAGCCATGGCCGCTGAGCCTGCGCGTCCGGAGCCTGTGCTCCGCAACGGGAGAGGCCACAACAGTGAGAGGCCTGCGCACCGCAAAAAACAAAAAACAAACAAAAAAACACATTAGGTGGACAAAATATATTTGCAAATTGAAAGCAGTCAGTTCTGTTCCAGATGCTGAAATGTGTTAATGAAGAGTAAGGCTGGACCGGATCTAGGTGTCCACTCCCGCTCTCTCCACTGCGACCCTAAGGACCAAAGGAGGAAGAAAGATGCAGCAGCTCCGGAAGCCTAGGTTATTTGTGGCCACCCCCGGGAAAGGCAGTAGTGTTGTGCCTCATTTCACCTCCCACCCACATGAGTTGATGATGTGGTTCCTGGTTTGCTCCGCAACCAGGAAGTCAGCATGCAGGGAGGGCTGACAACATCAGTCGAGTTGGGCCTCCAAGGCCCTGCTAGCCTGAGCGATACAGAAAGGATGGAACGTGAGGTGCTGGCCAAGGATAGAGCAAGATTCTGGTCCCCCCGAAACAAGCTGGAAAGTGATATCATCTCCTCTCTAATAATAATGCAGCCTTCCTGGATATCCAGCTTAACACTGTTTAATCAGCAAAGGAATGGCAACGGACAGAGATTTCCAAAGCTCACAAGGATAAGATCTGCTGACAGCAAGGACAACTCACATCTAGAACTTCACATGCCTTATCTCACCGTCTTTCACAAAGACCCCATGAGGCAGGCGGCATCAGGGCTGTTCTTGCCTCTTTCAGAAGAGGAAACCAGCGCCAGGGGCAATCAGAATGGTTTTGAGATGCAGGAAGAATGAACGGGAGAATAAGGGACTGCAGCCCCCTTCTCCTTCCCAGTGTCCATCTCTGAAGAATCATTTGTTCACTCAGCAAATCCTTTCTGAACACCTCTGATGGGCTATGTACTCTTCCAGGCCTTGACAATACAGCAGTGCACAGATCCTGGGCATTACTCTCCCCTTTACTCTGAACTATGACCCAGACTGGCTTTTGCTCTATTCTTCTCTGGTTGGAGCAGTGACCTCAGGCCAACTTTTGTATTTTGCTCCGGAGTGCTTAGTTGTTTCCCTGCTACTAGTCACTTCCTGGAATGCACTGACCCTTTCCAAGAATACATGTTGTGCCGTGCCTGAGGTATAGAAAACTGGCAGACTCAGACCCAAATCCCAGCCATGCCTTAATTTTGACCTATTTTTAAAATATGTTTCAGACACATCACACAATAATCCCTGTGGGTGCCATTCTGAGAGCGGGCATGGTACATCAGGTTTCTCTTGAAGCAGGCAATCTCTGGGGCATGTTAGGTCAACCTCTTTCCTTCTCGTTATTTGTCCTTCACCTACATCTTTTTCTCTGATGCCCCCATCTTTTGGGTTATGTGTCTAGAAGCAGGAACAGGCACTAGATATATGTAAGGCAGTCCCACCAGCTCTACAGGCTTCAGACCCTATCAGTTCATGTTCTGCAGGCTAACATACTCTTCCACTGACTGTAGTTGGTAGAACTGCAGCCCCCCAAAAAGATACGTCCAAGTCCAAACCCCTGGCACCTGTGAATGTGACCTTACTTGGAAAAAGGGTCTTCACAGATGAAATTAAGGATCTTGAGGGACTTCCCTGGTGGCAGAGTGGTTAAGAATCCGCCTGCCAATGCAGGGGACACGGGTTCGAGCCCTGGTCTGGGAAGATCCCACATGCCATGGAGCAACTAAGCCTGTGCGTCACAACTACTGAGCCTGTGCTCTAGAGCCCGCGAGCCACAACTACTGAGCCCGTGTGCCACAACTACTGAAGCCCACAGACCTAGAGACCGTGCCCTGCAACAACAGAAGCCACAGCAAGGAGAAGCCTGCCCACTGCAACAAAGAGTAGACCCCGCTCGCTGCAACTAGAGAAAGCCCATTCGCAGCAACGAAGATCCAATGCAGCCAAAAGTAAATAAAAAGGATCTTGAGATGAGATCATCCTCAATTAGGATGGGCCTTAAGTCCAATGACATAGATTTGGTGTCCAACAGTGTCCTTGTAAGAGACAGAAAAGGAGCACACAGACAGAGGGGAGAAGACCCACGTGCAGACGAGGCAGAGACTGGATTTGTGCTACTCTAGGCCAAGGGATGCAAGGACTGCCGGCAGCCACCAAAGGAGAAAGGCATGGGATGGATTCTCCCTCAGAGCCTCCAGAGGGACGAACCTGCCAACACCTTGATTTCAGACCTCTAGCCTCCAGAACTATGGGAGAAGAAAGTGCTGTTGTTTTATGCCTCCACATTTGTGGTAATTTTTTATGGCAGCCCGAGATCAGAGACCCAAGTTGCTTTCCCCCTGTGAGCCAGGACTACCATGGACAGCTTTCCTGAGAGTGTGGCCTTCATTCCTTTCATCTGGGGCCTTGGCAACAGTTCTCAGGTGGTTACACGGTGCCCAGAGGCAGGTGTCTGTTCACCAGCAGAAGAGACCTGGGGCCCCTTGGGAGGTGCTGGGCTCTGCAGCTTTGGGAGGAGTGGAATTGACGTCCTCGTCCATGTCAGATCGGTCTGCTCCAACCTCAGCTCTTTCTTCCTGCCTGATCCAAAGGCTGCTTTCTAGCTGTTCTTCAGCAATTTCTAGTTCTTCTTCTGTTTGTAAAACAGACACAGTTTCCCGGGGTAAGTGTGAGGAATAGAGTCCAAATTTGGCTTTACAACCAAACATCGCCTCATATGGACTTTGCTGCAAGGAAACATCAAAGGCCTGATTCCTCACCAGCTGCATGAATCGCAGGCCTTCAGCCCAGTGATGTGAATGGTGACTCTGCATCCAGGCACTTAGCATGTTCTTGACATCACGGCTTGCTCGCTCCAGGGAGCCCTGGCCTTGGCCAGGGTGGTACCTACCAGGGACAATCTTTAGGTCTGGCCATACCTCATTGAGCTCATTGACAACCTGGTTTGTGAACTCCAAGCCACTGTCAGATTCTAACATCGTGGGTGTACCAAGAATCGTGAAAATATCCAACAGGACAGAGACCACCTCATGGGCCTCTTTGGCTTTTAATGGCCGTAAAATAATAAACTTGGTCAAGTGGTCCTGGTAATACAAAATAAACTTGAACTCACCATCAGCATTTGACTGCATGTCAAGGATTTCAACTTGGCATCTGGAGTCAATGTCCTTAAATGGCATGGGCTTGGGTGCGAGGCCTCTCTTGGATACTGGGTTCTTCTGGTGGCACTGTTTACACAGAGTCAGATATAAGACAATGACTTCTTTGGTGACGTTCCCATATTTTCCTTGAAGCTCCTTGAGCATGCGCGTCCGCCCGCCATGGCCAATACTGAGATGTGTGTCATGAAGAATGTCAAACAGCTCTTCCTTGTGTACATAATACCGTATTCGATCTCGTTCTCCATGAGTAGCCTCTATTAGTTTCTCTGTGCCTTGTACAGAGATCACGTCATATTTTGCTGCACGGCGATAATCACGTGATGACTTCCTCCCCTTCTCCTTAGCTTCTTTCACTTCCTTTATTGTTTGAAAGTACTTTTCTTTGGAAAATACCTTGCTGTTGTAACTTTTGCTTTCCACTAACTTTGTCACGCTGATGAGAAACTTTTCTCTCATGTTACTTATCTCCTTTTCCATTTCACTTGGATTTGAAACCCCAGGGGGATCATTTCCAGCTCTCTGTGGCATCATGGTGAACTAACTGGAAGAAGGATCCTAAGAAAGGTAGAAAGAAACAGAACAAGGTTAAATTTGCTGATATTCCATCTGGAAGACTTTCCCTCTAAAGTTCCTCATTAACTCTTTCATTTGATTTTTGAACATATGGAAGAAAGATTACTAAAGTAATGGTATAAAGCAATAACAGAATAAAGATAACTAGAGGGACTTCTGTGGTGGCACAGTGGTTAAGACTCCGTGCTCCCAATGCAGGGGCCCCGGGTTCAATCCCTGGTCAGGGAACTAGATCCCACATGCATGCCGCAACTAAGAGCTCGCATGCCACAACTAAGGAGCCCACCCGCCGCAACTAAGATCAGGCACAACCAAATAAATAAACAAAGAATAAAGATGACTAGAGGGCCCACTGGGCCCATTCATAACCAGAGCATGTCAACAGAATTTTAAATCAGCAAGATATATATACAGATATGTAGTAATTTTTTACTTTAGGCAAACAGAGTAACTAATAAAACTGTTAGCTCAAACAGTGAAACCTATTGATTTGTCTTTGCTAACTGAAGAGGAGAGGATAAATGGAAATGCCTAAGGCAATAATAGGCTGATATCTCGTCCTCCATTCCTTTTAAAATAATATAAATGGGAGAACGTTGCTAGAAGGAACCCACATAACAATAGTAAGTTGTGAACTTGAAGTTAGCACCAGAGACGGCTTTTCAGCTTTCCCACAATCAACTTAATTTCTTGTGGCTGAAGAGTCTGTCCTCATTTTAGGAGACTCAAGGAGAACGCGGTGGGATTTTTTGGGGATTTTTTTGGCCGCACCACGTGGCTTGCGGCGGGGTTGCAGGGGGAGGGCAGGGGGGAACCTTAGTTCCCCGACCAGGGATCGAACCCGGATCCCCTGCAGTGGAAGCGCGGAGTCCTAACTACAGGACGGCCAGGGAATTCCTGGGATATTTTTAAATGATGGTTTTCCCCATCGATTGTACACAGGATTAGTAAATGAAGACAAGTCCTTACGCTGAGGGACTGGCTTCTTGCAACTGTCCAGCATTGTGCCCCTGCTGCAATCCTTCTGAGAGGTCTCTTGACACTTTCAATCTCTGGTCACATCCTCAAATGTCACTGCCTCCCGAAATGACACCAGCTGCTGCCACAGGGACGGTTCTGTCTCGGGTCCTGGGCTAAGGAGTAGCTGCAGCAGGACTAGGAAAGAGACAGTAGAGGTATTGGGAACAAAGGCGTGCCCACATGCATGACTGAATGTCAGTCATGTGAGTACTACACAAAGAAAAGATAACAGAGGGAGAGGAAAGGTCTCATATACAGCAAGATGAGTCCAGCTACGTGGGTGAGGAAGAGGGGTTTTGTCCTCCTGGGAGGTCTGTAGGCCTGACCTGTTTTGACACTGCCGGAGCTGGAGCCCACATATTTCCAGAACGAAGCAGAGAGTCCAAGAGAACTTGAGCACTCCAAGGCCGGGAGACACTTTCAGGTACAGGCTTGGTGGTTCTGACGAGGCGGCAGGGCCTGTTTCAAGAAATGAAAAGATTACATCTAGGGACATAGAGATATGTCAGGAGATTATCATGCCAAAGAGATACCCCAAATGGAGTCCACACTCCACCAAGATTGGAGAATTCCTCCGGAAGAGAACTTGATACTCAGGTGTCTAAATCGAGGTTCCTTAGTTAGAACAACTATGGAACACAGGATGGTGATGAGGCCAGGGGAAGAGTTCATGTGATGATCACAGGAATTCCAATAATCTTAGGAAAACAAGATCCCTGAGATGCCAGCCATCAGATGAAGAGCTGAGGGGTAGGTCAGAATTCTGAGAAGCAGAGAAAGATGGAAACATTTAAAAAATATATATATATATATTTTAGTATTTATTTGTTTGGCCATGCTGGGTCTTAGTTGTGGCACACGGGATCTTGGTGTGGCATGCATATGGGATTTAGTTCCCTGACCAGGGATGGTACCCGGGCCCCCTGCACTGGGAGAGTGGAGACTTAACCACTGGACCACCAGGGAAGTCCCGATGGAAACAATTAAAAGCTCTGAGCAAGAGTCTCAGTTAAGCTGAGCCTGCTTCCAGATCCTGAATGTCCTCCACTAAAAAGGCTTCGAATTCCCTCGACTGGCATCACTGGTTAACCATGGAACATTCCTGATTCTAAGGACACTACTGACTGTAAAACCACTGACATAATGACAATTTTCTTTTGAGAGGAAAAACTGAGGCCCTATATTAAATGAACATATCCAGATTTTTTTTTTTGCCACGCTGCACGGCATGGGGAATCTTAGTTCCCCAACCAGGGACTGAACCCGTGCCCCTTGCAGTGGAAGTACAGAGTCTTAACCACTGAGCCGTCAGGGAATTGCCCACACATCCAGATTTTTTAAAGGTGAAAAATATGCATTTCAGGATCGAAGAAACAGAATGTTTATAATATGCTCTTTAAGCCTGAGCTCAAGACCCTCAGTGCAAACTGACATTTTTAAAGGCTCTGAGAAGTCCTGCAGTAAATAAACCAGTCTGTTTCATCCACCAGTCCCATATAATCATTGACATGGGGCTTTGTTTCCCAAATAATATGTATTACCATCCCACAGTCCTTAGAAGAGACTTGAAACCACAAGATATTCAAAAGGATCCAGGAGCACCTTCCAGACTCCTCACTGAAACCAGCATCTCTCAGAAACTGGCTGCACTGGCTGCTATCTGAGGCCCTTCAAGGAACTACACGGGAAGGAAAGGCCTCATCTCCATCCAATAAAAGAATGAAGAAGACACGCTAGAAATAGTTTATAATCAAAAGATGGAAAAATCTCAGTCTTTAATATGAGAAATGGTCCTTACCCTATACCATGAAATTCTAAAGCACAGCCCTAGGGTCACATTTGGCTAATAGACATATGTTGGTTAGTCTACCCAGCTGTTTGTTTTTTAAAAATTGAATGGTTTACCTATATTTACAGACTGGGGAGTTCATATAAAAATCTAGGTTTCTGGCTTTCATGAAAAATGGGACGATCCAGTCATACTGGGAGCTTTGCTACTTGGCAACAACTGGCTGGAGTAGAGAGGCAGCCACTCCCTTTAGATAGTCTACACTCTGTTTCCCACAGTCTTTAAGCCAGCTACTAACTATTCACCTTAGCTGCCCACCCCTGTAGTTACCTGAGTTTTCAACACCTGTTCTAAAGCAAAAGGAAAGAAACGAGGCCCCAAAGAAAGATGGCCAACTTCCTGGTGCGATCTGTGCTGGTGGGCTGATAAATGAGCTTGTTTAGAGAAAACTGGAAAGATCTTCCTTCCTCACCCACCTGTGAGTCTTTGCTTTGGCTGTCCCGGACCTGGAACAGGTTCTTCCAAATCACACCCAGCTCAAATCAGCATCCTTCCTGATGCACTCCAGCTGACTGCCATCTCTCCCGCCTCTGAACAGCCTGCACCACTCACTGGAGCGCTTTGCATTTTCAGTCGACTGGTTCAGGTGTACAAACCTAGAAGGCAGAGGCTGAGGCTTCTACCTCGCTGTATCCCCTCAGAGGGCAGATGAATACAGAGCTGAGACGAAAGATGTTCAAAGGGCATTTGTCAAACACTTGGCTTACAAGTATAGAAGAGAGGCATGGTAAGTCAATTTCTGACGCTATTATTTACTGTGAGTAGGCTGGGCAAAGTTACTGAGGCTTCATTTTCCGCAACTATAAAATGGGGAGAATACCACTCTCCATCACGAGTTGTTGGGAAGACTCGGTGATAATGCAGATAATGACCTGTTCGGGCATCAAGTCCTTTGTGCCGTCCTGGGTTCCGCGGTCTCGGCACCACCGCGCCAGGCTCCACGCGGGTTCCGCCTGCTAGTCGGGCCCGCCCACTCCTCCAAGGGCGGCCAACTCCGGGGGAGGAGTGAAATGAATGAGCCAGGCCAGCGGGAAGAGAGGCCGATCCGGGTGGTTTTGCAGGAGAGGGAGGTCCGGAAGGGAAAAGGAATACTCCAGGGCCGCTGTGCCTGGAGCCCGCCCTACCCACGGCTGCATCCGCCAGCCCCGTCCGGTCCTTTCCCGCCCGCGTGGGCCCGCGGCGGCTGGGGCCGGCCGTGCCGGCCGGAAGCGGCTCCGCGCCGGCCGGAAGCCCCGCCCCCCCGAGGGCCAGTCCGCAGACGCCGCGGCGGGAAGAAACCTTACTCCTTTTCTCGGTTACGAAGGCTGTGTTCCGGAGTCCTGCCCAGCCTGCAGCGTGCTCGGCGGAAGCTGCGGTGAGTGAGATCACTGAGGTGATAGCTGGGGCCGGGCCCAGGTGCGACCCTTGGCTAAGCCAGCCACTAACTCAGGTCTCCGGCGGCGGCAAAATTGGTCACCTATTTCCACACGTTGTCGTAAAGGCTCCAAGATAAGTGCTCGCCTCCAGCCTGGAAAGTAAACCCCATTCATCGTCCTACACGTTTAAATGCTTAAGTCCAGAGTGAGGAAGGTGTTGCCAACAATTACTCTGTGCACGGTATCGCTTAATCCTCTAGGAGAAACTGCATTTTAGGTGAGCACTTTTTGCTTCAGATTGTAAGCTAAAGATTCGTTTTGGTCTAACAGCACTCACACAACATCAGTGCAGAAAACAAGGTTGTAAAGGGGGTCCTTGGGTATTCAGCTTTACCCCAAAGTGCTGCTGCCTCTGTAAAAGAAAATCACTATTTTATCAGTCCCGATCTCGGAATATTGTTAGAAAGCATTTCAATCATTAAAGAACTGATGCTTGGGACTTCCCTGGTCACGCAGTGGTTAAGAATCCGCCTGCCAATGCAGGGGACACGGGTTCGAGCTCTGGTCCTGGCAGATCCCACATGCTGCAGAGCAGCTAAGCCCGTGCGCCTCAACTACTGAGCCTGTGGTCTAGAGCCCGCGCTCCCCAGCGAGAAGCCACCGAAATGAGAAGCCCAAGCGTAGCAACGAAGACCCAACGCAGCTAAAAATAAATAAAATTTTTTAAAAGGAACTGATGCTCAAAGTTGGTTAAAAAACCAACTCTCTCTAAACAGTACTTTTCATTACTGGAATCAAGCCACAAGATAAGGGTAGTCCGCCCCTAGATAGCTAACATCACCTGAACTTCCCTGAAAACTGACCCACCGAAATCTAGTCAGCGTCTCAAAGCACCACACATAAACAAAGGCTCTTAATTTTAACAGTTTTTAATGAAAGTTGTAAACAAGATCACTTCATTCCTGCATCTTCTCAATTGTTTCTTCCTTATATTTGCCCTTTTCCTTCCCTACTTGGCGAGACTTGGCTTTACGTTCGAGGATCTTTTTGCGGTCTTTGTCCAGTTTTAGTCTGGTGATGACCACCTGCAGACAAATAAGAAAAAATGCTCCTGAGCTTTAAACAATTACCAACACAGAACACATGGGAAGCCCAACATTCAGTGCCGTTCCCCACACCCGTGGGAGTGGATGCCTAAACACTGAAGCGCCAGAAATGATTCTTTACCCCCAAACCTGGCTTAAATTTAAACGTTCACTAATGCTCAGCCAACAAAGGAGAAGGCAACGTGGCACTGGTGGTTCTTCTCACGTCCTCTTCTGTGCTTTATTTGAAAATCAGCTTTTTCTACTGCAAAACGTTTCAACTATTCCACTCCTCTCAGTTTTATAAGCTAACAAAGTCATACACGTTTTTGTTTCTATACTAACGTTAGTACCACAAGGTTGGAAATTAAATGTAGCCTTCACACATGCTTCAACCTGCAAAACCTTTAGTGAAGTCATAGAACAGACCTTATTCCAACAGACTTGTCACTAAAGACACCCAGATTATGATAAATTTTAGTCTTAGAGAGGAAGGTGAGGGAAGGCAAAGACAGCACTGAACAAGGTCTGGAAATATAGCATAGCGACCAAAAGACAATCTCCACCGCCATGGAGGTTATATCTAATATGAGATGGAATGCTGGAGGACAGGGGCTAAATCATGATCGAGATTAGGCAAAGCCTCACGGAAAGGTCTATATTTGAACAGAGACCTGATAAGAAGGGTAGAGTATTCCAAACAGAAGAGCAAGCACAGAAGTCCAGAGGCAGAAGAACTTCTAAGTTTAACAGGTGTGTTTCTCAAATTTGAGTGTGTCTGGAGGGCTTATTAAAATAGACCCCTGGGTCCCACCCCCAAATTCTGCTCCAGTAGACCTGGAAACAGAATGTACAATTCTATGAAGTTGCCAGGTGATCCTGCCAACCAGCAGACACACTGAGTAGCATGGCTGTAGGAACAGTAAGGAGGCCAGTGGACTAGAACACGGAGAGTGGAATAAGGTGACATCAAGAAGTAGCTGGTGATGGGACCTCCCTGGTGGCACAGTGGTTAAGAATCCGTCTGCCAATGTAGGGGACACGGGTTCGAGCCCTGGTCGGGGAAGATCCCACGTGCCGCAGAGCAATTAAGCCCGTGTGCCACAACTACTGAGCCTGTACTCTAGAGCCCACGAGCCACAACTACTGAAGCCCGTGTGCCGAGAGCCCGTGCTGTGCAGCAAGAGAAGCCACCGCGATGAGAAGCCGGTGCACCACAACGAAGAGTAGCCCCCACTCGCCGCAACTAGAGAAAGCCTGTGCGTGCTGCAAGGAAGACCCGATGCACCCAAAAATAAATAAATAAATAAATAAAAAGAAGTAGTAGCTGGTGATCAGTCTTGTAGGCCACTCAGATGGTAACAATATTCTGGATACAATGTGACAGCAGTCAACAGGTCTTATCGACTCATGTGGGGTATATAATAATGACATTTTGGCCTGAGCCATTAGGACAAAGCTGCCACACACAGTGACGGTAACAAACTGCAAGAGGGTTCAAGGATAAAACCAGGAGTTTAAACATGTCAGGTATGAGACACTGATTGGGTATCCAAGTTGACATGCAAACTAGTCAACTGGATATTGAGGTTTGTCTGGAATAAGAGATGAAGATGAGCCACAAAGAGGGAGATCAACTGTCAAATGCTGCATTAAGTTCATAAAACACTAAGAACTGGTCACTGGATTGGTGACCTTGACAACAGCTCATCTAGTTGGGGGCAAAAATAAGACTGTAGTAAAGAATGGGAAAGTCTTCGCTCTTAAGAGCTACACACTGACGTAATTAGAGGTGAAGTGCCAGGATGTTTGTAATCCACTAGTGGGCAGGGTAAAGGGCAAAGAAAATGGAGGTTGTGAATTCTAGGTGAAAGGTATGCAACAGCTGTACTAGTCTTGCGACTTTCCTGTAGTTTGAAGATTAGATTTGTGGTGCCAACTCAAGATCTTAAAGAAACGAACACCTCATTATCTGAATAGGCACCAAGCATATTTATTACCTTTATATTAAACATATTTTTTTAATTGAGAGAAATTAGACAGCAGTATTGGAGAATTCACATTAAAGTCCAGGACATGAGAATCAGACCATTATCTTCTATTTTGGCTTAGATACCACTATCAATGGGATCTAGACCCTGAGGTCCAGATTTTTTCCATCTGCAAATGACTTAATACCTACTTTGCAGGGCTGTAAATGTGCCTTACTGTTTACTCAATTCTGTTTAATACACAGGGTATCAGCTCCATATTATCTAAAAATTACCCAATTTCCTACATTTTAAGATCTATTCATTTTTAGATTGATCGATCAGCTTACTAGTAGCTTTTAAGGAAAAGGTACATTAAATACACATACAAAATAACTGTTAAAATTTCCTTCTCCCCTCTCAAGCATTCTTAAAAACACCCACCTTGCTGGGGTGAATGCCCACGTGGACAGTTGTGCCATTAGCCTTCTCCCGCTGCACTCGTTCAATGTAGATGACATACTTCTTCCTGTAAACCTGGACTACTTTGCCAATTTGCTGCCCTTTGTAGTGCCCTCGTACAACCTAAATGCAAATTCAAAAATAAAAGATATATGTGGTTAAAAGAATAGTAAACTTGAAAATCAGGAAACCTATGAATCAGGTAAACATCATTCACGTTATCAGATATACAGGATCTTCCAATTTTGAAAGACCTAATCATTAATGGAAATGTGCCAATAATTCTATCTCTGGCTTCAATTAACCCGGAAATAAACTATGCTCCATATAAATCTACAGTGATGGACAGTGCATCCTACAACTGATGACCCACCAGCAGTGGTGGGCTTGTTAAAAGGTTAAAAACGAGGAACAAGCCCACCTTGGTTTTTTGTACCGAGTTGACAAGGAAACTGTCACTCCATCTCAAAGGGAACAACAGGCCATAAATATTAAATTCACAACCCATTAAAGGGCCCAACTAAGTGCCAAAGAGTGGGCAGCAGCTAATATTTAAGGAAGCATGCCACTTCTTTCCCTGAGGTTAACTAACATCGTTCTGTACCCGCAAGTCCCAACGACCCTCAGCTTGCCAAAGTGCTTCTGAACAGATGTTTCTTCCCAGTTGGAGAAAGCAGAGACTGCCTCCAAAACCTACTGGCAATTTTAGCGCCAGCACAGGAGCGACAAATGGCTATTCATCTCATGAAATGCTGGTAACGTGTAAGCTGCTTTAGAGACTGCTTGAATCTTAATCACTAGCTGCAAGTTACAGCTAAGAAACATTAATAGACATTTTCACTTAAATAGACTTGACAACTTATTTACTGGTACTCTCAAACAATCATATGGAACTACAGCTCACTTGTAACATATATGGATTTTGATTCAGGCACAGAATTGTTTACTGGTCCTCAAATGCCTCTCCAATGCCCAAACACACCCAGAAAAAGGTAACTCCAAACTAAGCTTCTGGTTCCAAACCCCCTTTCTTCTGTTTAATTATGACTGCATCTGACGCCTGAGACAACTGATTTTCACCAAAGTGTAAAGGTGAAGAAAGCTACGTGCTTTTTGTTTAGTCCCCAGCGCAACTCCTTTTGCAATGCTGTTCTGGGAGCCAATGTCTCAGATGTATCGCTCTCAGAATGCAATCCATCGTCTGTGCCTAACGTGCGGGATATTCGCCAAGATGACCTGAACACGGCACATACCTGAACTTCATCATCCTTCCGGATGGGCATGGATCGGACATTGTACTTCTGTCTCAGCTCTTTAGAAAGAGGGGAAGACATAATTTTCCTGCGAATGTGGGAAGGCGCATTGAAATGCCTTTTCCGGTTCTTGCTTCGGTCAGAAGTCACAAAGGGATTGAACTTCATTTCGGCTAAATAAAAAGTTAAAAGAGGTGTAAACTCTTAAATGACCAAATCTCAGTTTACAAACAAGTAACTGCAACAATTTCATCTGGAAAGTTCAGAATGCTCACAAAAGCTGTCACATTCTTTAACTTCATCAAAAACTGCTTGTAGTGAACTGCTTTACTGGGATGTTTTCTGTATTTGCTTATGGAACAGAAGAACGTTCCATTACCAACACACCTGTTGTAATTAAACTTTTTGTTTACACTCTCAAACGGCATAACCACTGCGTAAGAAAGCTAAAACAGGCCTTATATTTCCGCTGAATTAGGGCAAAGCAGACTGACAATTCAACATCACATCACGTTTTAGAAAGACCAACCAACGTTAATCTGCGAACTTCAGCGTGAACACATTTAGCCCCATCCCAAATGAATGAAATCAGGCCCTCATCCCGAACCTGGAAAATGCACATAACTCGGGTCCAAAAAGCCTTCCAATGGGCGAGCGCCGTCTGAAAGTTCAGTAGATTTACCAAGAAGTTATCCTGAGACCATTCTTTAGGAAACTACACTGCCCAGACTAGACTCCATCACCATAGGCCCTCTCCCCTTCAGCTCCCGTTTCGAAGTCCCCAAATCCTCTTTCCTCCTCCCTTCCCCACCCCGGCGGGCCTTGAGCTAGGAGAAAGGTCGAGACCATCCTGGCCCCCCTTCCCGGCTGCTACTCGGCCACCGGAACAGTATCGGGGCCCCCGGGGTCGAGATACACCGTGCCCGTGAACGGATGGCTGCGGATTATACGCGTTGTCCCAGCAAACTCACCCGTTGGCGCTTCAGCGATGGCCACAAAAGGGAAGAAATCCACACACAGCTTCCGGTTTTGTAAGTTTCCGGAAGGTCTCGCGAGACCGATGTTTCTTGGAGCGAGAGAGGCGCAGAGTTTGAACGCGGACGGAAAACTGGGGAAGAAATTGATCACTAGCGTCATCTCGTGGCTCGGAGGGGAACTGCAGAGCCCTTCTCCAGGTCCTGGTGCCTTCCGTGGGAGCTCTGGGTTCTGCAGCTGCGTCCTCTGGGAACGGTGGTTCCCGGGCAAGTGGCGGGGGCTGCTTGGGGTCTGACTGCCCCGCCGGGTGTTGAGGGAGCTAGCGGCCCCAGGGACCCGTGTCCCTTCACTCGAACACCGGGCAGCGGGTACTCCCTTAGCCGGGAAAGGGCAGGTCCTATATTTGACCGCCAGGTGGCGCTGGGACTCCGGCCGGCCGGTCACCTCGGTTACCTGGACCCCGGGCCAAGGGCGTGGGCCTGTCGAGTGTGCCTGACAGGTAACCAGCCAGCTCCAGCCCGGCGCCCGCAGCCGCCCCAACACCAATGTGTGTGCTGACTGCTCCGCGGGGCCCGCCCGAGGTTCGGCTCCCGCCGGCGAGGGGCCTTCAGAGGACTGGGGCCGCGGGTCTGCCCCCGCCCCGCGGAAGTAGGTCTGAACCCGCGTTTCTAACGAGCTCCCAGGTGATGCCGAGGGTGCTGGTCCGAGACCACACTTTCAGGATAGCGGCGTGAGGAAGCTTTTCCACGTAGAGAACTGTGACCTTTTCTTTCTTTTTAAAAAAATTAATTTATTTTATTTATTTATTTATTTTTGTCTGCGTTGGGTCTTCATTGCTACACGCCGGCTTTCTCTAGTGCGGTGAGCGGTCTTCTCATTGCGGTGGCTTCTCTTGTTGCGGAGCACAGGCTCTAGGCGGGCAGGATTCAGTAGTTGTAGCTCACGGGCTCTAGAGCTCAGGCTCAGTAGTTGTGGCGCACGGGCTTAGTTGCTCCATGGCATGTGGGATCTTCCCGGACCAGGGCTCGAACCCGTGTCCTCTGTACTGGCAGGCGGATTCTTAACCACTGTGCCGCCAGGGAAGCCCCACTGTGCCCTTTTCTTAATTTTACTGCCTGCTCACATTCAGTTCAGGATCTGATGGAAGCAGGGCAAGGGGGTGTGCCCTCCTGAAGGATTGCAGTGCCGGGTGAACTCCCGCCGCGTGCCTGGCCGCGCACCTAGTAAGCGATCGGTTTCTGTTGAATGAATAACGCAGGTGTCATACTAGGGGAAGACACACGTTTCATGATACTTAAGACGTAGTAAGCTTGCAGAGTCTTAGGGACACCCTTCTACTCACTGCCTTTTTAACTCCTTTAATCCACCAAATAGCCTTGCCATCCTGGTATTGTTGTCCTGTTTTACAGATGAGGACCCTGAGCCACAGAGAAGTGAGAGGAGCTCGTGCAAGGTTATACAGAACCCATAGGTTATAGATGAACCCGTGCAGGCTGGCTTCCCAGCCCCTTCTGATAATTCCCTATATGGTCCCACTTTGTAGGAACCCACTGGGCTCAAGTCAAAGAGTGAGAAACCATATCCTTGAGGGCCCAGAGTGGAGTCAGTGAAGAACATGTGTTTTCATGATTTAAAAATAGTTGTGTTCTTAAATATGCTGTGAAGATATAGCCCCGGGTTTTATTTGTTATTCAAAACTTCAGTGAGAGCAGAATTCTGCTGCTGCAATTCTTTTCAACAAATGTTTATGGAACATCTTTCATGGGCCAGCCAGGTTGCACCCTGGAGCTACAAAAGGCAATTAGTCAAAGTTTCTGCCTGCAGGAAGCTCACTGTCTAAGAGATGAGATAAACAACAAAATTAACAACCACAGGACCCCAGAGAAGTGCTCGCTGAGCCTGGCTATCCTTGGTGCCTGGGTGCTTCGGGAAGAGAAGAGAACTCTGGGGTCCGGGAAGACCTCGGGTGAAGTCGCCCTTTAGTGACCTTTGAGGAATGTTAAAATTAGCTCCAGGAGGCAGAGGGAATAGCTTGAGGGAAGGCGTGGAGGTGTGAAGCCCATGACACACTGTCACCAGGTGCCGGGTCCCTGTGGCTGGCATGAGAGCGATTCAGAGAGGAGCCCATGGGGCTCTGGGGTTGAGCTGAGTTTGACATGGAGCTGCTGAAGCCTCCTGCCTCCCTTTCTGGTCTTCACCTTCTCTTTCCTCTTATTGTCTTTACTAGTTTCCTTCATCGCCTCTTCTTCAGGCCTCCCCATCATCTTTCTCTCTTCCCACAAAGGTCCTCTCTGTTTCTTCAGCCTCCCCATCATTCTCTGCTGCCACCCAAGCCTCTCAGGCCTCCCTCCCTCCATCCAACACAGTCATCGAAATTAAACTCGAGCCCACCCACCATGTGGAAGCATAACCACTTTATACACTGTGAAGACTGTTGGAAGTTGTACCCACAGATGCAGATGACTGCTAGCCTAGTTATACAGTCTGTTTATCTTCACAAGTGTCTGTTGGGCGTCATGGCGCCACCCTACATGAACCTCTGGCCACCCCTCACCTGGCTGTCCTCTCTCCACATTCTTCTTACGTGACTCCTTTTTTTTTTTTTTTTTTTCTTTTTTGAGTCTTAACCACTGGACCTCCAAGGAAGTCCCCAAGTGAGTTCTTTTAAACTGGCTCCTTCGGGTCATTTTGAGGGTGGTCTTTGTGTAGCCCTAAGACACACCAAGGTAGGTATTATCCAGGCTTCATGCCTACATCCCTGGACTAAACTTTTTTTTCTGGACCACAAACCGTCATGTTTACTTGTTCATTTGTTCATCCATTCATTCCTTCACTCATGCATTCTTCAAATATTTATCCAGCTTCGACTCTTTCCTAAATTCTGTGCCAGACACTTGGTATGATCTGAGCATCTTGTATGATCTTGTCAAGGAGCACATTGTCTAGAAGGAGGAGACGGACTTGTCAACAAACACGCATCATCAAGTGTCTCGGGAAGATGGTGGAATGCAGCAGGGGACACAGCACAGGTGCGGCCAATTCTAACCAAGGTAAGGGTTGGGGGAGGTTTTATAGGTAACCCATGAACTGTTTCTGGAAAGCTAGGTAGGAGTTTTCCAGGTAGACAATGGGGGAAGCGTGTTCCAGGTGGAGAGAGCTACCCAAACGAGAGCCCAGAAGCCTGCACCAGCATTGCTTGTAGGAACTGCCAGTAGTTTGTGTTGAGAATTAGTTGTGGCGCTCCTTTGTTCTGGGTTTGAGGAGGACGAAGGAAAGGGACAAGTTGTGAGGATGGGCCAAGGTTGTTTATTTTGTATCAAAAAAGGACATTTGGATTGTGAAGGTCAAAGAGAGAAGTGGTGATTGCAGAAGAGCTGCCCGCGTCCTCAGGCTTCACTGAGGGCAGAGGTCACGGGCCGAGGGGCCGAGCGCTCTCTGATGTGCCTGCCCAGACTCCTGGCAGCCCTGGCCTGGGGCCCACCAGCGCAGTAGGGATCCTTCGGCTCGCTGGGTCGGCCTAGACTGTGTATGAGAGCTAAAGGTTATTGTAATGGGAGGTGGCAAAGGGAGTGAGTGTGTGTGAGTGTGAGAGTGTGTGTGTAAAGGCGGGGGTATGCCGCTGGACAAGGGGAGAAAGAGAGGAGTGACAGTTTATGTTTAACCTCGGGGCATCCGTCTGCCTGTCTACCTATCTGTCTATCTATGTTATCTTCCTGTAGTGCCCTGACCCAGGGTGGTTGCTTAAAGCGAAAGATTTTATTTGAGAAAGAAAAGGAAGGATAGAGAAGAGGGAATCAAAATGGAATTCCCTGGCAGTCCAGGGGTTAGGACTCCCACTCTCAATGCCAGGGGCCTGGGGAGTTGGAGAGCTAAGATCCCACAAGCCGCGCACCACAGCCAAAAAAATCGAGAAAGAGGGAATCAAGATGAGCACATTAAATGGTGGGGCCCAGAGAAATCCCTAGGAACTAAGGAACGCTGAGAATATTAAACATTTCACCTTCCTTCCTGGGTGCTGGTGAGCCTGAGATGTCATACCTCGAACGAGACACATCAGCTGACACTCTGGAACCACGGGGCAAGCAGTCTGGCGGCTCCTGGGGCCGACTCCTCACTAGGCAAGTGTGTACACTGAAGATATCTTTAGCTTCTAATATAATTTTTCAATTTAATGTTCAGATAATACCTACATTTACTTGGTTCAAAAATCCCAAAATACCAAAGGTAAAGGGAGAAGTTCCCTTTCCATTCCATCATTTTCTCATCCCCATCCACAGTTCACCACTCTTACTAGTTTTTTTTTTTTTGAATATTCCCAATTGCTTTATGCGCAAATAAGCAAATCAGAAAGTAAATTCTTTTTCATTTTTTTGGGCACGCCACGCGGCAAGTGGGATCTAGTTCCCTGACCAGGGATCGAACCCGTGCCCCCTGTAGTGGACGCAGTCTTTTTTTTTTTTTTTAACATCTTTATTGGAGTATAATTGCTTTACAATGGTGTATTAGTTTCTGCTGTATGACAAAGTGAATAAGCTATACGTATACATATATCCCCATATCTCCTCCCTCTTGCGTCTCCCTCCCACCCTCCCTATCCCACCCCTCTAGGTGGTCACGAAGCACAGAGCTGATCTCCCTGGGCTATGCAGCTGCTTCCCACTAGCTATCTATTTTACATTTGATAGTATTTATAAGTCCATGCCACTCTCTCACTCCGTCCTAGCTTACCCTTCTCCCTCCCCGTGTCCTCAAGTCCATTCTCAGCGCACTCTTAACCACTGGACACCAGGGAAGTCCCGGAAAGTAAATTCTTATGCCCCCACTTTCTACACAGGTTGTAGTATCGGATACCCAGCGTTTCACACCTTGCCTCTGCCCATCGGCCATTGGATCTTGGAAACTTTAAGTCAGTTTGCAGGTCCTTCCTTGTTCTTTTTACAGCTGCATGACAGTTCCTGCATCTCAAGTTACACAACCAGCCCCTTCTGACTGGCATGCAGGGTTTCCCAATTCTTTGTTTTTAGGAACAACACTGCAGTTACATATGTCAATGCCGCAATATGCAAGTGTATCTGTCACATACCTTTCTAGAACGGGAATTGCTTGGTCAAAGTGGACATTTGATAGATAATGTCAAATTTCCCCTCCTAGGGGTTTTATCAGTATCCCTTCCTACCAACCTCACATGCTTCCCTCAGCGTTGGCAGCAGGGTGAGTTTAGACAAGCTAATAGGTGAAAAACGGGATGCCAGCAGAATTGTAATTTGCACTCCTTTCACAAGTGTGGCTGAGTAAATGTTTAAGAGCCATTTGCATTTGTGTTTTCGGATGGTCTTTTTCATTTAAAAAGAATTATCCTAAAAGGCCAGGCTCATCGCTTCCCACATGCATTTACAGTGTGTCTGGAATCTTTGAGAAAATATATAGCTTTTGACATTCTTTGAAAATAAAAGGAGTGCTATCTACAAGTCACGACTGAACAATATGGAAACACTACAGGGATTTTGAAATTAACTTTGGGCAAACACAACAGAATCTGAAGAGGCTAAAAGCAGGTCCCCAGACATTCATGACACTGTTTGAAGCAGCCTGGGTGTGGTTAAAACTGACTCAGTAGAGTCTTTGTAAATGTAACATTTTAATTCCTGTAATAAACATTTTTCCCATGAATCTACCTGTACCTCCCCCAATAGCACCTATGTTCTTCTCTAGTCTTGAAAAGAAGCCCATAAGTGCATTAAATCAACTCTCTCTGTGTCCCAATATCCCCTGCAGGTGGATCCCATCCCCGAATGGTCCCCAAATGACCACCATTACAGGCTTTTAGGAACTAGGTAAGAGGGCGCTACTTCTTTCCCCACAGACAGCGAGCTTCGCTGAGAGAGGCAGAGGCTGTGGAGAGCTTGGCTGTTGGCACACCTGGGCTCTGAACCACCCATTTCAGAAAACAGCTTGAGGTTTTTGCTGGTTTTAGTCCTAAAATTAAGATGATGGCCCACTGACTTATGGGCCTTAATAAACAGAAGATAGCTGTCCCCGAATGGCTCGCTCCCCAGACAAGACCCAATCTGAGCTTTTTCTAGTGTCCTCATCAAGGACCCCCAGCATAGGCGGGGTCCCCAGGTGATGTGACCTTGGCCAGCGCCGACAACAGCTGGGTTCCAGCGTTCACTGAGACAGAAGCGTCTCTGCCAAGCACAGCTGTCTTCTTCCCCACCCTTCCTCACCCAGCCCAGCCTGGGAATCCACCCCGGGAACTGGCCCAGCTGGTGTGGCCTCTAATGAGTGGTTGGTCATGAGGAAGAGGAGAACCTGGGCTGGGAGGAAGCCCCCAGGGGTTCGTTTGCCCACATAGTTTTCAGCTGACTCAAGTCCCGGCCACCAGGCTTCCCCTGCACTGCCCGCTTTCCACACTATCCTTGAAAACCCCAGGACTCAAAATTTGGACCATTCTTGGGCCGGGGAGGCTTGGGGAGACCTCTGGCTCTGTGGGCCATTCTGCTGGCCGCAGCCTCTGTCAACAAACTTCTGACTCCTGATGTGGCCTCCACTCCCCTTTTCTGTTCCTTCCTCCAGGAGCTCCCTGAGATCAGCTTCTCCCTCAGGGAAGACCTTCCAGGCTGGCACCCTTGCCCAGCTGTGGGGTGTCATGGATGGGGGCTGAGATTCCAGGAAACACAAGCGCCTTTGGCCCCTGCGCCACCCCTTCTGTTTATTGCTCGGAGCGGGTTGGAGGACCCTGGCTGGGAATTCTGTCCTGGAGGAGTCCTGCCCTTGGGCCCCTCTGGGATGTACCCCACGCAGAACCCCAGCTGGGCTCAGGCAGGTCACCTGGCAGGTGAGGACTACCCCTCGGGGCTGGTGAGCCCACAGGACGGAGCAGCCGCCCATCTCCCTGCGTTGCTCGGCTCCAGCCTAGAGGAAGGGTCAGCTTCCCCGGAGGGTATGCCCCTGCTGCTGTTTCTGAGCAAGGGTGTCCATCACGCTTTCCTCCCTGGCCTGGAGCCTGGAGTTTCCATTTCATTCAGCCCAGAGCCTGGCTGCTCAGCCCAGCCCTGGCCTCCCTGTTCTCCCTGAGACGCACTGGGAGCAAGGAGCCCGGGGTGGGGAGATGCCACTGGACCTCCAGCCAGCACCGCCCTAACATCCCTTCTGCCCCTGGCCATCCCTCAGGGCTCGGCTGACACCCCCCAGGCAGCCTGGCTGTGTGAGCGGGCAGCTTCCAGAGCGGCCCTCGGGCCGGTGCCCCACTCACGCGTGCTTCCTCACCAGCAGCACCCAGGGCAGGATGGCAGCCACCACGGACACCACGGCAATGAGGACGATGAGCAGTAGGGCCTGGAAGCGGCTGCAGAACGACCGGGTGGAGCTGGGCACCGGGGAGGCCTCCAAGAGCTCGGCCAGGCTGCGCCCGGGCAGGATGCTGTCCTGCTTCCCCAGGGGTATCCCATGGCTGCTGATGAGGAAGATCTGCGGCTCCCGGAGCAGGCCGGGCGGCGGGTCCAAGGGCACGACCAGGGTCTGAGAGCTCTTGTCCAGCTTGGAGGGCCAGCAGGAGCTCTTCTTGTCGAGGAAGGTGACGTAGCGGCAGACGGGGCAGACGACGGTCCTCTGGACCTGCCCGTCCACACGCGTGGAGAGGAGGTACTTGACCAGGCAGTCATGGCAGAACATGTGGCCACAGCTCAGCGTCCGGCTGGCGCCCTCCATTTCGCGGAACTTCTCGTAGCACACGGGGCACTCGCCGCCCAAGCTTTCCTTGCTCTCCCCCTCGGACATGGCCGCACGGGAGAGCAGGGCCCTGGCTGTGGGCGGGAAGGGCCAGAGCATCAGCGCCTTTCCCTCCTTCGCTCCCCTGCCGGACCCCTCCGGGCCTCCCGGCACCCCGCTGCCTCCGCCCCCTCCTCCCCGGTCCTCTCCCGCTGCTCCTCCTCCAGGGTCTACCGGAAGTAACCCCGGACCCGCCGGAAGCGATGAGGGGCCGCTTCCGGAAGGGGGATTGGGAGACAAATAACGAGAGCTCCCAGCCACGCTGGGCTCTGGAAGGAGGTGGGTGGCGGGGGAAGGTGTACCCTCCCACCTCCAGCCCGACGGGCACTCGCTGTGAGGTCACCGCCTCCCGCTTCCTGGTTCCAGGCCCGAAGTGGAGGCCGGAGGACCCATTTCCCAGGGGAAGCAGGTGGCTAAGCGGTTGCACCCGCGGCCTCAGTCCAGGCCTCAGTGTGGGCGTGTGCCCAGAGTGGCCGTTTTCCAGAACAGCCTCTGCTGCTGCTGCGTTTCCCCGCTTGGGCTGGCCGACCCACTGGGTTGTGCGCAGCCCCTGCGCCGCATTCCTGTGTGCCACGTGTGGCTGTAAAGCAACGAGGGGTTTGAAAATGAAACTCCAAACTTACACATCCAAATGACGGCTGGCCGGCCGCGCGGTCACGTCAGGGAGCTGTGGGCTCCTTCCTTTGCCCGTCACGGCTCACTCATCCTTCAGACTCTTCCCGGAGGCCTTCCCGAGGCTGCGAGAGAACCTTCTGATTAACCTCTGTGAGGGCAGATTTTCATCCTTCGAGGATACGTCTGGTATTTGGAAATGGCCAAAAGTCACCGGGTGCCCATTCTGGTGAGAAAGCAAATGAGTACTCAAGTGGCATGAGATTGTTTTAAATCAAAGATAAGGAGTCACCATGATGCAACAGGTGGGTTTCTAACATTATCAGAGAGCTAAAGAGAGGCTCCAGCGATGCTGTCAGCAACGGCAACATTGTTGGATTTAGTCCAGTTTCCCAAGGTGTGAACCTTGATGGGAAACACCTCTTTGGGTATGTGATGTGGTCCAAGTGTTCTCATTATGTTCTCATTATGCAACGTGTCCCCAGTATCACAGCTGTGTCATCTAAACTCCTCTAGAACAGCCTCTTCCTGTTATTGATATATCAGTGATGTAGACAGAAGACCCCTGGACACACTGACAACTAGAGCTGTGTGGCAGCCCCCAGATCTGAGAGATGACGTAGTGAGAACAAGGTTAGTTACTAGGAAGGACAAACTAGAGTTGGTTTAATCACAAATCTTTTGGAATCTCTCCCCGCTCCTGGCTTGGTTCCAAGTCCATTTTGCCAAGTTGAAAACTTGGTCCCATAACCAAGAAAGAGCAAAAATATGTAGAGGGAGGGGACTGGGGACCCTGGTGGCAACACCAAAGCCTTTGCAGGGGTTTTCAGGCTTTGGTCTCTGAAGTGGTCAGTGTGGCTTCCAGGCTGGGATGAGGGTTCAAGTGCTCAGACTCTGAAGCTGGCTTCAAATCCTTGATATACCCAAGGATATATCTGTATAACCTGTCTGAGCCTCGATTTCCCATCTCTAAGGTGGGGTTGATGATAATCGTACCACCTTCCTCTCAGCGTTGTCCAGAGTATTAAGTGAGGTAGCATGAGTGAAGGGTCTGGCTCGCAGTAAGTGCTCAATAAACGGTAGGTGTCGTTGTTAAGGCCGCCGAGCCCTTTCCCCTCCTGACATCTGCCTTCCGGCCTTCCCTCTCCTCCCCAGATGTTCCTTATTACATAAGTGACTAAAGAATATCACACCCCTGACAGAGGGCAGCTCCCATTAAATTAGAATAACTGAACAGGATGACAATAGATTAGGTAAGTGATGGGCAATAGATCATTAAGATGGTGATTCCAGAGTTTCTCAGACTTTTTACTTTTTTGTTTCATAACACACTTGCGAGTGTCTAAACTGGGGTTATTCTCAGGATGACCTTGATTTTCTTAAGCCGACCAACTGCTAACATGTCCCTCTGCATCTCATTATTCCCCACAGGCATATGGTGGCAATTCTATCCATCCAATTATTAAACAAATATTTATTGACCGCTTGCTGCGGGCTAGGTACTGAGCCAGGCATTGGAGATATGCAGTGATCAGGAAAGCCCTTCATGGGGCTTCCCTGGTGGTGCAGTGGTTGAGAGTCCGCCTGCCAATGCAGGGGACACGGGTTTGTGCCCCGGTGCAGGAAGGTCCCACATGCCACGGAGCGTCTGGGCCCGTGAGCCATGGCCGCTGAGCCTGCATGTCCGGAGACTGTGCTCCGCAACGGGAGAGGCCATAGCAGTGAGAGGCCCGCGTACCGCAAAAAAAAAAAAAAAAAAAGAAAAAAAAAGAAAGCCCTTCATGAAACTTTAGAGCCTAGGGGACATTTATAAGTTTTCTTGAAAAAAGATTTTTTTAAAAGGAGGGATGATCAATCGCTTAAGTTGTTTGGGTAACTAAGAAGTAAGTTATCAAGACAGGCAAGAGAAGTAAAGCAGGGACTTCCCTGGTGGCACAGTGGTTGAGAGTCCGCCTGCCAATACAGGGGACACGGGTTCGAGCCCTGGTCTGGGAAGATCCTACATGCCGCGGAGCAACTAAACCCGTGCGCCAGAACTAGTGAGCCTGTGCTCTAGAGCCTGCAAGCCACAACTACTGAAGCCCGCGTGCCTAGAGCCCGTGCTCTGCAACAAGAGAAGCCGACGCTCTCTACAATGAGAGAAAGCCCACGTGCAGCAACGAGGACCCAACACAGCCAAAAATAAATAAATAAATAAATAAATTTTAAAAAGGAGAAGTAAAGCAGTGAGATAAGAGAATGCTGGGGGAAGAAAGGACTTCTGAGGCCATTTAGGAAAATCTAGTTTTATAGGTGAGCAGACCCGGGTCCAGAGATGGGGAAGTGACTTGTCTGAGGTCACCTGGGAAGGAGAATGGAGAGGGAGATGGGAGAGAGAGAGAGATATTTCATAGATAGTATAGAAAACATTAGAATCAGTTGATAGATTGGGTGGGTGAGTAGATATTAGCCAAATCAGGAAGCACTTTCCTCCTTGGGATGAGAAGGGGAGCAGGGAGGACTGAGTTGGAGGAAAAATTAAAAGGATGCAGGGGATGCAAAAGACATCCCAGGTCCCCACTGGTGGCTTCTCTGTGCAGTCCCTTCCCCATCGTGTGCTTCGGGAGAGGCATGTCACTCACGTCTGGACAATGCCACCCGCCCTCCATCCCCACTTTCTCACCTCCCTTTCTCAGTCTCCCTGATGCCTCCCTCCTTGCATCCCTCCCTTTCTCTTAATTCCATTTCATTCTCCATCCTTGAGTTCCTCTTATGGGCCTGACTCTGTCTCGAGTGCTGGGGCAGGGGAGAGGGCAGCAGAAGAAATGCAAGGAATAATGCTCTGATTTGGGCACAAACTAGCTAAATAACAGTGCAAGACATTATCTACCAAAGGCATCCCCGTTGGTGCTTCAGGAAATTTCGGGGAAGGAGGGCTGAAAAGTCTTCCTAGGTGAGATGGGACCAGTGTTGAGCTAATAAATAATTATAACAGCGACTATTTATTGAACACTAGTTATGTGCTTAGCATTTTGCATGCCTTCCTCATTTCATCATGACAGCGACTCTGGGAGGGGGATATTATTTCCATTTTACAGTTGAGGAACGGCGAGGCTTAAGTAACTTGTTCAAAGTCAGGCTGCTAGTCCAGGGCAGACCCAGGATTCTGGGCCACGTCAGTCTGGTTACGTGGCCCATGCTGCGTACCACCCTCCTGTAGTGAGGGTTCGGATGCCTCCGT
This sequence comes from Delphinus delphis, assembly GCF_949987515.2. NCBI lineage: Eukaryota > Metazoa > Chordata > Mammalia > Artiodactyla > Delphinidae > Delphinus > Delphinus delphis. Next base: position 51,477,454 of record NC_082701.1, read on the forward strand.
GGAGGGCGTTCCAGACCTTGATCCAAGGAGTAGGTGAAGAATCGAGAGCAAGGTGGCAGAATTGGAGGTCCCAGCCCTCACAGAACGTTTCTCTACAGAAACACTGGTCTAACAAACATGCAGGGGTGAGCGTACCTCACGAGAGCTCCAGAGTCCAGTTGTATGTGTTAAATATGTACAGCTTGTTGTGTGTCAATCATACCTCGGCAAAGGTTTTTTTTTTTTTTTTTAAGGAATGGATGAAGCCTGGATGGGAAAGTGACTCCCCAAACTTCCCTCCTCAGAGTGATTGTAAACGGGGCTGCCCCTCCAGCCGCCTGGGAGGCAGGGGAGGACGAGGGCCAGCGCAGGGGGAGCCGTCCTCATGAAGCCCCAGTGCCTAGTTTCACCCACAGCAGCCCACCTCGAGGACTGGAGGGGGGTGTCACCAGCCCAGACGATCCCCGCCCCCCACCTTGGGACAGTGAGCCTGTGAGGCAGAGTGAGACTTGTGGGCACCGGGTTTCCCTCCTGGATTCCCAAGGCAAGGCTTTGTTGACCACTTCCTCACCCCTAGACACCATACACACACACACACACACACACACACACACACACACACACACACACACACACTATCTCTCTCTCTCTCTCTCTCTCTCTCTCTCTCACCCTGGCATCACTCCAATGTCAGTGCAGAGCCCTGCCAAGCTCTGACTGGATCCCACTCCTTCCCTGCCCCCAGCCCGGACCCCAGACTCACTTTGGCTGGGACCAGGGCGAGCAGCATCTGCCTCTCCACCCGGGGCCTCCACGGAGCAGGTCTGAGGCACCCAGAGGTGCTGGGCGGGCGGCACGTCCTCCTGCCGCTGTCACTGTGACAGCCGCTGCCTCCAAGGCATTTCCTAGTGACTGAGCAGGTCGGGAGGACAGCACGGGGAAGTGAATGTCAGCCAACCCGTTTGAGGCTGGGAGGCTCCTGGCGTTGCCCAGGGGTTTGGCCCCTGCTGGAGTCAGGTGATGTCGATGAGGATGCTAGGCGAGGAGGGGCCCCTGCCTAAGGAGGAGCCCAGGGATGGGTGCTGGAGACAAGCAGAGGGTCTCACGATGGAGGCGGTGATCCAGGACCTCTTTGACTGAGGCTCCCCAGAGATAGGTCTCCGCAGCCCAACAATAAAAGTCATACAGCCCTTCAGCCTCCTGGATCCATTTCCGCGATCCTCCCCTAGCCCCCTGCTCCCCTGCCATGAGAGGGTGAAGGGGTCAGTAATGCTTTGCCACCCAAAGTCATACACAAATATTTGGGTGATGTGCTTATGTACATTTGTCCTTCATCTCACACTCAAAGGGGCTCAGAGCTCCAAAGACCAAACACCATGCAGATAAAGAAGGAGGCAGAGTAAAACAAAGAAAGTAGGGCTTCCCTGGTGGTGCAGTTGTTAAGAATCTGTCTGCCAATACAGGGGACGTGGGTTCGAGTCCTGGTCTGGGAAGAACCCACATATGGCGGAGCAACTAAGCCCGTGCGCCACAACTACTGAGCCCGAGTGCCACAACTGCTGAAGCCCGCGTGCCTAGAGCCCCTGCTCTGCAATAAGAGAAGCCACCAATGAAAAGCATGGGCACTGCAGCTCGTTGCTTAGCCTGCATGCAGCAGCAAAGACCCAACACAGCCAAAAAAAAAAATAAATTTATTTAAAAAAAAAACCCAATAAAGTAGAAATGCACACCTGCATGGAAGGAAGTCCCTGATATCACATGAAACAGTAAGTTTCAGGACAGTCTCTGTGATTCTGTTTATGGAAATGATGATGATATATTATCATTTTTATAGAGGAAAAATCTGGAAGATACCTCCAACTTGATAGTTTTATCTCTGGAGGAACTTTTTTTTTTTCTTATTTATTTTGACTGCTAGGGGTCTTAGTTGCAGCATGCAGGATCTTTAGTTTTGGCATGCAGGATCTAGTTCCCTGAACAGGGATCAAACCCGGGCCCCCTGCATTGGGAGCACAGAGTCTTAACCACTGGACCGCCAGGGGAGTCCCTGGAGGACCTTTCTGACTTATACATTCCTGTTATATTTGAATGTATGTTTCTTTCAAGATCAGGAAAAAATAATCAAGAATAAGGCAGGGACTTCCATGGCGGTCCAGTGGTTAAGACTGTGCTTCCATTGCAGGGGCACAGGTGCGATCCCTGGTCAGGGAACTAAGGTCCCACATGCCGTGTGGCGAGGCCTAAAAAAAAAGAATAAGGCAGGAGTCCTTGAGAAATTGGTTTTCTTCTGACAAAGGAGGTTCCTGGATCCAAGGCACAGCCAAGCATGAGTGTGACCCCCCCAGGGCACCCCATGATGGCCCCTCCCTCACCCAACCAACCCTGGCCTGGCTCCATGGCCACCTTGAGGCTGGGGTGGGGGAGGACGGTCAGGGCGTCGCACCTGGTCACCTCGCCCACGGACGCTGTACCAGCTGTCACGACGGTCTCTCACGTTCTTTCCCCAGAAACTGGCTGTGAGGAGACCCAGGCAGGCCTAAATTTAGCAAATAGAAATGCAGACTGGGGACTTCCCTGGCGGTCCAGTAGTTAGGACTCCGTGCTTTCACTGCTGAGGGCCTGGGTTCAATCCCTGGTTGGGGAACTAAGATCCCACAAAAGCTGCGTGGCTCAGCTCCCCCCCACCAAAAAAGCAGACAGCCCAGATGAGTTTGTATTTCAGATAAACAAGTTTTAGTATAAGGGTGCTCAATGCAATATTTGGGACCTACTCATGGGTAATGGGGATCGACTGTATGGTGACAGACGGAAACTAAACTTTTTTAAAAATTTATTTATTTATTTATTTATGGCTGTGCTGAGTCTTTGTTTCTGTGCGAGGGCTTTCTCTAGTTGCGGCGAGCAGGGGCCATTCTTCATCACGGTGCGCGGGCCTCTCACTATCGCGGCTTCTCTTGTTGCGGAGCACAGGCTCCAGACGCGCAGGCTCAGTAGTTGTGGCTCACGGGCCCAGTTGCTCCGCAGCATGTGGGATCCTCCCGGCCCAGGGCTTGAACCCGTGTCCCCTGCATTGGCAGACAGATTCTCAACCACTGTGCCACCAGGGAAGCCCCAGATGGAAACTAAACTTATGGTGGTGAGCACGCTGGAGTGCATACAGAAGTAGAAATAAAATGTTGTATGCATGAAACTTACATTATAAACCAAAAAAAAAATTAATACTTAGGCTCTATTTATACTAATAAATTATCCATTGCTTATCTAAAACTCAAATTTCAGCAGGCATCCTATATTTCATTTTGCAACTCTAGTCCCAGAGGGCTGGCCAAATCTTTCTCCTTTTATCAGTACCTCCAGGGGCACCTTCAGCAGTGTGGCTTCTGACTCTGCCAGGGCTTCCTGGGGGTCCCTGAAAAGAAGCCCCAAATACCCAGCATCAAGGCTGTGTGTGTCCCCCAGGGAGGGGACTGAGCCAGGCCAGGCTGTCCTTAGACTCAGACTAATGCAGCAGTCCCCAACCTGTTTGGCACCAGGGACCGGTTTTGTGGAAGGCAGTTTTTCCGCGGACAGGAGGGCGAGGGGGTGTTCAGGCGGTAATGCCAGCAATGGGGAGTGGCAGATGAAGCTTTGCTCGCTCACCGGCCGCTCACCTCCTGCTGTGCGGCCGGGTTCCTAACAGGCCGGTACTGGTCCATGGCCCGGGGGTTGGGGACCCCTGGTCTAATGTGAAGTGGTGATAGTGGAAAATCTTTTCCACTGGTCCTGCCCTGCCATGAAGCTTGACTTTGAGGATTACTTTGAATATATAAGTATTTATTATCATAGTCTGTCATGGTTTTGTGTTCCAAAATAAGAATTCCACTTTAAAAATCATAGCTATATATGTATGTATAGGTATGCGTACACACACACACACACACACAAACACCCCTTACCTGAGAGAGTAAGTATATCAGCTGGGGAAACCTTAGCTTGAATTTATTTATCAGGTTGCCTCTAGCCATCTAGCAAGGTCCTAACAGAGTAGGACATAGGACAGTTTTTAAAAAAATATATTTATATATTATTTATTTTGTCTGTGCCGGGTCTTAGTTGTGGCATGCAGACTTCTTAGTTGTGGCATGCGGGCTTCTTAGTTGCCTATGGGATAGCCTTAGCATCACATATTATGGGGTGGTGCCCCCTCATTTTTGACCCCCAAGGAGCCCTTCTGCACATGTGCAATGTTTCCCTTGCTCCAAGGATGGGAAACGTATGACCTCTTGATCTTTTAACAGAGTTCAGTCCCACTCCGTCCCTGCCATAAAAATGTCCAATGTCTGGTTATTTACCCTATTTCTGTTGCTGGTTTTTATATCGAGGTGCAGATCTCGAAATATAGACAGGAGTCCGGTCATAAATATGTAGTCCTGGAGCTCGTTTGTCTCTTGCTTCAGGAAATGTAAACAGGGGGCTGGTAATGAATGTCCCGCCTGGAGCCCATCTTCTTCTCACCCCAGGAAGTGTAAACAGGAGGCTAGTTGTAAATGTCTGACCTGGAGCCCATCTGTCTCCTGCCTCAATCAGGGAAATGCAAATCACGTGTCAAGTGCCCACCCCTGCATCCAGTTGCAGGGGCCCTGCTTGGTTCCAGCCAGCTCAGAGGCTGTTTTGGGATTTCAGTTCATTCACACCCCTGAAAAATCTCACTCTGTCTTACCTGTTCCCTTTGTCCCCTGGGCTCTCTCCCCATTATTACATAGCCTGGGGCTGCTGGTAGCACAGGGGAGACCTGGGGCCTTTGAACAGAACACAGGCCCTGCCAGGGCACCTGGCTTGGTAGGCAGACAAGGGCTGCTCTCATTCCCAACTCGCCCCCCTTGGCCCTCAGCCCCCTCAGTCCAACCTGCAGCCCAGCACACAGCAGCCAAAGAGCATCTTCACAGATGTTACCCTGCATCCCTCTCCTCCCTCTGAAGACTTCCATGGCTCCCCACTGCCCTCAGTACAAAGCCCACCCCCTCAGCCGGCACATGAGGGCCTCACTGCCTTTCCCAGACTGTCTCTGGACATCCTCTTGCCCTTGGCTGTCTCATGCCACACAGAGTGGCCAAAGTGCTGGCTTTTAGTTTAGATACCTTGAAGGCCTCAGGCTTCTGGGGCTCTGTGATTTTTTTTTTTAATGCCTTTAAAAAATTTTTTTTTTCCTGGCTGGAATGCCTTTCTACCTCATCACCTCCCCTCTGGCATCTTTAACTTTTAAGACCTTGTAGGAGGGGATCCTAACTCATCTCTGTCCATTTTTGTGGGCCTGGTGTCTATCAATAGTGCTCAATAAATCAATGTGGTTTTTTTTGTTTGTTTGTTTTGTTTTTTTCCTTTGGGCCGCATCAGGCAGCACGCAGGATCTTAGCTCCCCGACCAGGGATTGAACCCAGGCTCTCCTCAGTGAAAGCTCGGGGTCCTAACCACTGGACCGCCAGGGAAGTCCCTATCAATGTTTGTTAAATTAATAAAGGTGACCTCTGAAGCCTAGCTCACGTGTATGGGGTGTGCGTGTGTGGAGGGGTGGCGCACAAGAGAAGTTTGGACAATGCATTCTCCCAAAGTCATTCTCCTTTCTATTCTAGACGCCTTTGGAATCCATACCAAGATTCCCCCCTCAAAGTCATAGTGGACTGAAAACCTCAGGTCTGGCTGGAGACAGGAGGATGCGCCCACCACCGGGGTAGAGCCTTACTCAGCCACTGTACACCAGTGTTGTTTTAGAAAAAGCATGATCTTGGACAGGTTCTCCAGGAGGTGAGTCTGGGGAGAGGAGGGAAGATGGGCCGGGGAAGAGGGAGGGACTTGTGACGGAATCTGGGGCTTTTAAAGGAGGCATCGCCCCGGGGAAATCTTAATTTAGTGGTTTGTCATGGTAATTTTTGCCACATCTAAGTACGCTTGTTTACTTGATTTTTCTTTAAACAACAGCAACAAAAACCTACCCTCTCTCATTCTGAGCATCCATTCTGTGAAATCACAGGTCTGATGCTCTAATTATATTCTTTTTTTTTTTGGCTGTATGCGGGCCTCTCACTGTTGTGGCCTCTCCTGTTGCGGAGCACAGGCTCCAGACGCGCAGGCTCGGCGGCCATGGCTCACGGGCCCAGCCGCTCTGCGGCATGTGGGATCCTCCCGGACCGGGGCACGAACCCGTGTCCCCTGCATCGGCAGGCGGACTCTCAACAACTGCGCCACCAGGGAAGCCCCTAATTATATTCTTAATAAACAGCAAAATGAATACATACTGTTAAGTAAAAAAAAAAAAAGTTTCTCTTGTGTACCACCGGAAGTCGTGGCGCGCACGGGCCTTGGCGCACGCTGATCTGAGACGTACGATTGGGGGATGATGACCCCCAAGGTCCGGAGCCACAGCGGCTGGGGATCTCAGAGCCGAAAGAGGCCACTTCAGGATTTTTCAAGGCTGAGCCCGAGGCTGGCTTTCAATGCTTGAGAGCCCATTGGACGGGAAGCCACAGAGTGGGGTCAACCGAAGGAATCCTGAGAAAAGGAGAAAAATAGCTTGGACTTGCGAATGAAACTGGCAAGGACGGACGGTCACCCGAGGGTGAGGGCTGCGGGAGGAGACAGAGGGCAGCAGGGGTGGGGTACTGGGAGAGCAGGAAGGCTGAGTCACGCCGCAGCCGCGCACGAGCCGCCGTGGGCTGCGTCCTGCAACTCACCTGGTCTGCGTGCGCCCCGCCCCACGCCCTCCCACCGTCGTAAAACACACAGACCCCAAATCGCCAACTGCAGGGGGCCGAGATGCTCTGAGACAGGTGGGGGAAGGGAAGCTAAAGAGCGGGGAAGCCCAGAGATTTGCTCGCTGGGCGGTATGTGGAAGGGAAACCTCTCCCCACTTCCTGGGGGTGGTGGCAGCTGCAGAAGAAAGACTGCTTGAAATCAGTCTTTGTTGGAGGATTTTCTGAGTCTTCACTCTTCATCCCAGAACTGAAAGCCTCCCTGACAGCTGAGAGGCCTCAATGCTTGAGACAGGTAAGACCAGGGTCAGGGACAGAGTCAGGAGTGAAAAAAATTTTTTGTATTTTTTCTGATTATAAAAATAGCATTCGTGAAAACGAAATGAAAAATTCGTTGAAAAAAAGTGGAAATTTCATACAAGCACACGTGAAAAGGAAAATCATAAGCTCTATACCACCTCCACACATAACTATTATAACTATTTTGGTGTTTATTCTTCCAGCCCCTCTATATATTATTATATATGTATATATATATATATATAATGCTAAAGATAATTATATATTATATAATATATAATTATAATATGTGATGATTTAAAAATAAGTGGGATCACACTGAATAAATACTTTCAGGATCTGATTTTTTTCAATTGTTATCTTGTGATCCCCAATAAATTTTCTTTTACACCCTCATTTTTATTTTTATTTATTTTATTATTATTATTTTTTGGCCACACCCTGCAGCTTGCGTATCCCAGCTCCCCCACCAGGGATTGAATCTGTGCCCCCTGCAGTGGAAGGGAAGCTCAGAGTCCTAACCATTGGACTACCAGGGTACTCCCATACACTCTCATTTTTTAAAAAAATTTATTCATTTTATTTATTTATTTTTGGCTGTGTTGGGTCTTCGTTGCTGCGCATGGGCTTTCTCTAGCTGCGGCGAGTGGTGGCTGCTCTCCGTTGCGTTGTGTGGGTTTCTCATTGTGGTGGCTTCTCTTGCTGCGGAGCATGGGCTCTAGGCCTGTGACTTCAGTAGTTGTGGTGCGTGGGCTCAGTAGTTGTGCCTTGTGGGTTCTAGAGCGCAAGCTCAGCAGTTGTGGCACATGGGCCTAGTTACTTCGCAGCATGTGGGATCTTCCTGGACCAGGGATCGAACCCGTGTCCCCTGCGTTAGCAGGCAGATTGTTAACCCCTGCGCCACCAGGGAAGTCCCCAGAATTATCTTTTTAAAAAATGTACATTAGTTGAGTTTTGCTTCTGGTCATGACAGAGTGGCTTGTATCAGGCTAGGATTCCTTTAGAAAACAATGTAAAAATTAGATTCCCCCTCACCCCCCCCCACACTCACAGCTGTTTTAAGGCTTTAAGAGTAGCCAAAGTGGGCAGAACTTAAGTAACCAGGATCCTGTACAGAAGGAAAACCCTTTGAAGTGAGGGAGATCATCTCCACTGCTTTCCTTAAGGAAATTCCTTACAGTAATTTGCTGATTTGCTTGGGAGGCATTGAGGCTGAGCAGAAAATGGTGGCCTAAAGTTTTGGCATTATCACAAGGCTCAGGAGTTCAGGAGCTGACAAGAAAGAGGGACCTGAGAAACACTTTAGGGTTTCAGCTGAGACCCCTGAAGGGCTATGATCTAGGAGCAAGGGCAATCCAGAAACATACCAGCCCATACAAAGCCAGGAACATCTCAGTTCCTGATTGTATTAAATGATTTAACCCTACTCTAACTGCCTGGAAACAACAACAAAAAAAACCCCACAAACAACAACAACAACAAAACCACCCCCCAAAACAAAAGAAAAACCCCAGAAATTTCCATCTCTTCTGGAGAAATAACATAATCCAGAGCCTCTATGGTTTTTCATTCTACACAGCATCCAACATTTAACAAAAGTTAACATATATACTAAGAGACAAGACCAAATGAACAAAAACCAAGAGAAAAAAATAAATAGTAGACCTGAAGGAGAAAAAGATATTGGTATTATTGTACATGGACTCTAATACATTCAAGAAAGTAGATGGAGAACTAGAAACAATATTTTTAAAAGAACCAAGTGGAAACTCTAGAATTGAAAAATACAATTACTTAAAAACAGAAAAAAAAAAACCCAAACCAAAACAAAAAAACTCTATAGTTGGGTTTAACAGCAGTTTTTTGTTTGTTTGCTTGTTTGTTTTGGGGCCACACTGGGAGGCTTGTGGGATCTTAGTTCCCTGACCAGGGACTGAACCCAGGCCACAGCAGTGAAAGTGATGAGTCCTAACCACTGGACCGACTGCCAGGGAATTCCCAACAGTCGGTTAGATATAACAGAAGACAGGATTAGTAAACTGAAAGACAAGTGGGTAGAAAATATTCAGTCTGAAGCATGGAAGTGGGATAAAAAAGATGGAAAATACAGAAAAGAGCATAAGAGAGTATGGAATATGATGTAAAGGTCTAAATACATTTAATTGGATTCAGGGAGAGTGAGTGAGTCGTTCTGAAGCAATAGGTGAAGAGTTACTGATTACAAATTTTACAGTATTAGTGAAAGACATTAAAACACAGATTCAAGAAACTACAAATCTGAAGCAAAATAAACACAAAAAATCCCTACCTGGGCAAACTAGTAAAACTTCTGAAAACCAAAGTCAAAGATTATTTTAAAAAATTGACTGAGGGCTTCCCTGGTGGCACAGTGGTTAAGAATCCACCTGCCAATGCAGGGGACACGGGTTTGAGCCCTGGTCCGGGAAGACCCCACATGCTGCTGAGCAACTAAGCCCATGCACCACAACTACTGAGCCTGCACTCTAGAGCCCGTGAGCCACAACTACTGAAGCCCATGTGCCTAGAGCCTGTCGTCCACAATGAGAAGCCACGGCAATGAGAAGCCCACGAACCACATTGAAGAGTGGCCCCTGCTTGCTGCAACTAGAGAAAGCCCGTGTACAGCAACAAAGACCCAAAGCAGCCAAAATAAATAAATAAATAAATAAAAGACCTTAATTAATTAAAAAAAAAAGAAGTTGGAACAAAGAGGTTTACAAACGAAAACAGAGACTTCATTGCCAAGAGAGCTGAACTAAAAGTACTACTAAAGAACATTCTTTAGGCAGAATGAAAGTGACCCCAATGGAAGCAAAGACATGCAGGAATGAATGAATGACAAGAGGGAAATGTGTGGGAAAAATACATGAATATTGACTGTATAGAATAATAATATTGATAATATCTTAAGGTTAAAAATGCATGAAAAATTAAAATACTTGACAATAATAGCCAAAAAGCAGGAGGAGGATATATGGAGTTAAATCAATCTAAGATTCTTGCATTAGCTGGGGAGTGGGATTGCTTGATAACCATTAAAATAATAGTGAAAGGGCTTCCCTGGTGGTGCAGTGGTTGAGAGTCCGCCTGCCGATGCAGGGGACACGGGTTTGTTCCCCGGTCCGGGAAGATCCCACATGCCGTGGAGCGGCTGGGCCGGTGAGCCATGGCCGCTGAGCCTGCGCGTCTGCAACGGGAGAGGCCACAACAGTGAGAGGCCCGCGTACCGCAAAAAAAAAAAAAAAAAAAAAAGAAGGTAAGCAAGGTTTAAAATAGGGACATTTCTTAAAAATGTCTTTGACTAATTATATTTCTTCTGCTATGCGCTTACCTGTATCTTTTGCCCTGTATACTATTCGAATGCTTTCCTTCTGCTATTGATTTTAGATGGATTTAAATATAGATAAGTAGAAATATGTCCATGTGAATGTTGCAAATACTTTCTTATAGGGATCAGTTTTAAATCTTTATGCCTAGGTTGTAACACTAAGGGCGTGGTTTCACCACTTGCTTTGATGTTAGTGAAAAGAGAAATGGTCAGGTCTTAGGCTTTACACCCCTAATCAATTGAACTGAACTGAGGTCAAGGGAGCAAGCAAACCTGAGGTGCTGCATTCTTGTCATTTAGAGAGTATGGAGTTATCTGAACCAGTGATAGGAATAACGAATGGTGAATGTTGAAGTCTAAAGAAGGAAGAGAAATAAACCGGGCTGGGAAAAACTACAAAAATCCCCAAGAGAAGGCTCAGCCGCCGCACACAGGTAGCTGCCGCTGTGGGAGGGGATGCCAGGAGCAGAGACGTGTGATGCATAGCTAATCATGACCAGCAGGTGGCGCTCTAAAGCCGTCCGATTGCTCTCCAGAGTTCCAGAGTTGAGATTTTGCTTGAGCACCTAGAAAGTGGAAACTGAGGCCCCGGGAGCTTCGGACCCCTAATTTTTGGCTCTGTGATCTAGAGCAGCGGTCCCCAACCTTTTTGGCACCGGGGATGGGTTTCTGTGGAAGACAATTTTTCCACGGACGGGGGTAGGGGCGTGGTTCAGGCGGTAATGCGAGCCACGGGGAGCCATGAGGAGCAGCAGATGAAGCTTCGCGGGCGAGCCCGCCGCTCACTGCTCACCTCCGGCTGTGCGGCCCGGTACCGTCCACGGCCTGGGGGTTGGGGAGCCGTGCTCTAGAGGCAAAATCCCCAACATCTAGAGCCCTGTGGGGTTCTTTTTTTTTTTTTTTGAGGTACGCGGGCCTCTCATTGTCGTGGCCTCTCCCGTTGCGGAGCACAAGCTCCGGACGCGCAAGCTCAGCGGCCATGGCTCACGGGCCCAGCCGCTCCGCGGCATGTGGGATCTTCCCGGACCAGGACACGAACCCGTGTCCCCTGCATTGTCAGGCGGACTCTCAACCACCGCGCCACCAGAGAAGCCCAACCCCGTGGGGTTCTTTTTCTATGCTTGCTTTGCCTGTGGGCGCCTGAATTCCATCATCTCTTCAGTTCAGTGGCTCAAACCTTGATGAGCAAACCGATCACCTGGTTCTCTTGTGAAAATGCAAATTCTAATTCAATCGGACTGGGGTGGGGCCTGAGGTTCTGCGTTTCTAACTAGCTCCCTGGTGATGACTCACACTCAGTAGTTCCGAAACTTAGAACATGCTGACTCTAAGGTCCTTTCTCTGTGATGTGGGAGGTGGGAGAGTTTGCAGCTTCCTGGAGTAAAATCCCTGGAGTAAAATCTGAAATGTCTACAAGTCAAAGTTGGGCCAGCTGCGTGACCTCTTGGGGTCTCAGTTTCCTCATCTGTAAAATGGGAATGGTGACGGCCTTTACTTAGAGAGTTATTTGAAGGTTAAAGCAGGATATTGTATGTAAAACACCACAGTGCCTGGCGCCTAGTAAGCCTCAACAAGGCTTGGGGTTACACTATGAGAAGTATGGAGACGGGCAGCCCTGGTGGGGTGGTACCTTGGAGGGAGCAAGAGGTGAGGGGCAATCCTTAAGAAGGTGCCATCTTAGCTATCAAGATATCTGTCATCTGAAAGAAAGGGGACCTTTTTGTCATCTGGCTGAGGACAGAGAGCCAGGAGGAGAGCAGGTCTCCTGATCAGGTTGTAAACGTAAGGCTGCTTTTGAGGGAGATTTAAGTAGGCTGCAGGCTACGCGGGCTTCCTTCGGGAGATGGGGGCGGGATGGGAAGCAGTAGTTCCAGGCAGCTTGAACTGCAGCTTTCATCACACTCCCCCATTTCACATCTTTAGGGGCTTTAGGGGTTGTGAGAAGAGCTAAGAGGAGCCAGGGATCGCCCTGGTCCTGCCCTCCTGCAAGGCTCTGCTACAGCCTGCAAAACCATTGCTATGGCGACCTCAGCCCAGATGCCGGAGTTTACCAAAACGCTTTAAATAGGGCGGTGTTTCCATAGCATCTTTTTTTCTTTTTATAAATTTATTTATTTATTTTTGGCTGCATTGGGTCTTCGTTGCTGTGCGCATCTTTATCTAGTTGCAGCGAGCGGAGGCTACTCTTCGTTGTGGTGCATGGGCTTCTCATTGCAGTGGCCTCTCTTGTTGCGGACCACAGGCTCCAGCCTCGTTAGCTTCAGTAGTCGTGGCATGTGGGCTCAGTAGTTGTGGTGCAAGGGCTTAGTTGCTACACAGCATGTGGGATCTTCCCGGACCAGGGCTTGAAGCCAGGTCACCTGCATTGGCAGGCGGATTCTTAACCACTGTGCCACCTGGGAAGCCCCATAGCATCTTTTTTTTGCCCTGAAGTTATGTATTTTAACAGCTTTACGTGTAATGTTCATATATAAAAAACTTTAAGTGCTTTCCTCCAATTAAAAATGTCTAAAGAATTCAAAAATAAGGCATTCAATATTTGAAAAAAGTACAGATTTACAAAATGTGCAGATTGTGTCATGAAAACTCCACACTAACATTATACACTTGGAGAAAATACAAGCAGGATATATTACACCTTCATGTAAGCAACAACTTAGTTCACACCATGCAATAAAAAGTACATTAATCAAGATACACTAGCTTTTGTAGATTCTAAACTGAAGGACTTTTTTTTCCTGTAGAATCCTTAAAACCTGAGGCACTTAAAATTTGTTAGCCTTTCTACTGCGAGGTAAATTACACACAACAATGATGAAAAAGATGAACAGACCAGTTGTGTATTGTGAATCATTCCAGCTTTGTTCAATAATGGCCGAAACCCTTTTCTCATCTCCTCGTTTGTTTTCCTGATAAAGCTGTGCTGCCTGCCTATTGGCTGGACTATTTGGATTCGGTTCATCCAGCAGGGACTGAATTGATGTTAAGAGAGAAGCTACTTCATATATTGGACTCCACTGATCCTGAAGGATATCTAAACATGTGCTACCATCAGCATACACATTCGGATGAAGCATTTTGGATAAAAACCTGACAGCTGGCAGTATATTTGGATACTCTTCAGAAAATTCTGTTACTGGTTTAAAAGTACCATCTTCAAAGGATGTCCCTTCTGGTCCAAATATAACTGCATTCCAGTGCATGATGTTGTTTTCAGATGGTGTGCCACTGACACCCACAGGTGGATCCTCTTGCAATCACTTGAAATCCCGCATAAGCCTCCTCCAGGGCGGGTCGGCATGCTCCCCAGCTGCCCGCAGTCAGTCTGAAAGCCCCATAGCATCTTAAAGGTCCATGAACATTTATGGACTAACTTCCAGTGCTCTGCTGGATGTTCCTGGGGATACAGAGACAAAGCCATGCAGCCCTTTCCCTCTCTGGGTGACCTTGGGGAGGTAAACATCACCGTGGGAAGGAATGATCAGTGAAGGGCCTCAGTAGCAGTTCTTAGCAATGGTGCTTGTCCTACGTGGTGGGACTTAATGACACACGGGACCTGCAGCCGCTGTGGAGGTGAGAGGTGTTTGGGGTGACTCTTCAGACCAGGATGGTCTGACCTGATAAAGACTAAAGGAGTGGGTCAGATTTGGAGAGGCAGAAAGGAGGGGGGATGCCACAACCCACTAAAGGGACTAATTGGATGTATATGAAGCCAATTACACACGTTATCTCATTTAAGCCCAAACAATAGTGTGAGGTCAGTACGGCATTTCATTTTGGGAAAATGCGGGGACGCACGGCAACCCGTTCAAGGTCTCGCCGCTAAAAGTGGTAAGTGGAGGCTATCTGACTTCAAGTTCTTTCTTTTAAGTACCACATGTGTGCTGTGCCAGGCTCTGTGCATCTCTTCTTCCCCTCGCCTTTCCCCTCAAATACAGGACCGGAGACATACATGCATATAGTGGACATGGGGAAGCTTGAAGTTCCGGCTAAAGAGTTAGGGCTTGAATTTGTTTTTTTCCCTTCCCCAGCCCTGAAGTCTTGTTCAACAACAGCTGAGCGATGAGGCTGGCAGGGTTGCCTCACTTCTAGAAGGCCGGCCCCAGCCTTCCTGGCCTGAACCCACTTCCTGTCCTTGTGCCTCTTTTGTCAGAAGGTGATTCTCACACTTCCTGTTGATTTCTATTTTGTTTCAGCGGCTTCAGCTCCGGCTGCTTTGTGCTGCTGTTGATCTCATCAGAGAGGGCTGGGACACGGGACCAGGTACGTTGGGATGGTGGGGAGTTGGGGGGTCAGCTTGGACAAGGTCTGGGCCAGGTGAGGGCCAGCTGGCAACACGCCAGAGTTGGGGTGGGGGGCTCCTGGTGGACCCTCTCTGTCCATGTGGTCAGGGGACTGTCAGAGGCTGAGGTCAGTTTGTGAAGTTGGCTGTGTCTCTGTGTTTGGGGGTGATACCAGGGGTTGGCTTTGGTGGTTTCCTGAAATCCCATCACCTTGATTTGGTTGTATATTACCTGAGCTGCCCAGGTAGCATTTTTCTGGGTTGCAGAGAGACCTCCTTGGGTTCAGACAGGTTTATCTGAGGTTGACTGAGACGCAGCCGGTGTGCTGCTTGCAATTTTGCCAGGCTGACCAAGTTGGGGCTTGTGATTAAGTCTTGGCTTCTTGCCTTATTTATGGGCAAGTCACTTTCCTGTGAACCTGTTTTCTGGTCGACACAGTTGTAAAATGTCTCTGCTTTGTGGGATGTTTGTGATGCTTGAGCAGGACAATGATTGTGAAAGTGTTTTGTAAACTATAAGACGGCATTCTCAGGGTTAGAGGTTACTTTTATTTCATTTTCTTTGTTTTTAAAAATAAATTTATTTATTTGTTTATTTTTGGCTGCGTTGGGTCTTCGTTGCTGCACGGGCTTTCTCTAGTTGCGGCGAGTGGGGGCTACTCTTCGTTGCGGTGCGCGGGCTTCTCTTTGCTGTGGCTTCTCTTGTTGCGGAGCACGGGCTCTAGGCGCGCAGGCTTCAGTAGTTGTGGCTTGCAGGCTCTAGCGCGCAGGCTCACTAGTTGCGGAGCACGGGCTTAGTTGCTCCGTGGCATGTGGGATCTTCCCAGACCATGGCTCGAACCCGTGTCACCTGCGTTAGCAGGCAGATTCTTAACCACTGCGCCACCAGGGAAGTCCCAAGCCATCTCGTTCTGTTGAGAAAGACTCTCTGATCTCCTGCCTGGAGGGTAGAATCCAGGCTGCCAGCATTCTTGGAGGGTCAGTAGGGGAGGGAATTTGGGGGTCTCATCGTTTGATATGAAGCCTTTGAAGAATCCTCCCTCCCTTTATCCCACTTCCCTTTCTAGTGTAGTGACAGCCTTGCCCTCTGGTGTGCCCAGTGTCCCTAGTTCTGGAGCTTCTCTGGTTTAGTTTCTCCAGAGGAGAAGCCTTCTCCTCCTGCTGGGCAGAGGGAGAGCTAAATGCCTTGGCTGGTCAGTTACCTGGGCTGTGAAGTCTGAGTGCTTTGTAAACACACTGTGCTTTCAACAGCATTCCTGTTTTTGGCTCCACCCCACCCCGTCTTCTGACATAGCTGGTACTTCCAATTCCTGGGCCTTTCTGCGGTTCAGAGGCACACCCTGCTTGCTTCTGGTTGGCATTCAGTTTCCAGCCTTCTCTGATGCAGTCCATCAGCTGCCATTCACCATTCTGCTTGCTGTCTTCCAAGTCTGTTGACGTCTGCTCTCCCGTACTCTGTCCTGATGGGTTTCTACCTTTTAAAATTTGTCCTGGGCTTCCCTGGTGGCGCAGTGGTTGAGAGTCCGCCTGCCGATGCAGGCGACACAGGTTCGTGCCCCGGTCCGGGAAAATCCCACATGCCGCGGAGCAGCTGGGCCCGCGAGCCATGGCCGCTGAGCCTGTGTGTCCGGAGCCTGTGCTCCGCAACAGGAGAGGCCCGCGTACCGCAGGAAAAAAAAAAAAAAAAAAAATTTGTCCTGTCTTTTTTGTGATGTTTCAGGAGGAAGTGGAGATACTTGTATTCAATCCATTGTGGTAACTGCTATAGCCGTAGCATTTTCACTTGGACCAGTGTTGTCTGAGAGTGTTGGCTTCCTCACACTATTGCCAGAACTGGGTATTATCATTTGTTTTATTTTTTTAAATTTTATTTTTATTATTCGTATTTCTTCAGTGAACCACTTATTTATGTTCATTGCTCATCTTTCTACTGGAGTAGGATAATTGTTAAATTGTTAACATATGGCCAGCTCAGGAAAGAGGTTTGTGGTCGATCCCTTATTTTCTTGTATATGTGATCTCAGAGCATAGGCTTCAGAAAACAGCAGTTCTTAATGACTATGTCAAGAATTTGATGAATTTTTTTCTCCCTTGGATTATAAAAGTAATCTGTGTTCACTGTAGGAAATTTGGAAAATACAGATAAACACAAAAAAGAAAATATAAATCGCCTAGAGATAGCCACCAGTTATAAATATATCCTTCCAGTCTTTTTTTCCTGTGGGTATATACTTATAAAAGTGGAGTCATTTTATTTTGTATTCATGCTTTCGACTTACTAATCATAATTTGTTCTCATATTATTACACAGTGTTCTATTACATTATTCGTGGCTACCTGGTATTCCATTGTGTGGATATATGATCATTGATTCAGTCAATTCCCTTTGATGGACATTTAGGGTCTTACTGGGTTAAAATTTGCATTAACAATTTCCTCTTTTGGTCATGTCCCCATATAATCTTGTTTTCCACTGTGTATCTGCTTAGCAATTTCTTTTTTTGGGGGAAAGGATGAAGGTAAACATTAATCCTTTTCTGGTTAAATTATTACTCATTCCAAATTATACAGACTCAGGGAGATTTTTCTAGCACTTTTTTTTTCTGTGGGTCAGAGGGAGAGATGGAGAAGGGTCACTCTGGGATTCTCATTAGATTCCTCCACAGCTTTCAATTAGAGAGAAAATGATGAGGGGCAAAAGCACCAGGGAGGAGAGATGTATGCAATAATGAGAAAAAAGAAGCTGACCAGGCAGGCATCTGAAAAAAATCATCCAAGAAATAATAGCTTAAGAGAGAGAAAACCTGAAAGAACAAACTGGTCTGAGAGTTGAAGACCTGAATTTTTTCCCTGAGTCTGTCATTAAACTGTGTGTCCTTGGGCAGGTTGCTCAACCTCTCTGGTTTCCTCATTGGCATTCCTCATCTCAGGTAGCTTTCTAAGTTCTCTTTTACCTTCTGAGGTTCTATGAATATAGACTTTGTCACACTAGCTGTGTGATTCTGGACAAGTTGCTTAACTTCTCTGAGACATGGTGTTCTCAGCTGTAAAGCGGGAACACTAATAGCTACTTCATAGGGTTGTTGTAAATGGATGTGTGTAAAGCACTTATCACAGGACCTGTCCCAGATGAAGTATCCAATAAATGAAAGCTTTTTAAAAATTTTTTAATAGATATTTATTGGAGTATAATTGCTTCGCAATACTGTGTTAGTTTCTGTTGCACAACAAAGCGAATCAGCCATATGCATACACACGTCCCCATATCCCCTCCCTCTTGAGCCTCCCTCCCACCCTCCCTATCCCACCCCTCTAGGTCATCGCATATCACTGAGCCGATCTCCCTGTGCTATGCTGCTGCTTCCCACCAGCCAGCTATTTTACATTCGGTAGTGTATATACGTTGATGCTACTCTCATTTCGCCCCAGCTTCCCCCTCCTACCCCATGTCCTCAAGTCCAGTCTCTATGTCTACCTCTTTATTCCTGCCCTGCAAAAGGTACTAGGTTTATCAGTACCTTTTTTTTTTTTTAGATTCCATATATATGTGTTAGCATACGGTATGTTTTTCTCATTCTGACTTACTTCACTCTGTATGACAGACTCTAGGTCCATCCACCTCATTACAAATAACTCAATTTCGTTTCTGAAAGCTATTTTTATTGCATGCCAGTTGTTATGTAAAAGGAGGGCAATTATATCATCCCACACCCTGTGTATTGGAAAGGAACTCTGTCTTCTTAAAAGCTGTTTCCAGGTTCAGTCAGCAGCTGGGACACATGCCAAGGGGCACAGTACAAAATCACCACTGGCCTCGGATCTCCCTTTGCAGTGCATTCCTCCCTGGGACCTGGATGCTGTCCAGATGTGGGTCAAGTAAACACCCTCTGCTCAACACAGATAAATAGGATGCGTGGATGTTGGTCCATAGGGGAAGCAATAGGGAACCCCACTTTCCAAATATAAAATACCCGGAAATGTAGCCGAAGGGGAACTGAGCCCTAAATGATATGAATCACCAACGCGAGATGCTATTTAGAAAACGCTGACATCCTTTCAAGCTGTGATTAATGAGCACGGAGACAGGAGGAAGAAGTCGAGGGTGTAGCTGCAGTTTTGCTGTTCGCTGCTGTGCCTTCTTGGATAAATTACCCTATTCTGTAAAATCAGGAGGCTGGTTCTATTTTTTTTCCCCAAAGGACAGTCTGTGTACTACTGGTGGCACGCACAGTGATGTTATGTGGTGCAGAGATGAACATTTGACATTTTTTTTAAACTTTCTATTTTGTATTGGAGTATAGTTGATCAATGTTGTGATATTTTCAGGTGTACAGACATCTTTCTTAATGTGTATATATATATATATATATATTAAAATTTTTATTGGAGTATAGTTGATTTACAATGTTGTGTTAGTTTCAGGTATACAGCAAAGTGGATCTGTCATACATATACACGTATCCACTCGTTTTTAGGTTCTTTTCCCATATAGGCCATTACAGAATATTGAGTAGAGTTCCTTGTGCTGTACATAGGTCCTTGAACATTTGACATCTTAATAGTCATGTATTTAACTTATGAAATAGTAGGGAAAATACGACTAGCAATCAATTCTATAATTTCATAGATATGATTGTTTTTTTAAAAAAAAATTTATTTGGGCTGCACCAGGTCTTAGTTCTGGCATGCGAGATAATTGTTGCGGCATATGGGATCTTTTTTTAGCTGTGGTATGTGGCATCTTTTAGTTGTAGCACATGGACTCTTAGTTCCGGCATGTGGGATCTTGTTCTCCGATCTCCTGCTTGGAGGGTACAGGCTGTTGGCATTCTGGGAGACCATCAGGGAAGGAAGCTGGGGTCTCATTTGATATTCAGCCTTTGAAGTATTCCCCCTTCCTCTCCGGCTTCCCCCCTCTTTTTTTCTAAACATTTATTTATTATTTATAATATTTGGCTGTGCCAGGTCTTAGTCGAGCATGGCATGCGAGATCTTCGCGTGGGATCTTCGTTGCCGTGTGCGGGATCTTTAGGTCCCTGACCAGGGATCACACCCAGGCCCCCTGCATTAGGAGCACGGAGTCTTAACCATTGGACCACCAGGGAAGTCCCCCGCTTCCCTTTATATTGTATTGATTCAGCCTTGCTCTCCCGTATGCTCAGTGTCCCAGGTCTGGAGCGTCTCTGTTAGTTTCCCCAGGGAATAAACTTCCTCCTCTTCCCCCTGCTGGGCTGGATTATCTGGGTGGGCCCAACGTAATCAGAAAGGTCCTTATAAGAGGGAGGCAGGAGTCAGAGAAGGCAATGTGATAACAGAAACAGCCACTGGAGTGATGCGGTCATGAGCTCAGGAACGCTGTGGCCCCTAGAAGCTGCAAGTGGCAAGGAACTGGTTCTCCCTGGAAACTCCAGAAGGAACCAGGCCTGCCAATACCTTTATTTTAGTCCCATAAGTCTCATTTTGGAATCTGACCTCCAGAACCATAAGAGAATCAATTTGAGTTGTTTTTAAGCGTTAAGCTTGTGGTAATTTGTTACAGCAGCTTCAGGAAATGAAAACACCAGATGTTAGATGCACTTGAAGGCGGTTTATTCTGCAAGTTCAGCGATCCCGAGGCATAGCAAAGGAACGCTGGCAGGAATGAGACTGTTCTTGGTCACCTACCCCCACCCATCTAGGACGGGGCTGACCCTGCCATCACATTGGGCAAACTGGCCAAGGAGAGGCAGGGTCTAAGCGCCCCGGGAGGGTGCGGGAACTGTTATCATCTGGTCCAACCTGCACATTTTACAGATAAAGAAACTGAGGCTCAGAGAAGGGAAGCAAAATCACCAATGATGGAGCTGATTCTCCAGAGAGGAGCAAACACCTGAATTCCTAAGGTGGAGGTTAGGGAAGACGAGCAGGCGGGACTGGGCTCTCACACCAGGGTGGGGAGCCCTGAGAAGGGGTGGTGCCTGCACCTTTGGCTCGAGGTGGAGGGTGGATCTTGCCACCCTTTGATCACCTCCTCTGTGTGTCTGGGCCTCTTGCTTTATATCTTTTTTTTTTTAAATTTATTTTTGGCTGTGTTGAGTCTTCGTTGCTGCGCAGGGGCTTTTTGTAATTGCGGCGAGCAGGGGCTACTCTTCGTTGCCGTGCGCGGGCTTCTCATGGCTATGGCTTCTCTTGTTGTGGAACACGGGCTCTAGGCGCGTGGGCTTCAGTAGTTGTAGCGCGCAGGCTCAGTAGTTGTGGCGCACGGGCTTAGTTGCTCCGAGGCATGTGGGATCTTTCCGGACCAGAGCTCAAACCCGTGTCCCCTGCATTGGCAGGCGGATTCTTAACCACTGCGCCACCAGGGAAGTCCTGTGCTTCCTCGAATATCTTTTTATCAGGGTTTTAACAACCATCCTGTCAACAGAAGACTTTCGAAAATGGTTGAAACAGCAACATGCTTGAAGAAAGGGCTCCTCTGCTCCCTGCTTATCCTGCCCCCAGCACTTTAATTAATGTCTTCTCTTCTGCCTGGACTGCATCCCTCCAAAGGGATGCTTCTTTTCTTTTTATAGAAGGGACATTTCTACTGTGATTAACAGCAAACCTAGGATGTTTTATTTCTGTATTTCAGCATTTATTTCTGCATTTCAGCATTTATGAATCAAAATTGGCTTCTGTGGCCAGGACTCTCCTGAGTAAAGCCCTTTCTCCTAATTTTGAGCAGAAGATATTTTCCATGTAGAGGCCCCCAAAACCCCCTTGTTGCAATTTTCAAAGTGGACATCAAGGCCTGTGTTGTTACTGTACAGGAATAGATGAAAACTAGCGTGAAATTGCCTCAGGTCCCATGGACTGTCATTTTACCATATTAGGTTATAATTATAAATGGTCAGGGTATTGATCCCCTTATTTAGACAATGGTCACCAGACAAGTGACCCCTGGAGAAGCAATCCTTACATTCCAGATTACCTATAGTTGACGTCCCAGATGCTTCTATCAAAGTCCCAAATATCATTATGTCGTCAGTTAATGGATGTGTAGAAGATATGACATTTAAAAGATTGTGGGGTGGAAACTTTACACCTGTGGAACCAGCACATATATGTTTACCGGAGAGAATAACATCAGATTGGGCTAACTAGGGAGTCATAGCAGGAGGAATTCTTTGGTTTTTTTGGCCACGGCATGTGGCTCGCGGGATCTTAGTTCCCTGACCAGGGATTGAACCTGCGCCCCTGGCAGTGAAAGTGCAGAGTCCTAACCACTGGACCACCAGGGAAGGGAATGAATTCTTATGATCTGTGCTATAGAATTAGGAGCCCTCCTACTGAAGCTCACCGACACCTGAGTGCCATGTCACTCTTGTCTCTGCTAGAGTGACTTGGCTGAAAGGCTGGATTTTAAAATGGTCCTAAAGCCACAAACTTAGGAAAATCATTTGGAAAGAATTTTGAGGAAATGATCTTGCTTTGTTAAGTTTGGATGCATTCTTTTTTTTAAAAAAACTTAAAAAATTATACAGAAAAGAAACAAAAAAATATTTAATTCTGGTTAAAAATACAGAAAAGAAACAAAAAAGGAAGGACAGATGAGAGAAAATTACCTGTGATCTCACCTTCCATAGATGACCACTGTTAACATCATTTTGGTATCTATCTTTCCAGACATTTTCTAGGTAGAACATATGTATGCATTTGTTTTACAAAAGTGGGATCCTATTATACATATTGTTGAGTTAACTGCTTTATTCATCTGTTTCATTGTTAACATTCTTTCATACCATCATTGTTACCGACTATCTACTATTATATTGTGTGGCTATCACATAATTCCACTTAACGGATCTTTTCGTGTAGGTTGTTTCTAATTTTTTTGCCAAACAGTGCTTTGATGAACATCCTCATGGATAAATCTTTGCACACATCCTTGATAACTTCTCTTGAGGTAAATTCCTAGGAGAGGCTAGATCGCAAGGGCTGCATATTTGTAAGTTTCTGGCTCACGCCACTAAACTGTCTGCCAGGAAAACTCACACATGGGGCACCCACTTCGCACCGTACATGAGAGTGCTGGTTTCTCTGTGTTCTTGTCTCCACTTTGTAGTCTGATGTTTTAAAAATCTTATATGTTTGTTGGATGAAATATAGAATCCCTTCTTTGCTTTGCTACTTTGAATGGTTTTGATTTGGAGCAAGGTGGAATGTGATATGTTTGTTAGCCCCCTGTGTTTTTCAATTTTGTCAATTGCTCATTTTTTAATAGGGGAGTTTTTTAGTAGAGTTCTAAATGATAAAAGTGCTTTGATGAAAGAAAGAAAAAGGAGAAAGACGGAGCAGCAGAAGAGAGCAACGAAAATAACTCAGAACCTAACATTCTCTGCAAGTTTTTTATTCACTCAACAAATGTTAAGGGCCTACCACACGCCAGGTGCTGCCTTTAATGCCACCCTAAGTATAAAATATTGAAAAGTCCTGGCTCCTTTCCTCCTCAGTACTTATAACTGTCTGACATGCTAATGTTTCTTTATCTGTTTTCGGTTTCCATTCTTTCCCTTCTTTTCTGTAAGCTTGTTTTGTTGCCTGCCCTATCTTTGGGGCCTAGAACAGTGCCAGGCACTCAATTATATTTGTTTGATGGTTGAATTCATGATCTTTCATTCCTGGTAACTTTGACTCATTGGTTTACTGGTAATGGGAGTTTGGCTGAAATTGCCTGGTGACAGTCAGCTCAGGTTGGTAAGAAACATTCCATTTCTTCTAAGCCCTGTCATTTCATTAGGATGGTTTGGGAGTAGGCAAAACTGCTGCCACCTCGTCTGTGCAAAGATGAATGAGCAGATGCCGCTTTTGTCTGGGGACAGTTACACTGTTTATGTAGGTGTGATGTCAGCAGCCCTTGGGGTTGCCAGGTGTTAACCAAATTAGCAGTGTTGTGCCATCCTATCCTGTGGATGTGGCTGTCACTCTGGGGTGTGGGTAGTGACCATGAAGGGGCTGGGGTGGGGGCCAGGGCTGACAGTGAAGACCGAAGCTTGGGGGAGTGGAGGCCCTGAAGCCAGGAAGCCCACGAGGCTGCAGACAGCTCCAGAACAGGAGGAAGTCCACAGTTCAGGTAGGCTTCTGGGGAAGAAATGGGGAAGCTCCGAGAGATTCCTGGGGGCACGGCAGGATATCCGGGTCCATCGATAGGGGAAAGAGACTCTGGCAACCTCAGTTTGCCCCCCAGATGAGGACGAGGGCCCTTTCTTTCCTGCTACCAGTAACCAGGGCAGGACGCTGGCGGGAAGGCCTGTTGTTGCAGGCTTTACCTAAATTGTCCTCATTTTTCTCACCTGCAAGAGCCACTTGTCAGCGAGCTACACCTGGAGGCCCTCAGAGGGCGAAGCATCCTGCCAGGGCCAGAAGCAGGCCGCATTTTCAGACACCACAGAAAGGGAAGGAAGAGCAAGGAGATTTGGAACCTAAAACCCCTCATGACAAAGTCATCATACCCACTTCCTGCCTTTCTGTTGACTTACAGCCAACTGGAGTTTGAAATTTAGGGGACAAATTCTATGGAAGAGCTGAGGTTTGGGAGCCCGAGTTGCTTTGGGTAGTTGGTGAGCACTGTTTGCTCAAGAAGCTACCGAAGATGCGATAAAGGCAACAAATGGAAGTTCCTTTTCCCTTCGGTACAGGGATGCCCTAGGCTGAGCTCTTGATGGCTGGCTGGGTCAAGGGTTAGGGACCCACCAGAAGTGGGCATTAAAAAAAAATTTATTTTATTGAAGTATAGTTGATTTACAGTGTTGTGTTAATTTCTACTGTACAGAAAAGTGATTCAGTTGTGTATATATACACACACACATTCTTTTTCATATTCTTCATGAAACCATATGGTTTATCACAGGATATTGAATACAGTTCCCTGTGCTATACAATAGAACCTTGTTGTTAATCCATTCTGTGTGTAATAGTTTGCATCTGCTAATGCCAAACACGCAATCCTCCCTCCCCCTTGGCAACCACAAGTCTCTTCTGTGTTTCTGTTTCATAGATAAGTTCATTTGTGTCATATTTTAGATTCCACATATAAGTGATATATGATATTTGTCTTTCTCTTTCTGACTTACTTCACTTAGTATGACAACGTCTAGGTCCATCCATGTTGCTGCAAATGGCATTATTTCCTTCTTTTTATGGCTGAGTAATATTCCATTGTATATGTATAGATTATATATACTTCATCTTCTTTATCCTTTCATCTGCTGATGGACATTTAGCTTTCCATGTCTTGGCTAGTGTGAGTAGTGCTGCTATGAACACAGGGGTGCACAGGAGTGGACATTTTTGAATCAGCCATGACCTGGTTATCATTCCTTATCTTGGAAGGGGAAATTTACCATCTGGTTGAAGGCTCTGGCATTCTGTAGACCACCTAGCAAGTCATTCATTCAACCAATACTTACTGAGTGGCCACTCTCTGCCAGGCACTATGATGGAAAGTAAGATAAACTTCTCTATTTAAGGCACCTGCACATATTTGTACGTTCTTAATTTCACATCTCTGTTGCCCTTTATTTTAAGGGCCTTGACAGTTTTACATAGAAGAATCCCCTAAGCATTAAGCCCTATTTTCCCTCAGGCAGCAGTCCCTGCCACACCTTATCCTCTTATCCTAGTGTGTTTCTTTATAGTACTTGTCATGACCTGACAGAAATAAATTTGTCTATTTGCTTACTGTCTTCTCCATTAGAATATGAGCTCCATGGGGGTGGGGTGTGCTTTTTATACTTATATGGTTGAAGCCCCAGGGCCTAGAACAGAACAAGCACTATAAACCCATAGCTGATGAGTGAAAGACTTTATCAAATCACTTCTCACCTCAAGGTCCAAGTGTATAGTTTTTTTAAATAAAAAAAAAAAACCTAGTAGTTATTGTAAATTACAAAAGCAAAAGATGTTGCTTTGGAGATTGTGGATGCTATAGACTGAGTTTTTTTAGTATTTATTTATTTATTTATTTATGCCTGCATTGGGTTTTTGTTGCTGTGCACAGGCTTTCTCTAGTTGCGGCAAGAAGGGGCTACTCTTCGTTGCGGTGTGTGGGCTTCTCATTGCAGTGGCTTCTCTTGTTGCGGAGCACAGCTCCTAGGTGCACAGGCTTCAGTAGTTGTGGCATGCGAGCTCAGTAGTTGTGGTGCACAGGCTTAGTTGCTCCGTGGCCTGTGGGATCTTCCCGGACCAGGGCTCCAACCCATGTCCCCTGCGATGGCAGGCGGATTCTTAACCACTTTGCCACCAGGGAAGTCCCTATAGACTGAGTTTTAAGTTTGGGGCTAGAGAAAAGTCATAATTGCTCATGATATAAATCCCAGTTCCTTTGTAACCTAGCATCACCTAAGTTCAGCCTTTCAGACCAGTGAAAATCTCTCTATATGGTAATTTTTCTCAGAATGTGGGGCATTTTCCAGAAAGTGCTGTCAGTCTTGTATTTGGAGTTATTGCCACCAAACCATTGATTCATTTGCTCACCTGCTGCACTGTGTGGCTTGCAGGATCTTAGTTCCCCAATCAGGGATCGAACCCAGGCTCTGGCAGTGAAAGCGCCGAGTCCTAACCATTGCACTGCCAGGGAATTCCCTCTGTGACTTTCACTGAAGTATGTTAAATGAGTGTTTGCCAAGTGCCTGTTGCTGGCAGATACTAGGACAATCAACATTATTCCTGTGCTCAGTGAGCTTTGGTTCCTTGGGGGAGGTCAGACACCTCCATGACCAAAAGGCCGTGTTCAGTAAGTCTTCTGTGAACTATGCAGGGTTCTACATAGTTCCTTCCTCCTGAGAGGCTTTAGGTATCAGGGAAGGCTTCCTGGAAGAGGTAGCAATGAGTGAGACTTCAAAAGGCAGAGAAGAATGCAGGCTGGCCCTAGGGAGCAGCTGTAGCACATCGGGCAGTGGAAGTCAATAAAAGGCCCAGAGAGGAAGGGAATTGTCCATTTGGGGTACACAGTGGAGGGTCTGATTAGACCCAGCTAGGTAAACTGCAGGACGGAGACAGGAGAAGTGGGTTGGAGTTGCTTTGGGAGGCCCTTGAAGGCCAGACTTCGTAGTGTGTATTTTATCACAAAAGCAGTAGGACGCCAAAACAAGTTTTGTTGCCCTTGATGCTCTGTACACAGTGGGATTTTAGAAGGGTTATTCTGATGGTGGTGTGCACTGCAGGGCTGGAACAAGAAATTTGAGGGAGAGAAGTTCAGGATGAGGGAGAGAAGATCAGGAAGGGATACTTTGGACTGGGGAGATTCAGGGGCAGAAGACTGGAAATGTATTTGAGAGTTTATGAAGGGAAAGTCTTTCAGATTACATTTCACGTGAGTGAAGTGAAAGCTGGGGAAGGGGATGATGAAGGGTGAGTTGACGAGGCTTTTGTGCCTTCCTGACTAGGGGAGTAATGACACCATTGACAGAAACGTGAAACCCTTTCTGGAAATTTCAGCTGTGGCAAATGGAGAATCTCTTTGAGGTTTAGACACAAAGAGCTGGAGGTGGTGATGGGAATCTCGTGGATGTATCCAGCAGGCCATCAGTAACTAGCGGGCGTCTGGGAGTCCCTTGCCCAGCTTGATTGATGCCCCTATAGCTTAGCAGAAAACAGTTGGCCAAAGAGATATGGAGATCAGACTGAATCAAACCTTTGAGGTGTCTGCTCCCCTGATTCACTAGCTTCTTCACATGCCCCATCTCAGAGTTTTCACGGCAGGCCTGTGTGCACCGCATCCCCTTTTGTGAGTGTGTGAAGTGGCTGGAGTCCACATTCTCATTGGCTGGAGTCTGTGTTAGTGTCCAGACCTCTCCTAAGGCAGCTGGTCAACCCCTCCTCTTCCAGCGTTGGAACCTGGCCTCTGTTTCCCGGGTCTCAGAGTTTGTGGTAGGGAAGATGGGATGCTCTCAGGGACTGTGACGTTTGACCACCTTGGCTTGATCCAAGAAACACCTTGGATTGGGACCCATGCCTCAGCAAACCCCTTCCTAATGGTTTATGAAGGCAGAGGGTGGGGCAACCTTCACTCACCTTTCTACCTTCACAAAGCTGATTGTAACTTCTGTTCCCCTTAGAGGCTGCCTTCCATCTTTACCTCCACTTTATTTCTCTGGGATGGACAAACTGGAAGCAGGGAGTGGGAGAAACTTTGGAGAAAACTCAACCAACACAGAGGAGGGAGATCAGTACAGGGCTTTGATACCTCTGAGAGCCCTGCCAAGCAAAGGCCATTCATTAAGATGGGGCCAACACACCAGTCCTGACAAATACCAGCTCTGGTCCAGGCTGGGTGGGAGGGGTGGTGGCCTGGAAGATGATGCCCACATTTTCTGCAGGGCCTGGCCTGCCATTAGGTGACTCAGTGTGTTTCCCAGGACTTGGCAGGGACCAGAGCTGCAGCCTTTATTTGCTCTTGGGGTGGGACTGTTCCTTCTTGGCACCAGATGTACAGGAAGGCCTCCCTGCTCATCACCTCTGGGGCTCTGCTTTCCTGGCTGAAGCTGTGCCCTGATGGATGAGGTCACAGGCTTCCATGATGTCCCAGGTCACTGGGCTTGCACTAAGACCTGCTTGGGTTTAAACCTCAGCTCCCCGAGCCTCAGTTTTCCAGTATATAAAATGCATGTAATAATTTTAGCCTCCCAAGCTGCTTGTGAGGAAATGTATGTAAAGCTCTTAGCACAGGGCTCTAGCCCAATAAGTAGTCGTTATTAATAAGTGGCCTCTGACGTTGCGGAGCACAGGCTCTGGACGCGCAGGCTCAGCGGCCATGGCTCACGGGCCCAGCCGCTCCGTGGCATGTGGGATCTTCCCGGACCGGGGCCCGAACCCGTGTCCCCTGCATCGGCAGGCGGACTCTCGACCACTGCGCCACCAGCGAAGCCCATCCCCTTTCTTGAGTGGCAGTAGAGTAGTGGTTAATAGTGTGGTTTCTTGAGCTAGATAATCCAGACTAGGTGGGTTTGAACCTTGAGTCCTCTTTTTTCTAGTTAAGTGACCTTGGGCAACCTCATCTTACTGGGTCTTGGTCTCCTCTTTGGTAGACTGGGAATAATAACAGCACCTATCTCATGGGGTCATTGTGAGAATTAAATTATGCAAACCAAGCACTTAGCACAATTGCCAGTACATACAACAAAAGTGAACTACTCATTATTATTATTATCATGATCTTTTCAGAGTCTAGTTCGAGGTGCCATCCTTCCCACAATCCCATTAATTGCTTCTTAGATTTTCATTGATTTGGACACCTCTTAGGATCTATCTTGCACTGCTCCTGTTTATGTCCATGCCCTCAAAAATATAACTGGACCTCCCAGGCTCACCTTGTTCTCACCTTGAGACCTTACACATCACTGTGTCCTCACAAACCCAATCCCAAGAGCACTGACATCAGAGAGAATTATGTTATACATTACACAGCAAAAGTTCCGAAAATTGTTTTAAAAACAGCTCTATTTCTTCAAGTTTTCACTCCCTAAGCAGTTGCCCATCCTCCTCTATCTCAGCCAGTTCACCCCGCCCCCCCTTCTCCAAGTCTTCTGGAGGGGAATATGTATAAATAAAACGGATTCCATTAGTTGGGGGCCCAAGGGAATGAAAACACATACATACGCATATTTACATGAATAAATATACGCTTAGATATATAAAATATACAAGTGGAAATATTTATATTCCCTCGGTCCCCTCAACGAGTCCAATCATTCATTCAGCAAATATGTGAGTTCCCACTTTGTGCCTGGGACCAAGCTATCTGCTGGGATAAAAAAGGAATGAGGCTCCGGTTCTCATGGAACTTACATTTTTACTAGAGGAAGACAAGAAGTAGTATAAAATTTCAGCTAGTGGGAATGCCGTAGAAACAACAGAGGTGTTCGTGAGAGGGAGTGACGAGGGGGCTAGAATACGCCTGAATTGGGTGGTCGAGGTGGACTCGGAGGTGAAATCCGAGCCGAGGTTCTTCTTATAAACTGGAACACTGAAACAGACACTTGGAGGACTTGATGGCTGAAAACCGGGAGGCAGTTGTCATCCACGGTGATGCCACCTTCCCGAACGTAGAGCCTTTTTGGGGAACCACGAAGGTCGCAAACGATACGCAGTGGGGCCCGGAACACCGGCGCAGAAGGCCGCCGCCAGCTTGACGTCAGCGCGCCGGGCCCGGGGCGGCCCGGCCCCCCGTGACACCATTCTCGCCACAGCCCCGCCCAGGCCGCCCCGCGCTCGAGCGCATGCTCAGAGCCCCGCCCCCGTGCGTCACAGAATGGCCTCGGATACCCAGGCAGCCTCTGACGTGTCGGGGAGGAGGCGGGCGCGGAGGTGCGCGGAGTGGAGCTCAAGGCTGCGGAGGGGAGAGGAGCTGAGCGGCTGGGCGGGCCTGGCCAGGCCAGCGGAGAGGAGACTGCGGTCGAGCGGTGGCGAATATGCGCTTTTGACATATTGGAGGTGAGCCTGTGGTGCGGGGCAGCTCCCGAGGGTGCCGCGCCGAGTCGGCGGTGCCGAGGCCTGTCCCCGGGGAGCCTGCCAGCCCGGGGGCTGTGTCCGAGGCCCCGCTGGGCCGGGCCCGGGTTCCGGGGCGACCAGTCCGGCGGTAACTGTTCCAACCGCTCTTAACTGCCCCCTCCCGCCCTGGTCCGAGGTGTGGCCCACCGGGGCGCCTGGAATGGAGCGAGCCGGGCGGTCTCCCTAGGCTGTGCCCGTGTCCGCGGGTGGGGTGAGGGATGGCGGGGACGAAGGCCGGGACGTGGCACCATGGGCCCGGGCGCTGGTGGCGCAAGGAGCGGCTCCGTTGGAGGTGGTGGCGGCAGCTTAGCCATCCTCCTCCACCGCCCCTCCCCCATCCCTTCAGCCTGGGGGGGGGGTGGTTCGGAGCCGGGTTGGATTTAGAACTCCCCGCGGGAGAGAAGCGAGGGGCCAGAGCGGAAGCAGCCCACCTTGGGCTCCGGTGGCATTCCCGTGACTGCCTGTCCCAAACTGCTCATCACCCCTCTTGGAGTTCAGAAGAGTGTCACCAAACGGGTTCGGGTTGCTTGTGCTGGCCTTTCTTTTTTTTTTGTTGGTAAGCAACGAAGTAATCCTTTACGTTTTGCCAAGGAACTGAGGGTTCTTTCACTCCTGATAATTTTGTTACATTTCTGTAGCGCCTTTACTCGTTTCAGAATACTCTCGCTATCTCCTTTGAACCTCATCACCTGGTTAGTGGCTGTGCCTGATTCTCTTCTCGCCATTTGACGGATGGGGAAATTGAGACCAGATGGGGTGGGGGCTTAAGTGATTTCTACTGTGGATTCTACCAGCCGGTGAGGGGCTTCGCTTGGTCCAGGATTTACATCTCCCGGCTTGGAGTTCTGGTTTCTTTTTGTGGGATTTTTATACCCTTCTCAGCTAGAAAGCAAAGTAGAAAGTTTGCCAAAAATATACCAGAAGCTAGTAGGAGATGTGTTCGAATGTTTTTGAGCAGACCTACCTAGGATAAGAACTGCTACTCATTTGTGAGAGAAATCCTACACTGGTACTTGGTCATGGTTGCTGGCTAATTATTTTGTCTGATAAATTGTGCTGCTTTTAATCCATTTATGAAACAGGGTAATGGCTTTGCTAAGTCATGAAGTTGGAGGGGGTAAAATGCAGCATTAAGTCATGTGTTGAAGAGAATAAAGGGGAACTAAAATACCTCCTCTGAATCTTTATTAAAGTTATTATTTAAAATCAGAGATCAGAAGGAACAACAACAACAAAAAACCTTTGGTTAGCCCTGGTTGAAGTTGACTGGGTCCAGATAGAAATCTTATGAAGCAGTTGTTTTTTGTTCTGTTTTGGCTTTTTAAATTAAGTAAATTGAAATTGGATGAGGAACACTTAAGTAGAAACCTCAGTAAAAACCTAGATTGCTTTTGTGACATCTCCAAAACTTATTTTTATTCTCATTTTAAGTCATACTGGGATAAATTTGGTCACTAAAGCTTAAAATTACTTCTGACGTAAGTTTCTGAGCACTTCATAAGGTACAAGAAGAAGTTTGATAGGACCAAAGGGGAGACCATATTTATGATTGACTTTGAAAAGGTTAAAATTCTGTATGTGTCACCTTTGGGAGTAGAAGAATTTTGGTAAAAAGGTATCTATTATCTATTGTGAGTTCCAGAAGAACTCTTCCAGTCTCACTAGTCCATTCTACAACTATTAACAAGGAGACAATATCATATGAAATGGATTTTCTTAGCATTGCAGAAAGAATAGTTTCTTTGTAAATATAGCATTTGGGACAGGCAGTTTTATACCCAAATGAGTTGATTTGTCAGTTGCTAGATATCTAAAGGTCACATACAGTATCATAATGCCCCATGTAGAAGTTGTCATACTTCTGGGGTTCACACTCCATCTGTATGGGACAAGGTATTGAGGGAAGATTTGGGTAGTGCGGAAGAGTATATAATTATCTACTTTCATTTCAGCTTCAGAAGATTGTAGATGTGTCATTAAAGCTTTTTCTTTTTTTTGGTAGCAGTATAGTTTTCTGTATTGACTTTCTGTAGTCTAATATCTCCAGTTACATAGTTTCATATAACACAGTGGACACATCCTCCTGCTGTAACTTGAAGCAAAATGAACAGATTGTCTTTATAGCCCCTGAGAAGGTAGCAAATTTTTGTTATTTGTAAAAAAAAAATCCAATTTCTGTAAAGGCTGAGTCTCATGAATAAAATTAGAGTGATAAAGCTGGATAATAACAATTAGGCAGTAGAAATGAGGTATGACCACAAAGAAAGAGCTTTTTGTTTATTTTTTAATCTGGTTCTTCAAGGCTATTCCAGAAGAGGTTTTAGAAATGTTTTCAGTAATGGTGGTATCACTGAAATATGCACATAGCTTCCAGAAGTGATTAATTTTAAGGAATCATTTGTATGTTCTAAATTCTGAAGTACATTTATTTTGTGGTTATACTTCAAAGGTCTGCAACTGAACGACCAGTTTTTAAAAATAATTTAACGACGCAACTAAGACCCGGCGCAACCAAACAAAAAAATGAAATTTATGCTGCGTTTACTGTGCCAGACTCCGTACTAAGTACTTTCAAATGTTAACACACTTAATCTTCATAACAACCCTATTTTAATTATTATCTCCATTTTACAGGTGAGGAAGTGGGTCACTGAGTGGTTAAATAACTTGCCCAAGGTCAACTAGTGAGTAGAGGACTCTGATTCCAACCTGGGCAGTTTGGCTCCAGGATCAGGGCTCTTAACTGCTATGCTGTGCTGCTCCTACCACTTGTTACCCTCTTAAGTGTTTTTAATTGGTTTGTTTGGAAAAGCTGATGGTCATTTTAGTAAAAGGCTTCTGGCATAGATTACTGTTTGAGGGACCAATAAGTGACTTGTAAAAGTAGCCTGTTAATTAGAAAAATTGTAGTCTACGTTCAACTCACATGAGATTCAGTGAGAAAACAGAAGCGAGTGTGAAATAAAAACACATATTAAAATAATTTGGCTAGAATTATTTGATGCTGAGCTAAGTAGTTGGACAAGGAAAATACAAGAAATAGAACTAGATTCTCAAGAAGTTTCACACGAAAGGCTATTTAAAACCTGAGTCGCCAGGGGACACTGATGGAAAAATTGGTAGTTGTATTAAGAATACGGCCCTATTCAAGAACCAAAAAACAGGGACAAATGGACACTTTATAGTATACCCAGAGGTGTAAACAGTGAGATTCCTCAGGGAACACTACTTAGCTAAGCACTCTTCAAAGTAATAACAGCTGTAGGTCCTCTGATACTGTATAAATGGGTCAACAGCAACAATGAAAAACAGCCTCACACAGAAAAGTTTCAAACTGGGCATGTGAACGATAACATTTCTAGATAAAAACAACCCTAACCCTATTTGTAGAAGGGTTGGCTCCACATTCAAATACATTCAAGTAAATGTTAGATGCCAAGGGAGGCATCTAGTAGTCATTATGAACGTCTATAAGGACTTTGGCCCATGGACCAATCGCCAGAATCATCAAATACTGCACAGTAACAGGAGTACTGGAAACTGTAAAAGTATCCTACCTGCGAATAGAATGTTGACATGCTGAAGTAGCATCAGTCACTGAACTCCAGAAAGGCATGTTTGTAATCTAGAGAAGTTCCAAAGCAAGACAACAAAAATATTTAAGGGATCCAGATGGCTGCCAAGTGAATACAAAGCTAAAAGGACAAGAAATATTCACTTTGAGAAGACCAAGGCTGAGAGGTATTATCATCAAAGTCTACAGAATTAGGGCCCAAAAAAGAATACAGACTTGTTTACCAAATCCTAGAATCTTTAAAGGGAGCAACACACTAAACGTAAATTTAAGACCAAATAGTACTGTGTTTTGATTTCTCTGGAGTTTCCAACTTGCTTTTTTTTCTTGTTGACACAAGAGTGATGTCCTTTTATCATAACCTCAGATTTATCCAGCTTCCCAGTCATGGTGTCTGTTATGGGGTTCCTCCTTTTTCCTGGAGCCATCCATCTGGACTGAGTGACTCTCGGGGCGTGATGGACTAGGCTTCATCTTGGGATGTTTCTTCTTTGCAACTGGGTTGGAGCCACTATTTCCTATAGCCTGTGCCATCCAGGTCTTGTTCTCTCTTTTGTAGCCGTCTCAGGAGATGTGTAGGAGGTAACCCTCCTGAGCTCTTGTATGAGAAGAGTTCTCTCATTTCCTGAATTACCTGTTTCCTCTAGGTTCAGTAGGTCCTAGGATTTTCTTACTCATGCTGCTGGCTTTTCTCATTTGTCTGGTGGTTCTTGGTTGTCCATTTATATTTAAGAATTAAGGGCTGGACAGTGATTATTTTAGGTAGCTAGTGTGCAGCGGTTATCGCCGAGGCTCGCCCCAGTAAGTCCCAGCAGCTCCCTATTCTGTGGTGTGGAGCCTATGCTGAGCTTTATAAGTGACTGTGAATGTGGCTTGGCCTGCCTCAGACTGATAATTTTGTCTAGCCGAGAATGATAGGTTTTATAATCTTGATTTAATACATGGTGGTGTGTTGTGAGGTAGAAATAAACTGCCCACACATCTTTTGACTTACACCATTTCTGAAATGGGAATTTCGATATTAATAAAGGAAAGCAGTACTTTGAAAGCAAAGAAGGAATAATAGGAAAAAAAAAGATTATAAGTCAGATTCAAATATTAGACTTCTACGGCGTTCCATGTTCCTGGTGAGGCAGAAGGGATTTATAAGACACAGGTCCTGCCCTTGGAAACTACCTGGAGAGACACAACCTTTCATCGCTCTTCAAATATTGCTCTTTTTTTTTTTTTTTTCGGTATGCGAGCCTCTCACTGTTGTGGCCTCTCCTGTTGCGGAGCACAGGCTCCGGATGCGCAGGCTCAGCGGCCATGGCTCACGGGCCCAGCCGCTCCGCGGCATGTGGGGTCTTCCCGGACCAGAGCACGAACCCACGTCCCCTGCATCGGCAGGCGGACTCTCAACCACTGCGCCACCAGGGTAGCCCCAAATATTTCTTGTTTAAAATAAAGTAGCAGCAGAACTTTGCTTCTTGTGTCCCTTAGATCTTCGTAACATTTTGCAATACCATAATTTATTGATTGTGTATGAGAAACTGAATATTTGAGCTGCACATTGATACATGGTTGCCAGTGTTCCAGTGGCGGATGTGTCTCTCCAGATTTGAGGACCAGCACCCAGGAGCTTCTTTACGGCTGGATTCATAGATTTCAAATGTAATTAACTTTTTTTTTTTTTCTTTGCATTTTGGGAAAATACCTTATGTAGAGCATTCAAGGGACACAATGATTGTTGCCTCACCCTGAGGCGCTTCTCTCTTGTGTCCTGTAATTATATCTTCAGCTGGGTTGTCAAGGAGACTTAGGCAATGAGTCGGAGGGGTTTTTGATGCCATGTGGTGATGCCCTTAACTGCTCTGGATACTCTTCTGAGATACAAATAAACCTCTTGCTACTGGATTAGCCTCATCTTCATTCACACCTTACTACAAATTAAATTACAGTTACAAATAAGATTATCCCTACATCTGGGGAAATTGAATAGGAATTGGGAACTTTGATGAAGAGTTAGGATTATAGAATTAATCAGTATTATTTACTAACCAGTATACATATTTGAAGAAACAAGTCAGCTAGTATAGTCCAAACCCTTATTAGATGAAAAAACTGAGACTTTAAGAGATTAAGCAGATTGCTTAATTGCCATTAAGGAATTTAATGGCAGAGTGGAAACCCTAGAACCCAGTCTCAGCAGGACTCCTAACTGTGGGTTTTACATTTTAGTATGCTGTCATGCTATAACGGTATCTTCAAGAGTAGAAAAACAGACAAAAGTGTGCCAGTGTAGGGGTAATAAGATTAGAGGAGGGTGCATTTGGTGTACTGAATGTTTATCCAGCACTTAACAATGTCTGACACATTGTAGGTGCTCAGTAAACGTCTGTAAGCACTATGTACTTTCTCTGAGCAAAGTGCTGTGCTTAGTGCCAGGAAGAGATGCCACGTATGTCAAGGACCATCTCTTTTCAGAGAACTCTTAGGCTGATTGGTAATTTAAGGTAATTAGAAGATTGACTAATATGCCAAAAGTAATAATAGACGATGTGGTCAGAAAAGACTTGACTAAAACCGTAAGAAGTCACAGTAGGCCGCAAAAGCATCACACTAAATGTATATATTGATAGTTACATTTTATTCAACTAGAAGCCATTCTTGTGTCTCTTTGGTATACCTACCCTCAAGTTGAATTTGTACTGCATTTGTTCTTGTCCATGTCTTTTCCAAACATTCGTGAGTAGTGAGTTCTGCTGGATGAATTCCGTATTCTCTACAACTTCAAGTTTTAATTTACTTTTAAAATTTATTTTTGGCTGCTTTGGGTCTTCATTGCTGTGTGCGGGCTTTCTCTAGTTGTGGCGAAAGGGGGCTACTCCTCGACGCGGTGAGATGGCTTCTCTTGTTGCAGAGCACGGGCTCTAGGCGTGTGGGCTTCAGTAGTTGTGGCACGGGCTCAGTAGTTGTGGCGCACGGGCTCTAGAGCGCAGGCTCAGTAGTTGTGGCACATGGGATTCGTTGCTCCGCGGCATGTGGGATCGGACCAGGGCTCGAACCCGTGTCCCCTGCATTGGCAGGCGGATTCTTAACCACTGCACCACCAGAGAAGTCCCTATTAATTTACTTTTAAGGCTGGCCTTGAATTCTTGCTACCCAGTATGGATTAGGTTGAATCAATTTTGGTTTAATTTAATAAATATTATTGAATATCTGCTATTGTGCAGGCAATGTGCTGGGGTTGAAATCAGTAAGAATAATACACAGCCTAGTAGGGGGAGGTGTAAGCAAATGCATTATTATGTGGTAAATATATGCATGAAAGCATATTCATGGGGGCCAAGAGTTTGGGAGATTTTAGTGCTGTCTGGGTGAGGACAGGAAAAGGTGACAGCTAGGTTTTAAAGGATAAATAGGAGCTTTCTAAATGCACAAGGAAGGAGAGCTATTCCAGGGGGGGAAAATATCCAGACCTGAAGCAGAATGGTGCATTAGGACACTTTTGAACAGTATTGCTGGAATATAACGTAGGATGCTTGGGGAGAGGGTTGTAGGAGGTAAGACTGAAACACTTAGGTGTGAATCTAGGACAAGCCCAACGTCTTTGGTATTCCATTGGGCCTGACAGTCAGTTGGGAATTTTAGGTAGCCAGTCTAAATGCAAGGTTAACTAAATATATATATATATATATATATATTTTTATGGTACGCGGGCCTCTCACTGTTGTGGCCTCTCCCGTTGCAGAGCACAGGCTCCGGACGCGCAGGCTCAGCGGCCATGGCTCACGGGCCCAGCCGCTCCACGGCATGTGGGATCTTCCCGGACCGGGGCACGAACCCATGTCCCCTGCATCGGCAGGCGGACTCTCAACCACTGCGCAACCAGGGAAGCCCAAAATAGATATTTTTTAACCCACTCTGAAAGCCTTGGGAGAAGAACCAAGGTGAAAGAACATTGAAGTTGGAGAATTAGTGGACTTATGGAGGAAGCTTGGGACTTAAAAGATAATTAACAGGAAATTTTTAGAAATGTAATGATAGTAAATTATTGGGAATGTGGTCCCTGATCTCCTTGAAAGGCTACCTGGTATAAAATGTTTCAAGCAGGTGTTTTGAAGCAATTGTACAACAGAGAAGGGCACGCAGCAGTAGCAACTCTAACAGTAAGCTTGTTTTCTGTCACCTGATTCCCAGAAGATCAGTTCGCTGTGAACCAGCTGCAGGATGATTCTGTGGGGTCAACTCCCCAGAACCTAGTGCCGCTACCAGAAGCGCTTCTCGTGGCTTCCGTGACTTTGTTCATCTCCTCTCCTGACCCCGTCCACAATGCTGGTGGTCCCTGTGAGAGGGGCAGTGAAGTGATTTAGGTGCCTGAGCTTATTGTAATGAAGAGTTCACTGCTCTTAGAATCTTTCGTGTTTGACTCCCTCCAAAATGCTGCAGATTTAGTGTTGTCCCAGACTTTATACTTTTACTAAGATTCCTATGTTCTCTATTAATTTATTTTCGTCTTTAATATTTCACAGGCTTTCTTGATCATGGATGGTGAAGATATACCAGATTTTTCAAGTTTAAAGGAGGAAACTGCTTATTGGAAGGAACTTTCCTTGAAGTATAAACAAAGGTAATGTTGAAAAGCATCCTAAAAATAGGAGAGGGCTTTGGAATACATAATCTCTAGTTTGTGCCTTTTTTTTTTTTTTTTTAGCAAAGCTAAATTTAGAGTTTCTGATATAGGATTGGGATTCTAGAAATAGTCATAGCATTGCTTGTATTTAAATAATATAAAAATGACATAAATCCTTATATTACTCGAATTATTAAAATAGTAAGAAAACTGTCATTTGTGATTTCTCCTGGTAGTTTACCTCCTTTTATAAAGCTTATTACTGCTCTTGGCCATCTTTGGCCTGCTCGGTGTACAGATTCTGCCTCATCATTTTGGTCTTTTGGAGATTCTGATAAGCTCTCTAGGGCTTCATAGGGTAGACTTTCTTCAGGCAGGTGTTATCAGTGTCTGGAGCCAGCAAAGCTTTGAGGGAGGGGCAAGAGCTTCAGGGGTATATGGAGCCTTTTATAAAATCTTAATCATTTCAATTAGTTGGGAAAACTTGTAGATAACCTTTTAAGTACCAAGACTTATCTTAAATTTCTTTTTAAAATGAAATCTTTCTAAAATATATATACATCTTCCAACTTCGGTTAACAGTTTAGTAAGACTTATCAGACCTTTTTTTTTTTTGGGCTGCATTGGGTCTTCATTGCTGTGCACGGGCTTCTCATTGCGGTGGCTTGTCTTGTTGCGGAGCACAGGTTCTAGGCTCGCTGTCTTCCGTAGTTGTGGCTCGTGGGCTCTAGAGTGCAGGCTCAGTAGTTGTGGCACGTGGGCTTATTTGCTCCGCGGCATGTGGGATCTTCCCAGACCAGGGCTTGAACCCTTGTCCCCTGCATTGGCAGGCGGATTCTTAATCACTGCGCCACCAGGGAAGCCCTGTCAAACCTTTTATTGCTATTTCGCTGTTGTTGCTGAAGCCAGTTACTGTACTGTGCTAGTGGATATGGAAAGTGTGTGTCTATGGCAGGGGTCTTAGTCTTTTTGTGCCATAGGTGCCTTCATAGGCTGGGGAAAGCCTATGGACCCCTTCTCAGAATAACATTTTTAAACGCATAAAATTGAATAATAGAATTACAGAGGAAACCAATTACATTGAAAAAACAAATCTAAATGTTAAACTAATTTGTGGATAGTAATATGTGCTTCTTTATCAATATGTTAAATAAGAAAGGGGTGAAGTGTATAAAAAATGAATCCTTTTGAGGCTTATAATTTATTTTCATTGAATCCTGAATATAGAGTAAGAGATGCAAAATAGATGGCCTTTATTGTTTAGTATATTTTATGGTAGCATAACGTTCAGGCAAAAATTATTGAATTGATATATAATCATCTTCAGGATGATCCTTATGCTTCCTACTATAACTGATCTTTCCCGCTTTGTTTCTGATTAGCTTCCAGGAAGCTCGGGATGAGCTAGTTGAATTCCAGGAAGGAAGCAGAGAATTAGAAGCAGAGTTGGAGGCACAGTTAGTACAGGCTGAACAAAGAAATAGAGACTTGCAAGCTGATAACCAAAGACTGAAGTATGAAGTGGAAGCATTAAAGGTAATTGTGGCAGTAAAAGCTGGTGCCTCATTTGCTGGGTTTTATTAAAATGAGAAATACATTCTTTTAGGTGGAGCTTAAGAGCAGCAGGCAACATAAAAATGTAAAAAGGCCTAAAGTGAATTTTTGACAAAAACTGTTTGCTTTCATGGAACCAAGGGAAAGGTGGTTTAGAGTTCAGGAGTTCACTTGGAAACTGTAGCTGTCAGTTTTTTAGCTGTAATGTTCCTAGCTATAATATTACGCTGTAGTTCCTATAATTTTCAAAAGCTGCCTGATTATTTGTTTTGACAGAGTACCTCATTGTGTGGCACTTTAAAACTATATTTGTATGAAATACACATTTATTTCATTATGGTTTGTAGTCCCTTTAGTTTTGGAGTTTAGTTTTTAAAAATTCCCTTCTAACAAGGAATTTTCAGGAGTGAAAGATTAACCCCTTTTTGCTGCTCTTCCTCACATGCCTAAGCCAGATGCTTGGGGTATTCCTGTGTCGGGGCAGTGGGGTAGGTTTGGGGAAGGTGAGGTATAGGGAATTTGAACTCTTGTCAGTCAACTTCTTTGTGCTTACCTGGGCTGCATTCAGCCTAAGAACCCGGAGGTTCCCCCACCAAGATTGAGGTTTTTAAGGCAACGGTTTCACTATTTTACCTCTTTTCAGAGAGATCATTATTAAATTTCTTTGAGAGGAGAACGATTGACTAATTTTATATGAGTTAAGGCACTTGGAATGAATGTGTCATTGATTTTAAATAGTGTAAAAAGGAGAGAGGGGTACCATCAACTCAGATTGTGGGTGAATCTCTTGGATCCCACCCACCCCTGTCCCACCCCTTACTTAAGTTACATCCTTTATTAAAGAAAACTATATGTTAATGACACATGCTTTCCTTCCTTATACCCACACCTTCAGGAGAAACTGGAGCATCAGTATGCACAGAGCTACAAACAGGTCTCAGTATTAGAAGATGATCTAAGTCAGACCCGGGCCATTAAGGAGCAGCTACATAAGTATGTGAGGGAGCTGGAGCAGGCCAACGACGACCTGGAGCGGGCAAAGCGGTACGTGAGCGGTGTGCCTTCTGTTGCAATGACCGAAGTTGGCAGTCAGTGATTAGAATTTGGTTTTAGGCTCGACCTATCACCTAGATCCTAGTTCCAGAGCATTTCCTTTTGGTATTTCATGTCACCTGTAACTCGTCACATTGAAACTTACCAAAAATCCTGATCTCCCCAGATAATGCTCTTCCAGGCTTTTCTTTCTGGTTTTCCTTTTTCCTTCTTCTTTCAGGTACCATTGTTGATCCTGTTGGTTTTTCTTTAAAACATGACTCATTCATTCCTCCATCTTCCCTGTATGTTCTCAGTACTACCACACTTCTTGAAGGTCCTCACATCTTATACCTGAGTCCTGCAGTTAATTCCTAGCTGATCTGTCTTTAAATTTTCACTGCTTTTTATTCTCTTCTGTTTTAATACTGACCAATGAATTGTCTCAAAATAATGCTTTTATTATGATTTTGCGGAACAGCCTATAGTGGCTTGCCGTCACTTTGCCAAGATTGCATATATCTATAATTAGTTGTTTCTTAACCATTCCAAACTTAATTCCTATTACTTTACAATTATTGTCTGATATTCCTTTCCTTAGTATCTGAGTGACACTTAAATGCTTGGCATGATGCTAGAGTTGAGGATACAAAGATAAACTAGCCACTGCCCTTGGGCGTGACAGATAGGGACAATCCACGTGGTAAACACTGGTACAGAGGAATGTACAGACTGCTCCAGGGCATAGAGAAGGGCACAGCTAAAGTGCTCTGTGGTAACTGGGGAAGCTGAGTCTGCAAGGAGGAGTAGATGTTAACCGGTGAAGAGAGAGCTGTGAAGGCAGAGAGGCAGGAAAGTGCATGAGGTATTAATATTTCACTTTGACTGCAGTGTGTAAAGACAGTATGGCTGAACAAGATGAGACTAGAAGATGTTTGGGGCCAGGTTGTGGAGAACCTTGTGCTCAGCTATGTTTGAAAGTCATTCTGTAGGCAAAGAGGTGCTCCTTAAGATTTTTTAAACAAAAGAGTATTATCAGATTGTGATTTGGGAAGATAATACTGAGGAATTGAAAGTAGGGAGGAGGAGATGTGAAGACCATTGAGGAGTAATCCAGGTGATGGATGAAGAATTACGCCAAGGGCAGAAGGTTGGAGGAGAGCAAATGGAATTGAGAGGCGTTTTGACAGTTGACGGGAGGTGGTAAAATTGGACGTGGCATTGAGCAGCGGTCCCCAACCTTTCTGGCACCAGGGACTGGTTTCGTGGAAGGCAGTTTTTCCACAGACAGGGACGGGGGTGGGGAGGGGGTGGGGTGGAGTGGAGGGGGTTTTCAGGCGGTAATGTGAGCGATGCGGAGCGGCAGATGGAGTTTTGCTCACTCATGTCGCTCACCTCCTGCTGGGGACCCCTGGCATTGAGAGTTCTAACTTGAGGTTAGGAAATTTTATTTCTGTAGGACATAGTGGGTAGAGGGCACATAGCAGGTATCTGTGAATGTTTGCTGAATGAATAAGATGAGAAATGCGGGAAGAAGAAAAGCTTGGTAGGAAGAAAGTAAATAGAGTGGGACCTGGGACTGCGTTTTAAACTAATTCTTAGTTAATTCTTAACATACTCTAAAACTATTGAAAAGTTTTCTTCCTGAAAATATGTAAACTTCATTGACTCATGTTTAAAGTCCAATGGGGAGATATAAATTGTATGATAAGTAGGCTTCCTTTAAGACACTTGAAGGAATTTAGATGGGAATTTAAGAGAAAAGAAGACATTGAATGGCCCCAAATGGTAGTAGAGACACTAAATGCACCAGAGGTCAGAAGGGGGCGAGATCATTCTCTTTTAACTGGGCCAGGCTTTCTAGGTCAGGAAATGGCATGAGATAAACTGACAGTTTCCTTTTGTAGTAGCTATTTGCACGTTATTTATTTAATTCATGGACTCTCATTTTTTTTTTTTTTAGGGCAACAATAGTTTCGCTGGAAGACTTTGAACAAAGGCTAAATCAAGCCATTGAACGAAATGCATTTTTAGAAAGTGAACTTGATGAAAAGGAATCTTTGTTGGTCTCTGTACAGAGGTTAAAGGATGAAGCAAGAGGTAAATTATACTTAAAGAATATTTATTACCTTACTGTCCCTGAGCCAGAGTGCTAAGCTAGCTTCAGGATCAGCTTTTTAAAGCTACATGTTTATATGCTTTTGTCAAACACTATGCTAAGTACTTTGAATCTGTTTATTCAATATCTACATCCTCAACTCTAGGAGGTAGGTACTATTATCCCCATTTTATAGGTCAGAAAACTGAGGCACAGAGAGTTTGAGTTGTCAGTAGGGTTTCAAACCCTGGTCTGTTTCCCAAAGCCTTAACCATTACCACTGTGCATATATACTGCTTGGTTTGTTTGGAGTTTTTCCTTTTTGCTTGTCCTAAATAATTTTGTCATGCACATATTAGCATTACATATGTGTACATATTGCTGTATATATATTATACATATAGAGAATATATACTTTCTTTTAAAATTCTCCTTCCCTCCCTCTTTTTTTCTTTCATGCATGTTAGAATGCAGAATATTGTAAAGAAGAAACTAAAAGTCTCTGTCAATCCCTTTATCTTGAGAGAACCCACTAAGAGTTTGGTGTGTTTCTTTCCACTCTTCCCTGTGACTATACATAAACATACCTGTATATTTTTTTCCTTTATATAATTGGAACCACATTATATATACATATATATTTTTTTCTATCCTCCTTTAATATAGTGAATGTAATCCATGCCATTAAAAAAAATCTTTTGAAACAGGTTTTTAAAAATGTGTAATATTCTATTACATGTGATTTTTTTGATGGGTCCTTTATTATTGGTGGTTAATTTTTTGCTGTAAATAGTGTCCTTGTACATAATATTGGGGAGTATCTTTGATTTTCTTAGATTCTTAGAAGTGGTAAAGGATACAAGTATCTTTAATGGTTGTAATGGATGCTGCTAAATTACTTTTTAGAAAGTTGGTAACTTTACACTCTGGCAGTGACTGAGTGTCCTTCTCACAATGTTTACTAGTATTGTGAATAATAAAAACAGATTTTCTTTCTTTCTTTTCTTTTTTTTTTTTTTTGTGGTACGGGGGTCTCTCACTGTTGTGGCCTCTTCCGTTGCGGAGCACAGGCTCCAGATGCGCAGGCTCAGCGGCCATGGCTCATGGGCCCAAGCCGCTCTGCGGCATGTGCGATCTTCCCAGACCGGGGCACGAACCCGTGTCCCCTGCATCGACAGGCGGACTCTCAACCACTGCGCCACCAGGGAAGCCCCAAAAACAGATTTTAAAATTATTTAAAAATCTATTTGAAAGTTGAAAATTGATATCACATTGTTTTTAATTTGTAGTTCTTCGGTTACTACTTGTGAGAACTTTTTGCTAATGTTTATTGGCTCTTCTAAAAATTGTTTTTTTCATGACTTTTCCTTTTTTGGGGGAGGGTTTATTCATCTGAAGAACTCATAATTTATATAATGTATAAAATATTAACTCTATCCTATTTTTAAGTTTACAATTCTGGTTAAAAAAAACCACGTAACATAAAATTTACCATCTTACCCATTTCTAAGGGTACAGTTCAGTAATGTTAAACTATGTTCACATTGTTTTGTAGATCTCTAGAACTTTTTCATGTTGCAGAATTGAAGCTCTTTGCCTATTGAACAACAAATTCCCATTTCTCCCTTCCCCAGCCCCTGGCAACTGCAGTTTTACTTTCTCTCTCTCTTTTTTTAAAAATAAATTTATGTATTTTTATTTTTGGCTGCCTTGGATCTTCGTTGCTGTGCGCGGGCTTTCTCTAGTTGCGGCGAGCAGGCGCTACTCTTCCATGTGGTGCGCGGGCT
This sequence comes from Delphinus delphis, assembly GCF_949987515.2. Lineage (NCBI taxonomy): Eukaryota > Metazoa > Chordata > Mammalia > Artiodactyla > Delphinidae > Delphinus > Delphinus delphis. The sequence goes on from NC_082701.1 coordinate 51,522,256, forward strand.
TCTCATTGCGGTGGCTTCTCGTTGTGGAGCACGGGCTCTAGGTGCGCGGGCTTCAGTAGTTGTGGCATGCAGGCTCAGTAGTTGTGGCTCACGGGCTCTAGAGCACAGGCTCAGTAGTTGTGGCACACAGGCTTAGTTGCTCCGCGGCATGTGGGATCTTCCTGGGCCAGGGCTTGAACCCGTGTCCCCTGCATTGGCAGGCAGATTCTTAACCACTGTGCCACCAGGGAAGCCTTGCAGTTCTACTTACGGTTGTTAGGTGTGACTACAGTAGTCCCTCCTTATCCGAGGTTTAGCTTTCCATGGTTTCAGTAACCCATGGTCAGCTGCAGTCTGAAAATATTAAGTGGAGAATTCCAGAACTCAACAATTCGTAAGTTTTAAATTGTGTGCTGTTCTGAGTAGCAGGATGAAATTTTGCACCATCACGCTCAGTGGACGTAAATCATCCACTGAGGGTCTTAGAACATATGTTCCTCAGATAAGGGAGGGACTACTGCACCCTAGATACCTTATATAAGTGAAATCATACAGTATTTATCTTTTTGTGACTGGCTTATTTCACTTATCATGTGTCCATAATGAACATGGATGTGCAAATATCTCGGTGTCCTACTTTGAATTCTTTTTGATACATACCCAGGAGTATGGTAACTTTGTATCTTTTTTTAATAATAAGCAAGTATTCTGTAGGTCAATTGTATAACTGGAAAAGAAAACATAAATTTTGGGTTAAAAATTCAATATTTCAAAACAAGAAAACAATTTGCAACTATTTTGACTACTTCCTTTCAAAACAAAGTATTTCATAGGATAGTTAGTAAAAAAAAAAAAAAAAAGCCAAGCCATTTAAAATGACAAAAATACACTTCATTGATTTTGTAATAATTCCCAAACTACATCATCATTTCAAAATAAATGCAAATGAGTTGGTAAAGAATATTTATTTTTGTGTCATATATGTTCACTGTGAGTTCTACTTTGGACTCTGCCCTATTTCTTTTTTCATATAGGCATAAATAATTGTTCTGTTAACTTTATAGCATTTTTAAAGTCTAAATGATCATGTAGACAGTAGGGTTGTTGTCATTTTTATTCCCCTGGAAATAAAAATTGTTAAATAGGAAATTCATTTTTGAGAAGTAGTAATTTAGGAAGAGTGTCTTTATGCCATTTCAGATGTGACTTTGCTTGATGTATTTGCTTCCTCTAGTGAATATTACTACTTTTGCAACATTTTACAGATTTAAGACAAGAACTAGCTGTTCGGGAGAGACAGCAGGAAGTAACGAGAAAGTCGGCTCCCAGTTCTCCAACTCTAGACTGTGAAAAGATGGATTCTGCTGTCCAAGCATCACTTTCTTTGCCAGCTACTCCTGTTGGCAAAGGAACAGAGAACAGCTTTCCTTCACCAAAAGGTTTGTAGTGTCTTTTCTTTTTGAACCTGTGGTTGATTATCCACTTAAGAGGCTTTGCTGGTGAGGCAGGGGTTGCTAAGTTTTAAGCAATCATTTTAATTTTTTTTTTTTTGGCCATGCTGTGTGGCATGTGGGATCTTAGTTCCCCAGCCAGGGATCGAACCCATGCCCCCTGCATTGGAAGCACGGAGTCTTAACCACTGGACCACCAGGGAGGTCCCTAAGCAATCATTTTGGTTTAAAAGTTGGTTAAATCTAGCACTGAGTGAAGCAGAAGGCATTGTTCTCCTAGGCCAACTCATTAGTAGGAAACAGTGAGATGAGGGCTACATTTAAGAGAAGAGCAGCTTAATAAATTGAAATTTTAATAAAGGTTTTTAAGGGAAGTTTATTTTTTGACTATAGCAGTAATACATGTTCATGTAGAAAAAACTAAGAGAAAAAATAAAATCCATCTGCAATCTTAGGGCTCAAAGTCAACTCTTATTAACACTTTGAATTTTTTTCTATTGTGTGTGCTTTTTTGTGTTTGTGCCACCTTATTACACACAAGTTTTGGGATCGTATTTTTTTTTAATTAATTTTTATTTGAGTATAGTTGCTTTATGGTGTTGTGTTTGGGATTGTATTTAAATGCAGTTTTATTTCTTTTGCCACTTGACATATCATGGGAGACTAGAAGGCTTTATACACAGAAAGTACAGAGACTCACTGAGTTACCATTCAGACTTGTCTTAAGATTGGCTTGCGTGGACATGTCCATTCTATAACATGCCTCAGTAGCTGCCATTTTCATAGGTGATGTTCAGAGTAACTGATGAATAGTACAGAAAGAATATGCCTTTTGCCATCAGTCAGGGTGTTTTTTACATCCAGGTAAGCTGAAAAACGATTTAGTAGCCGCTAGATAGAACGTTAAGAACGGAACCCTGAAGCTCTCAATTGAGATTTATTTAGTTTTTGCAGCTTGGAGATCATATTTCAGCTACTTCCACCCCCCACCCCCCCATACTTTCTTCTCCCCCAATGGAAGCTGTCTTTCTTCACACTTTTTTAAAAAATATAGGACTTTATCTTTCAGAGTGATACGAGAAGGTTTCTGTCTGGGTGGTTAGTGCACTCCATGTTTGTGCTGCCCAATACAGTAGCTACTCCAATGTGACTATTTAAATTTAAAATTTTTATTGATTTAAATGAATTAAAATTTAAAATTGAGTTTCTGATTGCGTTGGCCACATTTCAAGTGCTCAGTAGCCCTTCAATAGATAAGTCACCCTATTTTCGTCTTTTTATGAGCTGAGGTAAGGTATGTGAGAATTCTGTATAGTTACGTTATTGATTGTAGTGGTATGTGCTGACTCTGCTGCTGAGAATACAGAGCAGGCAGTATATAGATTACAGCAGTCATCAGAAGCTCTCGTTTTTCCGGAATGGCTGCTTGTGTATTTGAGGACCTTAGAATTACTAGCATTTGAGAATTAACAAAGCTTTGCTTTTATGTTACTAATTAGAATTATGCAGATAAATTCTGAAAGTTCTTTAGTTGAGCACTAATCAGAATAGTCTGGAACCTCAAGGGGGTGTTAGTAGGACATACAGCTTTGCTCTGGCACAGTTACAATAATGTCAGCCCTAAGGCAGTAATATTTGTCCAGTCAGACATGTTTTTCAATTGGAACTGATAGCATGAGCTTCCACTGACCTAAAAGCTGCCGTTTCATGACAAGAAAGTCTGCACAGACACAGTGAGAAGCCAGAGGTTAGAGAAATCAGTGGCAAGATTGAAGAGCTGATCTCTACGAAGTGGTCTAGCTCTAATTGTGTTTTATTGATAAAATGCCTGTTTCCAAAAAGCATTCAAGACAACTTACCATAAAAGTACAGATTTAATAATACCTAAAATATAAAATTCGAGGGGAATAGGGAAAAACAAGATCCAGAAATTGCTGCCAAGAGAAGTATAGCAGTTTATTTGTATCACACTGAGCACCTGTTATGTGTCAAGTATTACTCAGGATGTGGGGAGGGTAGTAGTCTAATAAGACTAAGTTGCTACCTTCAGTGTGATTATATTCTAGAGGACAAGGGTAGCAGCAGCAGCAACAAAAGCATTTTACCTGCTGATTACAACTCTGTAGAAAGCAGATAAAAATAATAGTAACATTTATTGAGCACTTACTGTGTGCTCTGCATTTAAAAAATTTATTAATGAATTTAAACTTAACAACAACCTTATGGTTTAAGTGCTATTATTAGCCCCCTTTCACATTTGGCTACTTAAGGTCACACAGTTAATGGCAGAGATGGATGTGTTTCTAGCAGTTTAGCTCCAGAGCTCTTAACCGCCATGCTTTAATATCTCAAAAATAAATTGAAGAAATGTGCACGACTGAAAACCTTTGCTGAGGGGCATGAAAGAAGATGTGAATAATTATCATGTTAAATACCATGATTCAGAATAGGAAGACTTAATTTAGTTGCAATATCCATTTTCCCCAAATCATTCAATAGTTTAAATTTCTAATAAAAATTCGAATAGGTTTTTTAAGTTGTGAAGTTCATTTTAAAGTTACTGTGGGGCTTCCCTGGTGGTGCAGTGGTTAAGAATCCGCCTGCCAACACAGGGGACACGGGTTCGAGCCCTGGTCCGGGAAGATCCCACATGCCGCGGAGCAACTAAGCCTGTGCGCCACGACTGAGCCTGCGCTCTAGAGCCCGCGAGCCACAGCTACTGAGCCCATGTGCCTAGAGCCCGTGCTCCACAACAAGAGAAGCCACCGCAATGAGAAGCCCGCGCACCGCAACAAAGAGTAGCCCCCACTCCCCTCAACCAGAGAAAAGCCCACGTGCAGCAACAAAGATCCAATGCAGCCAAATATAAAATAAAAATAAAACTTTATTTATTTATTTTTAATTTTTTTTCGGTATGCGGACCTCTCACTGTTGTGGCCTCTCCCATTGCGGAGCACAGGCTCCGGACGCGCAGGCTCAGCGGCCATGGCTCACGGGCCCAGCCGCTCTGCGGCATGTGGGATCTTCCCGGACCGGGCCACGAACCCGTGTCCCCCGCGTCGGCAGGCGGACTCTCAACCACTGTGCCACCAGGGAAGCCCCTAAAACTTTATTTTTAATAAAGTTACTCTGGAAGGGTAAATGTGCAAGAATAGTCAATAAAAGTTTGAAATAGGTTAGTAACAAGAAGAGGCTTTGCCCTTTAGGAAATATATTTTAACACTATAATAACTAAAGCAGCATATTTCTGGTAGAATAGACAAATAATTTAATGGAACTTGAAATGTATAGAGAATTCAGTGTGTGGTTTTAGTGCCATTTCAGATGAGATAAATCTTTTTCACTAAATGGTATTATGACAATTAGATATCCATTTGGAGGGGAAAAATTTAGATATTTGATGAGTTTACTAATCTAAGTGGTGAAAAGTTTTTTAGAAAAACATTAGGAGAAAATGTGGGGAACATTTTTATTATGTTGCAGTGAGGAAGCCCAAGGCTCCCCCCCAAACCACAAAGTTGAAGAGATAAATGTCACACTGGGAAGTACAACATATATAAGAGAAAAGGTGAATATCTATAGTGTATAGTGCCCTTGCAAATTGATTAAAGACAACCCAGTAGAAAAAAGTGCAGAGATTAAACAGATGACTTCCAGAAAGAAAGATTCAAATGACTCTTTGATTAGGGAAACAAAAATTAAAACAAAGTGACTATCAAATTGGCAGGAAATCCAGAAATACTTGTCTAGATGTTTTAAGGGTATATGTCCTTTTAGCATTGTTTATAATGATGAAAAATTGGATATAATCTAAACATCCAACGGAGATATTTGTGGTATCTCCACTTTGTCCACAGTTTGGAATACTATACTGATTTTTCATTGAGCGTATACTGCTTTGTAATATCAAAACCCAAATGTAAAGGGAACTGCAAGAGTAATCACTCACCTTTTACTTTTCTCTAGCTATACCAAACGGCTTTGGTACCAGTCCACTGACTCCTTCAGCTAGGATATCAGCACTAAACATCGTGGGGGACCTCTTACGGAAAGTAGGGGTAAGCCTTTAATTATTTATCACTAGGTGTTTCAGCTGCCAAGGTAATGAATTATTTCTTAATTTGCAGCGAGGGAAGAAAAAAGGATACCTTCCTGTGTTAAAGTCTGTAATTAAGCTGAGAAGCAAGAGCATCCAGTGACCAGCTGAGACTGTGAACACCTCCAGGGCTCAGCCTTGCCAGTGCCTCTGCAGAGGGTCCCTGCGCTTAGCTCCCAGGTTCCCACTGGGCCTTCTTCATGTTCCCCATGGCTGTTACTAAAACATCGTGATTCCTCCTCCTTCCTCTAAGGCTGTGTGTCTTATACCGCCCTCTGATCCTTTTCTTTGCTCTGCCTGCTGTCCTCCTGGTCATCCCCGGGCTTTTTCTTCATAGGACTTCCGCATTGGCTCATGACATGAATTTCTTCTCTTAGTCATATACGTCTTACTGCTGCTTGGCCCCCTCAACTCCTGTGCTGTCTCCTTGGCTCTAACCTTGCATTCCAGAACATTTTGGCTTTTGGAATATTAAACTTGGTTTTGTGCTTATTCAATTTTTTACTCTGTGTAATACCTACTCTTTGACTTTATCGAGAGCAGTACTCTTGTTTTGATTTTTCACTTATCTCTTGCTTTCACTTTGTTCCTACTCATCTGTGATCCACGGATCGCTTACTCTGCCATTGTTGACTCATGGGCTCTTTGGCCATGGAGGAGACCTGCAGCCTGGATCAGTCAAGGAACTGGATTTCTTTCCTGCATCCAGATCACAGGAAACAGTCATATGACCTTGTGGATTTTTAAGCCACTATAAAGTTAGCATTTCTAGCATTAGTCAGTTTTCTTTCCTGTTTCCCTCAGTGACTTTTCTCTTTTCAATAATCTACCCCTGAAACTTCCCACTATCCACTGCCCATTCACTTATTTTTGTGTGTGTGTGACTCTGTAAAAAGCAGAAATTGCATTATACTTTACATAAAGAAGAAATGGGAGGCCAAGATAGAAGGTCCTATTGTTACCTTTTCTGGCTCATAAAATTATTGTCTGACCGTCAGATTAACTCTAAATCTGCATTTTAAAGTTACTGTAAAAAGTAATGTGTACAAATCATTCATACATAGAGCAATCTTCCCTTACTCCTAACATAATTTCTTTAACCTAGCTGTCGTAAGAGTTGCGTTGTAATAGTGTAACCTATTTGTTGTAACCTATAACTTGAAGGAGTGTGCTTGCTTTTCAGTATTTTAACAACTTTAAGCAAAAAGATGAGGAATTTAACTTACATCCTCCTAATTTTTTTTTTGTTCTTCTGTTGGTTATTTTTATAACTTTAAATAACATGCTTAAACTATGTTTATGAATTTATTAGACTGTATCTCAGCTCCCTGTTGTGTGTGTGTGTCTCTGTCCCTTCTTGAGCTCTCCATTGGTTGGTTCTGAAAATTAGTCAACAGCACCTAAAATATTATGCCTACATGTGTATTATTTACTGAATAATCATAGAGGAGGAGCTGGGCTCTAGGGCTGTTTTACTTGTGCTGCTCAACAGGTGTTTCAAGCATTTTGTTCTTTACCTATTATTTACTCAAAACCATATTAGGTTTTTTCATATTTGTATCACAGTTGACATGTATGTCTTTTTCTTAACATTTTTTTAAATTGGCCATCTTTTTTATTATTTTCACTGCAAAACAATTTTTACAAGATCACAATAAAATAAATAAAAAGAAAAAAGCTAAAATCCTGTCATTTCAATGAATTCAACCATTTTTATTTTTTAAAATTACATTCGGCCTTTGTATGCATATATAATTTGTATATCATTGGATATTTTTGTTATCATGGGTCTTACTTAGCATTTCTGATTACCTTTGTTTTCTTGTGGAGGGAAGAAACATACACTTTCTTTGCTATATCTTGTATCTTCCGGCTTCTTATTTACTGAGTGCTCTGATATGCTTCTAGGGCTGCTGCACTGCTGTCAGCCTTGAATTTCTCTTCATTATACTCTTGGGTTAGTTCTGCCTGTTCCTGGACGCCATGTTGTCATCTTTGTTCCCTGTTTTGCTTTAGTACCTTAAGTAGTTTATTTAGAAATGGTGCACGAAAGTTGAACTTAGAGTCCTTGCATTGTTTACACATTGAGCTGACAGTTTGTCTTCTAAGGTGTCGTTAGAATTTTTGGTCTGCTGTTATCCTCCAGCCCCTGCATACTTTTATGAATATTTCATTTTCTACTTCTTCACACTACTTTGTCCGCTGACTTCACCTGGAAGCCCCATTCCCACTCTTGCATCCTCTTCCACTGAGAAATCAAGGCCATCTATTTAAACTTTGTTTTCCTCTCTTAACCTTCTTTTAGTACTCTCCTATTATTACCTCTGTGGCTGTTCTTCCTTTTTATCTCAGTGGTAAAAGTATCACATTCCTCCCATGGCTAATTTTGTCCCTCTGTGCTTTGGATCTCATTCCTTCCAGCCTTCTCATCTTTATGTCTCCTGTATCTTCAGACTTTTACTATATGTTTTAATATTTATATGCAATATTTATATATAATGTATTACATATATATACTTTATATTTACTATTTATACTTTATACCTAATATTTATATATTACATATTATACACTTTTTAAACCTTAAGAGCAAAATAAAAGCAGCTATTCTTTCCTTTTACCCTGCGTCTCTCTTTAGCTGTCATTCTGTTTCTCTTTTCCCTTCCCAGCCAAGTTTTTGAAAGCATGTCTCCATTTATTGTTAGCATTTTTGATGGCATACACACTCCCCAGATAGCCTAGTCTGGGCTATGTTTCCTGCTCACTCCACTCAAATTGCTCACTGATGATCTCAGTGCTGTCAAATCCAAGGGATGCTGTTCTGTCCTAATTTTACTTGAAACATTCAACACTGACTTATTTTTTTGAAATGGCCTTCTTTTCTCTGCTTTTCTGATGCTGTGTCGCTGTGTCACGTCTGCTTGCCTTCCTGCCTGTTCCTGTTGGTCACCTTGTTGGGTCTTCATCTGCCCACCCTTTCGGTGTTGATTTTGCTCAGAGTTCTGTCCTTACCTTTCTGATCTTCTTCACAACCACAGTTTCATCTCCTACTTGGTGTGGATATGGTCTAAATCTTGATTGCTAGGCCACTGTTTTTGACTGCCAGACCCAGTGCTTGCATTAGGCTGTCTCACTGACACCTCAGATACAAGTTGTGCCTGTTATATGATAGATTCTCAGCAAATATCAGAACAAATAAATGAGTGTCTTGAATATAGGAAATTAATGGCTCTCAATTTTTATTGTGTATGTGTCTATTTAAGAAGATGCTGAAAAAATGCTTTTTCAGAGCTTGTCCTACAAGGTCACTACCTCTCTTCCTTCTTTCGTTGTTATTTTACTAGGTCATGGTACTTTTGTTTTAAGAAAGGAGAAGAGAAAGAAGTTTCAGTCTGTTTCTGTTGCTCTGTCTTAATAGCCGTTGTTGAAATTATGGGGGGAGGGTTCTCAGAGTGGAATATGTTATCTGTGGATTTAATTTTTTTAAATTTATTTTATGCATTTATTTTTGGCTGCGTTGGGTCTTTGTTGCTGCGTGCGGGCTTTCTCTAGTTGCGGTGACGGGGGCTACTCTTCATTGCGGTGCGTGGGGCTTCTCGTTGCGGCGTGCGGGCTTCTCATTGTGGTGGCTTCTCTTTTTGTGGAGCACAGGCTCTAGGCACATGGGCTTCAGTAGTTGTGGCACGTGGGCTCAATAGTTGTGGTGCACGGGCTCAGTTGCTCCTCAGCATGTGGGATCTTCCCTGACTAGGGCTCAAACCCACGTCCCCTGCATTGGCAGGCAGATTCTTAACCACTGTGCCACCAGGGAAGTCCCTGTGGGTTTAATTTATCTATGTATTCCACATTCCTTAGTGTCATGGATAATAGGATTGGACTATTTTTTGTCTTTTTTTTTTTTCGGGGAGAGGGGTTTGATTTGGTAAAGTGTTTGTGGGAAAGGGGGAGTTGGTGATATTTGTGAGCAATGGAAATTGATGAGAAACTTCTGTTCTCTTCATGTCATCTGTTGGTTTGTAGAGCCTGGCACTGACCAGGTGTTGTGGTGACAGGTGCTAAGCAGGCACTCAGTTTAGAGGTAAATGCTAACGGACTGGTGTCATTTTCAGGTGAATTATTTAATTATAGACGAAGGGTATTAGACGTTTTACAATGTGCTCTCAGAAGTAGAGTAGCATTTAACTTCATGTGAGGTGTTGTAAATGAACTTATCCATTCTGATACAGTAGAAATGACTAACCTGAAGCCCTAAAGAAAGAATTGGCCGCTTTAAAAATTTTTCAAGTGATGTTTTTGCATTCTTTAAAATGCTTGCTCCCAAAACACACACACGCACACACCCAACTAGCCAACTAACAGTCCACAACTTAGAAAGAAACGGTGGATAGGGCCAAGAGACCTGGGATACATCTCTGTATACTGTGCCACATTTTTCTTAGTTGTAAGGTGAGGATTATATCTGTATCCCTCAGTAACACTGAGAGAAATGTATATTCTGAGTTCATTAGAAAGGGAGTCAGCATAAATATTCCCTCTTTCTATTAGAAAGGTGATTGATATGGCTTAAACAGCCACCATTATCAACTGAGAGAATAAGATTTGAGTCTTGAAATAGAAATGGTTTGAAATGCAAATTTTTATGTGCAGCTACTGTTTTGACAACCAAATCATTCCTTCTTCCTTTTGTAGGCTTTAGAATCCAAATTAGCAGCTTGCAGGAATTTTGCAAAGGACCAAGCATCACGAAAATCCTATATTTCAGGGAATGTTAACTGTGGGGTGATGAATAGCAACGGCACGAAGTTCTCTCGATCAGGGCACACGTCTTTCTTCGACAAAGGGTAAGTCTTGGAAATTCTAAACGTTAATTTTTTGGGTAGTGAAGTTGCCCATTATTAATTGAGCTTGTTGAACTTTGAAAAGATAAACTCAGTTTGATAAACCTACCTGAAGCGTTATCATTGAGATCTTAGGGGACATGAAGTCTGTTGTCTTCTAGTCCCCATGGAGTCTGTTGCCCTGGGAACCCTGACTCTGAAGCTTCTGTCCTGGGAAGCAGACTCTTGAAAGGCAGCTGTGTTAGGCTCTGGGGATTTAAAGATGACTATGATGCAGTCCTTGTGCTCAAGGTGCTTGCAGGCTAGTAGACTTTCTTGGCAAATATTTGTTAAGAGTAGAAGAGAACATGATGGTCATGTATGTGTGAACTCTTCAACAAACCTTCTGTCTGAAGATTTTAGAAAAATATAAAACCACTGGATCAAGTACAGTTTAGGAGATACAAGTTTTGTATAATGTGAAGATGTTTTTTGGGGAATTGAGAATTAAAAAAAATGGTTGTAAGATTAAAGCAGTGGTACATCCTTAATACAAAAAATATGTCAGTTGGTACAGAGTATATAAAGTAAAAAGTGTTTTCCGTTTTCACACTGTTTTTGCATCCTTATAGTTATTCCTAGGCATGTAAAATCATATTTTTATGCATCTGCTATACACTTTTAAAAACTTATGGGCTATTTTATTTTATTTATTTAATTAATTTATTTATTTTTGGCTGTGTTAGGTCTTCATTGCTGCGCGCGGGCTTTCTCTAGTTGCGGCGAGCGGGGGCTACTCTTTGTTGCGGTGCGCGGGCTTCTCACTGCGGTGGCTTCTCTTGTTGCGGAGCACAGGCTCTAGGCATGTGAGCTTCAGTAGTTGTGGCATGTGGGCTCAGTAGTTGTGGCTCGTGGGCTCTAGAGCGCAGGCTCAGTAGTTGTGGAGCACGGGCTTAGTTGCTCCATGGCGTGTGGGACCTTCCCGGACCAGGGATCGAACCTGTGTCCCCTGCATTGGCAGACGGATTCTTTTTTTTTTTTTGGCTGCATTGGGTCTTCGTTGCTGCACACGGGCTTTCTCTAGTTGCGGCGAGCAGGGGCCGTTCATCATTGTGGTGCGCGGGCTCCTCATTGCGGTGGCTTCTCTTGTTGCGGAGCACAAGCTCTAGGCATGCGGGCTCCAGTAGTTGTGGCTTGCGGGCTCTAGAGCACAGGCTCAGAAGTTGTGGCGCATGGGCTTAGTTGCTCCATGGCACGTGGGATCTTCCCGGACCAGGTCTCGAACCCATGTCTCCTGCATTGGCAGGCGGATTCTTAACCACTGTGCCACCAGGGAAGTCCCTGGGATACTTTAAATACTGCTCTACAATATGCCTGTGGTGACTTATATTGCCAGTATCTTTCCGTGTCAGTACATATTGTTCTACTCAATTAAAAAAAAACAAACCAACAAAATGCTGCATGCATATACTCTTGTATGGGTGTGCCTTGGTCTAGGTAACTGGTTAGGACCTATGGTCTGAGATGCTGACCGTGTGACTTAAGGTAGCTGGTAGTGGAGCAGCAACTGAGGCACCAGTGGTCCCTTGCCACTGTCTCTGCTTTGAGTCATAGAGGCAGCTTGTCCTTGTTCTGTGAAAGCAGTATAGAAATTTTCACAACTTCTTAAAGGAACTTGTATTTTCTGCTTTCCTCAGTGACAGTGGCACATTTGTGGAGGCCTTGATTTGATACATAGTCCACTCTAAAAAGCTTTTTGTTGTTCATCCTTGTGGAGTGGAGTGTTCTGGTTTTTCTCTCTCCCTTAAGAGAATTCTACCTTGAAGTATATGTATTTCATTAAGGAGCACATTCTAAAATAATATATAAATCAGGGCTTTCTTTATACACATTTCATTAAAAGCACATTCTAAAATATCAACATATAAATCAGAACTTTATTCTAACCGTTGGGGCTCCTCAGTGGTGGTAAGAATAAAATTAATATTCCACATGTTTAGGAGTTCCAGGCAACCTTGAGGAGTGTCATTTTTTTTTTTTTTGGCGGTACGCGGGCCTCTCACTGTTGTGGCCTCTCCCGTTGTGGAGCACAGGCTCCGGACGCGCAGGCTCAGTGGCCATGGCTCACGGGCCCAGCCGCTCCGCGGCATGTGGGGTCTTCCCGGACCGGGGCACGAACCCGTGTCCCCTGCATCGGCAGGCGGACTCTCAACCACTGTGCCACCAGGGAAGCCCAGAACAAATTTTTAATTGTATTCTTTCTGTTAAGAATGAGATATGGTTTTGTGGGTTGGCTTTTTCTCAAGTGTTTAGTTTACATGGTAAATGGATTGTATATGCACACTCAAATATTAACCTATTCTTGCTCGAGTTACGTTTGTAGTTGCCATCTTCCTGAGGATAACTCTCGTGTGGGTTTTGCTATGTTCTTACTTCCTTGCTGCTTTGCTTTGATTCTGGCTTCCTTTTGGCCTGCCTGGCTTTTTACCTCTGGCCTTCCTTCCTGCTCACCTGGTGACTAGATAAAAACCATGATGGCATATACCTGCTGCAAAAGGAAGGGGTAAATATCCCCACTCCCAGCACCATTATTAGACCTGGCTGGTTAAAAGCATAAATGACAGTTCTTGTAGAAGTGTAGCTTGTAGTTTCAGCATGAGAAGAAGCTTTCCATTTAAAAAAAGCCTTTGGCTCTAGAACTTGCCTGCTGCCTCTCACTCCAAGGAGTCTGTCTGTAGCACTGTTACTGTTTGGGAGAGTTTGCCAAAGTTGGTTTGCGTGCGTGTGCACGTATTGAATGTGTGTGTATACACTGTGCGCTCCTGCTTCCCTCAGAATCTTGAGATGAAGCAACGCCTTACCACGTAAACATAAAGCCTTATTGTTATGTATTGCTTTGTGGGATTTGAAAATATTTTGTAAGTTCTGATTAGTTGAGGGCTTCTTGGAGTCAGGATTTTATCTAGTCTGATCACTTCAGTCCCTAAAATGCGGGTTGCTGGGCCTACTTCCCTTTTGTTGCTGTTTCCTCCAACTGCTACCAGCCGTTCATATCACTCATCCAAAAGGACACCAGTTCACATGCAGTGCAGTCATTTGAGTTCTCTCAAAAATGTTCTTGTTTTCTCCATAGCTTTTGTTTAGCTTCTTACGTATCACTTGTCCTAATTTTGTAAGCCAGTCTGATTTCTTTTGGGTTGGGTGTAGGTGAACGTAAACTAATTTTAGGGCATGGTGTGAAAATAGTATTTGTATTACTGTTTAATATGTTTTCCTTTCTTTTACTAGGCAAGAAAAAGTTATATTTCCCACGTTGTTCATGGGTAACTGAACTTGTTTGCTGTGCTCTTTCATTCTTAATCATGGTGTGTGGTGGAAGACAAGTTAACATTAACAAACTGGTTTTACTAACTGCATGGGGCTGACTGCTTTAACCAACTTCCAGCCCATGAGTGAGCTTTCAAGTTCCTGTTTGATTTGACTGTGCACCATTATTATTGGTTCAGCTGTGCAAAACAAAATCAAGTTAGCTGTAGTGGTCCTGGGGCGGTTGTGAAGTGCTCTGATGGTGCTCCTGTTACAGGTGGGAGTGTGGTAGAGATGACGCCAGCCGTCTTGGGGCGGGGGGTTGGGGGTCACTGCCAGGCCCTGGGACCCGCATATGACTGCCTCCACGGGCCTGGGGTGCTTCCTGTTACCCAGTGTCTTCTGTTTTCTCAAAGCAGCACTAATGATATTGGATTCTTGCTGTGTGGGGACTTTCCTCTGTGCTCACGCTTGTGTTCCCTCAGGACACTGGAATGGTAGATGGGGACGTGTATAAGGGCTGCCTTCCTTTTCAGGAATGTAAATTTCAGTTTGCAGAGCCTGGGCCGAGGACTGGCGCTGTGCTGAGCTTCCATTTATCCATATAGCTGGAAGACTGGGGTCTGGAGTGTGTCTGCCTGCTCTCCTGAATTAGCTCTAGCCCAATGTCTTCCTTTTCTTTCCTGCCCTCTCAGGTGTACCTGTTCTTGCTTTGACAGATTTAGTCCCCATGCTTTATCTATATTGTGTTAAATTTATTATCCTCCTGACCAGCTTCTAAACATGCATTGGTTCTTTTCCCTCTTTCACGTCTTCTGTTGCCATTTACAGCTGACCTTTAGTTCCTTATCTTAGCTGGATTCTCTATTTTTCAGACTCCTAAACTAGATTTTTGTGGTATGATCAGGAAATTTTATAGCTTCTGGAACCTTTTTTACTTAGATGATTCCCAGATCTGTATCTCCATCCCTGCCCATTTTTTTCTCCATTCAGTCCTGTGTTGTCCACTGGGACATTGCCCTTCGGCTCTTTTGCTGCTCTCTAAAACCAAATGTGGTGAGTATGGAGATGTTTCTTTTCTTGGAAACCTTTCCTCATTGCACAGCTTTGCGGTTCCCTCAAGGGACCTCCCCAGACTGATAATTCTGCCTCTAGGTTCAGCTTTCTCCTTCCTCCTGGTCTTTTACTTACTGATTCTTGACTCCAAGAGGGGAGCGAGGTAAGACCCTGGGGGATTGTTATTCTCTCTCTCTCTCTCTCCCATAGAACTTTCAGATCCAGAATTCCCATTTCTGTCCACACAGAGAAGCTACGTTATCTAGTTTCTTGTTTTCCCTTTATATTTTGGATCACACTGCTTAGTTTTCCCATTAGAGCAACCTGCAGTGGGAGCACCAACGTGCTTGTTCACTGGAGCCTGTCAGGTGTCCCTGGGCCAGGAGGAAACTGAGAAAGGATAATGGCCTGGGCATCTGGAGGCAGGTTGTGGGCCCAGCTCCCCATTGACAAGCTCACAGGGTGCACTCAGGTGAATGGCTGGACCTTCTCCTGCTTTTGTTTCCTTGGCAGTATAACAATGGGGATGAACTTAACATTCCTTAAAGGTCCATTCCTGAAGATGCAGGAATCTAAGTCCTAAGCCTGCACGTGGAGCCATCCTCACATTTGCTGCTTTTGCACGCCTGTGGGACAGGCGCCAGGTTCTTCTTGGCACCCAGCAGTGCTCCCTTTCTGGCGAGTTTTGGGGACTGTCTGTAGCCCTGCCTTCTGCCATGCTCTGTGCAGCTCGGAATCTGATGTCCACACGTGTAAAGCTGCAGCTGTTTGTGAGGCCTGCCTAGTTAGTTCTCCCTGAGGTTCTAGGAGAGGCAGGCATCAGGGCTCTGGGACCAGGCAGACAAATGACAGACAAATGGCTTATTATGTGAGGGCTACAATGGCATGTGGATGTGGGCTCTGTCCCCAGAAGAGGCAAAGGCATACAGCCTTGGAGGATGGGGAGGGATGAGTTAAAGTTTTCAGATGTGATGAAGCTCAAATATCAGACCTCCCCAGCCCAAAGAGAAAAGAGAAAATCTTGAGTGTGCATCACTGAGGTGGAAAATGGGCAACAGGGAGAGATTGCACTGGTCAGAGCCCCTTCTGTTGCTCTTGGCCTGTGCGGGTAGCATGATTTCCAACTCAAAATCTATACGCAGGTTAGTTTCTTCAGATGTTAACTGTTCTTCAAAGTAGTCAAGGGTCATTAGTCAAGTCTCTTTGCATGCCTGTTTCTCCAGGAGGTTGCCCTCACCTCTTCAGTGTATGAAACTGTCATCTTGATCTTGGTGGGGAATGTGTCTGTGTTTTGCTTTTTTAAGAGAACCTCTGTCCATGAGTCTGTATTCAACTCCCTGGGCCCCTCTGATGAGTAGGCCGGTGGGGACAGTGGTGGGTACGTGTGGGGCAGTCCGGCCCCTTGCACTTGGTGGCATCTCCCAAGTTGTGAGTGGGACACATTTTCCTAGGAAGTTTGTCAGTGTGGAAGGGCTGCAGTGGTGTCCTGAGAGGGGCTGCAGGCCTTGCACTCATTCCCTCATTGCTTCCTGAGGCTGTGCTGCTGGGCGCTGGGGCTGGGGCGGGGCTGGGTCCTGGCTGCAGGTGCTTGCGCTGGGCGGGGCTGGTGTCTCACAAGGTGGCAGAGAAGCCTACCCATCTGTCTTTGCTTGCTGAACAATTTAAAAAAGTTATTTTTCTCCCCCTTATTTAAGATGTTCCTGTACATTGTAGGAGATTTGGAAAACAACAGAAAAGTATAAAGTAGGAAATAAAATTTACCCACAACTCAGAGGGAAGAAGAGTAACTATTGTTCCATTTTCCTTCTGTAGTATATGTGGGGGTGCGTGTGTGTGTCCACACGTTCTAGATTTAGCTCTGGGTGGTAATGTCTAGCTGTGTAAGGGGCTGTAGTCCAGAATATATACTACTCACTGTTTTGCCTTCATATTATGGAGCATATCCAGTTTGGTAACCTGATGCTTTTTCCACCTAGCGTTAATTACATTCGGAATATTTTCCGTGCTGTTAAGAACCCTGGAATGTGTTTTTAATGGCTGTATGGTATTTCATTGTTGGTTTGTACCCTTATTTATTTAGGTAGTTCCCTACTGGTAGACGTTTAACCTGCTCTGTTGGGAAATCAATCAGGGCTGTGGCTGCCACGGCCAGTGTGATGAAGTTGCTGAGAAGGGAGCAGTAGTGTCATCACCCCCAGGACCACAGGCTTCTCAAGTCTCTCACCAGCTCATGCTCTCTAGGCAGCTCTCTCCCCTGGGCCATCAGGATTCTGCTCTAGGCCGGGAAGAGGAATAGTTGTAGAGAGCAAATGAATTTCGCTGTGTGTCGAGTGATTTTAAATGACAGTCTCTCTTTCTCTTCCCTTCCTTCTCTGCTCTGGCCACCCCCACAGGGCAGTAAACGGCTTTGACCCGGCTTCTCCTCCTCCCGGTCTGGGCTCCTCGCGCCCGTCGTCGGCACCGGGTATGCTGCCTCTCAGCGTGTGAGTGCCTGGCCTCCAGGTCGGGGCTCCCGCCCTCCTGCAACAACCCAGGACACCCACGCCTCACCCCTCGGTGCCCGGGCCCAGCTCGTGCCCCTCCGTCTGCCTCCCCACGGCTGGCAGAGGGCAGGCTGCATGCAGTGGCGGCTGCTGGGCCCTGCCCAGCCCCAGGACTCTGCGCGACATCAATACTGGCTATTTTCTCTTCTCGCCGTAGTGCCGTTGGTTTCACATGATTGCACTTTTGTGGGTCACAAGGTGATACATACACGTATTACTTGGTCACTGGATGCAGAAGTACCCATTCATCACACCTGCCTCATAGCCCCCTCCCTGCTGTACTGATAGGATTTAGTTACGTTTAGGACATTGCAGATCTTCTAGAGGTTCTCCCCCAAATCAGGTCGACGTGTGCTCTCCTCCTGAGCTCCCACCCAAGCATCTCCAGTGCTCATGGATCATGTGTCCCCCACCTCCACCCCCACGGTTTGGGCCTGTTGCTGGCAAAGAGTCAGGAAGGTCACTGAATTAGGGAACATTTTCTGCACCTTCTGGTTTTACTTTAGCAGTTATCATTCCATAGACTAGCCTCCCAGAGCAGCAAAATGCCTGTCTGAGCCCAGGCGGCAGGAGCTTCTGGGACCTGGGCACGTGCAGGGCTGTGCCCCTGCCGTCTCCTCCTCCTCCATGTGCCTGAGACTCGGGGCAGGGGGTGGTGGCAGCCTCCTCGCCAGCTCTCTGGTCCTTTAGTTAAATGACACCTTCAGAGTGTTTTTGTTTTGTTTTCAGAGGGCCTGTCCGGTTGTGTTAGGAAGGGTTGAGTGGCCTGATTCCAGGGGCTGGCTGGTGCCAGCTCCTGGGGGCAGACTGACCATAAGTGGTTGTCCCTGTGCATCCTTTGATTACTCTCATGCTGCATTTACTGTTTACATTTGTTTTATTGTACATAGGTTTGTAAACATTATTGCCTAAGATATTTGTATATAACTTGGGCTTTGTAGCTTTTATTTATTCAGAACTCATATGGCATGTTAAAGACTTATGATGGTGTCCTACTCTGGGCAGCTGTGTAGGATCATCACGTGGTTAAAAAAAAATACTCCCCCTCAAAAAAATCTTTTAATGTGGAAACAATAAATTTCACAGAAAAAAAAGAAAAAGGATTGAGGTTGCTTTATTGGGTTTCTGCCATCCTGGGAGAGAAGAGCTGGAGTTGCAAAGCCAGGTTCAAATGTCACTTCTGTTGTGACATGGGACACGGGGATGTGGACAGCAGCTGTGGAATAGGGCAAAGAAAATTCAGGCGGCCTCAGGATGTGTGAACAGGCATTCTCATGCTGACTGTTTTTTATTTATTTTTTTAAAAATTGAAGTATAGTTGATGTCCAGTTTTACACAAGTTACAGGTATACAATATAGCGATTCACAATTTTTAAAGGTTATATCCCATTAATAGTTATACAGAGTACCGGCTGTGTTCCCTGTGTCGTACAGTACATCCCTGTGGCTTATGTGTTCCTCATGCTGGTTCTTGATGCTGGTTTGTGCTCCTAGCTGTGATTTCCAGGAGAGCCTGAGAATAGCCCTGGCCCCGTGTGGGAATCTGGGAGGAGGGACCGGCACTTTGAGGGAGGCAGCTTGCTAAGTCTTGGAGTAACCGCGATGGATCCAGGAGCTGGTCCTCCTGCTGGGCTGCTGTTCATGACATGTGCTGGTGTTCTGGGATTAGAGGTTACTTGGATCCGGGCTTCTCTCCTCATCCCTTGAGAGAAGGTGCCAGATGTTTAGTAGCAAGAGACAGGGTGACTGGACTTGAGGAGCGAGTTAACTGGGGCATCTGTACTAATGTGTCAGATTCTGAGCACTGCTTATAACAAAGAGCATAAACGGAGTAGTTTGTAGTTTGAAGACTGTATGTAAATGAAAAGTAAGTGAATCCAGTTCCTAAGTGAATAAGAAACATTAAGGTAGGATACATTAAACATTTTTTCTTCTGTCAGTATGCAGGCAGGAATAGCTTCTATTAGTTGTTCCTGGAGATTTCATCATAAGTTGACTCACGAGAGACGCTTGTCCTGGTGTGTCTGTGCTGTGCCCAGCTCTGCTGGCCAAACAGTTGAAAAGAAAACTCCAGGTCTCTTAACTGATGGGCAGACTCCCAGCTTCTTTCCCAGCCATCATTGGAAGGGTTGGATTAGATCAGAGGTTTCAACGTTTAGCAGACCTCTTTGTTTATGCAGGAACCCCAAATCTAAAACATAACAAACAGAGCTACTCTGGTTAAAGTAAGGATGAGTTCTGGAGCTTCAATCCTTTTCCTTGGCTCCCCAGCGATTTCTCACTTCCTCTCCAGCTGCACACCCCTGGGATCATCTCACCAGTTGTTATTCAGGCAGTGGCTGGGAGTAGGGCCCTGGCTGCAGGGGCCCACGTGTTATTCACTGATGTCTCACCACTGCTTTGGGTCCAGGAGAGCACAGGCCAGGTCCGTGAAAGTACGGAGTGTGCTGCTAGGCTTATTTCTGGCCCCTTCAGGACTCCCACATAGTTTTGGTTTTTGATAGCTGCAGCAGCCCTTGGCATATGACCCCCTGAGGAAGCTGGTTGATTCCCCAAGCCTCTTTTAGCTTTCTCCGTGGATTCCAGATCTTCCTCCACTTACAGTGGGATTACGTCCCAGTAAACCCACTCATTGTAAATTGAAAATGCGTTTAATACACTTAACCTACTGAACATCATAGCTTAGTCTCGCCTACCTTAAACATGCTCAGAACGCTTAGCCAACAGTTGGGCAAAATCATCTAACACAAAGCCTATTTGATAATTAAGTGTTGACTATCTCATCTAATTGATCGAATAGTGTACTGAAAGTGAAAAACCAAACGGTTGTCTGGGTGCAGAATGGTTGTAACTGTATTGGTTGTCGACTCTCGTGATTGTGTGGCTGACCGGGAACTGCCCTGTCCAGCATTGTGAGAGAGGATTGGGCTGCATATTGTTAGCCTGGGAGAAGATTAAAATCTAAAATTCAAAGCATGGTTTCTATTGAGTGTATCGCTTTTGCATCATGCTAGAATCAAAAAAAATCTTAAACCATTGTAAGTCAGTGACCCTCTGTATCTGGTTCAAGATGCTGCTTTGTACTTGCTCAAATAGAGCATTTGCTTCCTGGTATGAAGGTTCTACTAACTGCTTGCCTGTATAGCTAAAGATCCTCTGAGTGGGTTCTCCTCCTAGGGCTGCTCGATTGCCAGGTTTGCGTGGCTCACACTGAAACCTTCAGGAATGAGCTGCCCCTGGCCTGGGTCCACATGGTCTCCCCTGCGTGGAGGGGGCTGATTTTCCAGGTGGCAAAGGACAGCTTCTTGTCTCCAGATATTTTCGTCTCACCACCCATTCCCATCCCTTGCTCCTGAAACATCTTCCTGCATAAAATAGGAGCCAGCTGAGTGGCCGGAAGTGATACCCCACCAACCCAGTGAGGAGCCAGAAGCCACAGCTGGGGTGTTGAGTCACGAGTAGGCAAGTGGCAACTAGATACGGTGACCTGGGCGCAGGATGAGCTGGTTTTGCCTCGGTCTACAGATGGGAAGGCGGGCCCAGGGTTTAGGTGACTGGCCTAAGCTCACACAGCTGGTTCACGGAAGAGCCAGGTTTGGAAAGGAGCCCAGTGGTTTTCTGCTGTCTTCACCACCTTGTCAGACTCGAGGCCTCGCTGGCCTTGACTGTGTCTCATGCCTCAGGAGGTGAGCTGATTCTGAACGCTTGGAAGTGATGTGCACGAAGGCGACACAGCCTTTGCAGTGGGAGGAATGCGGCCCATCCACCCTCCTCCTCTCCCAATCTTGTCTGTCGTGTGTGGACTCTGTTTCTCTCAGAAGCTGTCTTGGAGACGCCATTAGCATCTCCTGCAAGCCAAGGTGGAAGCTGGCACCTCTGGGGAAGGGGACATGACCTGGGGTGCAGCAGTGGCTTTAGGGGGCAGCCTGTAGCCAGGTCTCTCCTGCCTGGCCGCTGGTGGGAACAGGGCCTGAGGGGGGTTGGGTCCAGGCTGTCAGTTGTCCGCACTGTTTGCCTAGAGGATGCTAAGATAAGCCTTTTCTACATTCTGACTTTTACTTCATGGGTTGTTTTTCTCTCTATATTTGCCTCAAAGTTTGAAACAAATTGAGAGCACTAGCTTGGCCTTTAAAATTTGAATGTGTTTACTGAATTCTTTTCTAAAAATGGGAGCGGGGGCAGGAGGCATCTTTGCAAATCATTTTCCTATGACTTAGAGCATCTTATCTAACAACTGGTCCCATGACTTAAAAATATGATACATAGGAAT
The DNA here is from genome assembly GCF_949987515.2 of Delphinus delphis. Lineage (NCBI taxonomy): Eukaryota > Metazoa > Chordata > Mammalia > Artiodactyla > Delphinidae > Delphinus > Delphinus delphis. The sequence continues at coordinate 51,543,774 of NC_082701.1, forward strand.
ACAGTAGCCCGTTTTTAATTTTAAGGAAAAACAATCTCTAGTAAATATTAATGTAACAGACTTCTTTTATGAGATAGTGCATGTGAAGAGGCAAATTTGAAAACAGAGCGAAGCTTATGGTGCTGGTGTTTGTGCCACATGGGGTTATGATTTGGAGTCATGCTTTATCCTGCTGCCCACCTGCACCCACAGGAGTTATGTTAGTGTTTGGAAACTGAACAGATGTTTCACTTGTTTACCTGTGGGGTGTTTTCTAATCCGGTAACAAGTTTGCTGCCCCCATTGAAGTATGGGCATTCTGCTTGGGTCATGATATGCAGGTGGAGGCCTGGGAATGAGGTGCTGGGCTGGCAGGACTGGGCAAGTTTTCTGTGCGTGGATCAACAGTGACGTCTGTGTGAGGCTCAGAGCCTTGTCAGTAGATGGAGCTATGAAGCAGTTTTTTGGTTCTCAAAAAAGTGAGTGCTTTAACTGCCCACCCTCCCCAGCAAATCCTGCTGTCACCTAGAATTTAGGGGACTAGGTACACTTTTACATATTGGTGTCACTAAATTAGCCTCTGTAAGTCTTGACTCAATCTAACAATGTGATAAGCTGTAACAGCTCTTCATCTATGGTAGTAAGAACAAACAAAATCGGTCTCAACAGTACTAATATAAATGTCTGATGGCAGGGGAATGGAATGGTTGGGATGACTTAGCAGCTGAACAAAAGACCACAGAGCCACTGAAATGTAAGTGTGCGGTTGTGCTAATCTGTGGGAATGGAAATGATCAATGAGGACACAAAATAGATGAACATGCAATTGCAGCTTTATAAAAAAAATCAGAAGTGAAATGAAAAGATGAAAATAGTTTACTATTTGTCAAGGGTTCTAAATTTTCCTGTAAAGTTGCTCAAATTTTTTAAAAATTGAAGTAACGAGACTGATTTTCTTTCACTGCCCCAGTTGGTCTGAAGAATTGTGCTGAGTAGTTCTGAGAGTTGACCAAGTAGCACAAAGCAGGGGGCTCCCTGACCTGCCAGATGACCGGGCTGAGTCATACTTGGGGAAATTTTAAAGTGCAGGTTCCCCCAGGTTCCACCCCAGCGCCAGCCTAGTGAGGAGAGTTCTGTATTTCATGGACTCTCAAACGTCAGCAATTATAAGACACACCTTTATTTTGTAAAACGGTAAGAAAAATGTGCCAGCTGGAACTATGAAAACGCCTATCGTTTAGACTTTGTATTTATTGAAAGTCTAACAGACTTCTTTATGCAGATTTTCATCATATCACACTTAATTCATACACAAAAAGGAAAATGTGAGAGATAGTCCTAAAACTTCATTGTGATTCCAACGTTCTGAACTACATTTTGACCCAGAGTTGTCCTTGTCCGTGTTTTCCCAAGCAGTGTCATCCTCTGCGCTGCGGTGAGCACTGGTGATGCAGTACTTCTGAAAAGCATACTCTACTGCTGGCTCCAGAATTTTACTCTAAGCTGCTGACACTCATTCTACAAGATCTGACGCTGGGCTTTATTGACCTTACCAGGAGTCAGGCAATGACAACCACATGACAACTGCCACCTCCTGAAGGCGATTATGAGATGCATGAGCTTACACGTGAGAACAGGAGCATCTTAGCTTCTGTGCAGTGTGGTCCTTTGAAGGAGCCAGCGCTCTGCTTGGATGTCTCAGTCGGACCCAGTGTTTAATAGTCTGATTATGTCACGTTACCTCTTGAATAAGGCTTCGTGACATCCAGTTAGCGGGGACAGATTCCATTATTGGGCGACTTTGAAAAAAATAAACAGACCTCACTGCTGTAGTGCATCAAACACGAATTTGTAGTCTTGGTGTTAGGGGTGAAGGGCGTGTTCGTACTTCGTGCGTGTGGTACGTAGGCACTGTAATTACAGTTAACGTTGTCTTTGGAAACTGGCGTCATGTCATTATATCTTTATAGTGTTTCATATTAGATTTCTGAAAAGAACTGTATGATTTGCTAGATTTCCAAATGACAGGTGGCTACACGAGGAAGTAGACTGCCTGGTTGATCCTGACCGTGCACAGGACATAGCATTCTTGCAAATGCTCAGCCTTTGGGAAAGCTCTTGGTGAAGATCTTTTCCCTCCCAGAGCGACTGGGAAGCTTCTGTGGATGGGGACTCGCCTCGGGTCTCAGCCACGGGCTTCACCCAGGCCTGCCTGAACTAGGGGGAGTGGAGCCATGTCTCCACTTTCTAAAGATTCCAGCCTATGGCCTGTTGTGACTTTTTTTTTTTTTTTAGGGGCGGGGCAGGAAGTGGTGGTTCCTAGCCTCAGACAACCGTGAGCTCTTTTCTTCCGCAGTCTTGACAGACATGTCTATTGTCATAGCAACGTTGGCGTCAGGAGGAAGGGGCCATGGGTCAGTGATACCCAGAGCCATAGGGAGGGCCGGTTGTAAGATATCGGTCTTCTAGCTCATTTCATCTTCATTGAGGTTTCCAGGGATGGGGAAGGTTGGTGACAGAAGTAAATGTGATAGGGCACTAGTCTTTCTGATATCAGAATGCCCAGGACAGTCAGGCTAGGCACAGATGTGTTATCCGTACCAAAGTAATTTAGAAGAATTTCCTAGAACGTCTGCATTAAAAAGAGCAGCAACTGTGGTGTGGCAAGGGCAGACAGAGCATTTAAAGTGTACGTGACAGAGTTAAAACCCCAGCAGAGCTCATCTAAACTTCATTTCCACAAAAGGCTAAGGCTTTCCCACGTCTTGCCTGAGTCCTTCCTCACGATGGACCATACACCTGTGGGGTGGGAGCTGGCCTATTGCTTTGTCTTTGACACTCAGAGCCCAGCTCCCAGGGATTGGAATCTGTTCATGTAGATTATATGTTTCTCCTGATAGGCTGAGTAGTTGGGAAACAGTGTGACATTAACACCAGTTAAACCAGCCAGCAGGGAAGGATTCTTTTTGAGAAAAACAAGCCTCTGAATTCCACAAACCCCTGGACTGAGATACTGAATGCAGGGGTGAGAACACACCTGAGAGACGGTAAGTGCAACTCACCTTTTTTTCCTATGGTAGTGACACAGGAGAAAGGGAACACTTTTGCCCATTTTTCACATCCCCACAACTGCCGAGCAGCCTAGGTATATAGTTCAGACCACCAGAACCAGCCTAAGCTGAGCATATCATGGAAAACCCCCCAGCATTCTCTACATGATTGTGTTCCCCTAGTATCTCTCTCCAGCCTGTCCTAACGGGCTCACAGCTGCCCTTGGATCTCGTCGCCGAATCCTCCCAAAAGCATTTTTAATGTGCATCCTGCCTGAAAATGTAGTCTGAAACGTCTTGGACCTCTTAATCCAGTAATGAGCTTCATTGGTTGGTGACTGGAAACCCTCCTCAAGGCTTCATCCTGCAGCCCCGGATTGCTCCCTTCTCCATTAACAGTTGGCGCTCCAGCTCCAGCAGCCCTTTCCTTCCTGATGCAGCTACACACGGAGGCCACCGGTGAGAACAGGATCTGTCACCACGACTGCCCAGACTTAGCCTGTCATCCGACAGTTTCTGCGAGTGCAGTGCCCTCAGATAAAAGCAGCCTGGCTGTCAGCATTTAAACTCTCTGTAGCTTCCAACCTCCGATCAGACCACAGGTGGGAAATCGAGAACAGAAGGTGAGAAAACAGATTTCACATTCACATGATTATTCTTGTTTATTGAGGTCTGTTTATTCTCAACGGGTGCTTTTTCCTCCAAGTAAATATCCAAGTAAATAGAGCAGGCGTAAATATCTATAATGAATAAATTTATTGTCTTACAAAAATCATTGTCTAGAAATATGGGAATACAAGAAAAGATATTTGCAGTCAGGTGTCTGGTGGTCAACAGCCAGTACAATTCATAAAGGGGGAAAATCAAAGATTCCAAACCCACATGACAAATTCTTCCTAACAGATGTTAAAGCTTTTAACCCAAAAGGTTTGTGTTTTCAAGCATGTTGCAGAGGATCAAGGATTTATAATTAACACTGATTCATTGTCACTGAATGTTTATAATACCACTTTGACTAGAGAGGTACATGATATATGAAGCACAGTCAAAACTTAATACATTAGATTGTTACAGAGGCAAATAATATATTTAACATTGTCTTAGTACTGTAGTGTCTAAGGCACTTTCTGTAATGTCAGTTTGATTAACTAGCAACCAAAAACAGAATGCTAAATGTTCACTGTAACACTGTCCCAAGGGGGAGGGGAAAGGAGAAATCAAAAAGGAGTCACATCCACTGGCATGTCAACATTCAGGCAGGTGGCATCTGTTCTCGAGGTTCTGTCAACCTCATCAACAAACTTGGAACAAGTCTCGGACACAAAACCAATATTCCCATTTTGGGCTCAAAGCAGCGGCTGAATTTGCAAGGTCAGCATGAGAGCCTGGCTGGCGAGGGAGGGTATCGCCCGAGCTTCTGCTCCGGGGCCTGCAGCTGCTCGCTCCAGAAGCGAGGAGCACACGGGGGAAGCCGGGGCCTCCGGAGGCCCTCCTGCAGTCACTGTGATGGCTGCCCCCAGGGCCTCAGCTGGGTGGTGGCCGCTGTTCTTCCTATGCACAGACCGGGCCGAGGACAGTTCACGTGAAGAGAGGGGGCACACCACGACTCGAGGGAGGTAGGCATGGCCACCCCACACGGACGCCGCTTCCCCACATCCAACCCACCCCTCCTGATCTCTCCAAAGCCCCTTTCACAGTTTGCTCACTGAAATAGTGTTGATCATTATTTGAAGGAAATGAGAGCTACAAGTGCAGTTTAGGTTCCACAACGTTCTAAGAGACTTGACGTGGCTGAGGAGGCAGGGGCCACATGAACACAGAACTAAGGTTAAGGTAGCTGTCCGTAAGACAGAGCATGCAGAGCGACTGGGCAGCAACCCCGGGGCTGCCCCAGCGACCGGCAACGGGGTCTAGAGTTTGTTCGAAAAAGGGTTCTCTTCTTAACATGTATTATAAAATGGTCTCTTGATGGATATATGGAAAATAGACGCAATCATGAGACGATCTGTTTAGTATGTGTAGGTTTTGTGTGTGTATATATATAAAAAGGGGAGCAATTGTACCTAAATCTGAAGCAGGAGACAGTCGTGTAGAGGCTGCAAGTCCTTAAGACACAGTTGATCTCTCAGGAGTCGTGCGGTTCGCCAGTCCCCCAGATCTGCAGGGGGCCCCAAGGCCGGGGCGCTGGGGGGCTTCCTGCCTGTCCCTCGGTATCGCCTCCGCCGGCTTCCTCGGATCTACTCAGACTGGGGCGGCTGCGTCTCATTGACATCACTGGTCTTACTTTCTGTGTCGTCATCCGACAGCTCCAGGGAAGCGCCCTCGATGTGCAGCTGGCGCCGGCCAGATCGGCTGGCGGAGAAGCTGATCGGGCCTCCTCGCCTGGAGAGCAGAGAAAGTGTGTGGGCACGACCGCAGCAGCTCGTGGCTGGCAAGCCGTTCAACCGCCTGACGACTCAACTTCCAGCCCTTCCTCAAGACGCACCAGCTGGGGTGGTGGGCAGATCAGGAACAGCTCCGTGCTTTCCCACCTCTCCCACATCCGCCTGCGGAACGTCATCCTGGGAGGGCCCCGGAGCCCTGGGGGTGGCTGGACTCAGCCCCCTGCTCACCATGGGCCAGCCTCTCCCCAAAGGGTGGAGAGTAAATGCTCTATTTAGGCTTTGTGGGCCACCTAAGGTCGCTGTTGAACACTCTTTGTCTTTTTACAGCCTTTATAAATGTAAACACCATTCTTAGCTCCCTGGCTGTACAGGAGAGCAGGGCGCAGACAGGATCTGGCCCATAGGCCACGGTTTGCCAACACCTGTGCTAAGCTTTCCTTCTGGGGGAGAAGGTGTAGCCTTGGCTCCCCGTGTTCTGCCCTCACCCGGGACGCGGACAGACACCTGGGCTGGCTCCCAAGCCTCGAGCCATGTATTCGCACAGCCCACTAGCAAACGCGGAGCAAATGAGTGGGCCTGTTGCTCCTCCATCCTCAAGGACTACTGACGGTCAGGGATCCTGAACAGCTAAACAGGCAAGAACGAAGAGCTGGACAGGAGCCTGAGAAACCACTGCACCCGGAGCCCATGGACGCAGCTGTTTGCAGGCTCTGGGTGTGACCTCACGGAGGCCCGGGGCACTCACCTCAGCCGGTTCTTCAGCGTGCTGACCTCGCGGCTCAGGCCCTCGTTGGCCTCGGTGGCGTCATCCAGTTCCCGCTGGAGTTTGCGCCGAGACGCGTTGGCACGTGTGGCTTCTTCCTCTGCTTCCTCCAGCTGCCGTTTGAGCTGCTTCATCCTGGCGTTGGCCTTCTCCATCTCGGGGAAGTTACACGAACCAAGTCACACCAAACCGGTGAATCCAAATTTGGCATCGCTGCATCCTGAGAGTGTCAGCATAGGCCTCTGCCCTGCCAGCCACGCGAGTGCACACACGAGTGTACCCACACACACGGCAGGCATATACACGTGCGAGTGCACTGATACACAAGACTGGGGCCTGGCCCAAGGCCTTTCGACCAGCCTGCTATTCTCAGCAAAACCATGTCTATGCAGCAAATTATGCTAAAGGAAACTTAAAAAAAAAAAAAACACACCCGCTTTTCATCCCTGAGTTTTCTGCAGAAAAATGACAGTTTAGTATCTTCACACGAGTGCCCTATGGGACTGTGAAAGGGAAGGGCTAGTCCCGCAAGACGCAGAAGAGCCAACAGTGTGGACAGTCTCCAACCCCAGGAGATGCTCCATTCATTTTTACACCTCTGTTCAACACAGGTGTGATTCAAGTACAAAGCCACTCTGGAAGACCTGACAGGAGAACTCAGCCTGCCCACTGGATCCCTCACTCCTGAACCACAGAGACTGGCCAGTGCCCTGCGGGTCCAGGTCACACCCACCCAGAACTGCCCTCGGTGTTGCTAGGCCCTGAGCGTGGGGGTGAGAAGGGAAGGCCAGGCTGGGTGCCTGACTAGAGCAGGGGAGGAGGAGAGGGGGAGGAGGAGAGGAGGATCTGGGCCAGAGGCACTGGATCCTCAGCTCCAGCCACGGCGGCAGGTCTCAGAGAGGACCGAGAGCCAGAGGAGAACACAGCCCCCACCCAGGTTTTAGCCAGTGCAGACCTGACCACAGTCCAAAGCCCTATCAGCACATGCCCTTGGCACTGAGAAAACAGATGCCTGGACGCAGACAAGGAGGACCACTCGGGTTCCACATGCCGTACATTTGCTTTCTCTTCCCTTTTCATTCAACAATGTATCCACCCCTCCATCCAGCCAACATTCAGTGACTGCCAGCTGTGCCCAGAACTATTCTAGGCATTCAAGAGATGACAGTGGGTGAAACAGGCAGAAATCTCTGCACTCATGTAGCGTCCATTCTAGTGGAGGAAACATGATAACTTTAAGGTCAGTCCAGGCCTCACACTTCAAGCCTTCCTGACATGCTCTTGCCCACTCCGGGGCACTTGGGGGGACTCACGGGGCAGGGCCAGGTCCTAATCACCTCTGTATCCCCAGCACCCGGGAGTGAGTGGCAGGAACAAGGAACAGCACATGTTTGTTGAAACGTTAGAATGAAGAGTTGCAAATAGCTCTTCCTCATTCACCTAGTCAAATGGTAACACGGCTGGTTTTGCATCCGTCTCCTTGCTACAGCATTTAGAGTGGAAGACGTGTTCCTCCTACCTGCCTTCTGCCCTTACCTGTTCTTTATACTGGTCGGCGTGGCGGCGTTCATCCTCGACCTGCATGAAGATTTCCTTCAGCTTCTTCTCGGTGCGACGGACTAGTTTGTTGGCGGCTGCTCTTTCCCTGTGAAAACGATCAACACGTTAGTTTTCCCAATTCTTGAAATGAATATTTTTTTTAAGTCCTTTTCTCTGGAAGATGGCATTTGTCAGAGTGCTTTCCGGGACCTCTGTATCATCGTGATCAATATGGCCCAGAAACGTCTCCCTTCTGGTCAAACTGTGGATTGCCTTTAATGTATTCTAATGCTTGACAGGTAGAAAAACTGCATTATTCCTTCACCACGTCAATCACTTTGTTTAGTGATCTACCAAAGATCAAATGTTACATACAAGCTACCTGTCACGTATTTGAGTGTAGAGTTTTTGAAGACAAAAACCTTAGTTGGTTACTCTAATCTCCTAACTTTTCAGCCTGGAAAACAAAACAAAGACTCAATTTATTAGGCAATGGTTTCAATTTAAAATTTACTGACTACGTACGAAGATGCTAGAGCAGCTGACACTGAAACAACGCCCCCATCCCGCCACGCTTCACGTAGGAGTCAAAGCACCATGTTTCTAGACAGGCCTCCACTGTCCCACATGAAGCAGAGGTAGCTTATTTGTAGGACTCCACTGAAAACAGAAAAAGTTCTTTTGTTCCTCCACAAATGTTATGCAAAAACGATAGTGATGGAGTCAGCTGAAAGGGCGAGTCATGTTAATTACAACCAACGGCAAACAAACCCTTAACTGTTAGAGTTGAATGCAGGGGCAAGTCTGGGATGCCGGTTGCAGAGGATGTCAGGCTCTGAGCACAGACCCGCATTTCTGGGCTCCAAGCTCCCTGACAGGAGGGTGAGCTGAAGGGCCGCTCTAGCTCTGGCAGTCTGTGATTTCTATCCTCATAGATTTGTAAATGCCTGCCAAAGGCTGTGTTGTGCAACTCATAAACTTCAGAGCGGTTTACGACAACAGAACGGAAACTGTCAAGCAGTCCCTTCCTCAGGGAGAAAAAAAGCTTGTATTTTTGTCATACTGCATTTCTTCTCTGCCAACAAATTGTAGCATTTCACGTGATGCCACCAACTCGGGCAATCGACTTTGGGTAGAGATGTAAACTATGGAACCAGGAAGTCACAGGGCACAGTGCGATGAGCCCTCAGCTGTCTGGGAAGAGCTGACAGGTGAGCCCAGCGTACCCTGAGGGCTCACACCACCACCTCTCTGGTTACGTGTGTTCTTGTCATTCTTCCCCTGCCAAGGGAGCTCCCATGGGACAAGGGGCATGTCTGTGTCATCTCTGACTCACAGGCTAAAACCTGGACCTGGTCTGTAGCAGAGACACTGTAAAAACCTCTTACTTGGCCTCCTGCTCAAGCTGCTCCTCCAACTGCCCAATCTTGGCTTCCAGGGCTGAGATGGTGGCCTTGAACTTGGACTTGACAGCACCCTCCAGCTCCTGCAGCTTGGCCTTCAGCTCCTTGTTCTGCCGCTCCAGCTGCTGGCGCGCATTGTCGCTCTTCTGGGCGGCGCTGCGCTCGGCCGCCAGCTCTGCGTTCAGCGTGTCCACCTGGAGAGGAGATGGGTCAGTCGTGCGGGGACGGCGCGGCCCTCCCTGGGGCGGCCGCTGCGTGCCCACCTGCAGCGTGGTCTTGCGGAAGCGGTCGTTGAGCAACTCCATGTTGCTCTGCTCCTCTTCAAGCTCCTCCTCCAGCTGTGCTATCCGTGCCTCCAGACGCCGCTTCTCATCCAGCAGCGCAGACCTGCCGGGCGAGGAGGCAACAGCTCAGAACCGGTCTCCACGGTACGGGAAACTCGAGGGCACCTCCACCCACCCTGCTGCTGGAAGCCGAGCAGCACTGTTGACTTTTCTCTTTCCTCTGTTCCCACCCCAATCCGCCATGCCTAGCTGGTTACGCTTCCAAACACACCGCCCACTTCTCTCCATCCCCAGGCCTACCACCCAGGCCAGGCCCCATCATCTCTCGTCTGGACCGGTGTGCAGCCTTCCCGCTGACCGCCCTGCTGCCTTCTCCAGCTCTTCTCGGCAGCCAGTGCCAGCTTTAAAAGTGCAAAAACATCCTGGCATTCCCTAGCTTTTCTAGCGCACCGAGATCAATGCCAGGTCCAAATGATGGCGCGCTAGAAAATGACCACGATGAATACTCAGTACAGTAATTGAATGGAGAAAGCAACCTCTTAATTGGAAAAAAAAAAAAAAGGGGCTTTTAATGAAAAATGCATCCAGGGTAAGGTAAGTCTAAGGAATGTGCTTGTCAAACCTAATGAATCTGAAAGCGAGGACCTGCATCGCAAGGCTGTGCACCCTATGGAAACCAGGCTGGTTCTGAATGTCTTTCCTGCACACCTATGTGGGCATGACTGGCACAGGGACGTGTGACCTGCCGGGGTTGTGCAGCCAGCCAGGGGCCGAGGCAGGCAGCCCGGAGGCTCAGCATCTCGTGCTCATCTTTCCAGACTTTGAACAGATGAGCAAACCAACTACTGACTCCTAGATGCCAGACGACCCCCATGGCTGTCTCAGTGCCACGGGCGTGCCCCAGGGGAATGGGCCCAGTGCCCATGAAGAATGGGGGGGGGCACCACCGATTGTGGGATGCCCGTCCCTTCCCACCTGTTGCCAGGAGACTCACTTGCCAGAGGCGCTGTTGGCGATCTCATCCGCCAGCTCATCTCTCTCCTGCTCGGCGTGTCGGCGGGCTCGCTCAGATGAGGCAAGTTCCTGAATAAGTTCAGACCGTGATGGAAGCTCTGGCTGGTAACAGTTTCCTCAAGGGTGAAATCCGACAGTGCCTGTAGCTGCGGCCACCTTGCTTGAGGCACTAAGTGTGCCTCCAATTGCAGTCAGACTCGAGAAATTACCCATCAACTTCTCTGACGTTAGCCAGGTAGAACAGTGTCAAAGTATGACCACTTTGTTTGCCCAACTGAAGCAGTAAGATGGTCCAGTACCACATTAAACATGGGTAGTGAAATTACACTAGGCTACAAAGATACTAAAGTATAGTTATCTGGTCTCAGAGAAATTTCAAGGGCAGATATATTTTTTTAAACAAATGGATGAATAAGTAAACCAACCTCCTGCAGCTGAAGGATTTCTGCTTCCAGACTCTTCAGTTTCTTTTCACTCTCTTTGGACTGAGCAAAAATCTCATCCCGGGATGCACGAGCTTCTTCTAATTCACGTTGGTAGTCCTTCATCTGAGCCTAAGATTAAATAGGAAGAAAGTTTTGGGGTAGTGTCCATTCTTAGTTTTTAAACACGATATTTTTCTCCAGATTATAATACGTATGCATTTACTGTAAATATAAAAGTATGTGGAAGTGACAGAAATAAGACAAGAAAACATTCAGGCCAATATCCCTTATGAATACAGATGTAAAAATCCTCAACAAAATAGTAACCAATTGAATCCATCAACATATTAAAAGAATTATACATTGTGTATATTTATATACCTTTATACCCCACCATCCAAGTGGGATTTATCTGAGGAATGCAATGTTGATTTGATATCCAAAAAATGAATTAACTATATGATCATCTCAATAAATGCAGAAGCAGCATCTGACAAAATCTAACACCTTTTCAATATAAAAACACTCAATAAACTGAAGGAAACTCTGATAAAGGGCATCAGTGAAAAACTAACAGCTAATATACTTAATGGTCAAAGATTGAATGCCTTCCTCTAAGATAAGCAATGAGACAGGGATGCCTGACCTCGCCCCTTCTGTGTAGCACTGTAATGGAGATTCTAGTCAAAGCAGTTAGGCCAAGACAAAGAAAGAAAAGACATTCAGATTGGAAAAGAAGTAAAACGAGCTCAATTTGCAGACGATATAACCTTACATATTGAAAATCTTAAGGAATCCACTAAGAAACGATTAGAACTAATAAACGAGTTCAGTGAGGCTGCAGCCTCACTGATCGATATATAGTCAGCTCTCCATATCTGTGAGTTCCACATACGCGGATTCAACCAGCAGTGGATCAAAAACATTCAGGGGAAACAAATTCTCAGAAAGTTCCTAAAAGCAAAACTTGAATTTGCCACATGCGCAGCTATTTATATATCGTTCACCTTGTATTAGGTAGTGTTATAAGTAATCTAGAGACGATTTAAAGTATACGAGAGGATATGCATAGGTTATATGCAAATAATACACCATTTTAGCAGGGTACTTAGGAAGGGAAGGAGAGACCTTTTTTTTCTCCCCCCCCACCCCACCTTTTTTGGTTGTGCTGCACGGCACGTGGGATCTTAGTTCTCTGACCAGGGATTGAACCTGTGCCCCCTGCAGTGGAAGCGCGGATGCCAGGAAGTCCCAATACAGCATTTTACATCAGGGACTTGAGCATCTGAGGATTTTGGTATCCATGGAGTAGGGGGGGTCCTGGAACCAATCCCCCTTGGATACCAAAGGACAACTGTACAAAAATCAATTATATTTCTATATACTAACTATAAACATTCTAAATATTAACAAAGCAATTACACTTAGCATCAAAAAGGATAAAATTTAGCTAAAGTATAAGACTTGTACATCAGAAACTATAAAATAAAGCATCGTTGAAAAAAATTAAAGAATAGCGAAATGAGTGGCATGATAGCCATGTACTGTTAAGATGGCAATACTCTCCAAGTTGATCTTCCAAGGCAACACAATATAAGAATCCAAGTGGGGGGCTTTGGGGGTTGGTGGGGGGAGGCAGAAATTGACAAGCTGATCCTAAATGGAATTGCAAGGAACCCAGAACACAGTCATGAAAAAGAAGAACAAAGTTGGAGAAGTCACACTTTCCAACCACAAAACCTGCAGAGCTAGAGTAATCAAGACTGTGGTACTGGTGGAAGGACAGACATAGAGATCAATGGAATACGACTGAGAGTCCAGAAATAAACACAAGTCTATGGTCAGCTGATTTTTGACAGGAGTGCCAAGACAATTCAAGAGGGGAAAGACTAGTCTTTTTAACAAGTGGTGCTGGGACAACTGGATATCCATATCCGAAAGCATGAAACTGGGTTCATATATGAAACCATATAACAAAAATTAACTCAAAATGGATTTAGAAAAAGAGCTAAAAATATAAAACTCTTAGGAGAAAACACAGGACTAAATCTTCAGCACTTCGGATAAGGCAGTGGTTTCACAGACGTAACAAAAACAGAAGAAACAAAAGATAAATTGGACTCCATCAAAATTAAAAACTTTCGTGCTGTAAACAATACCACTGAGGGAGTGAATAGATAATCTAGACAATTAAAGAAAATATTTGGAAACTGTATATCTCCTACAAAACATCCAGAATGTATACAGAAATGTTACAACTCAATTACTGAAGACAACTCAAAAGCTTAGCAGAGGACTGAAAGACATTTTTCCCCACATATGATATTGGCCAATAAGCACATGTAAAGCTTTTCAACATCATTTGTCATTAGGGAAACGCAAATCAAAACCACAATGAGGGACTTTGCTGGTGGCGCAGTGGTTAAGAATCTGCCTACCACTGCAGGGGACACGGGTTTGAGCCCTGGTCCGGGAAGACCCCACATGCTGCGGAGCAACTAAGCCCATGTGCCGCAACTACTGAGCCTGTGTGCCACAACTACTGAAGCCCACGTGCCTAGAGCCCGTGCTCCACAACAGAGAAGGCACGCAATGAGAAGCCTGCGCACCACAACGAAGGGTAGCCCCCGCTTGCCGCAACTAGAGAAAGCCCGTGCACAGCAACGAGGACCCAACACAGCCAAATATAAATAAATTTATATTAAAAAAAACCCACAATGAGATACCACTTCATACGCACTGGGATGGCTATAATTAAAAGATGGACAATATAGCAAGTGTTGTTGAGGATGTAGAGAAACTGGAATCCTCATACATAGCTGGTAGGAATGTAAAATGTCGCTGTGGAAAGACCGGGCAGTTCCTCAAAGTTAAACAATTACCGTATAACCTAGCAGTTCCATTCCTAGGTATATACCCAAGAAAATTGAAAACACACATCCGTACAAATATGTGTGAACGTTCATAGCAGCAGTATTCATAGTAGCTAAAAAGTCAAAATAACTCAAATGCCAACTAATGAATGGATTAATAAAAAAAATATGGCATGTCCAAACAATGGAATATTATTTGGTAATAAAAAGGAATGAAGTACTTATTTATGCTACAACGTGGTGAACCTTGAAAACATGCTAAGTGAAAGAAGCTGGTCACAAAAAGCCACATATTGTAGGATTCCGTCTGTATGACGTGTCCAGCATAGGCAAATCTAGAGACGGAAAGTAGATTAGTGGTTGGTCAGTGTTGGGTGTGGCAGATAGTGTGGAGTCACAGCTAATGGGCACAGGGTCTCTTTTAGAGGGAAACAGAATGTCCAAAATGAGACAGTGGGAGATGCTGGCACAGCCCCTATGAATATTCTAAAAAACAGCAAAACATGGGTAAATTGAATGTTGTGTGAATTATATCTCCATAAAGCTGTTAAAGTCATAGTAATATAATTTATATTCTTTGTAATTAGCTGGTCAAAGTAAAAACCTTTGTATTTAGCTTTTTAAAAAAGTGTAAGGAAGCAAATAAGCTACTCATAAATCTATTATCCAGAGATGACGTTTCCTTCTAAACGTTTTTCCTAAATGTGTACATCTACCTGTCTATATATAGAAGTTTACACACATGTGTGCTGAGTTACAAACTAAACTGCCCTCCCTACACTGTGTCTTCCTGTGTCACTGCATACATATCCCCATCATTTGAATGGCTGGCAGTCCACCTACATTTAGGTTATTTCCCATCATAAATAACACTTCAGCTATGATCTTTGTATGTAAGTACTTCTCCTCATATTTACATTTTGTTAGGATAAATTCTCAAGACGCAGAATCACCAAGGTCAAAAGGAATGGAAACTTTCTAAAGCTTCTGTCCTAACAAACCTCCCTCCAGGGAAGTTGTGCCTACTTATATGAAAGGGCCCATCACATCCTGCCAATACTGTGAGTTACTATAGAAATCACTTTTTGTCACTGTGATAGTGAAAACCGGCACACCATCTGGGTAGCAAAAGTGACGATTCAATGAGATGGAAAGGCTCACTAAAGCTCACGGCGCTAGCGGAGGGGAGTCGACACCACTCTCCTCTTGGTGGCTCAGTGGCTGCATGTTGAGTTGAGCATCAGAGGCTGTTCAGAGCCCCAAAGCTTGTCCCTGGTGGTTGCCGCCCTGCTGGTGACTCCACCCCGATCAGTCCAAGTGGGGCAAGCACTGGCCCACTGTAGACACTGGAGCTACACACGTGCCATCTTTATGGCCCGTGGCCCCAACCCACAGCCGAGGCTGACGGCTGCACTGTGCTCTCTGCAGGGGTGACCTGGCAACCCTGAGCCTGCGGGCAAGATGGCAGGCTGGGTGCTGCCCGGAGCCCTTCTCCCCAGCTTCCTGGGCCATGTTGCGCTTGATCTCAGTAGGGCCAGTTGACACCTGCCACCACCAAGGACTGACGGCTGGCGCACTTACCTGAAGTTTGCGGAGCTGCTTGATCACTTCATCCCTAGCTTTGTTTGCAGCCTCGATTTGAGCTTCCAGGTCCTTCAGGTCTATTTCCATTTTCTTCTTTGAAGCCACAGCAAGGGCCCGCTGTTTCCGCTCATCCTCCAGCTCAGCCTCCAGCTCCCGCACCTAATGGACCGCATGGGGTTACGTCTGGTCAGACCCAGGTGCCCACACAGAACCGGCACGTGAGGGCTCGGGTTACTCTGGAGAGGTGCTGCCTGCCACTGGGCAGTTATGACTGTTATTAGCAGTTAATTTGTACAGAGAGATCTTTAACCACCACCACTGGTACAAACCATTTCCACCGACCACAGCAAAGGCACGTAAGGAGGCAGAGCTCATGGTCTCAGTGATGCAACGAGACTGGCCCACGTGCCCAGAGCAGAGTTCTCGGGCCAGCACCTTGCGGGTGGGCCAGCACCCCGTGGGCAAGCCAGCCAGGATGCAGACCCTCCAGCCCCCGTCGGGCCTTCAGATGACACACCCTGCTAAGTCCATTCTGAATTCCTGACCCACAGAAACTCAGTTAATGCGTATTGTTTTAAGTCACTAAGTTTGAGGTAAGTTGTTATCTAGCAATAAATGACTAATAAAATAAGTATTAGTGGACTGCAAATAACAAAGCAAAATTAAATCCATCTCAGATCCAAGACTTGACACCATGAACTCCAAGGGACTGAGAAAATATCCACAATTAATTTTTAAAGTAAACTTTTAAATTAGAAGTTTAACATGCACTCAGGAAAGTATATAAATCATAAGTGCCCAAGCAACTTCTTAAAATTAAAAAAAATGTAAATACCTAGAGGTTTCCCTTTAAAGAGTGGCTTAATGAGGACGTGTGATCTGACCTTCGGAATACTCTGAATCACCTTGTCAGGTACATATTGATTCTTCCCTTTATCGATACTCATGAGACTCACAGAACTTGAACCTGACTACATGTCCCTGGAGATTCCACTAAGGGCTTTTCAATGGATATCCTGGCTTGTAAGTAGCAGTGATATTATCTGAGAAATAGGAAATCAAAACCAGTTGTATTACATTTTAAAGAATAAAATTATCAAAAAAAAATTATCAAATGACCAAATACATTTCCTCCAGCTAATATGTTCCAATGTGAATGAATAAGATATTGACCCAGAACTGGGCTTTGAGAACAAACCAGTTCCTGTTCCGGGGGCCACTCTTCCATGACCTACCTGTTTAATGAGTAGCCGCTTCTTTTCCTCGTTCTGCTCATCTCTGGTCTGCAAGTCCCTCTCGAACTGGGCCTTCATGGCCTGCATGTTGACCTCCAGGCGAAGCTTGGCGTCTTCTGTAGCCTGAAGCTCATCTTCCAGCTCTTCTAGCTGGGTCCTCATTTCCTCCACCTGCTGCTCTAGGGCCCGTTTGGATTTTTCAAGTTCATGAACCTGGACCACGGGAAGCACAGGGAGGGGATGACCCTTGGTGGAGGGACAAGCAAGGACAGCAGTTCCTGTTTATAGGCACCCCACCCCCCTATGCATCCTCCCCTCCCACTGCAGCTACACTAGTCCTCATTTCAGAACGCGCCATCTGAATGACAGGCCTGATTTCTTTATTCACATGTGCTCTAGAGTCGATCAGTTACTCTCCCATGACCTTGAAGCCGAGAGATCTTTAAAAGCCATGAACAATAAAAAGAGCGTGGTGTCAGGGGAGTCGCCTGTTGACCGGCCACTGTGTCTAACACAGTACCTCCCTCTTGCTGTGGAAGAGGTCATTTGTATTGAAAATGCACATGTGGAGACTTAACGTACGAGGTGTGTGAGGCCTGCCAAGCAGGGTGCAGTGAAAAAGGGGTTTGACCTTTCTCTGCGCAAAGATCCCCACCACACTCGTTTCCTAAGTTCTTGGTGCCAAGCGCTGTGCTGGGTGCTCCCCCTTCACGTCCCCTCTGATCCTGGAGACGATCCTTAGGCAGGCGTGTGCAGGTGCTATTATGATGTGTCCCTTTGGGGTTCACGGCCATGTCAGTTCTCACGCGGGCAGGAGAAGCCTTACGACGTGAGGAGGGCCTGTGTCTCTTAGTGTCTGGCACTCCACAGGCACAAAGGAACGCTTGTGGAATGAACGTGGGACTGTCGATTGTTCTAAAGAAAACTAATGTGGAACAAGAAAACGGAATCGGTCGTGGAATTCTCTCTCTACATTTTACTACGTAATCCTGGCCATTTCTACTCTAGGAGGCCTCTTCTTGTCCACGGGGCCGGTCCCCAGGCTGCAGGAGACTCAGCAGGGAGGTAGGACAGTCCTTCCTCCCTTATGATGTGGCCAGAGAGCCCGTGTCCCAGGAAAATGAGCTTTTATCTTTAGAGAGGACTTTACGCCTTTCAGAGCACAGCCGCAGCTGCTTCATGAAACAGGCAAGTATCACGTCCATTTGACAGAAGAGGAAACGTAGGCTTAGGCAGGTTAGATGGGAGCTTGGGGGAGAGTCAAGCCCCGAACCTGTTCTGATCCCCAGGCCTGGGTCCCCATCACTGTCCTCAACACCTCGTACACTAGGGGAGGGGGGAGGGTAAATAAAAATCCCAGCAGCTCCTGGGGGAGGCGTGTGCAGTGGGAGGACGAGAGGGTCCCCCCGGCTCCTCTCCAGCTTCCCCACTCGGTGCAGGAGACAGATCCCACTACCCTCAATCTGAGGGGACTTCAGGTACCTGTGTGTGTGTGATACACCTGAGGCTCAGGAACAGAGAAACCCTTCATTTAAAGGACCCCCGTCAGGATGCAGCTTAGGGCGGGGAGGGCCTGTGAAAGCGACAAGAACTCCCCGCCTGGCTTTGGCACAGGTAACCGGGAACAGACTGCAGAAAACCTGATGGCTTATCCTGGGAGTCCTTAACCCCCTAATTACATACAGGCCAAGACACTCCTGGCCCGCTTCGCTGTAGGGCTGGGCCTCCCCAGAGTCGCCTGCCTGCCCCGAAGGCACTGGTCCCCGGGACACTCACGTTCTTGCCCACGTCGTCCTTGGAGCTCATCAGGTCCTCCATGTCTGCCCGCAGCTGCTTGTTCTGCCGCTCAGACTCTTCCTTGGCCTCCAGGGCCTCCTCAAGGGCACGGGCCAGGGACAGGGCTTTGGTTTCCTTCTCTCTGGCCTCTGCTTCGGCCCGGTCTCGCTCTTCCGCGTAGCGGGCAGAGATATTCTTCTCTTCTGCTAACAGCTACACGGGATGGTGTTGGGAGACAGTAAAAATCGATTTCAAAAGCAACAGAGACTCCTCATTTGCTACGTGCCTGAATTATTGCTAAGAATATCAGGCGTGTTCTCCTGTTTCCTTCTTTATGCTGGTCTGCTTTTTCCAATTTTGCTATAAATACATATTGCTCTTAAATAAGAAAGGATTATTTTAAGCCGAAATGACAAAGGCGAGGGCTTTGCCAGGAGGAAACACGTGTGGCGCTGGCCCTGGAGCCCAGGGGTGGGGAGTGCTGGGCACCCACCTGATCGAACTTCTTCTGCTTCTTCTCCAAGTTGGAGACGATCTGGCGCTGGTGGTCCAGGTCCACCAGCAGGTCATCAAGCTCCTGCTGCAGGCGGTTCTTGGTCTTCTCCAGCTTGTCGTAGGCCAGGGCCTTCTCCTCCAGGCGCTGGCTCAGTGCTTCCACGTCTTTAAGGAGCTTCTTCTTGGCTTCTTCCAAACTTTCAATTGTCCCCAGGTCATCATCTACTTTCTTCTTGGTATCTGTCAACTGAAGGAAAAAAGATCACGATTAAAGAACTCAACTGGATTTCACACTTGAGGAATAAAGATAAAACTTATTTTCAGTATTCTGTCAGAAGAAATAATATAAAGCAATACTATGCGTCTCTGAGCAAATGGATCTTAGACCATAAATGTCTTCGCTAATCATCTATAAAAGCATGACTGGATTAGAATTTACATAGTGGACACAGTCCGAGGGTCTTCACCTTGCTCCCAACAAGACCCAATTAACTGTCCCAAATGGAGTTGAAACCACCCAGCAGGGCAGGGACGTCAGCTGCTAAACACACACACTGAGGCCACACGGCGTCCCGAGCGGATGCACGCACCTGGGCCTGCAGGGCCAGCACCTGCTTTTCCAGGTTCTTCCTGGCCTCTTCCTCCTCCTCCTGCTGCTCCTGGAGGCTGTTCTTCTCCTCCTCCAGCTGCCGGATCCGACTGCTCAGGTTCAGTTTTTGGCGTGTCTCTTCCTGAAGAAGCTCCTGTTTATTTTTATAAACGGTCAGTACTTAGGTTATGGTAATCACCCAAACCACAATGCCTCTGTTAAAAAAACCAGAGTCTCAGTGTGTGCGAAATACCCAGTGATATTAACAAACAAGTGATTTTAAAACACACCTGATCATTTAACAAGTGCCCTTAGTACAATATTGCTTTAAAGTTGTTCACGAGGGAATTCTCTGGCAGTCCAATGGCTAGGACTCCGCGCTTTCACTGCCGAGGGCGTGGGTTCAATCCCTGGTCGGGGAACCAAGATCCCGCAAGCCGTGCAGTGTGGCCAAAAAACCCAAAACAAACTTGTTCACGAGCAATGGCAGCGTCACCCCGCCAGGGGCCCAGGCCAGGGACCTGCGAGCTTCCCTTTCCCACATCTTTTATCACTCCTGGAATCCTTTCCTGTTTCTCTCAGGTCAGCGTTAATGAACGAAAACCATGAGAAAATGTTTAAAATGGCCAACAGTGCACGAATGTATAACAGGACCGCCGCCTGGTGAACCATACCCCGGTGAACCGCACCCCAGGCAGCGCCCAGCCAGACAGCAAGAGCCGCCTACCAGGCACCCACACATGCCTGCCAGACACAGGAACCGCAGGCTCTAGATATGAGCTCAAAGGTGAGTTCCTGAGCATCAGGGCTGGTTTTGGTGCAAGATGGTTGAAAATAAACGTAGAGCAGAATGACTTCCCTGGTGGCACAGTGGTTAAGAATCCACCTGCCCATGCAGGGGACACGGGTTTGCGCCCTGGTCCGGGAAGATCCCACATGCAGCGGAGCAACGAAGCCCATGTACCACAACTACTGAGCCTGCGCTCTAGAGCCTGCAAGCCACAACTACTGAGCCTGCACTCTAGAGCCCGGGAGACAACTACTGAAGCCCGTGCGCCTAGAGCCTGTGCTCCACCACAAGGGAAGCCACCGCAATGAGAAGCCTGTGCACCGCAGCGAAGAGTAGACTCCGCTCGCCGCAACTAGAGAAAGCCCGCATGCAGCAACGAAAACCCAACTCGGCCCAAAATAAATAAATTTATATAAAGAAAAAAAAGTAGAGCAGAAAATCAGAAAGAGGTGATAAGAGGGCAGTTCTGGGAATAGCATGTTTCACCAATTTACAGATTACAGAAACAGCAGAGTTACTATTAACACTCTACCCCCGGGGGAAATACCTGTGTGTCCTGGAGTTGAGACTCAAGACCAGCTGCGTCCTTGGCAAACTTAATACCCTTTTTCTCTGCTTCTTCTAGAAGAGTTGAGACATTATCCAATTCATTCTGCGAGGAGGAGTGAAAGGTTATGACTCACTTCAGCAGCAGGCAGAGAGAAAAGAGTGGTGGGTTCTGGACCCTAAGTGCCCACAAAGCGAGCATATCGCGGGGAGGAGGGGTCAGCCTCAGCTGAGGAGGGCTTACCACCGAGAATCTGCCGCCCCCGTGAGCAGGCCCTGAGCCAGCCACCGCAGAGAGCCTCCACCTACGGCCCGGACAGGGAGGCTTAGGACGGCAGAGCCCACACGTGGGGGGCGTTCTCCTAACTGGCTTGCTATCTTGTTTTTCAGCGTCAAGAGACAAAAATTATACCGAATCCTCTGAAAGAGTGGCTGCTGTCCTATGTGAGGAGGCTCACGATCAGCAGGTGTTTTATTTTAACCCTTTTTCACACGAAGATGCACCACCCCTATACTGGGGGGAGGTGGGTAGCGGGCGCGAGTGTAATTCATTTTCTTAGAGAACTTGAAAACTTTATCACACAGATTCAGATAAGTTTAAATTCTAAGAGTCACAGCCCACAGTTCTTTTTAAGCTGAAAGAAAATCTGGTATGATATACTTATCATGAATATGTAGCTATTTCTTATGGTCAGATTTTATGCATAATGTGGTAAAAACATTTTTTTCTTTTTCGTGTTTAATTAACGATAGCTCTAAAATACCTCCCCCCCTAGAAACCCCCATGGCGTAAGACCGTCTATGTCTTTTGTGGGGACAGTGGGTCGTAGACAAAAGGAACAGGAGCTGCCCTTCGTTCTAGTCTGTCCTCTAGTCACGTAAGCAAAGGGAAGGCACACGGAGGACGTTTCTATACTTGAAACTCAAGCTGATGGCATTTGTTTTTCCTCATTTTAGCAATGCCCTTCAGAGATCCCCCCACTTCATCAGTCTTGGCAGCAGCGGGGCGGGGAGGGCTGTGGACTCAGCAGAGCCCAGAGGCAGGCAAGCTTCTCACGTCCTCATCCACCAGACTCACCCGGGGGGCGCTGTGAGCTTCAAGTGGGAGAGTGACACGAGGAGCCTAACGTGGACCTGAGGCAGCCCGGGCGCCCCCAATGTCAGTCCCCTCCCCACCCCGCCAGACACTGGGGGCGACGTCCAGGAAAGGCTTTCCAGGCCTACCTGTAACTTATTCGCTTTCTCGGCCAGTTCCACCCTGAGTCTGTCTCCTTCCGAGACCTTGGCGTGGAGCTCCTGGACCTGGGCGTCCAGCTTCTTCCTCTTGTGCTCAGACTCGGCCTTGACCTGCTGCAGCACTTTCACCTCGCACGCCAGCTCCTTGTTGTCCGTCTCCAGGCCCTGCTTGTTCTTCTCCAGATTTGCCTTGAACTAGGAGAGAGAAGGGAGGAGCACTTCACTCGCAGTTCTACAACAGAGGACGCAAAGGGCGCGGCTTTGGTGTCCGGAGAACCGTGCTGACACGGAGCGAGCCTGCAGTCGACATCTGTTGCATAAATGAAGGAAGACACCTGCTGTTCTCGGAGTGTGAAGACTTCTGTGGGCGGAGCACCCCTGTACACCCCGCTCAGGGCAGCAGATACAGTATGGGGGGCGCTGGCAGCACCGCGGGGGGCCAGCACGTGAGAGGCGGAGGCGGGAACGATGAAGCAAGGGCAACGATGTGTGCGGTGCCTGAGACAGACTGGAGGCGGGAGGGGCAGGGGGCAGGGGGCAGGGCACCAGGGACACCCAAAGGGCCTGGCGGCTTCTGGGCAGCAGGTGAGCGAAAGCAGGACGTGCAGCTGCTGAAGCTTTAGAGCTCAGTCATCAGGAGGAAGAGGGCTATTGGTGAGAGGAATATGTGATTTAAAAATAAAATCAGGGGCGCCTGGCTCCCCCAGGCCAGCACTGTGCTCTCAGAGAGCGGCCGCTGCGGGAGCACCTGGACCCCCGCGCTGCCCACCGACGTGTCCCTACCCTCTTCGCCTGCTCTAGCTGCTCCGACAGCTCCTCCAGGGCGGTCGCGTGTCTCTGCCTCATGTCCTGGATCTGAGCCTCGTGGTTCTTCGTCTCCTCCTCGAGAGCTTTCTTCAGCTCTGCCACTTCTTGTTCACGTTTGGTGCTAGAGAAACATAATTTTAGAGGAAGAAGCTCAGAATTAGTTGAATGACTAAATTAAATGCACATTTTTAAAGTTCTGCTTTTGTTTGAAACATGACATGGATTCCAGGAGGCTGGCGTGTCTGTTACTGGGGTAGCGGGAAACCTTCCAGAACCAGCATGACCCCCATTCCACATGCGACTTACAGTCGAGACACGGTGTAATGTCCCTAAGGGTCCTTCGGATGTCCGGGGCAGCCTGGGTGTATCACAGGCCAGGCACTGCTTAACACAAGATGCCAAAATGCCTGCCACAGTGGCAGCACGCATTTCAGTAAAACCGGAAGAGGGTAAATCCCCAAAAGGGCTGGTAAAGGCTCATCAGGCGGGACACTGCACCCCGACAAAAGTGGGGCTGAGCACCACCTTTGATTTAAGCGCACAGCTTAACACTGAAACCAGTTAAGGTAAATACCACTCCTGCCGAGAGCTGCCGTAACACCGAGAGCTTAGAGAGCGGTAACTTTCCCATCATTCTGCAGCACAACTCTGGCAAACTTGCTCTAAAACCCGTGGCCAGTCAAAGCAGTGACGTATATGCTGATTGCTGTGTGGGCGCACTTTCCTCTCTACAAGGAAGCGAAATCTAGGGGCTGCGACCAGCTGCGGCAAAGAGAAAAGGGGCCCAGGTGGCTGCTAGCTGCATGGTGGCAGGTCACCAGACAAAGGGAGCCACCAGAGTCACGGTGGTGCAGCCTGGCTCGGCCACACGTTCACTGGAGATGAAAGGCGTGCGGGGGTCTGGCCTTGTCCTCTGCAAGCTTCCGTGCAGAGGAAGGGATGGATGCTGGAGGTGGGGGAGGGGCACCGGCATCCAACCATCAGCCCGACAGGACAGACTCCATCGAGGTTACTTCAGTTCACCCCCCCATCTACCAGATAGCAACACCATTTCCCCTGACGCATCGGAACTGCAGGCCATCCGACCCCTTCACCAGCAGAAGCAGGGAGTGCTGTGTTGGAGCACATCCACGGTTTTAACCAATATGCACATACTGGACTTCCCTAGCGGTCCACTGGTTAAGACTCCGTGCTTCCAATGCAAGGACGGTGGGTTTGATCTCTGGCTGGGGAACTAAGATCCTGCAAGCCGTGCAGTGTGGCAAAAAAAAAAAAAAAAAAAAAAAAAAGCGCATATCATTGGTACTTTTTTTTTTTTTTAAACAAGAGTTGAAGGGAAGAAGTGAGCAGAACCTTTTTTTCTACCGTGGTTGAAAGCTCAGCTGAGAAAGGTTATTTCAACCAAGTCTAATCATTAGACTATGGGTTCCAGCCCACAGTTCAGTGGTTTCCAGATATTTAGAAAGCAGGTATTTTAAAGCCAAGGCCAGGACTTAAAACTGCTAAAAGCAGAGCTGCTCTGTGGAGGCGGGTGGGAGGGCTCGGGTGGCTCTGCGGGGACACACCCTCCCGTTGCCCTGAGGCCCTGGCACGTTATCAGGCTCACCTCCTCCGCTTCTTCAGCACTGAGCGCTCCTGAGCGCTCCGGACACCCCCGGTCTGACCTCAGCCTGACGGCTCAGCACGGCTTCTCTCCAGGCCCAGAACCTGACGGGCACACGCCCCTACCCACCTGCCTCTGTAAATGACCCCTACTGCCCTCGCCTTGCTGCAGGCTTTCCCTTAGCCCCCTTCTCGGGGGCAGGCTCCCCTTCCCACCACGCACAGCCTGGGACAGGTGGCAGGGGTGTGGGGGTGCGTGCGTGTGCAAGCAGCCAGGTCTACCCGCCAAGGCAGCCTGGGGATTCCTGGGCTGGCCTCACGCGCCCGGCAGCTTGGGTCTTGAGGAGGGAGGAGCCGGTCGGGAGGCCAGCAGGGGCCTCGGGCAGCCCACCTGCTCACCGCTAGTTGCGCGCGCTCTCCCGGGACTTCCCGTGAGTCGTGTCTGGCTGCGCTCGTCACTTTCCTCTTGCCTACGCTCGGCGGCTGGCCCATCTGTTACGTGGGTAGCTGCACTCACCTGTCCTTTTGTCTTTGTGGACACGGGCCTCCTCCTCGTCTGTTTCCTCACCACTGTTCATCAGACCAATTGCTGCAGCCAGCAGATGCCCAAACAGCCCCATCTCCTCCTGTTTCTGTGTCTGTCCCCTCTAGCCCTCTGGTCCCTGTGCCCCCCTTACTTGGTTCAGGTGTAACTCTCCCTCCAGCCAGGTGTGCGTACCTGGGGCTTTTCTGATCACACCTCCCTCTGTGCACCTGGCTGGGGTGCATCCACCCGCCCTGTGCTTTCCACCTACAGGCCAGCTGGTTTCTAACCACCGAGATTTTGTTACTGTTCCACGTGCCACTGTTTCCAGGAGGGAGAGAGGATGCTCGAAGTGACAGCATACAGGAAACACCCCACTCCCCGAGGATGAGCATCTCTGCCCTGCCCCCACTCACCGCAGTTCCTGCTGAGCTGCCGTGGTGTCCAGCGTGTCCTCAAGCTCTGTCTTCAGAGCTTCCAGTTCCTCACTCAAGTCCCTCTTCTGCTTTTCCGCCTTGTTCCGCGAAGCCTTCTCGGATTCAAAGTCTTCCTGCAGCTCAGCAAGCTGGGCTTGCAGCTCTCGCACGACTTTAAGCGCGTTGTTCTTGTGCAGTGTCTCGTCGTCACCCCTGAGGAGACACCCGGGCACGGGAAGCGCTCAGAGCCGGCGCCGGGGGACTCTTCCCACAAGGAGACCCTGAGACACCACCCCCAGCCCACGGCTTGGAGGCCCAGAGCTGGTATCAGGATGGAGTCTGGGTCCTGTCCAAAGGGCTAATAAAGTTCTCCGTGAAAAGGTAGGACCATCTCACTTTAATGATTATAATATTTAAAAATTCCCTCTGAGGCAAATGTTCTAGTTAAAACACTGCTCAAGGTAGCGGTCTTGTCCGTCAGATTGGTTCCAGCCCACGGCAAATGTGCAAATTCAGAGAAGTTCTTGGAACAAAGTGGAAGCAGACCCGCCACCTTCACACCCTCCACTCTACGCCTCCTCTATCCTCTGGTGCATCTTTTTGCTCACGTGTGATTTAATGTGGGTGGATGTTCTGACCGGGGATGGGTGGGAAGTTTGAGATGAGGGAGGGGAAGCTGACACATGGGAGCAGGTGGAGAATTTTAGTTCTGGGTCTCAGCCCTCACCTCTGTAAGTGGCCGAAGAAAGACTAACAGTGACAGAGGCAGAGAAGAATTTCTGTTGTAAGATTTTCTTGATTGTAATAAATTATAAATTAAACTGAGTCCTATGACCATGTAACCAAATAGTTATTGGTTAAAGGAATGAAATGAAATATTAGCATAAATGTATTTACTATATATGACTGACATTCTGTAACTGAATGGTTTAGGACTGAGTAGCAAATCGTGCTACAAGAGCGGGGAATACTTCTGAAAAGTGATTTGCTCTAAACTTCTAAATTGTATTGAAATTAATCTGTAACGTACAGAAACCAGAGCATTTGATATGGTTAAAACTGTTGGTTCAGGTGTGAATTTTCAAGGATTTCATGGTATGACTCGTGATTTTTAAGTGTAAATACCAAGAAGGATTGATGAGATTTTCTGGCTGCCCCAACACACATGCTCCCTGGTCTCCCAGGCCCGTGTCACACCCAATGACGAGGAAGCCATACGTCGGTGTCCCGGGGTTTCTCTGTCGGGACCCCCTCCAGCCACATGCCTAGCGCAGACCTGGCCAGGGCGCCCTGCAGCTCCTCCTCCTTCTTGGCCACCTGGATCTTGAGCTCGTCAATCTGCGCCTGGAGCTCGGCGATCTGGTCCTGCAGGTCTGTGGTCTCACCGTCCAGTTTCCTTTTGGCCTTTTCCAGTTCCTGGCGGGTCTTCTCCTCCTTCTTTAAGCGCTCTTTAGGGCAAGAAACAAGAAGCCCTTCAACACACTGAATGTCACTCCATATGGACAAATTCAAAAAGTAAACTGATTAAAGTTGAAAATTAGCCGTTGCGTTCTAAAGCACATCGCTGCCAACCGCTCCATCACCCGAAACCCATCAAGATCAAACCGAAGGCGAGATATATTAGTAGGAGGGTGGGATTTTCAGGAAGAAACCGGGAGGATTCTAAGGACATCCTTCCACAGGGAGCGGGCCCCCGCTCTCAGAGCCAAAGTGACCTGGACCCCGTGCTGTGCCCGGGATCGCAGAGGCGGGGTGGCATGTGACTCCTGTCCCCCCGGCTCCCCTTTCACCGGGAATCCCTGGTTTGAACCCAGACTGCAGTTCCTGAGCCCCGAGGGCGAGAGGGCAGAGTGTGGGCATCTCTCCCGCCCGCCCTCTGAGTCCTGCAGTGATTCCTTAATTAGGGCCGGGATGCTTCCCTTCACACGCTGTCCTCACCCGCCCAACAGTCAGGTGAGAAAAGGACAGGCCTACCTACCCTTCCCAGAAGAATCGCCTACAGGTAAGGATGGTTTATGGAAAGAATTTCAGGCTGACAACAACGAGGACAACAAAATCCTAAATATTGTTTTAGAAACCACTCATTTTCTCCCCGTTATAAATGACCACACGACAGCAGGGTGTTAAGAGCCAGGTTCTTCCTCCTCTGTCGATGCCAGTCTCCAGCTGCGGGTCAAAGGGAAGGTTTTCTGCGCTCTTTCCAACTTCCACCCTCTTTTCTTATTTCTTTTGCAGAAGGCAGTGATCCATTTTGCAAAAATCCTAGCATTTGCTGACGTGACTTGGGCCATCAGAGTGAGACACTGCTACCGTGCACAGAGTCTCCTGTCCCTGTCAGGTTTTGTGTCAGCAGCTGTCCCTTTGTGAAGGGAAACCTAGGCACCTCGATGCAGCATTTAGATTAAACATGTACAAATTTAACGGCCTGTACAGCTCAAACTTAATTTACATCCCAACTGTGTCCACCAAAGGGCAATCTACTTTACTACAGGACCTAACTTTAAAAGTTTAAAGATAATCTAGTGCCGTTTGATGACACTAAATACTTGGTGACTAGGCAAATGACGACACCATATAAGAGGGCTATTTTAATAGCTGAACCCAAACTGATGAGCGGTCCCCATGTACACTTCCTATCACAGCATGTTCTGATTTAAGTAGAATCTAAAGGCTCACATGTCCTAGCCCTCAATTTCTCTAGCCTCCAACACTCACCTTCTAAGTCTGAGATCATCACTTCTTGCTTATTCCTGATCTTGGCCAGGTTTTTTGCCTTTTCTTCCTCTTCAGCCAGCTGAGAGGAACACTCAGCAATGCGATCTTCCATGAGTTTCTTTTCCTGAATAGGAAAAACGGCTTCAGAAAAGGCATTCAAAATGACAAGTGGGTTTGGTTATTACTTAGAAAACAAGTAACGTTGGCACTGTCACCCCCAGCAGACGGTATATTCCAAAAAGGCAGGAAAAGGAGGCTCAGGACCCTCCAGAGCTTCGCCCGCCCGCCTGGCCTGCAGTCCCGCAGCCGGTGCTGAATGTATTACCGCCCAGATGGGAACAAGTCGTCGGTGAGTGTCCAAAGGGCACAAAATGTCCACGTTCAGTCATCTCAGGGATTAAAAGGATGTTTGGTGGATTAAAAAAATTAAATCGTTTCTGTCTTTAGAAATCTATACCGACTATAAATCTGTAGAGACTTAGAAAACTGAATAAATGAACTTGAAATCTTGAGAACTTCCTGTTTGAAGCCACTTTCAGTGAGAGCATTGACACAAGTATTTTCCATATTCTAAAAGCAGCTCTTGGACTCCCCTGGTGGCACAGTGGTTAAGAATCTGCCTGCCAATGCAGGGGACGCGGGTTCGAGCCCTGGTCCAGGAGGATCCCACATGCCACAGAGCAACTGAGGCCGTGCACCACAACTGCTGAGCCTGTGCTCTAGAGCCCGCGAGCCACAACTGCTGAGCCCACGTGCCACAACTACTGAAGCCCGCGGGCCTCGAGCCCGTGCTCCGCAACAAGGGAAGCCACTGCGGTGAGAAGGCTGTGCACCTCAACGAAGAGTAGCCCCTGCTCGCTGCAACTAGAGAAAGCCCGTGCGCAGCAACGAAGACCCAATGCAGCCGAAACTAAATAAATAAAATACATTTATTAAAAAAATAAAATCAGCTCTTAAATGGAAATAGTCTCTTACTTTGATAAATTTGGAATTTTGGTCCTCGAGAAGCAGAATCTCCTCTTCCATCTTCTTGATCTTGGCCTCTGCTGTCACCTTCTCCAGCTGCAGTTTCTGGCGAGCCCCCTCCTCCTCGTCCAGCTGCTCCTCCAGGTCCTTGGGGAGAAGTACATGCGGTCAGTCTCCACACTTTCTCTACGAAATTCTACACATGCTAACAAGCAAGGTCAAAATGAAAGGCCAGTGTTTGATTTTCAAAATGGCAGGGTTCTTTTTAAACATATAAAATATAATTATGTGAAACAGACACTTGTGTCCACTATAGGTTAAGTACAAAGTGGGTCAGTCCTTCTCGAAGCCAACATGGAAGAATGGAGCAGCTCTGAGAAAGAGCGTTTCTTTTAAACCAGCGGTTTCAGGAAAAGGCGCAGATGTGATTTATATTGAAAAGACCTGTAGCAAAGTGTTATTTATCGTCCTGAGGAACTATGAACATACTTCAAAAAAGCCTTGGTGATTAAAAGCGGGTACATTTGTAAAATGGGATAATGTGTAGTTATTAAAATCCATACTTTAGAATAGTAGTAACACAGGGAAACTGAATAATATAGTCCAGCTACATCAAACACACAAGAGAAAGACAACTCAGAAACAACCATGGAAACAGTACAGGTTGGTGAGAATGGACTGTCTCAGGTCAGGCGTGCCGTGCCGTTCACAACATGAGTGCATCGCCAAACTGGGTGGGATTCCAGAGTTTACACATGGTTTTCCTATAACATGCTTCTCTTTATTTCATACCCTACATTATTGTAGCTAATAAACATATGCATTACAGAACAGAGTTGTACATACAAATCAATATATGGCCAGTTTAAGAAACTTTCAAGGGACTTCCCTCGTGGCACAGTGGTTAAGAATCCACCTGCCAATGCAGGGGACATGGGTTCAAGCCCTGGTCCAGGAAGATCCCACATGCCACGGAGCAACCAAGCCCATGTGCCACAACTACTGAGCCTGCGCACCTAGAGCCTGTGCTCCGCAACAAGAGAAGCCACCGCAAACAGAAGCCCGTGCACTGCAACGAAGAGTAGCCCCCGCTCGCCACAACTAGAGAAAGTCCATGCACAGCAACAAAGGCCCAACGTAGCCAAAAATAAATAGATAAATTTATTTAAAAAAATGAATAATAAAAGCTCATAAACACAGAGGTTAAAAAAAAACTTTCAAGGGTAATTTTGGCTAAATAATTTATCACGGTTGATTCTGTAATGAAACCTCTGCACAAGATTAACCTTTTTTGTGAAGAACTTCAAACACACATGTAAGTACAGGGTAGCATGGTGATCCTGACACAAATGCATCAGCCCAAGCTTAACAGGCATCAGCTCATGGTCAGCGGTCACTTCTAAACCCCCCGCTTCTCCCTCCTCCACTGCGTTATTTTGAAGCAAATCCCAGACATCATATTTCACCTGTAAACCTTCAGGCTCTATCTCTAAAAGATGAAGACCATTTAAAAATACACTTGTTTGAATTGGAATCCAAATAAGGTTCACACGCTGTGATTGATAAGACCCTTAAGACTGCTTTAATCTCTAGGTTCTCTTAAATTTCTTTTTCCTCCCTTTTTCTCACCATTTATTTGTTAAAAAAAAAAAACCAAAAGGGCTTCCCTGGTGGCGCAGTGGTTGAGAGTCCGCCTGCCGATGCAGGGGACGCGGGTTCGTGCCCCGGTCCGGGAAGATCCCACATGCCGCGGAGCGGCTGGGCCCGTGAGCCATGGCCGCTGAGCCTGCGCGTCCGGAGCCTGTGCTCCACGATGGGAGAGGCCACAACAGTGAGAGGCCCACGTACCGCAAAAAAAACAAAAACAAACAAACAAACAAAAAACCAAAAGAACCCCACAGGTCATTTGTCCTACAGTTTCCCAGAGTCTGGATTTTGTCCACTGCATCCCTGCACTGCACACTCCTAAGGTGACAAAAGCAGTGAAAAGAACAGTGGGTCCAGTGTAATTCAATTAATAAATGAATCCACATATATCTGTTCAGAAATATATGCAAAAAAATAATAGGGATTAATGGGATGATGGGTAGGAGGAGACTTCTAAGTGAGATTTTATATTCTCTGGGTATTCTACAATATAGTGTTATAATCAGGGAATTAATACTGAAAACAAAACCAAAACCAAAAACAGCTCTAGTAGTTTTTGGTTGAAAAGGAGACAGATCAGAAATCCCTGAAAGCCTCACTTGTGGTGGTGGTGGGGGGAAAGGACAAGAGACCAACAAGGTTGGGTTTTCCCAAGAGCCATGCAGTTAATATAGAATCTCAGATATTCCATAAGAGGGGGAAAATATTTAATAATAACATTACCATAAATATTTTATAATGTGTTTGAATTTACAATGGCGATATTAAGATAACAGTGCAAAAACCCAGTGAAAGAGTCTAGAGTAAAGGTTATGAAGATGGAAACTATTGAAAAACAAAACAAGCAAACAACAACAAAAAACCCTGTTCTTACAAGGAAATGCCTGTTTTCTAAAGAGAGTAATGCAAGCATTTCATGTGAAGTTGCTAAAACGTGGAGCGTAAAACAGTAGATTGGGGAGACTGGAGATGACTCTGGGTGTCCCTACCCTGTGTGAGTAAAATATTATCACTGAAATGAGCACATGCTCTGAAACAAAGAGAAAATCAAAATGGAAAACGAATTTGAAAAAGGATACATGTATATGTATAACTGAATTACTTCGCTGTACACCTGAAACTATCACACCATTGTTAATCAACTATACTCCAGTATAAAAATAAAATGTTTAAAAAAAAAAAAGAGAAAATCAAAACTGTTGATAATACCACCAGAACTCACTATTATTGGTGACTATTATTCTAGATCTTCTGTACGTCCCCTTATAAAAATCATACAGTTTGTAAGTTATATACTTTTAGTTAGACCTTACTGTGTATACTCTTTTGCAACTCCCCTTACTAATGTATTATAAATACCCATAAAAATAGACATGTTTTACATTTATAACTGTATATTATTACCGTAGTTTAAGCATCCCCTATTGTGAGGTGATTAGTAGGCTTCCACTGATTTATGCTTTAAGTCCTAGAACTAGAATTGCTGGATTAATGTGTACTTTTTATAGCTTTCGTGATATTTTGCCAACCTATTATGGGATACTGGAAAGCTGTTTGTGTTGAAGAATGGAGAGGGCCTGGACAATTTACTGTATGGGGTATTTGCCAAGGAAATAACATGGTATCTTTTGCGGTTCTGGGAAATGTCTGAAATGTCTGTGCTTTGCAAAGATAAGCCAAGTGGTGGGGATAAAATCAAGGGAGAGATCTGGAAGAAAGAAAGTTTGGTGCTGGACCCATGAAGCAGCGGGGGCAGATACAGACACCCTGACACTCGAGGCCACACTGGATAGGCTGGGGTGGGACTCACGGAGAACGAGTCTCAGGGCACAGGCACAATCACTGTCGTCTGCATCACTCATCTGGGTGTTCAATCAGAGAGAACCGCGCTTCGTGTGAGGACAGCTGGATCTCAGTAAGAAAGCAGCTACCAGCAGGAAGGGCTAAGTGTTTTATTCCGATTCCTGGCCACCTCCTGCGTCAGCGCTGAGCATTTATTATGAACCACACCACCTCGTAGGTGTCTCTAATGGATGGAGTGAGCAGTGGAATTATTAATGAGAACACAACGAACAAACTCCGTCCCCGCAGACCCTGGGACGCATCCTCTAAGATGCCACAGCAGAACATAAAAACGATTCCTGTTCAAAATAACAAATCTGCGTTTGGAGGAATCTATTATATGTGTGCTTCGAGTGATCTTTTAAAGGGGTGGGGGCGGTGGGGAGAAACGACTTATTACTTAGGCTTCTGTTGCTCCTCAATGGACACAAGAATCCAAACCCAGAGCCTCTCTTCACTCAACAGATCCACTTGGAAAACCCCCACTATAATCCTAAATGAAGCTTATCACAGATACCTGAATGTGTGCTTGCATTTTCTTCTTCTCATTTTGGAGGATTTGGTTTCTTTCTTCTTCTTCTTCAACCCTAGACTCCAAGTCATGGAGAATCTCTTCTAATTCCTGCTTCTTAGCGGCAAGTCTTGCCCTCATCTCTTCTGCTTCAGCAAAGAGCTCAGTCTCTGCCTGTAGTTGCTCTGCCAGGATATTCTTCTCTTCTAGCAGCTGCAATCACAGTAAAGCGTCCGGTGCTATGACTGGCCGGTTGTGCACAAGAGACAGTCACTGGGACTCCAGTGGCCAGTGCAGGTCGCCCAAGAAACCCGGAGTTAAAAATACATAACGTCACTCGCAAAACTTTCAAATATATCTTCGGCTCTAGCAAAATAAGCTGGGTGAAAACTTGAGACAACAGAAACAACGAAAAAGGTTATCCTGAATAATACATATTAAATTCATGCTATTTGAAAGAATTCCCTTTCTTACTATTAAGGTAATTCACAAAGGGACCAAAGAATAGGAGGAGAAATATTATACAAATGCTATGAAGTTCATGGTGACTGAAGCCATCTGGTATCAAATGATATTCTGGCCTCTACTGTTAAAACTTTTTGGCCCTGAACACATCAGTCCTATCACTGTCAACTACAAACATTTCCTGAGTCTCTGCTTTGTCCATGAAGCACGGCTCCCTGAGAACGGGATGTGGACTCAGGACCACCGTGGCTGGAGAACAGGCAGCGGGGTGCCTTGTACTGTCTCATCCTTTTACTTTTTTCTAGGTCCCTTGTGAGCAGTCACAGGAAGGTGCTAATACCAGAAGTGTCACCGGTGTTAAACGCACACCTGATAGCAAACTTGATCATCTGGGTGTCCGAAGGGTGACAAAGGCAAAAATGCAAGAGCTCAGGCTGATTTCAGTTTATATATACCCCAATGCTTGGCCTAATACATCTGCTACCTCTGTGCTCAAACGTCTATGAATACACATAAAGTAAGATGCTGTTTATTTGGAATTCACTGGGTGGGTCCCTATCCGCGGGATCGCGCATCTTCTTTCAGGGCTGAGCGGGAACTGGTGAGCTGTACCTGTTGGTGCTTCCTCTCCATCTCCTCCAGCTCCCCTTCCACCTTCGTCTGCTTCTCTTTCACCTTCAGCAGCTCTTCGTCTTTGGCCTGGAGTTCCTCCTCTTGGCGAGTGACTTGGAGGAGCGGCTTCACCTACGTTCACGACATTGAACACTGACCGTCGCACCCTGCACCTGCCCGCCCCCGGGCTTCTCTTGGTCCCGTGCGTGCCACCCCAGGGGGAGCCGGGCGCCCACCTTGGTGAAGACGCGCCACCACTGCCAGTGCCGCAGCTTCAGGTACGCGGCGCAGTTGCGCTGCAGCACCTTCAGGGCGCTCAGCTGCTGCTGCTTCTTGGCGAAGGCCCTGAAGAAGAGGCAGGAAAACTAGTTAAAGAAAACCGTGGTTTTGTTTTTGTTTTGTTTTGCTTGTAAACAACAATCATTTATTCCTCACAGTTCTGGAGGCTGGGGAGTCCAGGATCATGGCCCCGGCAGATTCCGTGTCTGCCGAGGACCCACTTCCTCACTGACAGCTTCTTCTTGCTGTCGCCTCACGTGGGGGAAGGGCGAGGAAGCTCTGTGGGGTCTCGCTCACGAGGACACTAAGCCCATTCGTGAGGGCTCCACCTTCATGCACTAATCACCCCAAAGGCCCCACCTCCAAACACCGTCCCACTGGGGATCAGATTCTGGCGCACGAATCTGGGGGACACATTCAGGCTACAGCAAATAAGAGAGAACTGGCTTTGACAGCTGCTGTCATAGGGGACTTCCTAGAGGGAACGTTCTTTGTGGGCTGGGCTGGGGATCGGGGACACGACCACGTCCCTGCTGGATGGCGGGCCTGCTCCGCCCACCTCAACTCTTGTCACGGGACCTGGCACTCTGTTCACAGACGCTGCCGGAAACGGCCCCTGCCACCTACCCCCAGACACACACGTACGTACGTGCGCGCGCGCGCGCGGGTGTGAACAGGGCCCTGCTCTCCCCCTCCATCCTCTATTAGATACTCCTTCCTTTTTGGATGTGTCACAGGAGAAACATCCCTCTTTCTTTCTAAGGTACCCTTTCTCCTCCCTCCCTCCTGGACTGGACCTGCAGATCCTCCTGCTGACGCCTCTCATCTACAGACGGGCTCAGAGAAGCCCTCCCCGAGGAGCCACGCTGAAGCAGGACCCCTGTATTGTCTGTCTTGGCCCCTTGTTTGTATCCTTGTTTAGAACGTGTATCTGCTTACCTGGCTCTCGGTCCCACAGGACAGGGACCTCAAGTCTCCCGCGCTCTCGTATTTCTAGCACAGAACACATGCTTATTAGCACAAGCACACACTCTAAGCATTTAATACATGATTGCCCACTTACTTTCTGGCTAAGTAACCTCTGCAAACAGCCTGAAAGAAGATAATGATATCGGTAATTTTTAAGTCTCTTTCTTCCTCTAAGTGTGCCAGAACTCCAGCTCTGAAAAATATCTTGCTCTGTCCGATCCTGTACAAGTTTGGGTCCAATTCTAAAGCCCGGATCTGAGAGAGAGAGAGTCTGTTTGTTATTTTTGCTACAGGAAAGATTGTGTCAACAGCCCACGAACCAGAAAAATCCAGAAGAGCTTACCATGCGCTCACAAGCCTGTTTGCCATCCATAAAGCCCTTAGGAA
The DNA here is from genome assembly GCF_949987515.2 of Delphinus delphis. Lineage (NCBI taxonomy): Eukaryota > Metazoa > Chordata > Mammalia > Artiodactyla > Delphinidae > Delphinus > Delphinus delphis. Next base: position 51,579,480 of record NC_082701.1, read on the forward strand.
TAGCATTTGGAGTCAGGATCTCGTATCTGTAAGAAAAGCAGCCCAAAAGCCTTTTGTAAAAATCTGTGGAAATGTTTACCTACTAACTATGAGTTCTGCTTCCCCTAAGAGGCAAGGATATGATGGGCAATCATGTCGAGTGAAGAGTAAAGAAATGACCAGCTGATAATCTGAGGTTTTCTGCAGATCTAGTTTCTATTTCTTAAAAGCAGCAGCAAAATGAAAATGCAGTCATTTCTCCCAAGTCAGAGACCATGTTTAAGAAGTTGTGGTGGAGAGGAATCAAAAGCATGGTGATTTTAGAAACTTTCTGTTTTTTATTTCCCACAAAATGTCCACATCCTTAAGATGCAAACAGAATCTGGCTCTTTGCGTGTCGAGTCACTGTCAACTTGTAGGCATTTATAAGATAACAGAGAAGGCTGTCAGAGCAATGCTTGGAGGGCCTCTGTTTAGAACAGGAGGAAGGAGACTTCCCTGGTGGCGCAGTGGTTGAGAATCCACCTGCCAATGCAGGGTACACGGGTTTGAGCCCTGGTCTGGGAAGATCCCGCATGCTGCGGAGCAACTAAGCCTGTGAGCTACAACTACCAAGCCTGTGTGCTGCAACTACTGAAGCCTGCGCGCCTAGAGCCTGTGCTCTGCAACAAGAGAAGCCACCGGGATAAGAAGCCCACGCACCGCAACAAAGAGTAGTCCCTGCTCACTGCAACTAGAGGAAGCCTGCGCACAGCAATGAAGACCCAACACAGCCAAAAATAAATAAATTAAAATTAAAAAAAAAAAAAAGCACAGGAGGAAGTCTCAGGGTGACTCAAAACAGCACTGGGCTGGGCGCACATATGTTCACCGACCTGCACACCTGAGGGCTGTGCACTTACTATATGTGTGTTATACCCAAGAAAATAAATTTTAGCACAAAGACGGTGGCTGTATTAAAAGATGAATCCTGGCTACTTCAACCAACTTTGTATTTTGGATGCTAGTTATGTTCCATTTTCTTCTATCAAATAAAAAGTGAAGGGCTTCCCTGGTGGCGCAGTGGTTGGGAGTCTGCCTGCCGATGCAGGGGACATGGGTTCATGCCCCGGTCCGGGAGGATCTCACATGCTGCGGAGCGGCTGGGCCCGTGAGCCATGGCCGCTGAGCCTGCGCGTCCGGAGCCTGTGCTCTGCAATGGGAGAGGCCACGGCAGTGAGAGGCCTGCGTACCGCAAGAAAAAAAAGTGAAAATCTACCAGCTCGTTTATCATATGGTGGGGCCATAATAAGGGTTTCCCTGAAAACCTGTAGGAATTGGAACAGTTTTTCAACTGGATTCCCTCTGGGAGAAAGGGCTACTCTTCGACCTGCAGCACTGTTTATTTTATGGAAAAACAAATGCTTCATATTTGGAAACTTGATTTCCAGGAGCAAAGAGGAAAAAGGCAAACTAGACTAACTGTTAAAGAAAATTACATAATACACTTTAAAAAAAACTGTTGCCCATCATATGTTTTCATCCATTTCTACTGCACACCGATCTTCTCCCTCTTGTTTTTTTCCTAATTCTTTTCTAATCTCCACCTATTTCCGACACTACTTTAGTAAAAGGATTGTAAGAACACACACACGGGCACACACAGTGGGAAAAATATATACATACACACGTACACAGATATATTCATTGAAAAAAAGATGGAAAGAAATGTCCCAAAGTGCTTTTAGGAGTCACACCTGAATAATTTTTATTTACTTTTAACGTATTTAAAATTTTTCCTAAAAGGAACATAGGTTATTCCTATATTTTACTTTTATTTTATTTCTTGCGGTACACGGGCCTCTCGCTGTTGTGGCCTCTCCCGTTGCGGAGCACAGGCTCCGGACGCGCAGGCTCAGCGGCCATGGCTCACGGGCCCAGCCGCTCCGCGGCACGTGGGATCTTCCCGGACCGGGGCACGAACCCGTGTCCCCTGCATCGGCAGGCGGACTCCCAACCACTGCGCCACCAGGGAAGCCCCCTATATTTTAAAACATCAGTTTAAAACAAAGTTATGCTTAAATCTCAGGTAGAACTGTCTGAGTGAGTGAACTGTAAGTTCTCAGCTCTGTGTTTCCTCACAGCTGCCTCAGGGCCCCAAGGCCCCCGTCTTTGCTGCGCCCAGAGAAGTTATGAGCACCCTGCCTCTTTGTAAAGCAGGCACTCAATATTCCCGACCAACGGTAAAGGGAATAATGATGACCGCCCTCCTATATGAAAAGAGAACGGAAACCCTCCAGGGAACAAGGAGGAGTCTTTTCGCATCATCTCACTGTTTGATTCACATTCAGATAAGCTTTGATACACACAGAACCCAGGTAAAGGTGAGCAATACCTCTGTCTGAATTCCTGGAAAACAATCCGGTTGGGGAATCCCTGGCGACAGATTCGGATCCCTTCCAGGACACCGTTGCAGCGAAGCTGATCCAGCACTAGGTGCGGGTCCAGTTTTCCAGCCTAATCGAGCAGATGACAGTGTTACAGCTTCATCTCTGGGACCGGACCTCGATCCGCCTTCCACACCCGCCTCCGTTCTGCTAAGCACGTACCCGCTTCTCGTGATTCGGAATGATGCAGCGCACGAAGTTAGGGTTGGTGTTGCGGAGCGTCGCCATCAGCTTGGTGAGAGATTCTTTGTAGAGCTGCCCGACTGTACGGAACATGCCCTTCTTGGTTTTATAGGCAGAGCCAAAAGCTGTCTCCGTCATCCCCGTCACTTGGTCCAGACCCACGATCCGGTCCACTGGTGGAAATAAAAAAGACAAGCGAAAATAAGGCAACTCTAACTCTTGAGCAGGGAAAGAAAAGACAGAGTGAGAGTGCAGCAGCACAAGCTTTGTGGGACAAATGATAAGAGATGCCATAGAGGTAGGGCAGTCAGCATATTTAGACACTGCACAAGCCGTGGACCTAAAAGCCACACACTTCTAGGGCAGGATACTGTAGCGCTTTGACAACTTCGTACCGCACACCAGCAGGTGCCTCCCGCTGCACTAGTTTCAGGAACTCACTGCCTGATACCATTGGACTGTCACATATACAGTTATTTGGTAGATGCAAGATTACGGGCTGGCATTGATACACAAACCGACACGGTGACGAGTCTCAAAATAGGAAATGGCTTCTAAAAATGTACATTGAGATATACGTTTATACAAAGCAAGTCCACTTAGTGAACATGCTCAGCAGTTAGGGACCAGAGTCATCTCTTACGGGTCACTAGATTTCCAAAGAGAAAGGCCAGCAAATGCAGGAAGACTGGATCACCTCAGCTCAGGTTTTTAGGAAGGAGTAAACTTCAACTCTCTCCTCAAAGCATGGATGACACTCATGAAAGGGCAAGAACGCTCCAGCGGAAGGAGTCTTCTGAAAAGTAATCAGTGCCTGAGCTCAGTTCAACGATGGCTAAACCTCTCAGACGCTACGCTCTTATTAAAGCAGCGGACAGTGGCCACTGTCCACACACCTAACGCTTCCCGTGATGGGATCACACGCAGAAGCCCGGCAAGTGCACCGGCCACCAGCCAAACATTCGGTGCCTAAAACGCTCTCGTCAAAATCTGATGAATGAACGAAACACACAACTGAAATACTTCTTTAAAAAACCAAAATATCAGTTGAACTACCCCATCCATGCTCTCTTCGACCCTAGCAGTCCCCTCCGTTTCTCCCGTCTGCGCCCAGGGCAGAAAGCACGTGGGGACCAGGCACCACGTGAAGTGCTCGCTCAGCAACACCTCAGTCTTGATTCCAATCCTTGCTTTCCAGGGAGGTTTTTATGGAAGAGGCGACCATGGCCCAGGAGGTAAGGGAACTTGTCCAAGTCACGCAGGCCTTCCGCGGAAGCTGCGAGAAGGGTGGATGACGCCTGCACACTGCCTACACTTTCCCCTGAGTGAAGCCACCAGACTCGAGGGTTGAGGGCAAAGCTAGCCCTGCCTGTGCCCCTTGGAGACCAACACTCTCTCCTGGGCCTTCAGCCCGTCTCTCCTCACCAAGCCTGCCCCTGCACGCGCCATGACAATGCACTTCCGTGAGCCACCCGCTTCCGTCTCCTCAGAGCCGGGCCTCTTTCTAGGCGGTTCCCACACCTGCCATTCCTCATCCTTCCCGCCAGTTCCTCACTGTGCAGCCGACTGGCTTCCAGGCCACCCTCCCCCCACACCCCATTCCACTCAGGCCATGACAGGCCCGGGCCTTATTCAACTTGACCCTGGTCCATTTACCTGTTGACCATCACAGCAGCATTCTAGAAACTCGCCACGCCTGGCTTCTGGACTAGGGACCCCACCTTCTCCTGGCCCTCGACCCACCTCTCTCACTACCACACTCTCCTTGATGACTTCTCTTTTGGGTTTTCTGTACATCACGACGCTCACTAAGGGCCCAGACTCAGCTCACCTAAAATCCTTTCTAGAATAAGACAGGACACAAGTGCGGGCAGAGAGCATTGGACCAGAATTCCTCAAGCCCCAATCTCATCCTGGGCGATCACATCATACCTGACCTCCCAGCACCAGTGACTGAACACCTATATTCTCCTGCCCACCCGGAAGTCACACAGCTGCCTCTGCCTTCCACACAGTGCCTCTCACGTCTGCTTTTCTCAGCATCACCCCCCTCTAACCTAGTGCGACGCCTGGCATATAACATGCTTGATACATGTGTGTTAGCAAATAAATGAAGTAAACGTTAAATGCTTTCATAATTACAAACAGTGAGAAATGCACTGAAAGAAAAGAACAGGATGCTACGAGAAGGATGGGCGGTTAGAGACCTCTCTGGAGAAATTACCTTTAATGCCTTAAGGGTAAGGACGAGCCAGTGCGGAGATCACTGCAGGCAGTGGCAAGAGCAGGCGTGAAGGACCAGAGGCAGGAAGAAGTGCAAGCAGCTGGTGCCAGTGGGGCCTCAGGAGTGAGGAGGTGAGGACACGCACGCAATAGAGAATGGACCGGGGGAGGGGTCAGGGAGCAAGGCGTGGCCCATGCTGTAGTCCAGGCTCTGAGAGAGAGGATGGTAGGCTGAACTTGGAAGATCACAGAGGAGATGGTGGAAAAGGAAGATTCCAGATGTGTTTTGGTGGCAGGACCGCCTTGCTCTTAGGATGAACTTGGTATGAAGAATATGGCAGAGGGCGAGGGCAAGAACTCCTGGGATTTGGGCTTGGGCAGGCAAGTGGCTGGTGACACCACTGGGAAGATGGGGAGAGAAGGGGGTTCTGTGGGTAGAAAGATGGATCCAAACTCTATTCAAGTTTGGGGCGCCCGTGACACGCTGAGGCGGAGATGTCAAGTGGACAGCGGACAGTCTGCTGCTAAGAATAGAGGTCTGAAGGAGAAAAGGTAGATTTGGGGGTTGCTGACTTGCAGGTAGGATTTAAAGTTACGGGACTGGATGAGCCCCCTAACGGGCAAATGACCAGAGATGGGGGCGTGGGGCAAGCCCCAAGGAGCTGGGGCAGATGGAGGAGTTGGATAAGGAGGACGAGAAGGGGCTGGACGTAGGGGGACCCAAGGTCAATGTCCTAAACTGAAGCACATTCTCCCCATCCCTCCTCCTGTATATCTAGTGCAGACGTGGCCACGGGTTACTCAAGCCAGAAACCAGAAACCGGGAGTCGGCCTCCATGCCCCTCCCACATCCAGCTGCTGATTTACCGGAACCAGTCAGGACAAGCTTCCGGAGTCTTCAGTCCATCCCTCCTCTCCACTGCCCTGGTCTGTGCCACAACGCCCTACCGGGTTCCTTCCTCTAGCCTCACTCTCCCATTTCATCCTCCACCCCTGCAGCCACAAAGTGCTTTCCAGTTACACCTTTGTCACGATTAACAGCTGTGTCTAAAACTAAGCAAGTTCCTTGCTCCTAGACTTAAAATCCTTCCATTTCTCCTACAGCTTGTAGGAAACGGTCCAAATAACAGCCCAGCAGCAGAGCACAGGGATGAAGAACTCTACCCAGAGAGTCAGAAACACCTGCCACCTACAAGCTGCGTGAACTTGGGTCTAGTTACCCATCTTCTCCCAGCCTCAGTTTGTTCCTCTGTGAAATGGAGCCAAGGTGACCTACCTTACAGAACTGAGGTGCCTAGAAAGCACAAAGTGCTCGGTGAAGGGACCTCCTGTCACCTTCCCTAGACGCCAACTCTACAAACCAGCTGCATTTTCTCAAAGACACAAAGCTCTCAAGTCTTCACCCTTTTCTGTCAGGAACCCCGCCTCCTTGCAAACTCATAATGGCTTTTAAATCTCCATCCCTTTCCCTACCACCTCTTCCCGTCCACCTGCCTCCAGGCTAAACAGGCCACTCCCTCCTCAAAGCTTCAAATCACGTACGTCAGACCCTGGGATGACACTTCCACTCTGTTCCCTGTATATTCCTGCTGGACTAAGCTTCCGGGGACGTCTCTCTCCAGCATGGAACACACACGGGGTCCTGAGAGCAGATCCCTGGTGCCCCTGGGCCCCTCAGATCACCAGCTCAAATGGCTTCTTCTGCCTTCCCCACGTCCTGACGTTGGCCTGAGCATGGTCCCTGGCACATAGTAATTTTTTTTTTGTAAACAAATATCCACTGAATGAACACAAAATTACCCACAAGAACAAGTCACGCCCATAACAAAAGAGAAGGAGCCCCACGCTGACTGCGGGGGTTTAGCCGCACCGGTCTGCAGCTCTTTCCCTGAAGGGGCAGCTCCTCTTCCACAGGGCAGGGTGGCAGGGACCCGCGATGCAGCCCCGGGCAAGGACCACTTTTGTTTTGTTTTTTAAGTAATAAACAAAAAATATAATCATAATGAGCCTGATTTTCAAATTTAACTTTAATAAGGGTAATCCAAAGCTAAATATTCAGATTTTAAAAAAATTAATGCTTCAAACTTTCAGTTTTTTTTTTTTTTTTTAAATTCAAATACTTAAACTCAGGGTTAGTTTCTACCAATGAGTAAAATTATTGGGTAAAAGAGAAACACTTTGGGAACTTCATTAAATGATTTGGGCCACACTAATCATATACGATTTCACTCAAAAATCAAGACCTAGGGCTTCCCTGGTGGCGCAGTGGTTGAGAGTCCGCCTGCCGATGCAGGGGACACGGGTTCATGCGCCGGTCCGGGAAGATCCCACATGCCGCGGAGCAGCCCTTGAGCCATGGCCGCTGGGCCTGCGCGAGGAATACATGAGATTTTTGTGTTCTTTAAATCTGTCCATGGGCCAAAATACTAGTGCTATTATTTCATTCGAAGTATTTAAGCCAGTTCTTCAGAAACTCTCTCCAGATGATAGAGCTGGAGACCAAAAAGGGGGGGAGAAAACTGTCTTGATGTTAACTTCAATACCCAGACACAATGATTAGGAAATACACATCACACACTCCCATCCTAGAGAAGCCTCTAGTCCCCAGCACGGTGCCAGGCACATGGTGGATTCTCAGTGCTCATTTACATAGACTAAAAGACTGTTCTACTCTTAAGGTACACTAAAATGTTACGAACAGTTGAAAATGATTCCGAAACAAATATTTAACTTCTATGAATTCCCAGAGACAATCTTAACATTGAATAGTCTATCTCCAGGGTACGGCTATTACACAGTAATAACGAATTTACAGTGGTTACATAACTGGGTTGTAGAACCGATCTGTTAAATGTTCTAGGGTGTTTGGGAAGTTTGAGAAAACTTCCAGGAAGTTCAGCAGTTGACGGGGAGCGTGTGAGTCAGGAAGAGAGCAATCTGGCCTCCCCCAAGCGCCAGTGTTAAGGTGACCTGAAATTTGTCTCCCTTACCCACCCTCCCCATCTGTACTTTCTGCCCCTGCAGAAGCCAAAGTTGGGGCACACAGGGAGCCCCACGCTTCCCGCCAGCGCCTCCGGCACGGCTACTCCTGCTTTCTCCTGCGGGCAGGTCCCATGAATACGATTCATGCCCACCGCGGGCAGCACAGCATGACTGCCTGTCAGCGGGACCTCGGGGCACGGAAGAAAAGAGGACCTGCGTGAGACGATGGCCAAGGAAATAAGCATTTATTGATCTTCTCTGTTTTTTATAATTAGAACAGCAGCAGCAATGAGGGTGCGACAGCAATTACGGTAGCTGCAGAGGTGGCCACGGCAAGTGCAAGGCCAGGCAGGCAGCGTGTACTCAGGCACCTCCCGGGCCGGGTCAGGCTCTCGCTGCCTCGTCTGATACTCGCGGTGACCCTGAGAACTAAGTGTCACTGTCCCCACTGGACTTCGGGAACTGGAGGTGCCGTCCCCGGAAGCTGCTTCTCCTCGAGCTCCCAACTCCGGTTAGAACTCAAGATAAAGAAATAGGAAAGAGTAGAATATGCAACGATGTACAAAACCTTCATCCACTGAACACGAAGACAATGAAACTGCGCACAGAAACCGGATCAGACCTAAACCAGAGAGTCTAAAAGGCACTAAAAATGGGGGTTAGGACCAGTGGATACAATCTATACGGAGATCCAATGATGACCGTTTTTATCAGTCGTGCTACTAGATACTAACGACTCACTGAAGGAAAAAAGAAGACTGGTTCAAAGTCTTCGAAGTCAGAACGTCATCATTTCTGTTATACCAAGAAGGAAGGGAAGAATTCCGGGGCCACTAGGAGACGAAGGGAGACCCCAGTGGGGCAGCCCTCCCGCAGACCGGGACCGAGATCTCCCTGCTGATTCCCAGCCCCAAGTGAATTGCTGTCATCACAGCAATTTCAAGCGCTGCTTCTACGAGAGATTGAAAAGGGAGGCGGGAGTTCTCTATCGACAACGAAAACTTGCTTCCTGTACTTCTCACAATGTCTCTGGTGGTCACCCTTCCAGACCCATCAGCTGCCGTCCAGCGCTCGTGGGGGGTCAGAGAACCTAAGGGTACTTACTACCCTGTGAAGGACACGGCAGGTGTCCGCTAGCATCAGGGCAGATTACACACAACCGTCCCTCCGACACAGTTCGCATCAGGACCAAAGCCACAAACTACCACCCCTATCGTCACAGGCCCTTTTAGTCTAAAAACCCCGCCTACCACTTTGAGGTTAGGAACCCGCTTTGCTAATTCGTTGCATCCTCCATTACTAGTTTATCCCAGGAGTCTAGAGTTTCAACATATATTTGGAAGAAAACAGTCCTTTGGTTTACAGCAGAAACTTGCATGACCTCCTTATTCTGCCTCTAGGAATTCTGTTCCTTTCTCTCCTGCATTTGCTCTTTGATGGTTCTGGAAACCTCTCTTTACCCCCATCTCTCATCTTTCTCCTCAAAAGCCCGCACATTCTTCTAATGCTGTTTTCCTAACCTTATGGCTCTACTTAGAAGCACAGGGCCCGCGGTAGCTCTCTGTCATCTCATTGAGAGGCACCGCCCACCTCAGTGTGTCAAAGGCCATCACGATTTGATCCTGAGGAACCCCTTCATCCACCGTCTTCCGAGAAATCACTGAAAATACCAAAGCCCATGTTTTCATTTAAAACCCGTTACCCCTCCCTGGGGTTTGAATCCATGAGCACATGTCGAGGAGAACATTTCTGCTGGAGAAATATCAATACTACCTACAACTTCGAAGACCACCTGGGGCCATGGTGGATGGAAGGCCCTCCGGGGTGGGGAGAGACTGAGACCCCGACACTCGGGTCAGCCGGCTGACTCAATCAGAGGCCACCTCATGAGAGAGACGGACCAGGCACGTTTCCAGTGCCCAGGCAAGCGGACGGGAGGAGGGAGCCGGCTCCCTCAGGGAATGGCTTTGTCTAGGGTGGCCCTGTACCTGATCCTGCAGGTACAGAAAAGCACCTGGTCCACAGACCCCGAAGATCACGGCCCCACAGGAAAGAGCATCTGTGCTGCAGGAGGGGGAAGGCCATGGTGGGAGGGGCTGGGCGAGGCTGTGCCCCTAGCTGCTGGGTGTGGGACACCCACCCCCAGACTTCACGGTGCGCCGTCTGGCGCCAGGAGCGGGGGAGTGATGGGGGCCCACGGGCTGGAAGTCTCTTAAACGGTTAGAAATCCAAGAGTTGGAGGAATGAATTTAAAGAGAGAGCTCTACTCTGGGAGAAAGTCCAAAAGATCGAGCGCCGACCTTTCAACAAAGCGTAAGTCCCAGGCAGACCATAAGCTTCAAACCACCACCTAGCTCTTTCTCTCCCCACTTCCTCAACTCTCTCAGTACCCCCAAGGCCAAAGATGACTGACCTTGAAGATTTCTCCTGTGGAGTAGTCATCCCAGCTTACGGAGCAGCCTTCGGCATCGTCTCCCCCTCCCTCCGCCCCCCTGCTTGCAGCTTCTTTAACAGTACGTGAGCCAGAACTGACCCCAGGAATCTTGGATTAAGACGGGTATGTTTCTTTAACATATTTTTAAAACACTTTTGAGATGGGTTTGGGTCTCAGCATTATGTTCCAAAAATCATGAAGGAAATTTTATAAGATGAATTTGACTTTACCTTGGAGTTTTTACTGCTTGACAATTTCACTAAACAATTGGAAGGTTAGGTGATCTTCATTTATATTAGGCTTTTGGAGGGCCTCTTCGCCATGGCTGGGCTGTATTCTTTCCTTCCTTCCATCTGTCTATCTATCTATTTTTAAAGTACAGTCGATTTACAGGTTAGGCTGTATTTTAAACAGGGCTAAGGATTCAAACCATAAGGCCCAAATGTGTGAAAGTCAATTTCAGGTTCAAGGTACAGGTTCTAACACTCCACTCTTCGTATCAACGTGCACATATCAAGCCTTGTAGATAGTTTCATGGCTTTCAGTTCAAAAGGGCAAGTAGCCAGATATGCACATAAATTCCAAATAAAAGGCATAATGATGAGACCAACATACGTGAGATAATTATGTAATTATTTGTTCACAAAATGTTAATGACTTGAAAAAAGAAAAAAAAACCCTACTCCTCCTTGGAGTTCCTTAGAGTTGAAAATTTAACGGTAACTCAAAGACAAAGGAGATATTATTACTGGGCACATCGATTCCTAACAATTCCCTTAGAGGACTGTGTATCCAACGGCACTACTGGAAAAGGTAGTGACAGACCTTTTGCTCTGCGGTGCTTACAGGCTACGCATAAAAGAAGCAATGTGTAGGCAGTAGCGACTGAATTGTTTATGCGCTCAAACAGTTGCCTTGAAGGATAAATAAAACTGAGCATGAAATGAAGGTTCATGCAGGTCTATGAGCAAAACAAAAACAAAAACCCAGAAACCAAGCCCCCGTCCTCCCAGGCCACCCTGCCAGGCCCCCCACCCCGCAAGTTCTTCCTCTGGGCTGAAACCCCTTGTGTTCGGAAGACCTACAGGCTTTATCCATTCACCTGGTGGCTCATGAAGACCAGAAACACTGTCATAGAAAGAAGCTCTCTGAATATTCTGAATCTCTAAAGCAGAGAAACAGCAAAAACAGGAGGACAGAAGGGCAAATACACAAACACTTCAGTTAGTGTGAAAGACATTCGACATCACAAGTCAACTTTGCAATCGGGCTACAAAAGCAGCTAGTCCAGGGCAGACCCCATGCAAACATTACTGTTTAGAGAATTTGCACATCTGGACAAAGTTCTGTATAAAATAAATGTATACAGCGGAATCATTCCCAACTCCAGGTGTGAGCATTATATCATATTAATGTCAAATGGTTACCCCCATGTAAACGCAGGATGAAATTTAAGAGTAATAAGGTACTACTTGCGTTGTCTTTCATAAAATTATCCTCCAATTAGCAAATTAGGACAAGACTGCAGCAAGTTAGACTACTCTGGAAAAGGTAAAGATTTGTGGCATTTACTGTCAAAAATTCACACTGCTGTGTAATTTTATTTCCCATCCAGATTTTGGAAATATAATTTACTTCAAATACAAACTACGAATAGGTAACTACCACTAAGGAAAACAAAATTCTATTGTAGCAAGTTCTACTGTACAAAATGTTAAAGCAACTTCAAACCATAACTAAGATGATACCTATTGAGCATACCGTTACTCATGAAAACATCATAGGAGATACATTTACATGAAAATGTAATTTTTAGGTCTTTTCTTCCTTGTACGTTAGCCCCCAGAAGTGGCAAGAAATCCGTGTGCAGCTGGTGGAGAGATCGCAAAACATCTTTCAGCAAAAAAGTAGGGCACTATGAGTCTCTAGGGCAGGGCTGCCACCGATAAATCTTATTTCTCCTGGTTTGGCCTGGAGGAAACTCTAACACAAAGTTGATTTTAACATGAAATGCTTTACACTCAAGGCATTGCACCTTCACAGGCAAACTATATCCACGCATCATATAACTCATACATTCAGTCAACCTGTCATGTTCTGCCTCTGCGCTGACGTGGCTGTAACAGGAGAAAATAATCACACGCTTTTCCAGGGCTACCTTCTTTTCCTAGAGAAGAAGCTCCCCTTCTCCCAAGACATCTCTACATCCAGAGTGAGCATGGCGAGTTCTCCACCCTACGACCCTCTTCGAAGTCCTGAGCCTGCCGCTGACCTCACGCGTGCGACACGCGGTCCTCGAAATCGGAGGAGCCTGGCATTAGGCTCCGCCTGCCCCTCCCTCCGATGGTGGGCCACCTCTGAGAGCCTGTCACTCAGATTAAACTGAGTAACCGTCCACCTGAGCTGACGGATGGCAGGGCTTCCCACCAAGAGAAGCGATACCAGGAGAGCAAACACACAGGATGAGACCGCAGTGGATGCCGGCACGGCCAGGTCACAATGGGGAGAGGATTTCCGCTCAGCCCATTTGGACAAAAGTGGCCACACGTGCTCCCAAGCTGGCCACGTGGAGAAAGGTGAGGGCCCCGGCAGGGCCTGAGCTGTGGGCCAAGGACAGGTGGACAGGGCTTGAGCCAGGACGGCAGGGCCCCGCAGGCCACACGCCTTTCCTCTCAGAGCTTCTGCCATCAAGTGAGTAACCTGTCTGTAGCTAGTCCATGAAAAGCACAGAAGGGCAGGTAAGGGCTCTGCAGATGGGGTCCTACCTGTGAGACACGTCACCCGCACCTGTGACACGGAATGTGCATCATATCATCGCTGCAGCTGCAGCCCCCATCTCCACCCTCACCTGCCGGATCTCACACTCCTGGCACTTCTGACCCGCTGCTGCCAGAGGCCCTGCCGTACCTGGACGGTGAGTTAAAGGAGCCTGGAAGGAGGAAGCCGAGGCAGAGGCGCCTCGGTCCCGTTCCCGCCTGTGTGCGTGTCCTGAGTTTCCATCTGGAAGAAGGCCCTGGGCGGCAGGGAACACGCCGGTTGTGGTTCCCGAATCCACCTCACTGCTGACAAGCGTGGGCGGTGAGCTTGTCCAGCGTGGCTGGACGTGCAGGCTCACAGGAACAGGTCAGGGGCTCCAAAGGTGTTCCCCACAATATTGTTTTTGGTTAAGAAGTGAAAAGACAAGAGTCAAAAGTGGCTCACAATGTCAGAACCAGTGTGTAAGCCCGGGACCTGCTGTCGTGATTCCCCAAACACCTGCTTCTCTTCTCATGCAAAATGAAGAGAGAAAATCTGTTTTTGAGACTTTAGCGGTAAAATGCTAGTTTCCTCTGTTCCTCTTCTCCTTGGCTTTCCTTCCACCGTCACCTCGCGCTGAACTCCCCGCTTCCGGGGTCTTTCAACCCGATCCATCCAACAAAGCACTGCCCGCTTTGCTTCTCCAAGTTCACACTGTGCCCCTGCCCTGGCCCGTAAAACCACTGATGCCATCTAGTCAATGAAGTCAAGTTCACCTGAGACTGGCCACCGCCTTACTCCGTGCTCCGGCCTCACTTCCTGCTCACTCTGCCTCCTGGCCCCAGCCCTGCCCTAACGCCCCAACGGGACACTCACCCCGAGCTGGGATTTTCCACTTCTGCCCTGTGATCGTTCCTTCTACCGGCTTCACCCCCGCTTCTTCCACACCAACATCACTCCTAGAAATGCCATCCACCCCTAGATGAGTGGGTTCGCAGAAACCTACTCACCCTCCGTGGTTAAGGCCCCAACAGGATGTGAATGTTCGTCAGTGGGTGCTGGGAGACTGCCCGGCCCTTAGCACGTGCTCAGGAAACGCTGGCTTTCTTTGTTTCTTCAACAAAGTATTATTTTTCAAGGACAAGGAAAACTGCCTCATCCGTCATGACATCTGACCTTAGCACCCCAGGAACAAGGCAGTCCCCGCTCAGCTGTCCCCGTGGCATTCATCTCAGGGGTCTGCGACACTCAGCCATCAGATTGAACACAGCATTTCTGATGGGCAGCGTTACTCCTTCCTCCTCTTTTTGTGACGTTTCCTGTGCACCTTTCCCACTGACCTGTGCTGCTCTTCCCAGCCCTGTGGACCCGGTGGCCACCAGAGCTCAGGGTCCCTTTTTCCACGCTAGATCCATTTCTCAGACCCACTCTCACACTTCCCAGAACAGGGCCAAGAGTCCCTCAGCCGCGTGGGCACCGCAGACACCACCTTAGGGTCCTGCTCTCGCCTCAGTCCTCACGGGCCCCCCTAGGCTGACCAGGTCACCACAGGTGACAGCGAGCACGCAGCAGCCAGGTGAAGACCTCCATCCAATGGGACAGTGATTAAAAGCTTCTGTTTTACTTGCTGGAAACCTAACCCTTCCCCCAGCCCCTCCCTGTACACAGTCTCACGTACACGATCTCTCCCCAGGACACGTGCGTGTACGTGTGTGGTCTGCCCACCCCTGCAGGCTCCCTCGCACTTGTTGGAGCCGATGTACGTGACCTCGACTAGGCTGTCTTTGGTAGGGTCATCATCCCCCTGCTCACTTTCTCTGTGGTGGCTCTTCTCTTTCTGTCTCTTTCCTTTTGTCCTGATTGCCCTAAGCCCTCTGATCTGCCTTCTTTCTCTACCTGAGGAGACAGCTAGAGCCTTCTGGGTTTCTTTCTCTCTACCTGAGGAGACAGCTAGATGGCAAGGTCTTGAGATGCTTATAGAAAAAGAAGCGAGCCAGGTAACTGACAGGCCTGGCCTCAGGGTCAAAGCCTAGGCAGGGGCAGATCCAGAGCTAAACTAAGGTACTGCATGACCTGAGGCCAAGTGAAGCGGTGGGGACAACCAGGACGAAAGCGCAGAGAGCGCTAAATGCCAGAAGATGCTGGTCCCACTACACGTACAGACACACAGCTGCTTTGTTCTTCTGGTACCAGCAAAATCTCTAGTCTATGATAAGATCACCAAAACCTTCACCTGAGGTTCACGTAAACCGAAGAACTACGGGGACTGACGGAAATAAAAACAACTGATCTATGTGCAGATGGTCTGAGTTTAGTCACCAGCCACTTCGCGTGTGTGTGGAGGGTAGGGCACTGGGGGAGGACGCAGCTCGGCTGACCTGGACACGACACAGAGAAGATGCACAAGGCCTCTCAGGTTTTGTATCCCAACAGCCTTGGATTACAACTGCACTGGGACCAGGGTGGCTCTGCTACTAGAACGTTCCTACAGCACCTGACCAAGAAGGCAGATGTCTTATTACCCAAGTTTTCTTAAAGTGGGTAAATTCCGATACAACGGCAGCCCTGCTCTAGGGAAAATAAACAGCTTTAAAGTAAAAACGTCTACACACGTCTATAAGTAAAAGAACCATATATAAGCCTTAACTGTAAAAGATTCGGCCAAGTTTGATTACAAACGCAAGCACATTCTCACCATCCTTCCAGAGCTCTGCCACAAATCTGTCGGAGGACTGATGCAGGAGGGTGGCCACGTTGTCATTCAGGGGGTCCATATTCTTCATCAGCCACTCGTCTGCCTTATAGTCCACCTGCCGGGCCAGAGCCGTGTGTGGCAAGAGGGAAAAGACAAAAACAAGAGACATTTCCAGCCTTCACCTAAAACGTTCACGGGACACCCCCCCACCCAGGTGGAGGATGGCAACTGCAGGCTCAACCCAAGATTCCCGGAGCCCCGCCCTGTTCCCTCCCCAACAACCAATCAGAAGAAAGTCACACACCCTGCAGCCCTCAACCCAAGATTCCCGGAGCCCCGCCCTGCTCCCTCCCCAACAACCAATCAGAAGAAAGTCACACACGCTGCAGCCCTCAACCCAAGATTCCCAGAGCCCCGCCCTGTTCCCTCCCCAACAACCAATCAGAAGAAAGTCACACATGCTGCAGCCCTCACCCCAAATTTTACCTATAAAAACCTTTCCCCCAGGGGCTTCCCTGGTGGCGCAGTGGTTAGGAGTCTGCCTGCCGATGCAGGGGACACGGGTTCGTGCCCCGGCCCGGGAAGATCCCACATGCCGCGGAGCGGCTGGGCCCGTGAGCCATGGCCGCTGAGCCTGCGCGTCCGGAGCCTGTGCTCCGCAACGGGAGAGGCCACAGCAGTGAGAAGACCGTGTACCGCAAAAAAAAAAAAAACCTTTCCCCCAAACTCTCGGGGGCTCAGGGGTTTTGCGCACGAGCCACCCGTTCTCCTCGCTTGGCCCTGCAACAAAACTTTCTCTGTACTTCCCCCGTTCCACCCCCCAAATAAGTTCATAGAACAATCCCCAAAAAATGGGTTGTCTCGAAGGAAGTGCGTTTGGAATATGTACTATACTCAAGGGTTTGTAAGTGTATATCAGCACGTTTGTTACAACCTTCATCAAATGCAGCAAAATCTCAAACACAGCACTTTTAATGGAGTTCTTTCACTCTTACCTTCCCTGCATAATGTATAATGCAAAAGTCAGCTTTGTCTTTCAGTTGACGAGGTTTCTGAAACTTGGAGTGGGACCCTTGCTCTTGAACTAGTTTTTCAACAAAGGTCTTATCTGTGGCTTTAGGGAACCAGCACTCTTCATCCAAAAGGGCCAGCACGCCAGGAGGGTTAGCCTGATAACAGAGGCAAGAAGAACTGACACGTCTTGCACGTCACTGTACATACGAGGATGTTTTCCACTGGGTGTGGCAGCTTAAATCCCAAAACAGTTAGAGCTTCGTGAAGATCTGTGCACATCAAACTGCTAGGGTAGCAGGTAATGGCAAATCGTAACTATCATGCAGACACTGAGATCTCAAACTGCTCAACAGGTACTGGTAAGAAAAGGGATGAGTACCGTATCTCACAAACTTATAAAAAACTAATTCCAAGTAGATAACTCCCCCAAAAGTAGCAAATGAAAGACACCAGAAAGGAACTGAAAGGTGTAGAGACAAAACGGAATCTTTATATTCAATGACTGGCTGGATAAATTGTTATAAACCCTCAACTAGCTGGAATGCTTCATACATTTTATACCCTAGTCAATTTAAGTTTCTATTTAAGTGATGATTTAATAAAACGAGCACTTCACACTTGGTGAAATATTTAAAACTATTGTTAAGTAGAATATATGGAAGGTGATGAAGTAATTTATCAATTACTTCATTGGTTTGTTTTATCAACAAATAAAATAGAGCCTTCATTTCACTCAACTAGTTCACTGAAAAAAGCCTTAGAGACTTAAAGACACGGAGACATAAGATAGATTAGTGGCCCAGGGGCTGGGGGAGGGGAACAGGAGTGACTGCCAAGGGTAGGACGTTTCCCTCTGGGATGATGAAAACGTGGAATTAGGCAGTGGTAATGGTTGTACAACTCTGTGAATATGCTGAAATTCACTGAATTACATACTTTAAAAGGGTGAATTTTAGGATAGTGAATTATGTCTCAAATTAAAAAAAAATGCCCAGAGCTTGCCATTCTCTGGGAGCTCGGAAATCAATGGAACGACTTCTTTTTTGGAGGAAAGTGGGGTACACGTGAAAGCTAAGCGAAATATTTAATGACGGCCTATTTTATAGTGCTTCGGGGGTCATCGTTTATTGCCATACTGCAAATATGGCAAGTTTCTGATACAAGACTGAGCGTACCAATTCTAGGGCACAAGGATGAAACCAGCTTTTGGAATAAATCTCTTCAGACCAGTTTTCCTCAACCCACAAGGCCTTTACGTTTACTGCAGAAGAGCTGGCTCTGCGCAAATATTGCTTAAAAAGTAACTGGAGGTTCTAGTTAAACATGAATGAAACAGTGTAATAATGTGGTCACAGGAAGGCAGAGGTTAACAGAACAGAGCAGGTAGAAGCAGCGGAGAGAATCCTCCCCGCTCCGGGAGCCCAGGACTGAGACCCTTACTCCCTGGCTGTTTAGTTTGTGGCCCCTCTACCTGAAAGGATTTGCAGGGTTCAGAGCTGCTGAAAGAACACTATAATCAAAGGCCACTAGGCTTAGGTGATCCCAGGGTCCAGGACGGCATTTAACCCAATTTACCCCACTCGTCTGACATCTTTGAGAAATGAAGTTCTAGATTAAGATAAGTGAAACACCCATCTTTCTGCCGTAATTTTTACGCTTTTAATCTGTTTCAATGAAAATATTTCTAAATTCTGAAAAAGGAGCCAAATATAATTCAATCTTTTCTAAAGGACTAAGTGACAGCATGATTCAGAAGATCCACAATTTTGTCTCCTTTTCATTTTTCCTACTTCATCTTTCAATGTCAAGATCTCTCATCCCTTTTCCTTTTCACTGGGGATTTCTAAAGAGCTTTAAGTTTGGGAGACCATGTTTTGTCTCGTGGTCAGAGTACTGTAAGAAGCCAGGCGGAGCCCGGGTTTGTGAGAGATGAGGGCAGATGCCCAGGACAGGCAGGTGCCCCGACAGAGTCGTTTTAGGTATTTTTCTTCTGGAAAAAGTTGTCCTCACTCTCCATTTTGAAAGGACCCACAATGGAGTCATGATGCTGCATCATTCTACATGCTATAGTTAAATTCCCTATGATTATAAACTCTTACAAGGTTTTGAAAAACCTTATAAAAAAGCATCTTTGTACTTATGAGGCTAAGCTTTAGTTACTCCCCAAAATGGATGTGCAAGACCTGTCTTATTCCCAGCTAGACACGGTGCCCCTTTATCACCTCGGACGTGTGCCCAGGAGAGCCCCACGCCCTTGACACGTGCCAAGCGCTGGAGGGAAGGCAGCTGCCGCCACCACCGTGGCACCTGTGGGCAGCGAAGGCCCACGTCGGCCTGTGCACGGCCCCACGCGAGGACAGGACACGGCCGTGAGAAAGGACAGCTCAAGAAGGGTCTTACTGGCATGCTACTCACTTTTCAAATGGGCATCCCTTTCCTAGGAAATTTAGACTAGAAAATTATCTTAGCACCCGTGAGACAGGATAATTCCCGTCTCAGTTGATGGCGAGAAAAAACTCAAGGCACCGCCTGCGCAGGAGCTGAGAGCCAGAGGGCGGGGAGAGGATCTTACGGGTCTCTCGATGAGGTCGATGCACGGCTGCAGGTCCAGCCCGAAGTCGATGAAGTTCCACTCGATGCCCTCGCGCTGGTACTCCTCCTGCTCCAGGATGAACATGGTGTGGTTGAAGAGCTGCTGCAGCTTCTCGTTGGTGTAGTTGATGCACAGCTGCTCGAAGGAGTTCAGCTGCAGGTGCAGGAGAGCCATGTTCCAAACGGGGGGTGGGGGTGGGGGAGGGACAATGAGTCAGCTAGTTCTCAGAAAGTTCTCGAAGAGTTATTCAGGAGGTCTTGACTACCCTACTGAGTCCATGAGATGACAGTGACTAAACCGAGGGGAGTCTCTCTTAATCTCTGTCTCTCTCTCTCTCTCACACTCTCTCACACACACACACACACACACCCCCACATATCACATTACTGTGAAGCTAAAATGAGAAAATGATACTTAGTGTGCTGAGTATCTACAAATAAAACCATTTTGATTAGCGAATGGTTAATGAAGAGAAATGAATAAATGAGAAAGAAAGTGAGAAAAAGAAGAGAAACAAAGAGCCTTGGGAAGGCCAGAGGCCAAGGAGGCAAGCAGGTCTCCATGAGCTTTGAGGAACCAGGGGACAGATGGGCTGCGGCCTCCTCTGCTCCTTACTTAGGCCACCGGCTCCAGAGTGAGTTAAGGAAAACAACAGTAGAAACAAATAATAACCTTTTCATCTGTTACAGACATTTCTCTTTCCCTCTCTGTGAAATCTGCCCATTTCTCTACTGTGCTGCTGATGGGATGAAACATGGATGGATGAAGTAACAGGGATGATTTTCTTAAAGCAGTCGCCTCATATGAGAAGTACTCAGCCTTTTCTTCTGCTTCCATGCTGTCCACACAAGTACCATGGGCCCATAAACAACCTCTTTCATTATAAAGTGATCTTTAATTAGGGAAGGTTTAATCAAGCCCCAAAGAATAGATTTATAGTCTGAAAAAGCCATTCCAATCTTCCCTGGGAGGTGTCACACTCAGCGTCTTAGAACAAGGTCACGCTAGGAGGGCCAGGGCAGAGTCTGCCGTGTTCAACGCCGTATTTCTAGTGACCCACATCAACACCTGCAGACCGCCCGATGGTGCTCGGTTACGCTTATGTGAATGGATTTTGCTCTGCCTTAAGATCATGAGATCTTAGTGCTCCATTTAGCCTGAGCTACTACATGTGATGGTATTTTTCTTTAATGGATTTCTACTTGTCTTCATATTTAAGCTACCAACTGTATTTTAAAATAATCGATTTTTAAATTGGTAACACATGGTATAAAATTAGAAATGTACAGAGAGTTGCACTGAGAAGTCTCACTCCAGTCACCCACTTGCTCTCCCGTAAGCAACCACTGTCACCTATTTCTTGTGATCCTTCCAGAAATAGCCTGTGCACTCATAAATGTGCGTGACCCTGATTTTTAAAAAAACTTAACAACGCATCTTGGAGTCTGTAATATAATGCCACCTCATTCTTTATAATGGGTGCATAGATCTCTATTGCATGAATATATATAATTAATCAACCCAATCTCCTACGGTGAGCATACATCTCCTAACAGTGGACATTTTCCATTCTTTTCCGTGACAAATAACACTCACTAAACAATCCTGCATTTTTAGCGTCTAAAACGTTTTCCTTTTTTTTTTTTACTGTCTGTGTATATTCGTATGTCAAAACCATACAGCTTTATAATTTTTTATCTCTTAATATCCTCTTTTCATTTCTTTTTCAGAATTTTACTATCTATACTTTAATTAACTTATTTTTCAAATTAGTTTTAGAAGCAGGTTGCCTAGTCCTCCTCTACCCCTTGAAATAGGTTTTAAACAAGTACGTTCACTTTAAAGATAAATTTGGGGGAATTCCCTGGTGGCACAGTGGTTAAGAATCGGCCTGCCAATGCAGGGGACACGGGTTCAAGCCCTGGTCTGGGAAGATCCCACATGCCGCAGAGCAACTAAGCCCATGCGCCACAACTACTGAGCCCGCGTGCCACAACTACTGAAGCCCGTGTGCCTAGAGTCCGTGCTCCACAACAGGAGAAGCCACCGCAATGAGAAGCCTGTGCACCGCAACGAAGAGTAAGTAGCCCCTGCTCACTGCAACTAGAGAAAGCCCAAGCACAGCAACAAAGACCCAATGCAGCCAAAAATAAATAGATAAATAAATAAGATAAAATCTATGCTCTTCTTTCTTGATGTTAACAACATATTTAAAAAAAAGAGATGAATTTGGGGAAGATTTACACCTTTACAATGCTGAATTTTCTCATCCAAGAACAAGCTATATTTTTACATTTCTTTAAGTCTTTCATTTTTTCACAGTTGCACTGTAAAGTTGTCAACTAAATCTTGCCCATTTCTTCTTAGGTATTTCGTCTGTTCTTGTTGGCAGCTGGAAGTGGGGGTCTTTTCTTTCACTGTATCTTCTGATTGTTTATATACAGGAAGGCAACAGACATGCAATTTGCACGCAGCCACCTTTCATGGTTTTTCAGTTATTCACGAATCAATACACATTAAAGCAATCTTGGGGCTTCCCTGGTGGTGCAGTGGTTAAGAATCTGCCTGCCAAGGCAGGGGACACAGGTTCGGACCCTGGTCCGGGAAGATCCCACATGCCGCAGAGCAACTAAGCCCGTGCGCCACAACTACTGAGCCTGAGCTCTAGAGCCCTCGAGCCACAACTACTGAAGCCCGCTCACCTAGAGCCCGTGCTCCACAACAAAAGAAGCCACTGTAATGGGAAGCCTGTGCACCACAACAAAGAGGGGCCCCCGCTCGCCGCAACTAAAGAAAGCCGGCGCACAGCAACGAAGAACCGACGCAGCCAAAAATAAATAAATTAAAAAACAAAAAACATATTAAAGCAATCTTTTATAGTGTCAGTGGCAGTTTGGGGGATAAAACTGCTTATACCAGTAATAGTTCAGATTTTATGAGGACAGACTTATATGGTCCAAAGGGGTTCATTTTAAAATAGGACAATTCAGTATCCAACTGGTCAAAGCAGCACACTGATCCCAAGAAGTATTTAATTCAGTATTTGTGCCTTGCTATATAGTGTCTATCAAAGGAGAGATAAAGATACACATTTTTAGGAGACCAAAATTTTTTCAACGTTTAGCAAAACCACAGCAGGTATGTGACGACAAACCTTTGATGGATTGATGGTGAGTGTTTGGAGAAATCTAGTCAGATTAGTAGTGAAATGTATTGAGGTGCACCACCAAATCCTGTGGGTGTATCTTCAGAACAGAGTCCACTATGTTTCCTCATCTCTTGATCTCACACAGCTGCTCCTGACTCCCGCTCAAGCCAGTGCCATCTGGCCGCCAGGCAACGGCAACGCCATCCTCCACTGGCTCCCTGCTTCTGCTTTTCCATCTCCCACTCCATGTCTCCAGCTCCTCTGCCCCTCTGGTCAGCTACATCTAGTCCCACTGGCTTTGTAGCAGTTTCTCACATCTGACAAATTCTCTCCCATACAGGACCACTGGACCTACTCTCATTATGCTGGGGCTTCTTCCTGAGGCCGGGGGCTTCTCGTGCTCCACTCTTACTGCTGCAGACACATCTTCCACGGTGGGCCCCCGCAAATTCCTTCTATCACAGCCCCCCCCCCCACTTCATTATCCAAAATTCTGAGAATTTTGGGTTTCTGTCACTCAATGTTTGACTCTCTACTATCAATAGAATGGCAGGGACTGTACCTACTTATCTACCATCATATCCCTGGTGGCTGGCACTGCAGCTGGTACAGAGGGAGCCTTAAGTGTTATTTGTTAAAAGAGTAAACAGAAGGAAGGAAAAGCAGGAGGGAGAAAGATATACCTCAAAAATCTCAAATCCAGCGATATCCAGGATTCCAATGAAAGACGCCCCTTGCCGTTTGGTCCTATCCAGGGCTTTATTGATGCGGTGTACGAGCCAGCGGAAGAGCCGTTCATAGGTAGCTTTTGCCAAAGCTTCTACTGCAAAATCTGCCTGTAATTAGACAACATCAACCTTTTATTCCAGAAATAATCTCAACAAAACACTAACAGCTGTTTGATGGAGGGAGTTTAATGAGCTACAGCGCCCCCAAAACCCTAAAAGAGCACTGACTGCTTAATCCTCTCTGAATTTTATACATCAACAGAGGGTATTAGTACAATTAAATGTACGCTGCAGATAATCAATGTAGGAAATGGGTGGAGATGCCCAGTAAAAATAAACTCTTCCCTCTGCCCCGGGGTTCTAGGCGGCGCAACTGCCCAGAGTCCACCAGGAAACGGGTGGATCTGACGCCCGCATTCTTGGCGCCGTCTCCCCTCCCCCCAACAGGGACAAGGGAGCAAGCAGGGCACCCCCCTGTCGGGCGGGACCCTGAGGTACATGCCCTGGGGAACATGTATGATCCATCTACCTGGGGAAAACTCACGGTGATATTTCAGATTTCCTTTTTTTACAAGTCACCTCTAAAAATGTTCTGAGAGAAAGTACTCAATTAGTACCGAGAAACATCCGTATTATAGAGCTTCTGCTGATTCGGTTTGTTACATGTCCATCAGAAGGTCTAATGGCCACGGTCATCGTTCAAACAAACGTGTGACAGCAACTGACGTGAAACTTACTTGTTCTTTGGTCTGTGCTTTCTGCACGTAGTCTCGGCCGACCTTGATCCGGGGGGTGAGAATAGCCCGAGTGAACTCCATCACATTCATGCCCAGAAGATGGCAGAGTTTCTGGGCAACTAGAGGGTAAAAGGTCTCCTGAATACTAGGCTTCTACTTATGATTTAGTCACAATATATTCAGTCAACACTGGAAACACCTGAGTAGTTATCAAATTGTATTAAGAAATTAAATATACGGCATAAGGTTGGGCAAGTTTTAGGTCTGATGACAACGACCTTCCTCCTTTCAAATGAATAATACTCATCCTTAGGCTATATAAGAGAAGATGAGTCAGCAATGACTTATTCTGGGTAACTTAATGCAAGTTACTAAGTCTTAGAGCCCATGGATAATGCACAGAATGAGAAAAACGGTGTTTAAAACAGTTTAAATCATCATGTTACCAAGACAACTAATCATGCCCATACAGTGATCCTAATAATATTCTAGTAGGCAAGAAACCTAAAGGTTATTAAAATTATTTGATTCCTCGGCTAAAAAGCTGCTCATTTTGTTACTGTTGATTCTCACCAGCATTAGGGCACCCACCTCAGCAGAAGTTCACTGTCTAATGTCACTAAGGTCCAACAAGTGTTCCAATTATTACAATAAATGTTTGATTAAGTGTTAAAATAACAATAAAATTCTATAAGGGTAAGTACATTTTAAATCACGTTAGAAGCATAACCAAGTTCCTTCTCAAAGACGCACTGCATCCTACCCCCCTGTGATCCAGGTGAACTGCTGGCAACCTAGCAGCTCCCTGGGTGGGCAGGGCAGGCCGTGCCTCAGCGAGCACTTCCTTTGGCTTGTGACTCTTCTCGCCAGCTTTTACCAGCTGCCCTCCTCAACCCCTACGTCCTGCCTCCTAGTTAACCTACATGTGTGTGCTCGTGTGCACGTATTGAATGGGAAGTTGAAAAATACAAAGAAGCAAAAGGAAATTGCCTACACTCTCGTGCTTTATCACGATAAACATCATTTTAGCAGCGAAAAAATAGACTTTAGAGTGTGGTTATACCTTGGCTTACTTTCCTCTACCAGGAAAACAAGTTTCCTTACAACTGCATCATATTTTCTACTTCTAAGCCTTATTACCCTCTTATTTGCCATTTATGCTTTTTTAAAAGAATCATATTCAATCTAAAAGGTAGTAATTTGCCAATATCGCTCTGAAGGCAACTCCAGGGAGGCGCACGTAAATGTTTCAGCATCACTGGAAATGGAACCATTCACCCTGATTGCACCCCGTGGTCATTTTACATGTGCCTCCGGCCTCTGTTCTCCTGCAGAGAGGTGGTTAGATCTGGCAGTCTTTTTTTGGTTTTCATTTTTGTTTTTGAAGCAGCAATAATGACCCTAATTTCCCAGCTCTCGCTTGGTCTGTTTGTGATTGTTTTTTCAGATTCTATCTAGTTTCAAACTGCCTTATAGCCAAAGCCCAATAATCAAAACGTTCTCTTCCTTTTGGTTCATTACTATGTTTGTGATAAATTTCTGTGATTAAATGTATTTTTTTCTTTTGAATTTGTGGTGCTCTGGTACTACTGGTTAACAGCTATTTGCTATATTTACCTTATTCATGGGGCGGGGAGTGGATAAGGAGGAATGCGCTGTAGAGATTCACATGTTTAATAAAGATAATTTTACTTTTAGTACTATAGGCAATAGTAGAGAATAAGTCTTTTTTATGAAATGCCACTTTGGTACCAACATGTAAAAATGCCATGGGAAATTAACGTATAATAACATATTAATAACCTGATGAAATACGCCAATCACAAAAGACAAATACTGAATGATTCCACTTCTACAAGGTGCCTAGACTAGTCAAATTCATAGAAACAAACTAGAATGGTGGTTGCCAGGGGCTGGGGGAGGGGGAAATGGGGAGTTGTTTTAGAGTTTAAGTTTGCAAGATGAATTCTGGAGACTGACCGCATAATGATGCGAATATACATTACTGAACTGTACGCTTTAAAAATGGTCAAAATAAATTTTGCTATGTGTAATTTTATCACAATTTAAAAAAGTTTAAATATTGATAACCTGAAAAACTCTGTAAGAGAAAGAAATATCACCAATACTAAAGGAAGTCCAAGTGTATATATGCTCACTTCAGGCCCTTATTTTTTGATCCTGAGTCAAGCATCAGACTAAAATATTTACAAATGAAACATCTGGGACTTGCTTTGAAATAATCCAGAAAAGGGGAAATGAGAGGTGGTATGAATGGAACACAACAGGCCGTGAGCTGGTGACTGTCTACGGCAGGTGACGAGAATGTGGGGAGTTCTCTACACTCTTCTCTCTCCTATTACATGTTTAAATTTTACTGTAATTAAAAAGTACAAACTCTTACACACTGCAACACAGCAAGTGTTAATTCACCACCACTACCTAATATAGGTAATAATTTGAGAAAAATTATTTATAGAGTTGTAATTTTTTAAAGCTTCTCATACAATTTATAGAGTTGTAATTTTTTAAAGCTTCTCTTTTAAAGCTTCTCATACAATACAAAGTAAAATAAAAGAGATTTATTTTACTTTCATTACTGGTGATGTAGTGAACAGCAATGAAGCAATGACACTGGAGCCATTTTAGTTGTTTTTTTTTTTTTTTTTTAAAAAACAGTTGTTCTGTAAATGAAGCAGGAAAAAAGGAAAAAGGAGGGAAGGATGGAAAGAAAGAAAAATAAAGTTAGAAAGAGAAAGGAAAGAAGAAAGAAGAAAAGAAAGAAGAATAGAGAAAAAACAAAAAGAGAGGGAAAGCCTTGCCATTATGAGACATTTCCAGATTTTCAGGGAAATTTTCAAATGCCATAGTCTATAAAATTGTATGAAAAAGTAACAAATCAAGGGCATTAAAAAAACAAGGAAAACAAAATCAACCATTATAAGCTAAAAGTTATCTTAAAATAACAAGTAGAGGACTTCCCTGGTGGCGCATTGGTCAAGAATCTGCCTGCCAATGCGGGGGACACGGGTTCGAGCCCTGGTCCAGAAAGATCCCACATGCTGCGAAGCAACTAAGCCCGTGTGCCACAACTACGGAGACTGCACTCTAGAGCCCGTGAGCCACAACTACTGAGCCCATGTGCCACAACTACTGAAGCCTGTGCGCCTAGAGCCCGTGCTCCACAACAAGAGAAGCCACTGCAAGGAGAAGCCCTCACACCACAGTGAAGAGCAGCCCCCGCTCGCTGCAACTAGAGAAAGCCTGTGTGCAGCAACGAAGACCCAACGCAGCCAAAT
Source organism: Delphinus delphis (assembly GCF_949987515.2). Taxonomy (NCBI): domain Eukaryota; kingdom Metazoa; phylum Chordata; class Mammalia; order Artiodactyla; family Delphinidae; genus Delphinus; species Delphinus delphis. The sequence continues at coordinate 51,606,657 of NC_082701.1, forward strand.
AAATAAATAAATATTTTTTAAAGGTTAAAAAAAAATAACAAGTAGGAAACCTATCACATTATATTTTAAAAAGTAGAAACACACTTGGCTGCCTTGTCTTTCAGAAGGGTGACCTGATTCTCTTCTACCTCTAGGTCAAGATTTCCAAGCAAACTTACACTAATACGTTTCTTGTTCTAAATCTTAAACTGCTCGATTTTAAGTCTTACTTAACCACGTGAAAGCTGCATGGAAGAAGCTGGCCCAAATGTCAATCAAAATACTTTGACTGAATGATATATTTCATGATCCTGGAAATCTAAAGATTTAGGACGAGGTGCAGAAGCTTTGTCAGGAAATGGTGGTGATGAGGTATCAGGAGACGGACAGGTCCCTTAAAAGGGTTACACAGAATTAAATTAATATTGGTTACAACAAAGAAGGCTGATTTCCAGGGCAGAGACTGTGATGCGTGTCAGCCTTCACTGGCCACGGTGGATCCTGTGAGGCAGGACAACGTCCTCGGGTGATCAAGCATTGCAGTCAATACACTGATTCCTCGGTTTTCTTTTTGTCTCCAGACCTTCAGAAGCAGACCCCACAAGGCTTGCAAACATTTTATGGTTCACAAACTTCTGTCCTTGACCAGTGTGAATTTCAATCCATTTTCGATATTTAAAAGCTTGAAGATTTCATATTAAAATCTAGGTTTCCAGCTTTCTTTGAAAAGTCAATTCTAGTTGGCAGCCCTGGGCCTATACTGCTGCCAAGGAGAAAACTGGCTACAGAACCTGGCAGCTGCAGCTCCGTTTCAGGTGAGCCCTGTGGTCTCTGCAGCCTGTGCCCCCTTCCACCCCCCAGTCCTAATGCCCCATGGCTATGGCAGAGTCTCCACTGCCGCGTCTCACCCTGCACCCCATTCTCTTCCCTCCTTTATGGAATCAGAGTGACCCTTGCTCCTAGGCACGTGGAGTCTCATAGGAAACACTTCAGGAGGACTTTTATGCTTGCGTTGTAACATGTTTTTGGAGAACACAACAGACCACGGAAATAAAATCAGTATTCATCAATTACCTGTATTCTCCGGCATGGAAGCTTGATCAGTGTTCCGCTCCTTTTTGAAAGAAATATTTCCGAACTGTAGCACTGAAGATACCACCTTAAGCATTGCTTTATGTTGATATAAAAAGAAAAGACTTAATTAAGATACTGCATCAAAATGTAGCAGAGACATATTCTAACTATTTTGTGCTAAAAATTAGCTATACAAAATTTTTCAGTAAAGACAAATCTCAGGATTTCATAAAATTACAGGCAGTTCCCACTAGCTTCTCAATCATTTTCTAGTTCAGGTAATTTACCCCCAATTTATAAGTCTTATGAAAATTGAGCATCAGAATCTTATGAGAGAAATCACACATACACAGAATCTCTTCGTGGGAGAAGCCCATTATATGCATTGCTTCCATCGTCTCTTGAAAGTTATCTTTGTCTTGCTGTCCCGGAATAGGAATATAGCCATTGGAGAGAAATCTGTAGTTATTAAATCCTTCAAGGAGCAAATCAGCTGAAAGAAAACGTAACAGGATACAACGTAATAAAGAGTCAGCAACAGACTCAAGCACATCCCCACCTTCCAACTGCACCCACACGGCAGAAGAACATGCAACCCATCACCACCACGTACTTCTTCTTTCTTTATATGCTCATGTTAAATACACAGACATAAGACAGTTTTCCATTATCTGTACAATGAAGGAAAACGATGATGTAAACAACAAACGTCTAAACAGGGGCCTTGGGGAACAGCGGTTTGTAAAATATTATATTTGAAATCAGAAAGCTGGGGTATGATAATCTTCCAGATAACTCAACTTGATTTTCAGATTTAAATATTTTAGGCATCTTTTGAGGGAAAGCTTTCAAACCCATATCCTATGTTCCTATATTAGCAAGGAGTTTATAGCAAACACTATGAGGTCAATGTGAAGACTGCACATGGGCTTAGATAAAGACTTGGGTATGGAAGGTGTAGAATATGGACCAGGCAAAATGCTGAGCCCAGACAATGCCTTGAAACTGTTTCTCCAAGTCAGTCTGTTTAGTGGTACATTGCCTCTGAGAGTGATGTCTGACACAGTAATAGTCTGACAGGGTATTATAACGGACACTCCCACTGACTCTACGCTTCAGGGTCCATGAGTTAGAGAGAACTCAACCGACTCCTTCAAGAGATGTGTTCTTAAGAGCAGAAGGACATTCTCAGGAGCACTCAGAATAGTAAAACAGGTCGTTATCCCTTCAGTAGATGTTATCACGTGCTCCTAGCTTTCTGTGTAACTGGCTCTGCTGCAGAGGATTTCTCCCGATCGCCCCCATCCCTTAATTCTCATTTACATCACATTGAGCTTCTACTGGGTATCGCTTGCTTGCGAGAAGCAGCACGGACTTTGAAACTCAGAAGAAACTGGAAAGTTGTGTACCTTCTCCTCTCCCTCCTGACCCAGCAAAAGTCTGACCCAGAACAGAATTTACTTTTTACCCTGTCCAACCCTAAACTTGTGATTCACAAAATAAATCAATAAAAATCCGCACAGGTTCTTTCTAGTACTGCTGGAAGCATAACACATATTCGGTTGTAAATCTAGGAATACACATGTTTATTCAAGTTAATTTTATTAAGTAAATTTATTTTCTCTTACTTTTGTATTTATAAACTTTGAAATGGAATGTGTATAAAAACACATCATTTGTTTTCTAATTTAAAATTATTTTAAAAGAAAAGAAACAAAAGTACAAAAGATCATATAACACCACCCATATGCTTGCCACTTAAAGTACTGATCCCATGGCTTGGAAGTTCAACATCATTTTCGTAATTTAACCAGCTAGGATTCTGGTGTATGTGTATAAATCTGTTTCCCAAAACTGTTCTCTTTCTCAAAAAAAATTTTTAATATTAAAAAAGATACTCAACTGAATATAAAATAGTAAAAAACTTTGTAACTTACACCTCAGATGTTCTCCTGCTCCAGATAACAATTGGTAAAAGATATGAAAAGTACGTTCATCTTTTGCTTGACGAACAGCACGAGATTTTTCCAGAAGGTCTGAGCAAAGGAGGTTAAGGGTGACACTGAAGGCAGGAAAAGCCTTTTAACATCAGAATTACTATCACAACTTCACAAATAAGGAAACCAAGGCACAAAGAAATTACTCAAAATAACACAGCTGGGACTTCCCTGGTGGAGCAGTGGTTAAGAGTCTGCCTGCCAACGCAGGGGACACAGGTTCAATCCCTGGTCCAGGAAGATCCCACGTACCGCGGAGCAACTAAGCCCATGCGCCACAACTACTAAGCCTGTGTTCTAGAGCCCATGAGCCACAACTACTGAAGCCCGTGCGCCTAGAGCCCGTGCTCCGCAGCAAGAGAAGCCACCGCAATGAGAAGCCCGCGCACCGCAACGAGGAGTTGCCCCCGCTCACCGCAACTAGAGAAAGCCCACGCGCAGCAACGAAGACCCAACGCAGCCAAAAATAAACAAATAAACAAACAAATAAATAATAAAAATGCGAAGCATTGTATGTAGAAAAACTTAAAAAAAAAAACACCAGCTAATAAGTGGTAGAGGTACAAATCAAAACTTTGTTGAACTCCAAAATACATGTGCGTAACTCCTGTCCTACCCCTTTGAGGCCCCCACTCAGCGCCTGCAGGTCATAACACCGCGCCTCCGCCTGGGTAGCAGGACGCACATCTGGGGCCTGCTTGGGTTCTCTGTCCACGGGGCCTTGATGCTCCCAGCGTGTCTCTGGGTTGAAAGCCACACTGGACTCTCAGAGTCTCAGTTTCACTGCTTTGGGAGAGGACTGCCTCCTCTGAAGTAAACCTTCCCAAGGGCCACCAAAGTGAATTATGTGTGTACCATACAGCCTGATTTTAAATCAGACTATCCCAAACACATCCTCCACATCCGGCGAAAAGTGCACTCACATGAACGATGCTCCCCGGTATGAAGAAACTCTAGCTCCGTTCGCCTGTCATTTTCAAGTGCTTCTTGTGTTTTCTGGCTCTGAGCATATTTAGAGACACAAAACACAGTTCTGAATTAACAGGAAAAGTTTGATTCATCCCTCACCTGAGGGATAGAAGCAGTGTATTTCTATCACTAAAGAGTAGTTAACAAGTATCAGAGTATTGTCACCTGTATCTTTCCTAACTGGCACATCATCATTCAGAATCATTTGTAATTTATTATCTCTTAAATCAAATCAATTCTTTATATACCTATCATTCTTTAAGGCCATTCTATGCATGCGACATTTCTTAAGACTAGTCTATGTATTTGACTTTTTTTGCCTCTAGTTTTAGTCTGCTTAACACTAACTGAAACTACTTCAGCTCTGTACATCAATAAGGTTTGTTTTGATGGGACATGCTCATCCCACTAGTATCAGAAGTAGATGGTAAAAAATGGGCTAACACGGCAGTAACTGAAGATGTTTTCAACATATCGGTATTCACCTAAACGTCCTTACAGCACACAAACACTTCCTGGGTCGATGTACAGGTACCCTCACCTCAGTGGGACTCTCCACTTCCCCAGGCATGTGAGATCATGACCTGGTGTTAAAAACAAACAACAACAAAATACCACTTTGGAGTTCATATTCTGAAATTGAAGGTATTTGAACAAGTCACAATCTCTCTGGGCTAAAGTTTTATCATCTGGATAATGGGAGAGGTACCACAGAGGGTTGCCACGAGGCCATAGGAAAATTAAATCATTCTCTATTTTGAATAATGTGATTATGAAAAAGGATACATGTTTCAATGTTGGCCCCAACGATATAGCCAGTTACGTCAAAGTTGATCCGAATAAACTTGCCCTGAAAATAAATCACAAAGAGAAAACTGAAAATAAATTAAGGACACAGGAGATCTGACACTATAATAAAACAATAAGCCAAAGTACCCTGTCATGTATCCATGAATTGCTTACAAAAGCGGATCTTACATATTGCCCCAAATAAAAAGCCTCAATAAATTTTAAAATGTAGGGTTAGGATAGGTTACTCTCCTTGACATAATAAAAATGAAACTCTAACCATTTAGAACTTTTTAAAAGCTCTTCTAAATGATCTGAAAGATTTTAATAGCTTTAAAGGAACACTATGCCCAGCCCTATAATGCTAGACTTGAAAAAAGTAAATAATATAGATGACTTCCTAAGAAAACAGAAATCCATTCAGGAAAACAACAAGAGAAAACTTGAACCGACCATAATCATAGAAAATAATAAAACATAATTACTCCTTTAAAAATGATGGATTGGTCTTAAATAGTTTTGCAAATTCCTAGGGAATATTTGATTGCTTTACTACATAACTGTTTCAGGGAAACAAAAAACAGCGATTCTTTCATAATTCATTTTATAAAGTTGTCATAACACTGAATACCCAAACTGGTAAAGAGATCATAAAAAAGGGAAAGCAATATAAAAGCAAATATCTTACTTATAAATACTGATATGAAAGGTCAAATTAAATACTTTGCAAAATAAAGGAACATAATAATGATAAAAAATTCCAGGACTGCTAAGGACTGATACTGGTAAACATACTACTGTTATTCAGCAAATGAAAAGGCAAGGGATTGGAAGGCTTTCTTTATAGAAGTGGACAGGCAGATTCTAAAATTTAAGGGAAATGAAAAAGATCTAGCAAAGTCACAACAATTCTGAGAAAGAGGACCAGAGCTTGAGGACGTGCACTACTGGATTTCAAGAAGCTATAAAATTAAGACACTGTGGTATTGATTAAAGGACAGAGATACAGAACAATGGAGCAGAGTCCAGAAATAGACCACAGAAATAGACCATTCGGTCAGTTCATCTTTGACAAAGGTGCCGAGGTAATTTAACAGGGAAAGGACCAGTCTTTTCAACAAGTGGTGCTTGAAAAATATGCAAAATGAAACAAAAAGAACCTAGACCCTTACCCCACACCATATACAAAAATTAACTCAAAATAGATCACGGGGCTTCCCTGGTGGCACAGTGGTTGAGAATCTGCCTGCCAGTGCAGGGGACACGGGTTCGAGCCCTGGTCCGGGAAGATCCCACATGCCAGGGAGCAGCTAAGCTCTTCATTTCTACACCGTCCACTTCCTTCCAATCACTTTCATATACAATTCTGCCTTCAGCATTTGTCCCTTTACAAACCATACTGCATAAATGCTGATCCACAAACATTACACAAGATGAAAGAACACTGTCACATGGCCATTTAGTAAAACCAGCGGTCCAGATTCTTATTACAAAATTCTGAGTTAGGAAATCCTTCCTGTTGAATGACTAACTGGATGCCAATGACACATTTCCTTTTTGTCTTTAGAAATAGATTGTTCTTGAGTTTGAGAAAATTCAAGGCTATACCATTTGAAGACTCAACCTGAGACTTACAGAACCAATTTCACTGTCATCAGAGTCTACAACGCTGCCTGTCTCTTTGCATTCATCTTCGGATTCATCTAATATTTGTGAAATGTGTTCCTCTGTCACTTTACTGCTCTTTGTCATTAAGGTGAAAACTTCTGATTTTTTCAATTATGTTCACTGAAATCTAAAATCAGACTACAAAAATACTATCTGTAGCATTCTTTCATACCTTCTTGAAAGATAATGCAATTCTTTGGGCAATACAATAAGCAAACAAAAGGATGACGCAACAGTCACTGTTACAGCCTCCTTCTAGGCAATTCCATTAGTCTTATTACTTTAGTCTTTTTTTTAAATAAATAAATAAATTTATTTATTGGCTGCATTGGGTCTTCATTGCTGCGCACGGGCTTTCTCTAGTTGCGGCGAGCGGGGTTTACTCTTCGTTGCGGTGCCTGGGCTTCTCATGGCGGTAGCTTCTCTTGCTGCGGAGCACGGGCTCTAGGCGCGCCCGTGGGCTCAGTAGTTGTGGCACGTGGGCTCAGTAGTTGTGGCACACAGGCTTAGTTGCTCCGCTGCATGTGGGATCTTCCTGGACCAGGGCTCGAACCCGTGTCCCCTGTGTTGGCAGGTGGATTCTTAACCACTGTGCCACCAGGGAAGCCCCTATTTTTAGTCTTTTTAAACACTGTTGGGAATAACTGATGAATAATGATGAATCAATTCCAAGGATGATGAAATAGCAAAATGTTACAAAATACAGAAAAAAATAGGATCACTAAAACCCTTAATTTTTCTTAGATTTATAAAATGGCCCAAAGGACTCATATGGTAATTATGAGAGAAAATGAGTTTTATGGTATTTTTAAAATAAGTCATATTTGTTCTTGTTTTGTGGAAGACCCTTAAGAAACAATAAAGTTCAAAACTATCAGTCCTTACAAATCATTAGAACTGCTCAAAAAAAAACCTCAAAAACTAAAATCAGGTCCTGATGTTATAATGAGGATTAAAATTCTTTACAAATTTTAAACAGCTGTATCATCTATACACTATTTCATTAATAAAAAATTACTATTTTAAGAGAGAGTAGTCAAGACAATGTCATTACTTCAAAGCTGCAAAGATTACACTGCCAACACAACTGCTCAGATACTTTTTCAAACTTCTCACTTTAACCCTGCAGAAAGGTTAATCAAAATCATATCATATCACCTAATTCTTACTGAATATTTCACTTAAAAATTCATTATATAGTAATACAAAGGTTCAGCTTTCAATAACTTGTCTAATTTATTATGTATTTATCTACATGCTGTTTAAGCTTTCAACTTCTTATACTATTTCCTATTCCCTTTTCTTTACCACTCTACATTAGAAGTTCAAAATTCATTAAACAAAAGAAATTCTTTATTTGGGCAAAAGGACAAAGTTATCACTGGTAATGTTGAACTCTAATAACTTTAAAATTTTAAATTGAACACTATCCATTTTATATTTGGTGAACTTATTTTTCCTTTACTTCATGAGAAAATATAAACTAAAAAAGGAAGTTAGATTCAAAGGAGAAAAAAAAACAAACTAAAATTTTTTAGTTCTTCTGAACTAAAAACATGGGCTTCTGAACAGGTAACCTAAAAAGAAATGTGCCCAAATAATTTAGACATGTGATCACTTACCTGGATAAACAAAGTCACCAACATACAACATCTAATTTGCTCATCCGTTCCCTAGCCAAATCGGTTCCCTTTCCTTTTTATAACTGGCATCCGCAGTTGCTCTAACCATTACAGCTAGTGCGAGAGAAATATCTTTTGGCTAAAGGAAAAGCGCCAGGCAAAAAACTAATGAAAAAAGAGGATGGAATGAGAAAGCCTACATGTGGGAGAAGGCAGAGTGGACTGGGGGTGTCCCTCTGGCCCTGTCCTGACCCCAAAAGAAACCAGTAACTCTGAAAACAACCTACTCGGTAACTAATAAATCTTGGTTCTATTTTTAAAACATTTTAACAAAAAAACCTTATAAAGTTGAAAATTATCAACTCTCTATGATATGATACTCATGTTCAGCTATTTTACGAGCTCTACCCAAGTATCAATACTTTGACAAGAGAAAAAAGCAAAATTTCTGAACCAAAAGGAAATACTTTACTGAATATCCCCCAAATGGTCTAGGATTTAAATATTCCCCTTAATGTTGAACATCCTGGCAAATTAGGTAAGAGGCAGGCCAGGGGATGTGAAATCACTTCAGTGATAGTCTTGGGGTGGGGTCAGGGGAGAAAATAAAATATATAGGTTGAAAAGCTTTTCCGTCACATACATAATAAATACTCTTTCAGAATTAACGTTTTTATTAACATACAAATCTAAAGTGGAAAAGAAGCAGAGTTTTACTTTTAAATGGGTTGGGTCCTCTCATCTTTTAGACATGATGTGAAGAAACTTGTGGTGAAGATGCCCACACTGTATTTGATTCCCATATAGGTCAGATTATGGTACTCAGAATATTCAACCAGGATTTCGCCAATAAAAACAAAAACAAAGGAAAAGCAAAAAAAAGGACAAGTACATTATGTGTTAATGATAGAGGATGCATTTTGATGCCAGGCACATTGCTTCCCAATCCAAGAACAACTAAGACAGCATGTTACTGCAAGAGTCTGAACAGCAAAGATGGCCAGAATCCTCTCTCTTATGTAAAACAGAAACTAAAGAATTTCACTCAAAAGATGCAATAGGACAACCTGGATATTTTGATAGTCAAGAAAATAAGAAGAAAATTATCTTACTTAAAGAATTTTATGCCTTCTGAATCGACATTGGCTTTCTGGAACTTTTTCGGTGGGTGGTTAAGACGTATCCATAGTTATTAAATCTAGAGTGTTAGCAACTTACTGCAGGGACAATGCAGGTTTGTTTCATGCTCTGAAAATACTTTCCCCCTTCCTAATTTGGTATTTAAAGTTGTCATAAGATCTTAATTTACCTGAAAACATGTTAGTATAGATAGCGTGCTATGGATGTGTATTAGTTTGCTCCAGGAAATATCTCCACTCTGGAAGCAGCTATTTGCCCTAAATGGGAAAACCCATTCGGGAAGTAATTAGTTAGGATTTAATCCCAAGGCCAGATGGCTATTGTAAATGCTTCAACTATCTTAATCTCCAGATTACACCAGAAGCTTTGTTAATTAGTAAAATGAGTTTTCTTGTGAACTAAGTGGCCCTGTTACTTAGTGTAACGGATGTTAAGAAATTCCTGGGGAAAAATGAGTGACATTAATAGCCATGGACTGATTGGAAATACACAGATGTCCGCCAGCCAGTCTGGTGTGGGCCGGGTGTCAAGGCTGCAGCGAGCCCCAGGGGGCTGCGGGGTTGGGAGGGCAGCTGTGGATCTGGAGGATGGGGGTTGCGTGGTGCAGACCACGTTCTGTGTCTGACACTGTCACATTTGCCTCGGTAAATCTTTACAGAAAGGCTCAGTGAGACAACACGAGACAGAGCAGCAACTGTGTTCAGTTTACCCACAAAATTGATTCTGGTGCCTGCTCGGATAATACACGTGAGGGCGCAGAATTCTGACTCACTTTCATTGTAACCTGGTAGCCAAGGGGTAAGGAGGCACCTGGAGGCTTTATCTAGCTTCAAAAATTAGAGGCTAATTAGCTACCACAAGGTACGTAAAACGTAATTGCTAAATTGGCTTAAATCTTTGCAAAGGAAAAAAAAATAGAAGAAATAAAGGAAAAGATTTGTGCAGATATGGTAAGTGATCCCTACTAAAACTTTCTAAGATGAGATGTATCTGCTGATACGATCATTTTGAAATGGAACTCCATTTCTAAAGTTTCATTACAAGACATTCATTTTACATAAATCTCCTCCATCTGGAACGCATTTCACTTGTCCATAAACAGAGAGCTGGACTAATTGTGAACGATTATTTTCATAAGGGCAATGCTCTCCTAAAGAATCCCCTTCAATACAAACCATGAGCTAGTCACCTTTGAAAGAAAAGATATTCTTCAGGAAAGTACTTGTCTATATCAGATCAAAGAAATGGAAACAAGTGGATTCTAAAATTTACAGAGTTTATAGTTTCTAATATTTTCACTGCAGGCATGTGGCTTGTAAATAATGACCACACGGAATTCCACTGTACACACAACTCATCTTTGAACGTCACGTCACTCTTTCGGTCTGACGTCCAACCCCAATCCCAGCCCCAACCCCAGGCTGGCCTGGCTGTGGGGCCAGCAGCTCCCAGGCACCTTCTGCCCACACTTCTAAAACTGGGGCATACGCACTATGGAAAACAGGGTGGAGGTTCCTTAAAAAGGTAAAAATAGTTACCATATGATCCAGCAATCCCACTCCTGGGTATATATACGGAAAAGACGAAAACTCTAGTTTGAAAAGATACGTGCACACCCCAATGTTCACAGCAGCCCTATTTACAGTAGCTAAGACAAGGAAGCAACCTAAGTGTCCAGCAACATATGAATGAATAAAAAGATGTGGTACATATGTATACAACAGAATACTACTCATCCATAAAAAAGAATGAAACATTGCCATTTGCAGCAACATGCATGGACCCAGAGATTATCATACTGAGCGAAGTAAGTCAGAGAGAGAAAGACACATTACACGATGTTGCTTATATGTGGGACTAAAAAATAATACAAATGAATTTATTTACAAAACAGAAACAGACTCACAGACATAGAAAACAAACTTACGGTTACCAAAAGGGAAGGGTGGGGAGGGATAAATTAGGAGTATGGGACTAACAGATACACACCACTACATATAAAACAGATAAGCAACAAGGATCTACTGTATAGCACAGGGAACGATATTCAATATCTTGTAATAACCTATAATGGAAAAGAATATGAAAAAAAATGTGTAACTGAATCACTTTGCTGTACACCTGAAACTAACATGATTGTAAATCAACTATGCTTCAATTAAAAAAAAAAACCGAAAACTGGGGCATGCGTATTCTCAGAGAGCCTGGCACGTGCAACACTCCCTGAGCTCAACTGTACAGGATGGCATGTCATCAAAAACACATTAAAGGTAAAACTCAACTGAAGGTGAGCTCTGTGAGGCTGCAGACCTTTGTTTTGTGCACTGATATATTCCCAGGGCATAGAAGAGTGTCAAGTGCTTAGTAGGTAACCACGCTGTAACAATGGATTCCATAAATACATATACCTACTATGTACTTACACGTGGGAGGCAGAGGCAACTAAGGATCCAGAGAGCAAGGTGGATGGGGTCCCTACCGCCAGAGATCCTACATGCTAGCAGGAGAGAGATCACAGATGAGCAGAGTGCCGACTACAGACTGTGCTACAAGGGAAATCAGCAGGACACCGGGATAGAGGATATAGAGGAAACCTCCTCAGACCAGGTTTGAGACGAACAAGGAGTTTAAGGAAGGGAGAAGGAGAAACGTGGACAGATGTGAAATACGTCCTGGAGGTGGAACCACAAAATTCACTCCTGGCTTGGACATGGGCCGTGAGAAAAAGGCTCAATCAAGGATGATTCCTAGGTATTTTGTTTTTCTAGGTTTTGTTGTTTTTAAGTTTAAGCAACTGGGTGACTTGATGGTACCATTTACTGACGTCAGACTTAAAAAGAGAAATTTTGAACGAAGAAAAAAAGTTCCATTTGTTAATTCAAGAAATCCATTAGACATCCAGTGGAGATAACAAGTAAGCAGCACAGTGCCTGGCAAAGGATAGGTGCTTAACAGTTAACTGAAATGCACAACAAAAAAATCTAAATTAATAAAATTTAATTTAAAAATGAGTCTACACTGGCTACTCTCTAACCCCCTGAGAAACACTGTTGGCAACACCCACAGGAAACTGCTAAAGGGTGTTTTAACTGAACATGAGTCAGTCAACGGAACTAATTACTTCACTATTCTTTATGGACCTGCTAAAATCAAGTTCTTGTTGTACTGGCAGTTAATGCCTTATGATAATAGTAGCTGGCTACTAAACTCTTTAAAAGAATACTGTACGTATCAATATAAAGTTGACTTTCTAAGAATTAAAGCCCAAAGTCAATATTAAAGATATGTTTGTTTCTTGGTTGAATGAATAGCTACGAATACTGCCTTAATCAAAAATCTTTTCTAAACAGATTAGCTTTTATACTACAAAGCTACAGTAATCAAGACAGTATGGTATTGGCATAAAAACAGAAATATAGATCAATGGTACAGGATAGAAAGCCCAGAGATAAACCCATGCACCTATGGTCACCTAATCTATGACAAAGGAGGCAAGAATATACAATGCAGAAAAGACAGTCTCTTCAATAAGCGAGGCAGTGGAAAACTGAACAGCTACATGTAAAAGAATGAAATTAGAACACTCCCTTACACCATACACAAAAATAAACTCAAAATGGATTAAAGACCTAAATGTAACACCTGATACTGTAAAACTCTTAGAGGAAAACATAGGAAAAATACTCTTTGACATAAATCACAGCAAGATCTTTTTTGACCCACCTCCTAGAGTAATGAAAATAAAAACAAAAATAAACAAGTGGGACCTAATTAAACTTAAAAGCTTTTGCACAGCAAAGAAAAACATAAACAAGACAAAAAGACAACATTCAGAATGGGAGAAAATTTCGCAAATGAAGCAACTGACAAAGGATTGATCCCCAAAATATACAAAACAGCTCATGCAGCTCAATATCAAAAAAAACCCAAACAACCCCATCCAAAAATGGGCAGAAGACCTAAATAGACATTTCTCCAAAGAAGACATACACATGGCCAAGAGGCACATGAAAAGATGCTCAACATCACTAATTACTAGAGAAATGCAAATCAAAACTACAATGAGGTATCACCTCACACCTGTCGAAATGGCCATCATCAAAAAATCTACAAACAATAAATGCTGGAGAGGGTGTGGAGAAAAGGGAACCCTCTTGCACTGTTGGTGGGAATGTAAATTGATACAGCCACTATGGAGAACAGTATGGAGGTTCCTCAAAAAACTAAAAATAGGGCTTCCCTGGTGGCACAGTGGTTGAGAGTCCGCCTGCCGATGCAGGGGACACAGGTTCGTGCCCCGGTCCGGGAAGATCCCACATGCCGCGGAGCGGCTGGGCCCATGAGCCATGGCCGCTGAGCCTGCGCTCCGCAACGGGAGAGGCCACAACAGTGAGAGGCCTGCATATCGCAAAAACAACCAAAAAAAAACAACTAAAAATAGAACTACCATATGAATGAAATTAGAACACTCCCTAACACCATACACAAAAATAAACTCAAAATGGATTAAAGACCTAACTGTAAGGCCAGACACTATAAAACTCTTAGGGGAAAACATAGGCAGAACACTCTATGACATAAATCACAGCAAGATCCTTTTTGACCCACCTCCTCAAGAAATGGAAATAAAAACAAAAATAAACAAATGGGACCTAATGAAACTTAAAAGCTTTTGCACAGCTAAGGAAAACATAAACAAGACGAAAAAACAACCCTCAGAATGGGAGAAAATATTTGCAAATGAAGCAACTGACAAAGGATTAATCTCCAAAATTTACAAGCAGCTCATGCAGCTCAATATCAAAAAAACAAACAACCCAATCCAAAAATGGGCAGAAGACCTAAATAGACATTTCTCCAAAGAAGATATACAGATTGCCAACAAACACATGAAAGGATGCTCAACATCACTAACCATTAGAGAAATGCAAATCAAAACTACAGTGAGGTATCACCTCACACCTGTCAAAATGGCCATCATCAAAAAATCCACAAACAATAAATGCTGGAGAGGGTGTGGAGAAAAGGGAACCCTCTTGCACTGTTGGCGGGAATGTAAATTGATACAGCCACTATGGAGAACAGTATGGAGGTTCCTTAAAAAACTAAAAATAGAACTACCATATAACCCAGCAATCACACTACTGGGCATATACCCTGAGAAAACCATAATTCAAAAAGACACATCCACTCCAATGATCATTGCAGCAGTATTTACAATAGCCAGGACATGGAAACAACTTAAGTGTCCATCAACAGAGGAGTGGATAAAGAAGATGTGGTACATATATACAATGGAATATTACTCAGCCATAAAAAGGAACGAAATTGGGTCATTTGTAGAGATGTGGTTGGTCCTAGAGTCTGTCACACAGCGTGACGTAAGTCAGAAAGAGAAAAACAAATATCGTATATTAACGCATATATGTGGAGTCTAGAAAAATGGTACAGATGAACCTATTTGCAGGGCAGGAATAGAGACACAGACGTAGAGAACAGACATGTGGACACAGGGGCATAAGGGGAGGGTGGGACGAATTGGGAGATTAGGATTGACATATATACACTACCATGTGTAAAATGGATAGCTAGTGGGAACCTGCTGTATAGCGCAGGGAGCTCAGCTCAGTGCTCTGTGATGACCTAGATGGGTGGGATGGGGGTGGAGGTGGGAGGGAGGTCCAAGAGGGATGGGATATATGTATGCCTATGGCTGATTCACTTCATCGTGCAGCAGGAACTAACACAGCGTTGTGAAGCAATTATACTCCAAAAAAAAAAAAAAGATTAGCTTTTACTATATTAGATTGAGCATACTTAATGATGATTATTCAGTAGTACAAGCACTTTGGAAGGTGGAACCTCAGCTGAATCAGGGTTTGTTGAGAATTCACACTGAATGGGTGATTCTTGCTAGAATCAATCTTGCTAGGAAACAATCTAAGAAATTCTTCCCACCAGTAGAATGTAAAAGAAGTTCCCACCAGAATTATTTTATCAGCCTTTGGAACAGGATGCGTCAATAACAAGCATTAAGGAGACTTAAGTATAGTAATTGCTCTGCAAATGAATTTCAAAAAGTGATCAGCTTAATTTAGACTACAAGTTAAAGGAACGAACTAGAGCAGAGTTTCTCAACCTCCATATAACTGACATTTGGGGATAATTCTGTTGTGGGGCCTGTCCTGTACATTGTAGGATGTTTAGCAACATCCCTGGCCTCCACCCACAAGACGTCAAACGTGGGATCCCCAGGGGACCCCAAAATGAGAACCAGCGATCTAGAGTAATGCAAATTACGGATTGTAACCTACATACGTCAATATGGAAATCTAATGATCTCTGGTAGCCAACTTCCAAGATGGCCTCAGTAACCCCTACCTTCTGGTACTCGGGTCACCTGCTCTGGGGGATGCCGGCTGCCATGTCGTGAGCGTCATGTGGCAGAGAGGCCACTGAGGTGTGGAACTGAGGCTTCTTGCCAAAAGCTACCCAAGTAAGCTGGGAAGCTCCTCCAGCCTCAGCAGGCGTTCAGATGCCTCGGCGCTAGCCAATCACACAGTAATGACGATCTCATGGGAGACCACGGGCCAGAACCAGCACTCAGAAACGCTGAGACGATAAACGTTTTACGTCACTAGGTCTTCGGGGAATTTGTTACATAGCAACACGTCTATCTGTCCCAAACACAAAAACCTCAGCAGATGAATCTTTCCCACTTAGTAACAGAATCACTACATTCTTTACCAAAGGACACACAGGACTGCTTAGTAGCAATTTATCTTTTCTAGGCAAAAATGAGACAAATGGGTACAAAAGTGTTTTTCTTGAATTTGAGTGTGGTTTGCGGGGGGTGGGCTAGAAATCAGAATAGACTGGTAACTTGATTTATGTGGTAAAAGAAAACATGTTCCACTAAGAAGTCCTTGAAAATCTTCACGGAGATTCACATACCAAAGCTGGTAGCTCACTGTGCCTCCCGTCCCAGGACACAGCCACTAAACACAGGGCTTTCAGGAGGAAGAATTCCAGATCTAATTGTGGCTCCAGCTCAGGGCTGACGGTCCACAGAATGATAGAAACTCACAAAGCAGCTCCGTTTCCCCAGAGCCAAAAGTCACAGCCATGCTTCCTACTGACACGGGCACATTTGTTATCCCACTTTGTACAGAAAAAGCTAGAATAATTACTAAATGAACTTGGATTAAGCAAATCTTCAGATTTTATCTTACTGGGAATAAACAATATTCCAAGCAAACAGTCCCATACTTCTTACATAACTTGGCTAAAGTCTCTTGCACTTAAACTACCTCTGAGGGTGTTACGGGCTGAATCGTCCCCCACCCCCAAATCCATATGTTGAAGTTCTAACCTCTAGTAGCTCAGAGCATGACTGTATTTAAAGAAAGGGTCTTCACAGATGTAATTAAGCTAAAATGAGGTCACTAGGGTGGGCCGGATCCAATATGACTGGGGTCTTATGAGAGAAGAACGGACACAGACACATGCAGAGGGAAGAGCACGTGAATTCACAGGAGACGGCCGTCCACAAGCCAAGGAGAGAGGCCTCGGAAGAAATCAACCCTGCCAACACCTTGATCCCAGACTTCCTCCAACTGTGAGAAAATACATGTCTATTGTTTAAGCCACCCAGTCTGTGGTGCTCTGTTTTGGCGGCCCGGGCAAAGGCATACAGAGGGTTATCTAGCTACCTTTGTATTTCCTGGGTCCTCTGTGGTCTGGTGGCATCTCCTAATCACAGAAACCACATCGTCAGGAGATTAACGTGCGGACCCAGAGTAAAGAATGTCACAGTGAACCCGATTTCCAGAAACTGCCCATCAAGGGATTGTTAGAATTGAAGTCTCTGATTCTGGCCTTCTTAACTTTAACCAAGACGTCTAATATCAGAGAAGGGAGGAAAAACATAGAATTAACTCGAATTACTTAAGTAGAAATAACAGAAGTTGAATGATTTGCTATTAAAGTGTCGACTCTAAGCAGCTGGAAAGGGGAGGGCCGTGTTCCGTAAGTCACACTGAGCCGGCTGTCACTCAGGATAACGTCCCCAGACTAGGCGTGCAAGCCGGTGGGGCTGAGGAAGAAAGTAAAGCTTTCAGCGAATTAAGGGAGTCGAACGGCTGAGAGGAAATTTTTGAGGAGACAAAATGTGAGGGACAAATTATTCTGAGGTCCACATCCCATAGAAATGGTAATGTACGAAAAGAACAATTTACCACATCCAATTCCAACTTCGCTTGTTGAGTGTTCACTGTGCCTGGTTCTGTGTTAAGTATTCAGCACGCATCTCATTTAATCTCCACGCCAACCTCATAATTACATATCATCCCCAATCAAACACGAAGAAGTAAGTTCAGAGAGGTTATATAATTATACATCCACAGAATAATACATAACTATCTATAATAAACATATGATTAAAATTACTTTCCCATTTGTTTTGCTTTTTAAAATGTGACTACTAGGAAAATGTTAATTACACGTGACTTGCATTGTATTTCTGTTGGACAGCCCTGTTCCGTACTACATCTGTTAGGAAGGAAAGTACTTGATTTGCTTAATCATGGTAGACATTCAACTAGAAGTCTGAGGAATGAAAAGTTTCTGGTGCTTTTAAACTTACAAAACGAGATGAGTTATCATTTTTCACAGTCTTTGCGTTTCCAAATGATTCCAGGATTGGATTTGCTTGCAAAAGCTGCCGTTCAAGTTCCCCCTAAAAGACATTACACACACACACACACACACACAAATAAAAGCAAATATATGTTAATCTAACATGTCTACTCCAGTCCTCAGGGAAAAAAAAAAACAAAGCAAAACCAAACACTGCCTCTTTTGCTCAGTATTTTCATTTTATTTGCCATCCAGCAAACTTTGTTGTTGGCTTCTTACCTTGGTCTTATGGGCTCTGCTAAAGGAAAAAATCAGCATCTATCATGTGCTCACAAGGAGAAGAAAATGTCACATTGCACAGTGATGGTAAATTTAAGGACGGGGCACATAAATTAAGTGGAGAATTTTTAAAATAAAGCAAACTGGTTTTCATGAAATGAAATTTAGCATGATACTTCAATTAAGGACATATTAATACTTATACTCCTACTTATTTCTACTTTGCCTCGTTCCAAAGATTTAAGGCAGCAAATTCTAATAATTTCCACTGTACTGGTAATAAGACTTGCCATTTTTCCAAGGGTTTCACATAACATCTTAATGATGTAGACAGGGCAATGTCCTCATCTCCGGCTTCAGAGACGACAAAGATGACGATGCTACTGAATTCTTGCACATATTTAAAAAGCTAAGTGTACTGTATTTGGTATAATGGTCATTACTTATATGCAAATTAAGCTATAAAACAGACTTTACAAACAAAATACGTTAAGTATATATATGCTTTAATCATGAAACACAACAGAAGGCTGTATGGGGAAGCATGAGGCATTTCTGTATCCCTGGAATGTAATTTCAGAATTACACTGTAGGACTTAAATAAATCTGCTCTTTCCAAACACAAATCTTACCCCTGTATTTTAAAATACCCACAGTATACTAGACCTCAAGAAAGGATAAAAACTGCTAGCTACTGTGATGCTCTCAGCAAAAACAGAGTACAAGGAAGCTCACATAAGATTTTAAAATTAATGGCCACCTGCCCTGTGACGTATTACACTACCATCGACTCCAAAATCGGGAACAGATCTATGCCACACATGCAGTCTCGGCATCTGACCCAGGTGTGGTTCACTCCACTGAAAGGGCAGGAAATGTTCCTGAAGCACGTGACACAGTGAGGCGCTGCAGTGTTACACGTCTACTCTGGAGCATTTATGTGGACTGTCCCATTGTCTGCATTATTTTCCCAGGTTTTATCTATAGTCTACTATTGTGTTCAACTGAAACCAGCCAGGAACCAGTCCTGCCATGTGAATGTCACGACGTGGCATCAACTCACATTCCTGGCTTTAGATAATATGCTCCCTGTATGGGGGATCTTCCCGTTTATGGACTTCAAGACACCAGACTACTTCTGATGTAAATTTTCTAAACGCTACATGCTATCAGAGTTTCTTAAACATGGTGTCCTGAACCAACGTTAATGGCTGACAGTCATCACTACGAACAGCAGCCGTTGTGCTGTGACGCAGAAGCACAGCCTCCCCTGGAGGTCAGCGGCCACGGCCATCACTGCGCCTGTGCCAGCATCTTGCAAAGCTCTCGGTGCGCTGGCACCGCAGCGACGATTTGGGCTCTAGAATCCCTTAACCTCACTCAATCTGTGTGATCGGGGCGTAGAAACTGTCAGAAAAACCCGGACTTGATAAGTGGGGCACTGCCTTTACCTGACACTCCTACGGTTAGATCAAGGAGTCAGAATACAGATGCCTTAAAATTACACACTATCCTACCAAATCATAATAAAAATACTTTCAATAGTAATCTATCTTTAAAATATTTTCCTAACTTGGAGGTAGAACAAATATTATATACATTTTAATATTCCCTAGACACGGCTTCAAGAACTCTGGGTCAAGTTTATAGATTCTTTTCTCCTTTGTGTGTGTATGCGCGCGTGTGTGTGTACACACACGTGTGTGCATGTGATCCACTGATCCTGATTCCATTCTTTCTTCTCTAGGCTTAAAGGCACCGGCTGTATACCCTACATGAGGTTAGTCAGTATCACGCCAAAATGATGCTCTGTGAACGTTTGCTGAATGGATGGGTAATCAGCGGTCCGAAGACATTCTAGCAGTATTTGGGGAGGGGATGGTGGTGAGCCAGAGGTGGAAGTAAGATTTGGGTTAAGGGTCCTCGTAATCACTGTCATAACCACAGGCCTGGGTCCCTGCTTTGAAGGCCACAACATTAATAGGAATGTGGTGGTACTTCTCTTCCAATGGATTTTTGACATCATTGAGACCAAGTAAAGATCTCAAAAACTCATAAATGAATCACAAAGAGCTTGACACAGAGCTAATATCATAAAACACACAAAAATGATCTTTAAGAAATTACCACTAAAATTTGACCATTTCTGCCTTGAATAATTTCACATTTAGATAAACAGGGCTAACAGCTCTCAACCAAATTATGAAGCCATTTACAAACCATCAGGGGACAGTGACTAAGTGCTAACCTCTCTGCTGGGACTCGGATGGGCAATGTCCCTTTTCTAATTCTATATAGTAATAAGAAATGTCACTTGCGAATGTGGGGAAAAGAAATCAGCATTAGCTATTTAAATTATTTTTAAAGTTCTAAGTATTTAGAATGATACGATGCTTTAAAGGTTTACCAATCGTGATGAAAACTATACCCTTGTGTTTATTACACAATATATTATATACACTTGCTATATGATAGATATAGGATGAGTTTTAAATTGGTTAAAAAAAATTATATATATACATACACCTCTTTCAAAACTCTGGTTCAGCCAGCAAGGGGACTCGGGCTGGACTCTTGCTGCACCTGTAGGCCTGATGGGCAAAGCTGCAGGCGTCCCACTGACCGCAGAGTACGGTTGGAAGCTGGCGGCAGCAGTCAATCGCCATGTTTAGAACCAGACTCTCATCTCGAGTGGCAGGCTCTAGTTTCTGTGCTTGTTACCTGCTATCTATCACCTTTTTGTCTTAGTTCAAGGCAGTTTAGACCAGTAGATAAGAGTCATCCGGAAGCTGCCATCTAGAGGTGGATGACTCAGGAGTCAGTGGGCAGGTGGGCTGGCTTGAAGGGGTCATTCCCCGGGGATGGTCCAGTCTAAGAAATTAGTCGTCCTCAAACCTGCTCTGAGATCGTACCACGTCCAGGCTTTGGAGTGGCCCTGAACACTGTGCCAGACATCGAGGGTCTGTAACAGTGACCTACGATGAGGGATATGGGCACTGGAGCTGTACTTGCTGTTGGCCGGGGCATTAAGCCAAACGGGGACTCATTTTGTTATGGTAAGTAAAAGTTGAGAGGTAAATGGTTTACTTCTTAAATACCGTGACCTTAATTTTGAAAATTTATTTCTTACATTTGTTCCTATTTCTATAATGAAGTTATAAGGTAAACATAAAAAAATCGGTCACTTCACACTGCTAGGATGGCCTTAATAAAAAGACAATGACAAGTGTTGCCCAGGATATGGAGAAACTGGCCCCCTCAAACACTGCGGGGAATGTAAAGTGGTGCAGCCTCTATGGAAAAGTTGGGCAGCTCCTCAAAATGTTAAACAGAAAATTACCAGCAATTCCACTCCTAGGTATACACCCAAGAGAACTAAAAATGTATGGCTACATGAAAACTTATATATTGCAGCATCATTCGTATTGGTGCCAAAGTGGAAACAATCCAAATGGCCAACAACTGGTGAAGGGATAAACAGAACGTGACAAATTTAATAGAACAGGTTATTATTTGGCCACAGAAAGGAATGCAGCACTTACACAAGCTCCAGCATGGATGAACCTTGAAAACATTATGCACAGTGAGAACCACATATTATATGATTCCGTTCATATAAAATACCCCGAATAGGCAGAGTCAGAGAGACAGGAAGTAGATGAGGGATTTCCAGGGGCTGGGGGAACATGGAAGGTGATTCCTAATAGGTATACGGTTTCTTTTGGGGGTGATGAAAATGTTCTAAAATTGATTGTAGTGATAATTGCATAACTCTGGGAATACACTGGAAAAAAAAAAAAACACTGACCTGTACACTTTAAAGGAGTGAATTTTATGGGACATGAATTTAAATCTTAATAGAGTTATTTAAAAAAAAAGAATGAGCAAAGAGACAAAGACTCACAAAATCAGGAGCCTACAAATGCCTTCCACTTTGTTCTTACAATTTATACTGCTGTTTAGTGATAAAATGCTAGCAACTGACACAAACTGTTCCTGGGAATCTGAGTTTTGCCAATAAAGTTCAACATAAATTTGGAAACCAGTGATATTAAACCAAGAGAAACACTGCCTTTGCAAAGTACAACCATTACTTTACGGTAGTCATCCTCAAAATGGGGCGAGGAAGGCATGCCTGCGGGCGCCCGGGAAGGGCAGGGGGTGTGGGGAGAGAAGTAAGTTCTCGACTCAACCCTCCCCAGGGTGTGAGCAGTCCCTATGCTCAGGAGTATCTCATATTCCTCAGGTGCGCTGGGGAAGAAAAAGTAATTGAGAACCAGCAGTCTTCTCATGTTTCTAAAAACATGGCACAGCTACTTCTTGACTAGCTTCAACATAACCTTGGGGAAAGCAGCATGGAAGGTTCTGCGCAGAGTGCGAACATGCAACAAGACATGCAAATCGGTAATGACAGTGCAGCACGGCCCAGAGAAGCTGTCGCCTCGCCTTCTTGGAGGATACCTGCTTACGGGGGTTCATTTGACCCAAAGTAAAATCTAGGGGTAGGCATGCTACTCACACACCACAGGGATCCGCTCTGTAGTTTAAGATGACATCGAAACAAAATGTTAACAATGATGATTTATGTAATCCACAGAGGATTTGGAAAAACGAAATCTGTACGTTAACTATTTAACACTATTTTGCTAGTGATCTAAGTACATATTAAAGGGTCATTTAGCATGTACTCTAAAACACAAAGAAAAGCTGGTTGCTGGTCTAGAGATTCCTTCTTTAACTGGCAAAGAAGCCTTTAAATATCATACAGGATAATGATTATTTCATTCATCCTCCCAATGCATTATCACTGGTCTGGTCTACAGCTAAAAGCAAAAGGACATCCTGGGCCTTCATAGGTATAGTACAGCTTTAGTGTCTGAGAATTTCTTAAGAATTCTAAAAAAGATATCTGAAAATCTCAGTATCTGGGACTATTCCTTTAGATGTTTCTGATCGTTTATGTTAAGAGATTGTTTTCATAACACTATCGTTTCTTGCTTTATGCTAGCTTTGCACCACTATGCTTGTGGAAGACACACCAGAACCGTTCCAGTGCGAGGGAATGGGCTGTCCAAGTACAGACGCCCCATTCTATCCAAGGCATCTGGCTCAGCTCCGCCCTCCCTCTCTTGCCAAGTAGCAGGAAATGCTCCGGTCCATGGTTTGTTCACTGCTATGCTCTGCGGAGCTAAAAGGCGGGCATCTGATAATTAGGGAGAATAACATTCCTCTGCTACTTGCCCTGGATAAAGAAAATCCTAAATTTATGTATTAAATACAACGAGGCTTTGGGGTTAAAACACTTACCAGGCCCTACAAGGTTAACAGATCAGAAATTGTTTAAGTTGCAACTTTTCGAGCTGCAGCCCCCAACTCAAACTTTAACGTGTGGCATAAAGTTAGGTTTCCACCTGCTTAGGGAGTATTAAAGTAATTCCACCTGGTAATTGACACGTGAAACCCTAAGTTTACAGGCTTCCTAAACATATGATTCAATGTCATGATGAAAGGGTAAATAAATATTAAAATTCCTCTAGAAAACAAAGGTAAAGCAAAAGGGCATGCTGCTTCTCAGGAAAGAATAAGCCTCAAAGCAACACAATTTCAAAACTCAATATTTTGTTCATAGGAGATGTTGCTCAGAACTAATGGTATTTGTTTCCAGTAGAGATTCAATCCAAAGACAGAAATTAGTGCAAACACTCATGACTTAAGAAGCATAAAGAAAAGCACTTGCCTGGTGTTTCACTGGTTTAGGTGATTCCTGCTGCTCGTTACAAACAGATAAATGCAAACGTTAGCGAGTTTGGGTCTTTTCCTAGCGGTAAAGCCACATCCAAAGCACAAAGTCAATGTGCGGTTTACAACCGTGAAAGCTGGTACGCCTGGCATCTCTCAGGGAGTGTTAACTACTACTTCTCATATCTACAGATTAAGGATAACTGACGTCTACATTCTCACCCCTTTTCTATCATCAATTCTCCCCCAATTTCTATCCTCCCCTCGGGCTGCTGTGGGTGGCAGCTCTGTAAGTTCAGGAAGAAGCGCTGAAAATATCTGAGGATCTTCTTTTGGTGGAAACGAAGAAGCCTTCCTAAGCACTGCTCAGCCATGTTTAACAATCCCCACCACAGCTTTGTAAGAAATTAGGCTTCGAGTTACAACCGTAATTCCAGTTTGCCCTGGTGGAATCGCTAGTTACTAACAATTTCCTGATGCCCTAGCTCCCTCCTTGCTGGGTGGGGAGTGGCGGAGACGAGGGACCTGTCAATTACAGCAGCACACTGAGGACGCTTGCTTTCTGATTCTTGTTTCTGAAATTACAGAAGAATAAATCTAAGGGTTTGAAAAAACAACAGCAGAACAAACACTTACAGGAATATTATGGTCCTTTCGTCCTTTGTGTGAAGAAGCGACATGAGCAAGGTACTGAATGACTTTCTTAGTATTTTCTGTCTTCCCGGCACCCGATTCACCCCTGGAAGAAATATTAACACAGGCTGCTTTACGGAAAGCACAGCACACACATTCCCAAACTATAATCGACAAAATTAAACTGAGTTGGAACAAGAATTAGTAGAAAGTAAAAAGAGAATAAGTAGGGAAGAAGAAGAAAAAAAAACTATCACCAATAGTTGGAAAATTATTATTTTTAAATGGCATAAATTAACCCGAATATTGTTTTGGTAGATGCCGGTAAGGGGACAGAGGAAAATGTTCACAACGATTTTTTTTTTTCCCTTGGAATTGGGGGCTCCTCCAGAGAAGTGAAGTTTATTAGAATGTTTGTGAAGCAATGCCTCAGCGCCAGAAACACATCCAGCACTGGAAACAGAATTCCTAGAACAGTTAAGTTAAGGCAATTTAATCTGAAGGAGCTGAGTGAACTCTGGGATGTCCGCGGATTACTGACAGCATCTTCAAGGCCACTAGACGCCCTCTTGGCTCATCCCTCAGACCAGGCTGACGGTGGTTCCCTCCCCTAGACCCACACAGCACCTTGTACATACCTCATACACACATCTTCACAGTGATCGCCAGCCTCACCCGAGGTAAGTACAAGGCCCCATGCGTTTGCTGATTTGTATGTTTGTGTAGTTTCTTTTTTGTTGTTTTTTTTTGCGGTATGCGGGCCTCTCACTGTGGTGGCCTCTCCCGTTGCGGAGCACAGGCTCCAGACGCGCAGGCTCAGCGGCCATGGCTCACGGGCAC
Source organism: Delphinus delphis (assembly GCF_949987515.2). Lineage (NCBI taxonomy): Eukaryota > Metazoa > Chordata > Mammalia > Artiodactyla > Delphinidae > Delphinus > Delphinus delphis. The sequence continues at coordinate 51,632,023 of NC_082701.1, forward strand.
AGCCGGAGCCGCATGTGGGATCTTCCCAGACTGGGGCACGACCCTGTGTCCCCTGCATCGGCAGGCGGACTCTCAACCACTGCGCCACCAGGGGAGCCCTGTGTAGTTTCTTTTTAATCCACGTAACCTTGTGCAGTGTTGACACACAGCCAGGACGTAATTTGTAGAGAAAATGAAGGAATACTACGAATTTTGTTATGAACTGGGACAAATGCTATCACTTCCTATGTTTTCTATTTTCAAACGAGGCTGGCACATTTCAAAGGTTGCTTTTTATTTCTACTCAGTACTAAGCTTGAAATTCAGGCAAGCTGCTAGCATACAGTGTGATCCTTGAATTATGGCCTCTCTGATCAAATACCTGAGGTTCCCCAAGACCCTGGCAAAGCAAACCTACCTGCACAACGAATAAAATCTCAATTTGGATTAAAATGAAAAACTGTAATATATAATTAAATTAATTTTCTAAAAATCAACAACAAAAACACCACAGGAACTCAAAAATGTTATTATACACATGGCCAACTAGTGATCCTCTACACCTCTTTTATTTAAGGCTTAAAAATCTATTTTTTCAAACTCTGACCCTTTCTTGAAATTGTACTTGGAATTGTACTATCTGAACTGTCCCCAACATGAGTCCTTTAGGTTTCCTGGTTGCATTACCTCCCTAACTCTCTGCACCCAAACACCACCGAGGTGTTGGGCAAAAGGGTCCTATTGATCACTTAGTTGTATGGCTTTGAGTAAGGAAATTAACTTCTCTGGAAATGGACATCATCATTGGTAAAACGTAGGAATAGGATTAGACCCTTTCCCGCTCCAAGATTTGATGATTCTAGATACAACCCACTTACTGGTGTCTAAGAATATTTTACATATTAAGCTTATTAACCACCATCTACTGTTGTATTAACAACTGTCCCCCCTTCTTTGTTTTGCCATCTAAGTCTACTCTTAGGTACTCCAATCCACCAAACCTTCTATTAAGGTTTCTGCCTGCTATTCAGGCTTAGAAAGGCCTTTCCTGCACTAACATTATATCCATCTATATTTTCATTTCTATATCATCTATATTATTAAAACCATCTATATTTTCTTCCAAGACTTTGATGGTTTCACCTTTTACAACTAAGTCTTTAAGTAATTTGAAAGAAAAAAAACGTATGGCCTGAGGTCAAGATTGAATCTCATTTTCCCGTCAAATGATTCAGTCCACATCCCAACATCAATGGTTGACCAAGACACTGATTACCCAGCGATCTGAAATGTTATCTTTACCCTACACTTATGACTTATTCCAAAGCCAGTACCACACTGCAGTAGTTTGGAAGTATGACTAACCAGAACACCCATCACTGTCTTTAAAAAATAAATCAAGTAGTCTCTGAGGTTAATTTTTTTCAGATAAACTTCAAATAATTTTGTTCTGCTATATCCCTCTCCCATCTCCTCCCGCCCGCCACCCCCATAAAAATAGTCAGACAAAATTTTGAGTTAAATAATACACCTGCTATTTTTAAGAGAAATGATGGCTTCATCTCTGTCTCAGTTAAATTCTGTATTTCTCTAGGTTCAAAACAGGCAAGGACCATGTTTGTCTTATTCACCTTTTAAGTCACAGTGCCTAGCATAGCAGGTACTTGCTGAAATCTGTTAAATAAATGAATATACGTCCTACACAAATTTATTTCTAAGCTCTATTTGATAATTTTTTGTTCCTGTTATTAATTTCACCACCATTACATTTTCTACCTGGCTACCGTTGGTACATAGATAATGATCTTCGTTCATTCATTTATTCAACACATATTTGCAAATCATCTTCTATGTGTCAGGCATCCTTTTAAGTGCTAGATAGAGCTGTGGACAGGGTCCTTGTGCAGCTCAAGGTCAGCAGAGACTTAAAGTAAACAAGAAAAACAAATGGGATAATTACATGTGAGGGAGGCGACGAAGGGAACAAGGAGGCGGCTGAAAGGGAAAAGGCAGAAAAGCAAAGGACAACTCCCTGGAGATACCATGGCGGGAAGGAGCCTCCTGAAAGGTGAGCAGGACCAGGCAAGAGAGGGCCTGGGGCAGAGCATCCAGGGGGATAGGAAGACAAATGCAAAGGCCTCAAAACAGAAAAAAGCTCGGTATAGGGCTTCCCTGGTGGCGCAGTGGTTGGGAGTCCGCCTGCCGGTGCAGGCGACGCAGGTTCGTGCCCCGGTCCGGGAAGATCCCACATGCCGCGGAGCGGCTGGGCCCGTGAGCCATGGCCGCTGAGCCTGCGCGTCGGGAGCCTGTTGCTCTGCAACGGGAGGGGCCACAGCGGTGAGAGGCCCGCTAACTGGTGGCCTGGTGGCCGGAGTGCAGGATTTAGATAAATAACTAGCAAGACAGACAGTGGCAGTACCTCCTGCCGAGGTGGGAAGGGGTGGATGTGATGTACCCTGGAGCCATGGGAAAGAATCTGGATTTTATTCATGTGTCATTTGGTAAGAGCTATGATGTCGGTTTTCTTTGTTTTGTTCTTAACTTTATTCAAAATGCCTAGTGTTTCAAGCTAAGCATGATGTTGGCTGTTGGTTTCAAACATAATTTTTCATTATATTAAGAAATGAGCCTCATAGAGCCTGGGGATGACTTGTCTTGAAAACAGCTGTGATTGGTACCCGTCAGCGTGGTTCGCCTCTGAGGTTTCTCAGCTAACCCCTCTCAACTGGACATGCTTCAGTGTGTCCTGGAAGCATTTTTTGCCCCCATCTGTCACACTTGGCTGTACTTGACAACCACCTACGAACTCTGCTACATTTTCCATATTTCAGGTCTAAGGCACCTCTGGCTAATAGAAAATATTGCTTCAAAGACAGATGTATTCCAATACCTTACGGTTGAGGTCCCAAGAGGGGAGACAGCTTTATACTCTCACCTCAAAATGGGGATAATAGCTTCTGACACGTAAGGTTATTGTGAAGGAAAAAGATACAGTCCATCTAAAGCTTATAATTAGTAGTCAGTAAACATTACCCATTATTGTCCACTCAGCTGTTCACCCACCACATAGGAGGGAATTTGAATTACTAAACTCTCTATAGTGTTAGTAAAGTGGTTAAGAAGTGGGCCATGGTGTCCTGGTGACCTACTTAGATTCAAATCCCATCTACCACTTCCTAGCTTATGGGGCTTTGGGCAAGTTACTGGGCTCTCTGAGCCTCAGTTTATACTCCTTTAAAATGAGATCCGGTTACTTCAAAGGACTGAGATAATGCATGTAAACAGCACAGCATGGCACCCAGCCAGAAGTTTCTCCATAAATGTCAGTAGTGGTAACAACTATGACAATGGTCAACAGTGATGATAAAGAAATTGACAGAAGTAAAAAGGTGATAACCTCTGATTTGACTATGAAAGACGTGGCAGGATCAAAGGAATATAATTCTTAGAAAAGTTTTTTTAAGGGGAAATGGCACATCTGTCCCAGATGGAAAAGGGGGAAATAAAGCAGCTTGAACAAAAGTAAATGGGCAGAGCTCCCCTGGGGGCGCAGTGGTTAAGAATCCGCCTGCCAATGCAGGGGACACGGGTTCGATCCCTGGTCCAGGAAGATCCCACAGGCTGCGGAGCAACTAAGCCCGTGCACCACAACGACCGAAGCCCACGCACCTAGAGCCCGTGCTCTGCAACAAGAGAAGCCACCGCAATGAGAAGCCCGCGCGCCGCAACGAAGAGTAGCGCCTGCTCACTGCAACTAGAGAAAGCCCCCGCGCAGCAACGAAGACCCAACACAGCCAAAAATAAATAAATATATATTTTTAAAAAAGTAAACGGTCAAGGGAACCACAAAGAAAGCTCAGCAGACTCCTCTTGAAGAAAATTAGGAGAATCCTCAAAGGTAACAACAGGCCAAGCCCTCAACGAGTGAAGAAGACAAAGGGAATCTGACCTCATTTCCACCAACGAGACAAGATCTACCAATGCAGTAGTTCTATACTGTAAAGGACTGCTTGTTTCATTGCTGGTCTCTGGGGCACAAGTGCAAGGTTAACGGGAGAACAGAGCAAGCAGCCTGCTGGGTGGGGTGCCCTGTTGTCTGTTGCAGCACATACAGGATGTAAAAGATCAGGAGTTTCTAACCTGAAGGGGTTTGTGTTTTCTAGAGAGATCTGTGGCTTTCACTGGCTTCTCAAAGCAATGTGCGATCCAAACAATAACATAAAAAACCACAGTGGTGAGAAGCACTGATGCAGACGGTTAACGCATGATCAGTTCCGAGATCTTTCTCCGAATCCCTTCTGGACTGTGGGTATTTCCCCAAAGAGAACCCTCCTTTCCCAGATCTTAATTGGTTTTGTTCTTATTCTCTCTGGATATTTGGAACAGCAAATTCAGTCTAGCTTCAAAAACACTCTTTGCCTGAAGTTCTTGCTTTAGATAACCTCAATTAGAAAAATACATATTTTACATAAACATATAAATATACATATATATATATAGCACTACTCAGTGACTTCCTACAGTTTCAAAACTCCGTTCTATTAGAAAGCAGCTTACTAGGAAGATCGAGACAGACTTGGGTTCAAGTCTTCTACTAAACACTAATACCAGCTAGTGTCAGCCGTGGTATGTGAATGGAGATAACAGGGGTATTGCAAAGACCCATGGAGATAACATTTGCAAAGATGTTCGTTCCTTTTTCTGCAACATTTGCCTGGAACATTTTAGACTTCTATTTACAAGTTGATTTGCATACTCGTTCCCCATAATATAGCTATCACTGAGATGCAGCCACAATGATCTAAAACCCCCCACGTTTCAAGACTTGAGGACACATAAAGCAAAGTCATTAGAAAAGCAAACTGAGGTCTAGAGAAGCTCACTGTCTGACCTAGGGTCATGGTAGAGCTGGGACAAACCCAAAAAAACAAAACAAAAAAACCTATCCAACAACACAATGGTTTTCTAACTACAACACACTTTTTGTTGCCTTCACTATTTTTTTTAAGACTATTTTTTTTAGAGCAATTTTAGGTTTACAGCACGATCGAGAGGAAGGTACAGAGAGTTCCCTTGTAACCCCTGCACCCCCGCACACAGCCTCCTCTGTGATCAACATCGGTCACCAGAGTGGTACATTTTTTTACGTAGGATGAGCCCTAAGTTCATAGTTTACATTAGGGTTCACCCTGGGTGTTCTGTGGGGTCTGGACAAGTGTATAATGCCTTGTATCTACTATTACAGTATCACACAGAATATTTTCACTTCCCTAAAAATCCTCTGTGCTCTGCTATTCAACTCCCCTCCGCCCCCCACTCCCCTGGCAACCACCGATCTATTGATGCTTACTATCTTCATGGTTTTGCCCTTTCCAGAATGTCATCTAGCTGGACTCGTACGGTATGTAGCCTTCTCAGATTGGCTTCTTTCACTTAGTGATGTGCACTTAGGGCTCCTCCATGTCTTTTCATAGCTTGATAGCTCATTTCTTTTTAGCACTGAATAATACTCCGTTGTCTGGATGTACCACCGTTTATTTATCCATTTACCTACTGAAGGACATCCTGGTTGCTTCCGAGTTTTGACAATTACGAACAAAGCTGCTATAAACTTTCAAGTGCAGGTTTTGGTGTAGATATAAGTTTTTAATCCTTTGGGAAAATACCAAGCTGCCTGATTGCTGGATCGTATCGTAAGAGTACGTTTAGTTTTGTAAGAAACCGCCAACCGGTCTTCAAAAGTGGCTGCGCCATTCTGCATTCCCACCAGCAGCTAGTGAGGGTTCCTGTTGCTTCACATCTTCAGCAGCATTCGATGCTGACAGTGTTCCAGATTGTGGCCAGTCTAGCAGGTGTGTAGTGGTGACATGATGTGGAACATCTTTTCAGGTGCTCCTTTGCCATCTGTGTATCTTCTTTGGTGTCTGCTAAGGTCTTGGGACCATTCTTTAATTGGGTTGTTTTCCTACAGTTGAGTCTTTTAAGAGTTCTCTGCATATTTTGGATAACAGTCCTTTACCAGTCGTGTCTGGCGTATCTTCTTGATCTCTTGACATTGTCTTTTGCAGAGCAGAAGTTTTTAATTTTAATGAAGTCTAGCTTATCAATTATTTCTTTCATAGATGTCTTTGGTTTTGTACCACAAAAGGCATTACCACACCCAAGGTCATCTGGGTTTTCTCTTATGTTATCTTCTAGAAGTTTTATGGTTTTTCATTTCACACTTAGGTCTCTGATCCATTTTGAGTTCATTTTTGTGAAGGGTATAAGATCTGTGTCTAGATTCTTTTTTTTCTTTTTGCATGTGGATGTCCAGTTGTTCCGTTTGTTAAAGAGACAATCTTTGCTCCATTGTATTGCCTTTGATCCTTTGTCAAGATCAGATGACCACATTTATGGGGTCTTTTTCAAGGTTGCCTTAGCTATTTAATCAATTCTATCGATTTGGGTAACTTAAAACTTTTCAGGTATGTTACTTATAGCAAGAATCAACTAACTGTTTGAAATCCAGGATGGCTTATCATTACCACTTAATGTAATATTTGTATAGGACATAAAATTCCTTAACAACAACAAAAAATCTACTGTCACATCCTGATAGAAGACTGATATGAAGCAACCATTGTTTTATAATACAATTGTTACATTATATACAAACACACGTAAAAGGAGAAAAACTAGAGTTAACCAGCAGTTAGAGTCATAAAATGTAAGCAGAGTATTCTTTAAAAGGGGGCTTAGAGAACAGAGTAACTTCTTCACCAAGGGTGACTGAATTTTAATTATAATGAGAAAGGAAGTCAACATAAGGATTACACTCTTAACAGGATTTCACTTCCAATTACATTGGGTGCTCTCCCATGATCAAGGAAGTCCTTGCCGGGATACTAAAGGATCCAAGCCACCTGCTTGGTCATAAGTGGGAGAGCTCACACTGCCTGGCCTGAGTCTGCAGAAGTAAAGGCTAGTTGGGGAGCTGTACGCAGATGAGGCCAGAGGGTAATTTACAAGTTCATCCTTTTGGGGGATAAGTAAATTAGAGAGTAAATGACTAAAAAAGTAGAGCTTAAACAGGAGCTGTCAAACTACTTAAGTACTGGTTTTTTTAAAAAATGGTGCTTCCAAATGTATTTTCTCTTTGTGATACCTTTGCAAACATAGGTACTTAATATAAAATAACTACTAAATAAAACTGACTAGTTATTCTCATACAGAAATCTTAATTAGCTCAGCTGTGTACTAAACTTAAGAAGACCTGGGCTTCCCTGGTGGCGCAGTGGTTGAGAGTCCGCCTGCCGATGCAGGGGACACGGGTTCGTGCCCCGGTCCGGGAAGATCCCACATGCCGCGGAGCGGCTGGGCCCGTGAGCCATGGCCGCTGAGCCTGCGCATCCGGAGCCTGTGCTCCGCAATGGGAGAGGCCGCAACAGTGAGAGGCCCGCGTACCGCGGGGAAAAAAAAGAAGACCCAGGTTACATACTCCTAGAGTTCTTTATTTGGTGGATCCTGAAAGGCACCAGGGAACATATCATATTTTCTTAAGTCTGGGATACCTTGTTTAACATTTTCATATTTCTCAAGTCACAATGTAGCTTGTAATAGATATAAGCATGAAAAGCTATTTGTGATTAAATATCATAACCGGTAGATTATTATAGAATTACTAAGAATTAAAATATGGTGAGGCTAAAAGAAGTGAGGGTAGGAATTGGCTGGATACAGGACGAAACTTTCTGGGGTGATCATAAAGGCAATGTTCTCTACCTTGATAGGGGTTTACGTTACACAAATAACTCAGCACTTATATACTTCAGATCTGTGCATTTCATTATATGTAAATTTTATCTCAAAAGATAAAGATGTAAATATTGGACTTTAGTTAACGTTATGTATGAAGTATTTAGGGGGGAGTGTGCTGACGTTTACAAATGCATCAGATGAAGGGATTAACAGCCCATCAAAGTGGTTTTCAGTTTAAACTGAAAACTATCTAAACAATCAGCGGCCACGGAAAGGAATGCCATCTCACCTTAAGCAGAGCCTCCTGAAAATACAGCTGCCACGGGACCCCCATCCCAGGGAGTTTCCGGATTGGGAGAAGAAGTCTGACCCTTAGCACCAGGAAGTGCAAATTCAGCTGTTCACTGGCATCATAAAGCCTGATAGAACCCTCCATACTTTCCCCCAGAAGGCCTAAGCCTCCTACAGCACTCCTCCTTTTATTAAATTTAGTATTTAAGCCTTTTATTTCTGGTTTTCAGCAAGTTACTCATCACTGAGCACTCCCACACGCATGCGCGAATACACCCTCGTCTTTCCTCGTGTTTGTCTGTTGTCAATTTGCAGACACCCAACAACAGGACCCAAGCTGGAAAAGTTTTCCTCCCAACACAAACAATAAAATGGATTGATAGATGGATAGAGCAATGAACAGATCAATATATAATAAAGCGGAGGCTTCCCTGGTGGCGCAGTGGTTGAGAGTCTGCCTGCCGATGCAGGGGACACGGGTTCGTGCCCCCGTCCGGGACGATCCCACATGCCACGGAGCAGCTGGGCCCGTGAGCCATGGCCGCTGAGCCTGCGCGTCCGGAGCCCGTGCTCCGCAATGGGAGAGGCCACAACAGTGAGAGGCCCACGTACCGCAAAAAAAAAAAAAAAAAAAATATATATATATATATATATATATAAAATAAAGCAAGTATAGTAAAATATTAATGGTAGAATCTAGGTGGTAGATATATGGGTCCTGACTGCAAAATTCTTTCAACTTTGCTTTACGTTTGAAAATATTTATAATAAAATGTTCAGAAAATTCAATTTTAAAAAAAAGAAAGAAAAGAAAACAAACATGGTACTTGATGACTGCTACTTTGTGTCCACAGAGAGATAACCAGCTGCTAGGAGACTTACCTCATAAATCCAAGCCTACCCATGGATGCAAATGTCAGTCTAAAATGACAATGACCATCTAACTGCATGCCTGTAATGGGCACTTTTGGTGACATGAGTAAATCAGTGCCCACTAACCTTTGGTTCTGTCACAACAGCAGTCATCCCCTCCCCCAAGAGTTTCCTGCTTCCAGACATTCCAAACAGTCCTTAACCGAAATGGTCACCCAAGCTCCCAAACCACCCAGAGAGGAGAGGTCCATGTCCTGCACCTGGTCCCCTGCGCATTGCATGCGGGCTCACTGCTACTGTGACACTGCAGACAGGTGGCACACAAGTTCTATTCCTCTCTCGCTCACTTATGACGCTCATTTCACGGAGCTTCAGTGACTAGATTCTTGTGGCGACTATATATTAACCGGTGCTGTATAATAAAGAATTGCTGGTGTTTGTTCCTGATTCCTGGGAGGGAGCCTCTAAGTACCTGGAATGTCTTTGTTATTCACGGTGGGCAGTTCAACAGCTCCAGGATGGGGGCTGGCCAAGCTGAGAGCCCAAACGGGTGATTAGAGGTTTGGGTTTTAAACCATGTGACATGAGCCTCACCTCTTGGGAGTGGATACTGATTCAATCAATCACGCCTACATAATGAAGCCCGATAAAAACTCTGGACTTTGAAGCTTAGATAAGCTTCTTGGTTGGTAATACACACTGATGCACTTGGAAGGGAAGTGACCAGAGTACATGGCAGCTGTGCCTTTGGGAATCCCCAGACCTCAGCCTCTGTGTCTCTTCTTTTGCCTGCCTCTGACTTGTCATTCTAGCAAAGTATCGAATCTGAGCGGGTAGTGGCAACCCCCAAACGTGTAGCTATTTATTTAGTCAGAAGTACAGGTGGCCTGGGAACCTCAGAGCTTGTGGCTGGTGTCTGCCCAGCAGGCCCACGTAGAGCAGCATGCCCAGGAAGTCAGGGTCAGAAGTGCTTTGAAACAGTTTTAAAAAGACATTTGCAGATCACGTTCTAAATAACTGACTTTGGGGAAGAATACAGCCAATGGAATTGAATAAATAAGTAAGTAAAGCAAAAAAGTGAACAGACTATTCTAGAATATAGAATTAAAATGAAGAGATGTAAGGAATGCAAAGTGTGAGAGCCTGACAGGATTTAAAAGTTATTAGAAACATGTTGAGGACTGTTATAGAAATTCGAATATGGATTGTACATGAGATGACATTACTGAATCATCGTCAATCTTCTCAAGTGTGACAACGGTCTGTGGTTATGTGGGAATGCCTTGCTCTTAGGAAACGCCTGCTGTGTACCTAGGGGTAAAGTGTCGGAATGCCTGCCAACTTGCAAATGTTTAAAAAAAAAAAAAAAGTGCTGTGTGTGTACAAAGAGAACTGACATTTAAGTGAAGGGTATACGGGTACTTAAAGTACCATTCTTTCAACTTTTCAGTAAAATTCAGGTTTGAATTTTTTAAAATAAAAACTTGGGGAAATGCATAAGCAAAGGTTAAAGGAAAAAAAATGAAGTAAAGAAAATGTAAAAATTAAAAAATCACTGAAGTAGGGGATGGGTATATGGGGGTCACCAACTATTCTATTTTTGTATAGGTTTGAAGTTTCCAAATAAAATGCCTTTATAAAATGCTATCAGAAAGGTTTTACCCTTTGGAGACACATACAGTATTCACTAGTTTCTAAACTTCCTAATCTGTACTTAAGCCTGTTTCTTTGATTCCTACTTAATTAAGAGACTCATTCTTCGTTTGCATTTTTATCCATTTCCTAAGTATGTTCAGTATGCCAGGTTCTCAGGGGATAATTAAAAAGCAATGAAGGTAAGTCACAGTTTCTACCTTACTGTCTAGTTATAAAACAAGACCCACACAACCTAAATAGGTAATGAATTGCCGTCTATAAAAAAAAAAAAAAAGGGCCTGATGAGGGGAAATCAGTGTGGGCTGCAACTGGCTGTATCGATGGGCATATTTCCTCCCTGGAGGGAGAAAGAGGCTAAAAGGCAAGGAAATCAGCCAGGATCCACCAAGATGGGCCAGATAGTAGGTGCTGGGCAGGGCTAGGACAAGACAGGAGAAATATGAAACGAGGTGACGACCAGAAATAGGGATATGAAAGAGAGCGGGGAGTCCAAACACAGGGCAAGATTTAAACCTTGAGTCTGGAAACACACGGCGTTGATGCTGGAAAGAAGGATATTGAGAGGATATTCCTACATCTTGTCTGTGTAGGAGTAAAGGTTAATTTTTAGGCATGTTGAGTTTAAACTAGCATTTATTCCCTACTTCACACCCTGTGCTCCACGTAAGACCAAATTACGTGGAATTGCCTGACACCATTTCTCACCCGCTGTCCCCTATGCCTGAAGGTTCACTGATTCTTTAAAGTCCTGAGGGATTGTGACAAGGATGAGGGTCTAGAAACTCACCTGGCTGCATGGCTGCCCACCTGAGCTAGAAATCCCCTAGAAGCCAGTAAGGACCAGCCAAGGCTGCTGCCTCCCAAAGGCCCAGGTCCCCCCCGCCCCAACCCCTTCCCCAATGCACCAGGGCCCAGAGATGAGCTCTGCAGGGGAGCCTTGAGACTCACACCCCTGCCAGCCTTGGTCACTGCCTCAAATGTCCTTCCTCTGCTCTCATGTTGTGCTTTCTTTCTCCTGATCCCAAACCCCATTATTTCCTACTCCCGCCCCCCTCTTTTCCTCTGTACTCTCTGGGCCCCTCATTCCACAGTGTGCAAAGTCACCCACGTTCTCAGTGTCCTCACGGAACACTCCCTCCTCCGCTGGCCTTGCTCCACATCACACACCTGCACACGTACACGATCAGGGAGAAAGTCAGGGGCAACCTTCTCACTCTCCCTCATGTCGCTTCCAGACCCTCTTGTTATAAAGCCTCTACCCCTCGCCCCCCGCCTCTCTGAGGTCACGTACAGCCATAATGGTTGTTCTGACACTTGGATTTTTGTCTAGTAAGATCATTAAAAACAAACAAAAACCTCCAATCCCATTTCAAAAAGGAAAGCACTTTTTATTCCAAAAAAAAAAAAAAAAAAAACAGGAAAGGGTCTTATCTTAGAATAAAGGACATTCCTCTAAGTGAAATAGTTTAGCTTTTTGAAGGGTTTACCGGAGGCCACCATCCTCACACTATCACGTGTGTGTGCGTGTGTGTGTGTGTGTGTGTGTGTGTGTGTGGTGAAGCCTCTCCTCTCCTCATGTGAGTGACACACCCCCAACTCAGGCCCCTTGGCTCCTTGATACCTTCAACCCCGATGACCTTCACCCCCGATGACCTTCACCCCCAATGACCTCCCGCTCCCGCTCTGCTTCAGCTGCCCACTCCTGTGGCCACACTGAGGTGCTCCCAGCTTATCACCTGCGGCCACACCACCCACTCTCCCTGCTCCTTCTGCCCCGGTGTCCCCAGGGGGACCTGTCCTCTAGTTCTCTGACCCCACTCCTTCCTCCCTATCAATCCCCCCTCGTTTGCCCATATCCCAGGCAGGGTCCATCGTGACAGTTTCTCTGGCCAATGTCCTCAGTTCTCTCATTTCAGTGACCCCACATCTGCACCCACTTACAAAAACCGTCCCAGCTTTGGTTGGATTGAATCTGGTTCCATTCCAACACCCTTGTGGTGGACGGTCCACAGCAACACCCCAACTGTTTCACATCCTGCTGTACCTACCCCCTTGGCTAGTGTTTCACACACTGACCTTGGCCTTGGCCACACATCTGGCTTGGGAATGGGGTGGCAGCAAGTGTGCACAGCCCTTATGCACTGGAGCTCACTCTCCTGCTGCTCTTGGCACCTGTCACCATGTTAAAACCAGGGCTGGCCTGCTGGAGAATTAAAGGACCTACAACCAAGGCACCCCAGCCAGCCAGCCAGCCAGCAACTCCCCCCTTCCCCACCCCCCGTCCCAGGTGAGACAGCTCAGCCTGGCGCCGCTCAGCACAAAGGCCCAGCTGAGCCCAACCCAACGGCTAAGAAAACTGCTTTAAGTCATTAAGTGTCGGGGTGGTTTGTGTTTAAGAAAAACTAATTCAGGGGCTTCCCTGGTGGCAGTGGTTAAGAATCCACCTGCCAATGCAGGGGACACGGGTTCGTGCCCTGGTCCAGGAAGATCCTGCATGTCGCGGAGCAACTAAGGTCGTGCTCCACAACTACTGAGCCTGCGCTCTAGAGCCCATGCTCCCCAACAAGAGAAGCCACCGCAATGAGAAGCCCGCGCACCGCAACGAAGAGTAGCCCCGGCTCGCCACAACTAGAGAAAGCCCACGCGCAGCAACGAAGACCCAACGCAGCCAAAAATAAATAAAATAATTTAAAAAATAAATAAATTTATATTGATTTGTATAACTCAGAGGCTAAACAATGCTGGAAGAAAATTTACACAACAGGGAGACTAGTGTCAGCTGTTTCTGCTTCTCCCCTCCCCCATCCTATTAACACCAAAGTTTCTCTTCATGGGAAGGAGAGAAGCCACGAGATGGGAACTTTCTCAACTCCCAGCCTCCCCGTCACTCTAGAGGCCTCGCGTGCCCCCAGGTCCCAGCCCAACACCCACCCCGTGCCCTCCGCGCCCCTCAGCTCTCTCTGCCCTGCCCCTATCTCCCTCCACAGCATTTAACCTCTCCCACATTAAACACACCATCAAAAACAACAAAAGTCGATTTCTCACCACTAATCCACTGCTGCAATTTTCACTTTCTCAAGTCCTGTGGAAGTAGCAGGTCTACACTTGGCTTTTTGATTCCTTTTTAAACTTTCTCACACACACACACACACACACACACACACACACACACACACACACACACACACCCCACCCCCGTCATTCCTCAACTGCCATCTGGCTTTGACCTCCCTCCCCACCCCCAGTGCACCTCAGTCGACCACCGCCAGCCGCCTGCTCTAGCGCTAAATCCCACGCCCGAGGTTCTGTATGTTTCACTCAATCTCAAGGGCGTCTGACGTGCTGACCCATTCTGTGGCCCACGGCTTGGGCGTCTCTGCGGCGTCTCACCCCCTTCCCCCACCCTTGAAGGTCGCCCCTCCCGGGGATCCCACACTCTGAGGTGCCCTCACTCACCGCGTGGCTGCCGTCACCCAGGCCGCCGGCTCTGCATTCCGGGCACAGCTCTGACTCCACGTTCACGGGGCCAGCGGCCGAGTGACAGCTCCTCTCTGGAGAGCCACAGTCACCTCAAAGTCTGTCCTCCACCAAACTCCTTGCCTTCCACCCCGAACCTGTTCCTCCACCGAACTCCTTACATCCTGAACCTGGCACAACGCCAGCCTCTCTGAGCTCCCCTTTCTCGGGCGTGTGAATCACCGAGTCCCGCTGCGCCTGTCTCCTAAACTAAACTCCACCCGAGATCCACCCACTTTCCTCTGGCTCCACGACCACCTCTCCACCTGAAGTCACTTCCATCCCTCGCGGAGCTAACTCAACAGCCTCCCACCTGGTCTTCGCGTGCTCACGCTTCCCCGTGCCTCGTCCCCGCCGTAGCCAGCGTGACCTTCCTAACATTTGAATCTGACCGCTTCCTGCCATGGGTTCTCTTCAATCCTGACTCTCCAGCACTTCACACACAGCACACAGGCGCATGATATTAATGCTTCCTGGGTGGTACGGGTAAATTCCCCAAATGTCCAAGAGGTCAACACTTGGACAAACAAACTAAAGATGTAAGTTTCACAGATTAACGTTATGAAATGTGTGAAAAGCCCAGTTCGACAACCAAAGAGTAACACCAAATTTAAGCAACTTATATATTGTAGTCTTGAAACAACAACTGCAAGGTTTCCATCCAACTCTTGACGGCTCTCCCTTCCCCCTCCCCCCATACAAAAAAAGAATGGCTTTTACTTTCCAACAGAAGCGAAAAGAAGTCTGAATGTTCAACATTTACTTACGTGCAAAGAATTGACTGGTCCTCACGATCTACAAAACAAAACAAAACAAACAAAAAAAAAAGAAAGTGACCATTTGCCTGGTTTTTAAAAAATTTGATATAATAATAAAGTTGCAGTGATAGCCTCTAAAATACTAGTAACTCTGCTGCTCTCAGGTCAAGTTAACGCTTCCCAACCCTATTATATATTATATAGTCCTAAATCCAGTCAAGTTCATCATTCTAACGCCAGATTCTCTGGGGTAGATGACAATGCAGGCTCAGATGACCGTACACGTCTTACCAACCTGGACCCTCCTGCCTGGCTGCCCATCAGAGTCAACTGGGAAGCTGTATAAAAATGAACTCCACAGAGCTCCACCTTCAGGGGGAGGGACTGAAAAACCCCTTTTTAAGTAGGTTCCCCAGGTGATCCTGATGCAGGGCCAGGTTTGGAAACCACTGCCTTTCCAGAAAACCCACCACCAGAGGGGAATCATTGTTAATTTGACCTTAAAGGAGAAAAAAACCCACAAAGTATCAAACGCTGAGTGGAAAAGAAGATTGAAGGAGGATAAACACCTATATGAGGTTTAACCACTGTCTCCAGTCAGAATGTTAGATACACCCAAAATAACAAAAGGACGTATGATGAAAAAAATTGAACATGATTTTAAAGTGATGAATGATTTAAGTATTCACATTCAGCTCAATTTTTCAACTGAAAAGGTGAAATGCAAACCCATGTGTAGTCCAAGGACAAAACCACCTGTGTAGGTTGTATGACTTCCAATCACTTACGAGCATCATTATCTCTATTTTACAGACGAGGATGTTCTTTGAGGAAGTTAATCCTCCAGTCACATAGCTACTGGGGGACAAGGATTCAGGTGAGAACCCAGGCCCGTCTGCCTCCAGTGCCTGTGTCCTCAACACTCCCGACCAAGACTGTCACTGCCTCAAAAGGAACTGCGGTCACGAGGTCACGAGGGAGCATTTCTGTCGCTCCCTACACTGTGCTTGCTTTTCCATCAGAAAAGCCATCACGTGCCCAATGAAGGTCTCACGGTAGTTCAGGCGTAGATAACCTCCATCAAAGAGAAATGAAGAGTTCCTTCACTACGTCATACTCTTTTCATATAATATTATTAAAAGAAACAAATCCATTCATATACTCTGTGTATAAACTGGGTTATAGCAAGAGCATATTACTGCCCGGCCCCTTGAGTCTAATTTAATTCCTAATAATAGCTCCTAACCACTGTTTTCTCCTTCTTTCTGGCTGCCATGGGCAACATAGTTGATGTCTGCCCCTTTATTGGTTCACTTTCCCAGGGACGCGCCATCTCCTTTCTTTGGCATGTCCTTCCCGGATCCGTGACCACTTGGATTACCTCCACCTGCCCTTCGTGCTCAGCTCAGCTGTATCTCCTCTGAGGAGCCTCCCCAGACCCTCTTCCTCAGGCTCCTCCCTGTTTCCTTCTTTTGACCACAGTATTCTGGAGTTAACAAACGATACTGCCAACTGCCTGCCCCACCAGCATGTGCTGCCTGAGATCACAGACTGTCTTGCTTCTTTATTCCCAGAATTAACAGTCAGCCACCTGTCCACTGAGAGAACCCAGTACAAGGAGCCAGGCCGGGCACTGGCAAGACACTGGGAACTGGAATCTTCTGTCCTAGTTCCAGCCCCACCACAAACTTCCCACAGATCTATAAATGAGGCATTGATTCCTTGCTGGTCTTGGGTTCTTCACCTATAAAACTAGGATTTTACCAAGTTTTTGCATATGATTCACTCTAAACATGAACCCTCACACCCCAAATTCTCCTGGTCTGAACAACGTCTATAGAACTCCACTTCATAGTTTACAATGAACTTTATACTCTAAAAACCTATAAATATAACCAGACACAGCCTTATAGTGACATTTAAGGGAAATAACTTCATGTTCAAAAATGCAACTAGCCTTCTAAAAAGAGTAGAGACTCATTTGATAGTTCAGTTATTTTCCAAAGCACCTTTCAAAAAACACATACGGAGGTACTCAATAAATCCACGTTGAATTAAATTATATTTTCAACAGTGAAAAAGGTTTCAAATCAGTCACCTCAGCTCCTACCTTAAAAAACTAGAAAAGCACAAATTAAACACAAAATAAGTAGAAGAAAAAATGATAAGGAACAGAAATCAATGAAATGGGAAACAGGGAAAAAAAACAAACAAAAAACAAGTGACCAAATGCTGGTTCTTTGAGATCGATGAAACTGATAAATCTCTAGACAAAATGATCAGGTATAAGACACAAATTACCAATATCTGTAATAAGAAAGGGAAAACCACTATAGATCCCAGAAATACTGAAAGGATGATAAGGAAATATTAGGAACCACTTTCTGCCAAAAAATTTGACAACTAGGATGAATGGGATAATTTCTTTAAAAGACATAAACTACTAAAGTTCACTCAAGAAGAAACAATAACCTAAATAGATGTAGAAAAGATATACAATAAAACAACACCCAGTCATGAGTAAAAACAAAACCAAAAAACTCAGCAAACTAGGAATACAAGGGAACTTCAACAACTTGATAAAGGGCATCTACAAACACCTACAGACAGTTAACATCATCCTTAATGGTGAAAAACTGAATGCTGTCCCCGAGACCAGGAATAAGACAAGGATGTCTGTTCTCACACCTATTCAACATCACAAAGAAGAAAAATAATTAAAAGCAGAGACTTGAAAAGGAGGAAATAACAATGTCTCTATTTGTAGAGGACATAATCGTCTATAGAGATAATCCCAAAGAATCTACCAAAAAACCTTTCAGAATAAGTGACTTTTGCAAGGTTGCAAAATATGTCAATATATATTTTAAAAATAACATTTCTATATATTAATAGTGAACAATTGGAAATTAAAAATTTTAAAGTTCCATTTAACACTACTAAAAACAGGAAATGCTTAGTTATACTAAGGGATATGTTATACTTAGATATAAATCTAACAAAGTATGTGCAAGATCTATATACTAAAGACTATAAAATACTGATGAAATAAATTAAAGATCTATATAAATAGAGATAAACCATGTTCATGGATTGGAAGACTCAAAACTATTGTCAATTCTGTTCTAATTGTTCTATAGAGGCAATGCAATCCAATCAAAATGTGAAGAGTGGGACCCTTTTTAGAAAATGACAAGCGAATTTCTATAATTTATATTGAAAGACAAAGCAACTAGAATAGAGAAAATAATTTTTAAAGAATGATGGTGGAAAATACACTATTTGATTTCAAGATTTACTATATGGCTATTGTAACCAAGACAGTATGATATCTGCAAAAGGACAGACATACAGATCAAAGGAACTGAGAATCCTGAAAAAGGCAACTCACTGGAGAAAAAAATTGTCTTCTCAACAAATGGTGCCAAGATCAACTGGATATCCACAAGCAAAACGATGACCTTCAATCCATACCTTGCACCATACGTGAAAATTAACTCAAGATGGATCACAGATGGAGTGGGAGAAAATTGCAAATCACTTACCCAATAAAGGACTTGTAACTAAAAAGGACAAAGAATTCTCAAAAATGGGTAATAAGGGCTTCGCTGGTGGCGCAGTGGTTGGGAGTCCGCCTGCCGATGCGGGGGACGCGGGTTTGTGCTGTGGAGCGGCTGGGCCCGTGAGCCATGGCCACTGGGCCTGCGCGTCCGGAGCCTGTGCTCCGCAACGGGAGGGGCCGCAGCAGTGAGGGGCCCGCGTACCGCAAAAAAAAAAAAAAAAAAAGTAATAAGAAAACAAACCATCCAATTTTTTTAAATGATCAAAAGATTTGGACACTTCACCAAAGAAGACATACAGGTGGCATAAGCACATCAAAAGATGCTTAATATCATTAGTCACTAGGGAAATGCAATTTAAGACCACAATGAAATATCACTACACACTTATCAGAGAGACTACAGTTTAATAAAAAACTGACAATACCAAGTGCTGACAGGATGCAGAACTGGAACTCTCCATCCATTGCTAGTAAGGTTGAAAAATGGCCCAGCCATTTGGAAAAAGTTTGGTAATTTCTTATAAAGTTAAACATACACCTACCACGTGACCGAGCAATCCTACTCCTAGGTATTGAGCCAAGTGAAATGAAAACTTACACTCAAAAAACCTGTATACAAATGTTTCTAGTGTCTTTACTGCCAAGAACTGGAAACCATCTAAATGCCCTTCGAATGGTAAGCGAATAAATAAACTGTGGAACATGCATCCAATGGAATACTACTCAGAACTAAAAAGGAGTGAAGTATTGGTGGATGACGCTCAAATGTACTATGTTAGTGAAAGAAGCCACCCTTAAAAGGCTAACTTGTGTACGATTACATGATGTTCTGGAAAAGGCAAAACTATAGTGACAAAGGAAAAAAAAAATCAGTGGTTGCCATGGACTAGAGGGGAGGGAATTACCCTAAGGAGAGTGTAGAAATTTGGGGGGAAGATAGAACTGTTCTATACCTTGATTGTCGTTACACAACTATATGCATTTGTCAAAAGTCAAAAAACTATGCACTAAAAAGGCTGAATATTACTGTATGCAAATGATGCCTACTAAAATTGTATATATTAGTTTTCCCATCCAGCAACATGCTGTGCCTCTACCTTTAAGACTTTAAAAAAGTTCTGCAATTTCTTATTCAGGTTCTGCCTATTTTTGTTTACTGCTACCATATATATTTCTGGCTAAAGAATAAGTACATTTTTAAACTTATCACCCAGTGAAATCCCTGTTTCATCCCCTCACTAACCCTTCACTCTGATGCCTGTACCCTCTTAGTTTTCTTCATAGCACTTATCACTATGATATTGTCTTTATTTATTTTCCTGTATCTTCAATGAGATAACAGTTCTCTGTAACACAATCACTGGAAGGGTTTTCCTACATTTGACAGCCTCTCAGGGTAAGGAGTGTGACTGTCTCCCACTGTCTGTATTCCCACATTATAAGATTCAATACATAGATTCAAGGCAACTGTAATTCATTATAAAACATTCCTTTTCCTGGCATAAAATAATGCCCTTTGTCCCTGTTTCTGCTGTGACGTCTACTTTAGACTTGAGATGACTTTAATTGGTGCTCCCTTTTTGTACCCATTCGGCCGAGGAAATGCCCATCACCGCACTGCTATTCCTTTTCTACTTTGAGATGTCTCTCTTGTAAGGGGCATATGATTATGTTAGGCTCTGTTATTTACAGGGGGTTAAAAGTATTTGTATTTGCCGCTGTATTTGGTGTTAACCTGTTTTCTGACCTTTGGAAGCCTTCCTTGATGTTCCTTTTAAACGATGGTTTGTTTTCCTTGCTTTTCTTTCTCCTAATGTAAGAAACTTGTATCCAGTTTCAACATTTTTCAAAAAGAATCCTTTAACCTACATTTTAAAGGTTCACATTTTGAGGTATATCAGTCCTAGTCTCAAAAAACGTATTCTTAAAGCAAGAGAGGGGTAGTATATGTGCTTATTATACTAGGACATCCCTTGGTGTGTCAGACATCATTTCAAGACTGCTGCTCAGGATCCCACTATATAAATGAGCCATCCTTTTAAGGAATTACTTATTCGTGGAACAACTGGTTATTTCCATTGTTTCTCAGGAAGCTACTGGAGGTTATTCTCCATCCAAAACAACAGCTTATGGAATCCATAAATTAAGAAATACAACTACGGAAAGAAGCAAGGAGGACTTCCCTGGTGGTCCAGTGGTTAGGACTCCGTGCTTCCACTGCAGGGGGCACGGGTTTGATTGCTGGTCGGGGAACTAAGCTCCCGCATGCCGCAAGGCGAGGCCAAAAATAAAACACACGCACACACAAAACACACATACCCTCAAAACACACATACCCTTTGATCCAGCAGTCCACAGAAAGAAGCAAGGAATTTCCAGAGCGCAGGCAAAGGCAAGTCTGAAGACCGCTAAGTACAGACTGGAGGATAAAGGGTCCCCAGAGGTATGCCTCCAAGGGAGGAAAGACACTGATAAATTATGGGATGCTTGTCTACGTATTGAAAGAAGACTTGTAGTTCTGTCAAATCAATGTAGCAACTGCAGAACTACTCTGTTCCCCCCAAATAGGAAAATTACTAACCCCAGGGAAAACAGCAAATTGTGTAAGAAAGGAAATGTGATCATAGGAGAAATAGTTTAAATGCTGAATACTAAAATGCCAAAAAATGTTGATTTGACTCCTATCAGGAAGATGGGGGCGGGCAGTTAAAAACTCTTCTGTCATAATAGGAAGTCTATAGAAAACACTGGAAGTTAAAAAAAAAAAGAAAGAAAGAATATCACAAGCCTGTTACTTAGAAATATATACATATACAAGAAACAGATTAAAATATGGTTTCCTCTAAAGAGGAAATCCAGAATGGGCAGGGGTAGGACAGGTATCTCTTGTTTCTTTTTCTATAATGTAAGCCTTGCTGTACGGTGTGTTTGCTTGTTTCAACTATCTTCACGTATTACTTTTTAACAAAAAGTAAAAAGTAATTTAAGCATTCAAAGTTCTTTGACAATTTCTGATCTTGATGTTATCCAGACTCTTCTGCATTGTTTAATGGTCTAAAACCATTTAGATAACACAGGAATTATCTAGTCCTTGAGATTTGATAGACTTCACCACTAAAATGATCTGGGCCTTGTGTCTTTGAGACATAAAGGTAAAACCTCTGACAATCTTTACCATTTCTCCCACTGGCATTGTTCTAAGTTTTCCACCTTATTTTGAGTCAATTTTGTCTCTGTTTATAGTGTTATAAAACCTTTATTCTTTCTGGTGGTTCTCTCTTAGTCACACTTGCCAAATTGTTTGTCTATTTTACGGTCTTTTTGTGGAACCAGTTCAAGTTTTACTTAACAACTTTATGTTTTTCCTCTTGTTTAGGTTCATTTCATGCTGTACTTTTTTAAAAATTGAGGTATAACTGACATGTAACGTTATATTAGTTTCAGGTGTACAACACCATGATTCAATATTTGTATATACTGCAAAATGATCACAAGAAGTCTTAAGTTAACATCCAGGCTGTACTTTTAAAGGACTTCTTTCGTGTGTGTGAAATGACACACAGAAAAGCTCATGAGACAATACAGCTTAATAAATTATCATAAAGTTGTCTTTTATCTATCTTGTGAGTAAAAAGGCTTGTATATAAATTTTTGTTTACTAATAAAAATATTTATAGGGGCTTCCCTGGTGGCGCAGTGGTTGAGAGTCCACCTGCCGATGCAGGGGACGCGGGTTCGTGCCCCGGTCCGGGAGGATCCCACGTGCCGCGGAGCGGCTGGGCCCGTGAGCCACGGCCACTGAGCCTGCGCGTCCGGAGCCTGTGCTCCGCAACGGGAGAGGCCACAGCAGTGAGAGGCCCGTGTACCGCAAAAAAAAAAAAAAAATTATAGCTATGAATTCTTTCTTAAAGCAGTTTTTGCCTTAAGCCATCAATTTTTTACATGTGGTATTTTGTTGTGGTTAACTTCTAAAGAATCTGTAATAGCAGTTTTGATTTCTTCTTTTACCAAAAAGCCATATAGATGAATGGCTAACAGCAAAAAGAGTAAGAAGAACTCATTAAACAAAACTCCTACAAAACAAACCCAAGTGGAAATCTGTTAATACCTTGTCTTACTGCACTGTGGTCAGAGAACGTGGCCTGATTTGAGATTTTTATTGGTGACTTAGCATCAAAATTACAAGCCAAGGTTGTAAATGTTTTCTGCTCGATGGGCAGCAGTACTGTATATACATTTTCCAATTCAAGCTTGCTAAATACTGTTGATCACATTCTTTATACTCTTTCTTTTCCCTACTTATCTCAAATTCTGAGAGAAACACATTAAAGCTCCCTCTATAATTGTGGGTCACATTTCCCCTGTATTTCCAATAGCTGTTAAGTATGTGACACAATGTCAACGGCATAAATGGAAGTATTATCTGAGTCTTCTAGAGAATTATGTCACACTGTTCCTCTCTTAAATCTCCCATCTCTGCTCCCTCCGCCTCACTCTCAGCTGGGACCCTGCTTCACCTTTCCCTGAGAAAACAGGAGCGCTTTCACAGGTTCCTACCACCAACCATATCTACCCACCAACCGGCAGATGCTTTCAAGAAACATGGCTGTGAAGGGAAGGAGAGGATGGAAGAGAGAATTTTCTTTTTTAAAGTAACGGGGAAAACTTCAGCACATTTAATGCTAACATTAGGAGCCTCTAAAAAGGGAAGCAGAAGACAGTCAACACTGTGAGCTTCCTGAGACGGATTCCTAGGAGAGATGGGATGGGCATCAGAGGTGAAGGAGCTGGGAAGACGGCCTTCACAGGAGTGGGCGCAGGACAGGACGGTTTGTAAATCTGGCTCAGGAAGCTGCGGTAGCTCCTCTCTGGTGGCTTCTAATTTCTCCATGGATCAGGGGAAGAAGCCACCAGCTGGGGAGGAGAAGGGGACGCAGGGACCTAGGGAGCTGAAGTGGGCAGGGGCTTGAGACAATCATTAGGGAGAGTGAGGTTATAATCTTAATTGACAATCAGGGAAGCAGTGTTCTGCGTGAAGTCTGGGCTCATGATCACGAAATTAACAGGAGTATTGATCTGTTCAGCTGTATGAACAGAAGACTCCAGAGGTATCAGCAACCCAAGGAAGAGCCTTAAAAAAAGACAAACGTCTTGACTGACTTAGGGTGAGAATTTTGCCAAATAAGTGTAACAAAAGAACAAAGGGACAGGGGGCGTAGGATACTGACAGAAGACGCTGAAATGACAGACTATAAAATGTAAACTACACAAGGAAGAAAGTCAAGGCAGTTCTGAGAATCCACAGGGGAAAAGGAGAACAGCGTTTGGACCCAAGATCTAAACGGAGTCAAAGAACATGGTCAGGAGACTTGCTGACTGCACTGCCAGGACGGAAGGATTTTGCAATAGAATTTCTGAAATATTTGAAAAATAAGATCATTTCAGAAGGTGGCACAGTCTAGGGTGTCAGCAGCGTAAGTCAGAAGGGAATAAGATTAAGAGGAGATTAAGAGACCGGGGGCTGGCTGTTCACGAAAAACTAGGAAGTAACACAGGGTTATGGCAGGGCTTGAGGCAGGGAGGAAACGACAGCCGTGTTGGGGGCCAGACAGACGCACTAGGAGGGAGGGGAGGAGGAGGGAGGGGAGGAGGAGGGAGGAGGGGGACCCAGAAGAATGCTGCTACAAGCGATGAGGGGCAGGCAGAGGAGGGGCAGTGTTTTCAAGGGGTAAAGAGTATTTGTTAATAGTCCAGCAGATGCACTGCGAGTAAGGACACTGACCCCATCTCCTAGCGCATAGGATCGGAGTGGAGGGCCCATACTCAGGGGAAAGCCAAGTTTCAGTTAAAGCCCGGAGGAAAAGAAAACACTTGACGAAGACATTGAACACATAGGGAAGTTTGCACATCACAGAGTGGGAGTTACCTGAGGCAGAAATGAAAAGAGAGCATTACGGAAAACGAAGATGTGTGACCGGGAAACAAAAGAACAAGGAGATGTGGATTTCATTCTAAGACTCCAGGAAGAAGGTAGAATCTCAGGTCTTAGATACGCATGGGGCCCCCCCGCCCCGCAACTACTGTTAACAGCAAAATTTGCCTTTACATCCGTCTAGGTCAACAGAAGGTGGGTGGCCGTGTTGGCTGCTACTGAGTGGAAGCTGGCTGGGGTGGACGGCCACGGGGAGGGGCAGAGGACGAGGCGCACACGGGGTGCTGGGGGAGCCTGGAATAGTAATGGCCTTAGGTCCCCTCGCGTGATTACCTACCGGGCACAGGTCTCAGTGTGCTGCGTTCAGTTTCTAACACGCAGGACTGCGAATGAGAAGTCTGAGCCCACTGACGCCCTCTCCACCGAGATCACCTGATGTCGCCCTATCCACACCACGCTGCGTTAGACCAGGCATGTGTCTCCTTTCAAGGTTCCTGCCTGGCACTAGGGGACCCTCTCAGCTTCAAGACTCAAGTCCTTCTTCAGCTCTGGTGAACTTTTTCAAAAATATCACTTCTCTCATGGCCCCTGAGAGTCTACAGATATGGAGAGTCTGTACCACGTTTCCTACTCTCTCTGCCATAATTTCCGTCAGTTTCTTTTTGCTGTGTATTCTGGAAGAACTCCTTGAGTCGGTCTTCCAATTCATTGCTTTAGTCCAATTATGTCAATTCTTCTATCCCATGCTTTCAGAGTTGATGACTTTTGCAAGCAAGTATATGTCCAAGAACTCTACTTTGACGCATGCAGTCAATGAATATTTCTTGAACAACTACTATGTGCCAGGCACACTCTGCATTTTTTTTTTCCAAAGTCCCACTGGTTGCTTTTGGGGGGGGGGCCGTGCCACGCGGCACGTTGTGATCTTCATTCCCTAACCAGGGATCGAACCCATGCCCCCTGCACTGGGAGCACGGAGTCTTAACCACTGGACCACCGGGGAAGTCCCTCTGCATTTTATTGATGCAATATCCCCTAGAATCTAAAGTTAAGGGAAAAAAGTAAGCTCTCTTCTGTTTTTTTGTGTTAAAAAACCAAACTCTGTTCAGTAGGACCATCTGCTCTGAATCCTCCACATGGTCCCGTCAAGCTACAGGTCCTCTTCGTAGGCCCACTGACGTTTAGCTATTTGCTCACGACTGTAATTGAAAACCTAGATGGATAAGCATCGGTAGCTGGTCTGAGCTTCATGAGCAGTTGCTGTTGTTGACTGTTGTCTGACTGCTCTAGCAGACGTCCCACCCGACTGTGTTGTACCCTATATCAGCAGGTAGCCCCCTACCTATAGAACAAAATACAGCAGAATTGGTTAGAGTGGGGTGTTTTTTTTGTTTTTTATTGTCTGTTTTAAATTATTACATAATCAAAACTATCAACTAATTCTTTTAACGTTCACGTGGCAGTTTGATTGTGGATAAGAATGTGTCACGTTGCCTTGGTTTTGAATCCTCGTTCATATACCTCTTACTATTTACATTTTCTTGGTCAAGTTATTTAACTTTTTGTGCCTCAGCAAAATAGGGACAGTAATTCTATTTACTTTATAGGATTGTTGTGGATTAAATAATACACATAAAGCATTTAGCCCAGTGCCTGGCACATAATAATATTCAATACAGGTTCATTCTAGCATTAGTGATGATATTAATAATACCATATACTGGTAAGCCACATCTTCCTCATTCTGTATTCATACAGTTGGTTTGGAAACCCAGTAGTGGGGCATTAACATTTATCCCTCTTAACTAGAGTCAATTCACCATTCAACCTGTCAAGAGCTTTTAAAAACTCTGTTTCTTTTCATCAAATGTATTTCTTTTTCCTCCCAGTTTCATGTCATCTATAAATTTTACAGGCATGCATCCTATGTCTTCAAGTATGTTGATCAGAATGTTGGAAAGGGCACAAACCCCTTGGTGCACACCCTGACGCCTGGCCAACCTCTATCATTAACCAGCATCTCAGGCACAACTTTGCAGCATCCAACCACGAGGAGATCACAGGGGCCATGGAACGCCATGGAGAAGTCCTAATTCTCTGATAACACTGTCTACTATATTCCCCTTCCTACTCAGTGTAAAGTAATGTGAGGAATATGTTCATGCTGTTTCTAGACTATTAACAGTAGATTCTAGAATGTTTCTTGGCAGGTATAGATCAAGAGTGGGAGCTCTTGATCTTAATATAAAGGGGAGCCTCTTCCTCTTTTTAAAAATTAGAATTATATAATGTGAGACCATTCCCGCCTTCTGGAAACTCCTGTTCTATATAATACTTCAAAGAACAGGGGTTCGATAGTCTCAGCTGTGAGAATGTATTTGTTTAGAAGAGACAATATGGATTCAATCAGAGGAGGAGTGTACTTTGGCCAATTTCTTCTCCCATATAAGGCAGTTTGCTCATTCATACAAATACTTTTCTGCATGTAAAGATCATTCTTCTTAATGGAGACACAGAATGAGACACAAAACAAAAGCTGATGATTTTCCTTCTCCGTCACCTGACTGCAGTTTACCACCGTCATGGCCATTTCTTAACATTCTTGGCTCTGAACCTTAGAAAGGGTTATTAAATTGAATCTTTTTTAAGCCTAAGCTCATTTTGGACTCTGAACGTCTTCTTACCCATCGATGCCACTATTCTAGTCCTAAAGCACCTCCTGTTTGCCTCCAATGACCTGGTATATAAGAAGAATCCAGATGATACCTGACTAGGAAATGGGTATTAACTCCCTCACACTACCCTTTAGACCCAGCACCCAGGCAGCCTTTCCAGGACCTGAGATTTGATGACAGGTGGATGCAGCATACTCTGCTTCCTGAAGACCTCGTAGATTTTATTTTACTTTACAGAATTCATTTTTAAAAAAATAAAAGGAGAGAGAGGGAGAGTTACTATAGAAGATTTCACATAGTGCTAGGAAGTCCCACGTTTAAATGCAGTCTGTATAACACAGAGAGCTATATTCAATATCCTGTGATAAACCATAATGGAAAAGAAGGAAAAAGAATATATAAGGGAGTTCCCTGGTGGTCTAGTAGTTAGGGGCCACCGGGGTCACTGCCGGGGCCCAGGTTCCATCCCTGGTCAGGGAACTGAGATTTCACAAGCCATGTGGCGTGACCAAAATAAAAAAAAATAAAAAAAGAAAAAGAACATGTATATGTATATAACTGAATCACTTTGTTGTACACCGGAAATTAACACAACATTGCAAATCAAACTATACTTCAAGAAAATTAAAATTTAAAAAAATTTAAAAGGAAAAAAAAATAAATGCAGTCTTGTTACTCAGTAATGTTAAATGCATTCAAAACTGCT
This sequence comes from Delphinus delphis, assembly GCF_949987515.2. Classification (NCBI taxonomy): domain Eukaryota; kingdom Metazoa; phylum Chordata; class Mammalia; order Artiodactyla; family Delphinidae; genus Delphinus; species Delphinus delphis. Next base: position 51,659,711 of record NC_082701.1, read on the forward strand.
CCGTTCTAGTTTTCAAAAAAAATTCCTCCATAAATCATTGCGTCTGAAGCCATAATTCCAATTAAGGACTCTTCAAATTTATATTTCATTCAAAACCCAAAAAGGAAACAATCAAAACCCACCAACTCCACACATGCTGTTTAACTTTTGTTGGGTCCTTTTTCATGCATTTAAATAAAAAATATTTTATAATCTTTCTTTCCCCAATGATGCATCCACCTTTTCTATTATTCTTCCTGTTGGTTTTAAAAACGAATGCAGTAGAGCTTTGATTATACTGGCTTGTGGTGGAGAGATCAAATATATATAAAAACTAGATGCTTCTTAACAGAAAAATTAACATGGAGTATTTATGAAGCCCCAAGCATACTTACCGGATGCCTATAGAAGATGGTCATATTGCCTAGTCTAATCTTAAGAATTCATAATTTTTCTACAATAAACATCTATCACTTTTCTTTCTAATCTTAAAAAAAAAAAAAGTAAAGCCCTCTGTAGAAAAGATTGAGGCAATCTAAAAAAACCCAAATTATATTTAAGAAATTCTGAGTAGCATTCTAACATTTCCAGTTACCTTGAAGCATGCATCTGTAAGCAGATTCAGATATGGCATAGATGTGTGGAGGCATCTCGTGACGTTTCTTCCCTCTGTACATTTCAATAATATTCTCAGAGTAAATGGGAAGATTCTTGTAAGGATTTATGACTACACAGAAGAGTCCAGAATATGTCTAGAATAGATAAAAATAAAATACAGTGTTAAAAAAAAAAACAACTGCATATATCCACAGGATCCAATCAGGAGACAAACCACACAGTAATTTGAACAGGGGACCTTTATCATTTGCACAATTAATCTATCCCTAAAATTAAATCTCACCCATAATGGGCAATTCCAAACCACAAGCAGTTCTCCTACAGAGAGCCTATTAAGTGGTACTTCCTAGATTCAATTCCCTCATCTGTCAAATGGAAATAATAATATATGCTTCATGGCTTCATGAAGCCACGGGTCATTATTCAAACAACATGTCATTTGCTTTTTCACACTCATTCTCTCATGAGTGTACGAGGTATGAAACGTTCATTAAGGTAGTTTCAGATTCCACATTGCAACTCATCTTTAAGGAAATACCGGTGGCCAAGTTTGGGTACAGTATCAAAGGAGAATATCCACAATTATCTGGAAAGGTTATTATTAAAGAGTTTTTTTTTTTAAGTGTAAAACATTTTTACTCTTCTAATTTTTTTTGCTTTGGAAAATATAGGGTTTTTTTTCATAAAAATCATTTATGTCAACTTGTTATAGGTTTAGTTTTAAATGAGTTGATAAATATTTAAAATCTATGTTTTACTTTCTAAACACAGTAAATATCATGAAATATAAACAAAAGCTCTTGGGGGGCCCTCAAAAATTTTTAAGAGCCACTAGTCTAGAAGATAAAAACCTTCCTCATCAGTAGGGTAATCATTGCTCAGAATTAATACTAGGAGCACTTTTGCCTTTGGGGTTTTTTTAATTCACATGGAATGATTTCTGAGAACTGACTCTGGGAATTATGGAAAATCAAGAGCGGTTAGGATTGCTGCTAGATGCTCCAGTCCTGGTGGGGCTGAAGGCACCTCAGCTGCACCGGGAAGCAGACCCTTTACTTCGGGTGATTCTAAATCTAAAGGCAAGAGGATCTTAGAAAAGGCCGAGGACCAGTGGTGCTCAGCTCCCCAGGCAGTACCGAGGGGCTTCTAACCAACAAGCTGTGTTCAGAAAGGCTGAAAGTCCTGGCAGTGGCCACCAGGAGGCACTGTCGAGCCCACTCTATTCTGAACGTTGCAGTGAATGATGCTGAAAGGAGAAAGGCGGCCAAAAAAAAGTTTAAGTGATCAGAACCACCTCAGCAGCTGTTCTCCTTTATCTTTGCTTCCCTCCCAACGGAGGCTCGGATGTGGAATGCACTTCCTACCTAGATTAGCGCTTGGGAATAAGACAAAGGCAAGCAAGGGCCCTGCCCTGAGCTCACTGATTTGGGCTGTTTGCCTGATTGCTAAACTGATTACTGTTTGCCTGAGGCCACAGTAGTTACTTGCCCCTCCCTGGGTGACCGCTGGGCCTGAAGCCGTTGGCTTTCTCGTGTCCGGCATCAGACCTCCAAGAACCCGGGCTGGCTCTCAGGCCACCCACCCAGCAGCCTGGCACCTTCCACCTAGTCTCTAGTCTAACTAGGCCAGCCTCTCTCTGCCACCCACAGGACAAAAAGGCAACGAGAGACAATAAAAACAGATTTTATTAAGGGCGAGAAAACTAAGGAGAGGCAATCTCAACATTTTAATTTTTTATTGAGTTTAATTTATACACAGGAAATTTGACAAATCGTAACTACACATCTCAATCAATTGTTATATATACAACTTCCACTTTTTCCTTCAAAAATGAGATGAGAGTCGATCGTGGAGCTACAAATTCTGCACGTCACTCTTTTGTAAGAGGAGAATAATTACAGACTGCCAAAACAAAACAAAAAACCCCAAAACCTCCAAGGAAGTCAAAATACGCCAATTCCGTTTAACATCCCGTAGCATGTACGGCATGGTAACAGATCCTAATGAGGACATTTGCAATCAGAAATCATTCCAACGTGTGTGTCTATCATGTGTTGGGGACTTTTCTGAGGACGAAGATTACAGAGATGGGTAAATCTCACCAAAAAAAACAAGGATGAATAATCATCAGTATCCTATGCTTGCCAAAGCGAAGCAGTAATAGAGGTTTAAGTGGAAATAGTAAACTGAAGTGCTTAAAAAGCTAAGCTTCTATCTTGAAAATTAGCTCAAATGTTGGGCTCCTGCGCTGAAACCAGTACTGTACCACATTTGTCCTCCCCAAGTCACACGGAAGGAGGGCGATGTGTTGCTAATTTCTCTGGAGGCCTTAAGTTCAAAGTAAACTCATTAAGCATTTGAATACATGAGGAAGATACTAAGCACCTTCTTATACGCTCTAGGGGATGAGGACAATAAAGATACACTAAGCAAACAAGACATAATATAAGGCACTGAAAAGAGAGTGATACAAAAAAAGAAAGATGAACAAGCCTTTTAAACAGAGAAACTCTGGAGCGGAACACACGACAAACCCCACTGAAGGTCATGGCCATCTTGTCGGAAACCGTACAACTAGGTACTAAGTCCAGACCTAGAGGGTCTCTGATGTTCTTTTTAAAGACTAGTAGGTTAAAAGGACGGATAAAGGAATTCCTATTAAAATAGTACGAACGTGGGGCTTCCCTGATGCTCCAGTGGTTAAGTCTCCCAATGCAGGCGGCCCAGGTTCGATCCCTGGTCAGGGAACTAGAGCCCGCGTGCCGCAACAAAGGTCCTGCATGCCGCAACTAAGACCTGGAACAGCCAAATCAATAAATATTTAAAATTTTAAAAAAATAAAATAAAATAGTAAGAATGTAAAACTTGGTGGCCGGGTATATCCACGGCAGAGTGAAGTGCAGTCTAGCTGACAACAATTTGTTCTGTGGAAGGTGAGGGAAAAGAGCCCAGACGGGCAGATTTTGTCCACTCTAAGGGATCAGGTATCAGAGGTCCTGGAGAGAAGAGTGATGGAAGGAAAGAGGCATTCCTGAAACCGCATAAACCTGGCAGCCATATGGAGAAGAGACTGAAGGGGCAAGAGGTGGGCAGCAGGAGGCAGAGACCTCTCCAGGCACAGTAACAGGCCTACAGGAGAGAAGAACAAGACAAAAACGGAGCTGGGATGAGTCATGAAGAAAGCGGGCTGGAGATTCAACAGCAGTCAGGACTCTGAATAGAGAAAACCATTCAAGCCTCAAGGTAAAGATGACTCCAAGGTCGTCAAGTTAAACATGACTCCAAGGTTGTCAAGCTTTAGAGATGGAAAAGTAACAAGTGGACGGGAAAAATCATTTGATTTGTGGGGAAAGATACTAAATCCCCTTTTAACATATTGAGATTGTGGCACGTTAAAAGGAGATTCATTACAATAAGGGAGCCCAGGAGAATGAGTGCCTACTGAACAGCTGGAAACACTGGAATCCTACTGCAAAGCCTTGAAGAAGTTTGCAAAGGCTTTAAGACACCAAGTAACAGGTATTATACAAAAATACTGGCACCTTTGCGACCACCTAGAGGGGTGGGATAGGGAGGGTGGGAGGGAGGGAGATGCAAGAGGGAAGAGATACGGGAACATATGTGTATGTATAACTGATTCACTTTGTTATAAAGCAGAAACTAACACACCATTGTAAAGCAATTATACCCCAATAAAGATGTAAAAACAAAACAAACAAACAAACAAAAAACTAGCACCAAAACAACCTTGAAATTTTCCCAACAGTCTGTGCTGCTTTATGCCTCCAGGCTTCTCCATATGCCGACCCCTCTGCCGGGAATGCCCATCTCCTATCCAGTATTGGGAAATGTTGCTATCCTTTAGGGTCAGGCCTCAGTCTAAGAAAACAGCGATATGCATATACATTATTACTTCATAGCTTTGAAGGATTAGAGAACCAGGAAACAGAGGCAGGTATAGATATCAGTGCAATAGAGCAGATACAACAGTCTCTCATTAGGAACAGGGGATTGAACTGGGAGCATCACCCCAACTTACACCCCGACCGCTGCTCTCAGAAGAAATCAGACCGCCGCCCAAAAAGGAAAGGAAGAGAAGAAAGAATAGGTCGCTCACACCATTTGCAAACACCACACCTAGATAAAATTCACATGTGTATTTAAAAAACAACAACAGGGCTTCCTTGGTGGCGTAGTGGTTGCGAGTCCGCCTGGCGATGCGGGGGACGCAGGTTCGTGCCCCAGTCCGGGAGGATCCCACGTGCCGCGGAGTGGCTGGGCCCGTGAGCCATGGCCGCTGAGCCTGCGCGTCCGGAGCCTGTGCTCCGCAGCGGGAGAGGCCATGGCGGTGAGAGGCTCACGTACCGCAAAAACCAAACCAACCAAACAAAAAAACAACAACAACCCTATGTAATAAGGAAAAGATCATCTTCCAGAATATTCAGAGAGAGAAATGACCTCTGGACATTCTCTACAAAATAAGCTGAAAGAAAACTTTAGGGAATAGATTTATGGCTGCAACAGAATGTAATACAACATGGACTCTTAAAGAAAGATAAAACAAAGGTAAATAATAAAAGAAAAAGAAGGCACAAAGATAAAACCAATTTAAAAAATACACAGAGGAAAGATGAACATGGAGAGCAAAGAAAAGATAACTAAAATATTAATCATTGCTCCTTAGGGAGGAAAAAAGGTCAAAATTCTGTAAAGAGAACAGTAATCAAAAATAAACTTGAAGAAAACTGTCTGTGCCTGGTTGGGGCGGGGAGGTGTTGTAATACACATTGAGTTAAAAAAAAATTCATCAAGCTAATAATAACAGAAGGAATGATGACATTAGACTATCACCATTTTGCTTCCTAATGAAATGATGGATCAGGACAGTGCCCACCACCGGCTCTAAAACCCTCGGGTGAAGGTAGACACTCCTAAAGCACAAATCAACCTGATGAAGCCCAAACTGAGTCACTGATCCATCTCAACACTGTAAACTGAGAGACAGCTGGCATCCTGTGCGTCCTGAATCTGAATCAGATCAAGCCGCCGCATCCAACTACCAGTTTACAGAAGGCACCACAGGTATGCAATCAACAAAATCCGGACTATGGGAAATTCAACAGCACAGCAGACCTTGTTTTGTTTTGTTTTTTTTTTTTAAAAAAAAAAGCCACTCCGGAGGAGGGTAAATACCCCAGGCGTTCAGCTAGAACCCTAACTGCTACACCCTGAGAGTTTAGAGTATACCAGAAATAGACCAGCCCAAAGCCCAGTTGGGAAGGATGTAAATCCCTGACTGATCCACACGTGCTCGATCCCCTTCATCTAACTGCCTGCCCAGAGCAAAACTCTAGGACTAGCTTGGTGTCATGCAGAGCCTCAAATTAACTTCACAATTTTATATACAGTAGGTGGCACGTAAGGCAACAGTTGTGACTAGAATCCAAGATAATATGTGGATTCCCGGTGGGGCTACTTTTATTGCCTTGGATTATTATCTTACACAATAATATGCTCAAGTAATTAAAAGAGATGCTTGAGGTTAGTCAAATTGACAAAGCTCTGGTGAGGCTCATTTTAAAAAGGGTGGAGCAGATTATCCGTATCCGGAGTGAGAGGACATCACTACAAATCCTACAGGAAAAAAGAGGGTATTATGAACAACACTATGCCAATAAATTTGAAAATTTACACGAAATAGACACATTTCCAGAAAAACTCAGTATCAAAACTGACACCAAAAATTTTTAATCTGAAAAATTCTATATCTATGAAAGGAAAACGTCCCCACAAACGAAACTATATCATTATTTTAAAATGAAATCACATCAATCTTATCCAAGCTCTTCCAGAGAAGATACAAAGATAAAACATTCCATGATTCATTTTATAAAGCCAGCATAATCTTGATAGCAAAGTATGACAAGGACATCATAAGAAAGTAAATTTTTAAGTCAATCTCATTTATGAATATAGATGCAAAAACTCTAAACAAAATACCAGCAAACAAAATCCAGGAATCCAGTAATACATAAAAAGAATACTTGGTCTTTGCCAGGTTAGTCTTAGCACTAAAAAATATAGTATATAATTCACTACAATAACAAAATAACCAGAAAATCACACTATCACCTGATCAGAAACTGGAAAAACGTGATAAATTAACAACCAATCAGTATTTCTAAAAATTCATCCATGCGGGATAAAAACTAGGAACAAAAGGAAACTTCCCTGAATCTAATAAAAAAATATTCAAAAGAAAACAAGTCATTCTTAATAGTGAAATATTGAAAACTTTCCCTCTGACATCGGGAACGATACGAAGATGCCTCCAATAACCACTACTATTCAACAAACATTTACACTTCTTAGACAATGCAATAAAGTAATGTACAAGAATTAGAAAGCAAACAATAAAAATGTCATTATCTGCAGACAACATGAGTGTGTTCAACACGACATCCAAAAGAATCCTCAGCTAAACTATTATAATCAATTAATAAACTTAGTAAGGTTGGTGAATATAATGTCAATATACAAAAGTTAACTGTAAAAAAACATGGCAACTGTATTCCTACCTAATGGTAACAATTTAAAAACAACACTTAGGGTGTCCCTGGTGGCGCAGTGCTAGAGAATCCGCCTGCCAATGCAGGGGACACAGGTTCCAGCCCTGGTCCCAGAAGATCCCACATGCCGTGGAGCAACTAAGCCCGTGTGCCACAACTACTGAGCCTGCGAGCCTAGAGCCCGTGCTCCGCAACAAGAGAAGCCACCGCAATGAGAAGCCTGTGCACCGCAAGGAAGAGTAGCTCCCGCTCACTGCAACTAGAGAAAGCCCGAGCACAGCAACGAAGACCCAACACAGCCGAAAATAAATAAATAAAATAAATTTATTAAAAAAATAAAAATTAGGGCTTCCCTGGTGGCGCAGTGGTTGAGAGTCCGCCTGCCGATGCAGGGGACACGGGTTCGGGCCCCGGTCCGGGAAGATCCCACGTGCCGCGGAGCGGCTGGGCCCGTGAGCCATGGCCGCTGAGCCTGCGCATCCGGAGCCTGTGCTCCGCAACGGGAGAGGCCACAACAGTGAGAGGCCCGCGTACCGCAAAAACAAACAAACAAACAAACACCTAAAAATAAATCCTACAAAAAATAAATCCAACAAAGGATATACACGGCCTCTACAAAAAAAACCTAAAACATATTGAGAAAAATTAAGAACTAAATAAATGAACTAGATGAACAGATATTGTAAAGATCTCATTTCTCCTCCAAAATGAACTATCGAATCAGCAAAAACCCAATAAAAATTCCAATAAGGTTGTGTGTGTGTGTGTGTGTGTGTGTGTGTGTGTGTGTGTATGAAAAACTGACAAGTGGGTTCTGAAATTATACTGAAATGCAAAGCACCTAACACCAGAACAATCCTAAAGAACACAAATGAGAGAACTTACCCTACTGGACACCAAGCCATAGTCTAAAGCTGTAATAATCAAGACAATGTGGTGTCAGCCCAAGGACAGGCACAGAGACCCACGACACAGAACAGGTCGTCAAGCACACATTTATGAGCATCTGATTTACAACAAAGGTGGCGCTTCAGAGCAGTGCAGAGAGGGCTACGTTTCAGTAAATGGCACTGGGTCAACTGAATCGCCATTTGGGGGAAAAAAGTTAACCTTGCCCCTACCTTATACCACACACAAAATTAAATTCCAAATGGAACTGAGGCTGACCCTAAGAAATATATCACCAAATTCCCTTCTCCTCTGGCTTCAAACTGAGCTAGGCAGCAGGAGATTGAGGGTAGGGGGAGAATGAAGTCAGGATGTTTATCCCCCAGGCCCCTCCCTGCTAGTTGTCTGCTTCCCTCTAAAGGCGGCCACAATTCCTACCAGGAAGCCCCTCTCCACGTGGCATCCTCTCCCAGCTGAGGTAACAGCTCTTTGTTCCTTTAAAGATGAAGATGGGTCCAGGGCTCTCAGCCATCACTAGTGCTGGGATACTGCGACATTTCTGCATCTGTTTTCTAAACTCTATTCACATGTTTGTAAATCGTCCCCTTATTAAATTCACAGAATGCCTAGTTAGAGGGCCTTCTGTTTCCTGCTGGAATCTGACTAACTTAGACATTATCTAGAAAAGCTGAAGATATGGGTTAAAGATATGCATGTCCTATATCACCCAGAAATTCCACTCCTAGTTATACACCTTCTAGAAAGCCATGCTTATGTGCACCAGGACACGTCCGAAACTGTTCACGGAAGCACTGTTTGTACAATAATAGCCACAAACTGGAAAAATAAAATGTCCAAAGACAGTTGAGAGGATAAATAAATTGGGGCAAAAATCTTACAATGGAACATTACATTCCACAAAAAGGAACGAAACACCCAAACTTTTATAGTTCAGGGCCCTTTACCACTCTTAGAAATTGTTAAAGGTCCTAAAGATCTTGTGTTTTATATATTTTTATACAAATATACGTACATACATAGTTTTTAAATGTGTATTTATTCATTTAAAAATAACGATAAATAACATTTCTTATGAAAAACAACCTTTTGTTTTCCAAAATAAAAGTGAGAAGAGTGGTACGGTTTTATATTTGCAAATCTTTTATTGTCTGGCTTAATAGAAAACACTCAATTTTCTTAATAGAAAACACTCAACACTCTGTTTCAGCATTTAGTCTACTGTGATGTTGTTTTGACTGAAACACATGAAATTAGCCTTACACTGATATTTAACTGGAAAAGGGAGGAGTACTTTAACAGCCTTTTCATGTAATTATAGATATTCCTCTTCGATACTATACCAAAACTCGACAAGTAAGAATTTCTTAAAGATTAGACGCAATGTAGCATCTGACACCCTGTCCGTGAACTTTTCATACTCTGTTACATACATCAAATCCATTGGCTAAGCTTGCACAGGTGAATGAATCTTTTACCCAGGCATGACTTTGTAACATCATGTACACATCATTTGGAAAACTCTGGTTCGATGAATTGTTCAAGTCTTCCAAATGATGACATTTCACACTATATGACATTAAAAAAAAAAAAGTCACATTCATTAATATTGCCATCTATCTCTCATCAGGAAGGTTTTAAGTGTTGACAAGCTGTCAAGTTCACAGTGGCAGATACAAATTCTAATTTTCATGTGAAAACTCAAATTTTATCATTGTCAACAAATGCATTCAACTGTTTCCTTTAAAATGACAGGCTCACTTTGTTCATTTTCAAGAAGATATCTGCCAAATACCCCAGTGTGAATTAATCAAAGCTTATCTATCAGCCATTCTATCAAATAAAAAGGTATTCTATCAAAAAAAGTAGCAAGTTTAGTTTGCAACTCAAATAGCTACACACGTGCTTTTTTCCAAAGCAACCATCCTAGTTCAATATGCAGCAGAAGCGCTTTATGCATACTTGTCATTTCATCACACAGAATATTAAAAGATGTGTTCTCAAGAGCTGAAATAAATTCAATCATTCCTCCTGCTTTACCAAGGACATTCTGGAGTGAAACTGGATTAGTACGACCACCAGTACAGTTTGGGGTCACTGCTTTTACCCACGATAAGGTGTCAGCAGTTTTCCTCACCGTTGCTTTTACACCATCAGTACCAATGTCAACAATAAAAGGGCAAATAAAGTCTTCAGTAATCATGAAAATAGTTTGGACCTCAAGGATCCCATGAAAGGGTCTTAAAGAAACCCTAGGAGTCTGTAGAGCACCCTTTGAGAACAACTGAGTTACATCAACACAAAGTAATGTGGGTGAATCTTAAAATTGTAATGCTGAGCAAAAATACACAAAAAGGTATGTATTAAGAGAGGCATTCATATAAAAATTCATCAACAGGCAAAACTAAACTATATTTTTAAGGAATGCATACTTAGTTTGAGAAAACACACTGGGAGATTTTAAGACACTTCTCAATAATCAACAGACCAAGAAGAGAGAAATTAGTAAAGTTTAAACACAATTAAAAAACTTAGTCTAACGGCCACATATAGAACTCCACACCCAACAGAAAACACATTCTTAACAAACACACATAACACTCATAAAAACTGACAATATGCTACATGAAGCAAGTCTCACAAAAACAAGGAGTGTTATTATATGGACTATATTAATTTAAAAATCAATAACACAAAGATAACTTAAAAAACAACATTTAGGAATTTTAAAAGTATATTTTTAAATGGTTCATAGGTTAAATAAGGAATAATAGAAGCTAGAAAATATTTAGAACACTAAAAATACTACATGTCAAAATGTGTGAAGTAAGCTAAAACGTAGTAGAGAAGACATCTGCAGTTTTTAAGTAGTTTTATTAAGAAGATGAAAATTAATGACCTAAGAAGGTGGAAGTTGGGGAGATTAAATCCAAAGAAAATATAAGGAAATAACATAACCAAACCTGTTAGTAACTTACCTAAATGAACATATGTTATGTCTTATCTATAGAAATATGTCCCAATGGACTTCCCTGGTGGCGCAGTGGCTAAGAATCCGCCTGCCAATGCAGGGGACACAGGTTCGAGCCCTGGTCCGGGAAGATCCCACATGTCGTGGAGCAACTGGGCCCGTGAGCCACGACTACTGAGCCTGTGCTCTGGAGCCTCTGAGCCACAACTACTGAGCCTGCGCTGTAGAGCCCGCGAGCCACAGACAAGCTACCACGATGAGAAACCGGTGCACTGCGACGAAGAGCAACCCCCGCTTGCCGCAACTAGAGAAAGCCCGTGTGCAGCAACAAAGACCCAACACAGCCAAAAATAAATAAATAAAAATAAATAAATTTATTTTAAAAAAAGAAAAGAAATATATCCCAAAGGTCCTATCCAAGTTATTATAGTGTCTATACCATGGTACCTCAATTGATCAATTTCAAGTGCTGGGTGAATTCCAAAGCCCAATACTATACCCTTCACTCAGTGTTCAGCAGCCACGGCCATCCATAGCCCCATTCTCTTAGTAGGTTTCTTTAGAGTCCGCGCTCCAACGTGAATCTTCCATAGGAACCCTTTCTCCACCCCACTAATTGAAGGTATGATCCTCCCAAACCCTCACCTCTGCTGTGACCTTAGTACTTCAAGAAAAAACTCAGACTTCCCTGGTGGTGCAGTGGTTAAGAATCTGCCTGCCAATGCAGGGGACACAGGTTCGAGCCCTGGTCCGGATAGATCCCACATGCCGCGGAGCAACTAAGCCCATGCGTCACAACTACTAAGCCCATGCGTCACAACTACTGAGCCTGCGCTCTAGAGCCTGTGAGCCACAACTACTGAGCCCGCATGCTGCAGCTACTGAAGGCCACCTGCCTAGAGCCTGTGCTCCGCAACGAGAGAAGTCACTGCAATGAGAGGCCCGCGCACCGCAATGGAGAGTAGCCCCTGCTCATTGCAACTAGAGAAAGCCCCCGGGAAGCAACGAAGACCCAAAGCAGCCTAAAATAAATAAATAAATTTTTTAAAAAAGAAAAAACTCAGATTCTCCTGCTGTAAAGCCCAGGGGGCCGTGCTTTGAAAAGAAACCCAGAAATTCACTCCTGTTGTCCCCGAATTAAGCTGGAAAAAAAAATCAAACAAACTCGATAAAAGATACTTGCAAAGTCTTAGAATTATCATGAGAAATGGCTACAAAAGACTAAATTGTCTTTTCCCTCCTCCTTCCCTTTTACCCACAACTTCCTTCCCCTTTCTCTTTCCCTCCTCTCTCCTCCCTGCAGCAGCCCTCGAGGGCAGCGTGGGGTCTGGGGGCAGAAAGGCTCCTTTCCACAGCGCAGCACTCCACAGCTTTTTGGTTACGTCCCTGCATTTCCAGCCCTTTGCAATTCACCGCACCAGGTATCATCCAAAATTGATTCACCTCTCAAATCTCAGATGTCAACATAATGATCTGACCACAATCTCTTCACTTCCCAGTTTTCTCACTCCCTCTCTCCACTCCTTTCTCTCCAGACAAAAATGTGGCCACCTTACACATTCTGTTATTCAGTCTCAGCTGGATTCCCAATGCTGCTCTCCAATTGTTTTCTGACCCTTGGCTTCCTCCCCTTTCCAAACCTTACGCATTCTCAAGCCACCTTCCGGACCCTGGTGCCTCTTACCCTTACTTTGCATCCTAACTCATAGAGAAAAAAATAAAATAAAATAAAATGAAAGAGACCACCAGGCTTGATTCAGACTACTCTGGCAAAGGTCATGAATGAACTACCCATTCTCAGATGTTCCCATGGCTAGTTCCCTCCTATCAGTCAGATTCCAGCTCAGATGCTACCTTCTCAAAGAGCCCTTCCCTGACCCGCTGGGGAAAGCCATCCCATAGTCCTGTTTTATTTCCGTATAGGATGTACCACAAAGGCAGGGATTTGGCCTGGCCTGTTCACCACACTCTCTCCAGCACCTAGAACATAGTAGGTGCTCAGTAAACATCCACTAAATAAACTAATTCGATGGGAAAACGACTTCTGCTTTGCTGAAGTTCTGAATTATACATGGACGTTAGTACCACACTCTTTGCATAAAATTCAACTTCTCTTTTCCAAATTCAGACCATTACAGTGTCAACCTTCCCCTCTACTTCTCTTCATTCTAAATCTACATTCTATCTACCCTGCCTTCTTTCTTTTTTAAAATTTATTTTATTGAAGTATAGTTGATTTACAATGTTGTGTTCATTTCTACTGTATAGCAAAGTGATTCAGTTATACACACACACACACACACATTCTTTTTCATATTCTTTTCCATTATGGTTTATCACAGGATATTGAATATAGTTCCCTGTGCTATACAGTAGAACCTTGTTGTTTATCCATCTCATATATAATAGTTTGCATCTACTAATCCCATACTCCCAATCCATCCCTCCCCCCCTCCCCTTGGCAACCACAAGTCTGTTCTCTATGTATGGGAGTCTGTTTCTGTTTTGTAGATAAATTCATTTGTGTCATATTTTAGATTCCACATATAAGTGATATCATATGGTATTTGTCTTTCTCTTTCTGACCTACTTCACTCAGTATGATAATCTCTAGGTCCATCCATGTTGCTGCTAATTACCCGGCCTTCTTTAAATCATTGCCACCCGTGTCTACCATCCCTTCAAGCCTCTTTTGGCATTAGAGATTCTTTCAGTATCTGGCTTGCATTTTCCTCTCAACCCCGATCCCTTATTACTTTCGGGAACTTCTATATGGTCACAACACCGTCAGTGACTGTGACACATGTGTCAACTGCTAACCACAGGACAACCCCAGCCTCAATCTCACCCTGAACTGTTTCCTCTTAAAAACCTCAGCATTCCGCTTTCCGACTTCCCTGTACCCGATGACCTTGGTCTTGCTCCTCACTGAAACCTCTAAGCTTGCAGCCCCGCCACTTTATACCCCCTGGATATACACTGGATTTCCTACCAATCTGCCGTCTGTATCCTACCACTAATGCAACTCTTATTACCATATGAAAGTCCCTTATCTTTCTGCCACACGCTCTCCCCCCTCTTATTAAGCTCCAGAGCACCACTACACAAAAGTCTCAAACACCATTTTAGTATATTTAATTGCAGACTGGATTATTTAAAATTATGTGTTAAGATTTAAAGCAAAGCAAGACTTGGGTAAGCAAGGGACAATCTTTCTATCTTTAATAGAAATAGACGCGGTAAACAGAGAGTATGTGAGCATTCCACATCGATTAGGACAGCATGTATAATTTCCATTAATTCCCAGTCACCACTTCACATGATTACTTAGAGGGCATACTTACATAGATAAGTCCTGAATAGTAACGATCCTTCAGATTATGCAAAACAGAAGCTTCATTCAAGCACGTCAATTCTGCCATATCCTCCACCTTGGAAAACTTAGGTGGGTTCATCTTCTGAATATCATCTTTGTTGACCATTGCTTTCTTTCCATTCTCCGCCAACTCCACCATAACTTCATCTCCCCGCTCTTCTTTGATACTAGCTGCCTCGAAACCATGGCGTTCTGATGGAATCCACACTAGCTTTTTAGCCGTCCAATCCGCCTGAGTGGCAGGGTTGTAGATGACCGCCCTGTCCACAAAGAGATACCTCTCCGGATCTTCAAGTCCAGTTCTCTGTGCCATTGTGAACAGAAGGGATCCAAGAGCGACTGCCTCTGCGAGAAGAGGAGGAGGACAAAGTCAGATATTCCAAAATATACGATGGTTCACAAATTTTACTCTTCTAAGAAACCTAAAACAAACGCTTTGGTAAACAGAAAGCGTGAACTTTGAGTGAAGGAGCTGCGGTAGCCCTCTCCATGGCCGTACTAACTGGGTTTCCAAGGTAAATTTCAGGCCTGACCACAAATGATGACTCTGGTCGTCTGAGGACCACTCAAGATGTAGCCTGTCGCTGACGGCTGGAAAACAAGCAGGAGGGAAAAGCAAAGTTCCAGTTTCACCCTTTTTTCCCTCTCCATCTCCTATTTCACCCTTACCACAAATTAAACAGGGACTTAAGAAGGGAAAGGAAAAGGAAGAAAAAGAAAACAAAGTTTCATGACAAAAGGCCCATGGAGTGCTACTGGACCACCAGGATGTACTGATAGCTACAGAAATGCACGGTGGCTGCCAGCAGACCGACCCTCAGGTCTAGAATGTGCCTCCCATCCTACCTTCAGACAACAGACTCGACGTTCTTCCTTACAATTACCCCAAGCCAGCCCCCTGCAGCTTCGCTATGGCCCATGTGGCCTCAGTGTGATCACGAGACCACAGGGGATGAGCGTGTAAGTTGGCATCACACCCAGCCTTTCAAGTATGTGATGGGGGCTGTTCAGGTCTCCACTTCCAGGCCCACAGCTGCTCCCCGCCAGTTCCTCTCCTGCATCTCGTCCTTCATCAGGACTCACTCCTCCACTCTGGTCTCTCGCCTCTAAACAGACTCCATGCCCCTTTAGAGTGTGGGGACTGGAAGCAAACAGAATATTCTAGACAGTCTGACCAGTGCAGAAGAAAAGGAACTGTTCACAGCCTTAGGCCACACTGGGGAAAGCACTGCTTCTGTGACTTTTACAATGAACAGTATCTCAAGACGTAAGCGGTTTACTGAGCGCTCATTTACGGTTGGTTCACAAGGAACTGTCAGCGAAAGCTCCACTCGTGGTCCTTGAAGCTACTTCTCCTCTTATACTTGTGGGATTGACTTTTTGGATCACAGGACAGGATTTTACATTCGTCACTCACCTTTCTGATGTGACTCGTCATTCCTGCCTGACAATATCTTTCTGGAATCCAACACCATCATTAAATACTAATGTTATTACTCCAAATTCCAGGTTATTACAAATCTCATCCAAGTCAATGAAAGAAGGCAAGTGAGTAACCACCAAACCCTCCCAACTTTTCCCTCTCCCCAAAATGATGGGGATTCTTGGTAGGCAACAGAATGGAAGGCTGCAAGGGAAATCATAAAGTCATCCAAAGTTGTTATGAGGCTCTTAACCTCGAGGCTGTAGACAAAGTTCAAGCTCCGTGAAGTCACTGAAATGGTCTAAAAACATTGTACAACTTTCTCGTATATCTGTGCTTTTCTGAGGAGAACACCTATAACTTTCTTCGGGTTCTTAAAGGGATCTATTTATCTTTGTCCTAAAAGATTAAACACTGATAGTGGGTACAAGATACTAGCCCTTTCAGTCCCAGTAAGAAGGTACTAGAATCAAATAGCTAAGATTCTTCAGAAACTGGCTGTTAACAATGTAAAGGATTGCAAACACTCATGCCCTGGGGCATGGTTCTCAAACTTTGGCAAGGGCGCCAGCAACACCTAAAGGGCTCATTAAAATACAGACCGCGGGGCCCCACTGCCAGCATTTATGATTCAGTAGGTCTGGGGTGGAGGACCCGATAATTTGCATTTCTAACAAAAACTCCCAGATAATGCTGGACCACACTTCGAGAACCATTCCTCCACAGTTCTCTGGTTGCCATGGTGAACCACTGTTACCACCAGGTATGCTGGAGTAGAAAAAAAGGTTGAAAACCAATGTTTTAGACTAATTCATAACCTGATTTAAAGGATATGCTAACGTGTCAAGGAGTATACACTTGGCTAAAACAAAAATCACAAAACAGAATAAAACAAACAAAAAAATCACAAAACATGTAACATTAAGACTTCTACCGATAGAATTGCTAATATGCTCTCTAACTGTACTTGCAGTTGCCTTCCTAGGCATCCACGTGGGAGAGGGCACTAGAGAAAATATTCAAGCACACATGTACATTCTGAAGAACGGTTTCAAAAACCCATCACCTCTCCGGACTGCACTGATACGATTATTAACAAGTTTTCTGTCTTCCCAACCTATACACTCGCTACCCACTGCTAGGAAGAGGATGGCTCTGAAATGGGAATTATCCTGGATGAATGTGGATACAGACAATAGGGCACACACTCTGCCTTAGGAAGGACAGTCTCTTAAAAGAGAAAATATCCAACTAGAACAAAATACGATAACAAGTTACTCTTATTCTTATTAGGTATAAACTGTATACCCCATACAACACTACAGAAACTGCCTTGCTGCCTGTGTGTATGCACACATTTCTTTACTTTTACATTAGACATGTAATTATATGCTTAGATTTAACAAATGACTATAAATTATAGTAACTTAACAGGTCATTTCTAGGGCAGGTCTTTTTTCTTTTTTTAAAAGTAAATCATGGATTTATAAATTATTTGATCAAATCAACACATTTTAAATTTATCAGTATGTACTTTTTCTAGGTGGGGAACCACCTATAATTTAATATAAGGGAAAAAACCCCACAAGAGATCACAATAGTGTGATTACAATATGCTCCCGATTTTGTGGGGGGGGGGGAATTACATAAACACTTTTTTTTCTTTTTGTTTTAAAAGAAACAAATAGTCATTGGGTCTTCACTGGGTAGTGGGATCACAAACTACTTTTAATTTTTACTTTTCCAGAGTTTTCTACAACTAACTAAACACTATGAGGATGGTTTCCTGTCTTTGCCATACGGTGAGCTTACCCCCTGGTCCACAGGAGGGCCTCTATATACCTACTGATCAATACTACATGAATGGCGCCGACCCTCACTGTAAGCTTCAGCTTCTCCTCCACCACCAAAAGCTAACCATTCCTTCAAATCCTAACCCAACGCCACCCTTTCAGAAGTTCTCTTCAGGTCAACCTGGCAATTTAATCCTTAGCCTTCTCCTAACATTTTGCACCGCTCTCCCGGCATTCTTCTAACCTTCCCTGGCCTTTGTACCAGAGGACTCAGGTAGTAGGTGCTCAAATCCTTGTTTAGTCGACAGAGTCCCTGAGGCCAGTGAAGATGTTTTGTTCATTTTAACTCTTCACTTGTGGTTGCCAAATATGTTGTATTTTTTTCATTCCATTGTACATTTGGTACCTAATCTTGATAATGCTGGTATTTAATAGGGAAACCTCTCCCAAATGCTTTGCCTTTCAGAAAGGATAATACTAGAATTTTGAAAACAGCAGATACTGTTGTTATATACCACTAACCATGGCCAGGCACTATTCTAAGCAGTTTATGTATGTATTAACTCTTAATCCTCACAACAGCCCTACGTGGTAGGTACTATTCATATCTCCATTTTACAGATGAGGAACCCAAGGTTCAGAGAAAGCCAATAACTGGCTGGAGGTCACAGAGCTAACGAGGGGCAGAGCTGGGAGTAAACTCAGTTCAGCTCCAGAGCACATGCTACAAGGATGGAAGGTGAGAAGGAGAAAACTTTGAAGGGCATGTAGTAGTACACGACATACTGCCTCTCGGATCAATTATCAATCATGGCTTCAAGAGTACAGGCTCAGGGAATTCCCTGGCGGTCCAGTGGTCAGGACTCTGTACTTCCACCGCCGGGGGCCGGGGTTCGATCCCTGATCTGGGAACTAAGATCCCACAAGCCGCCAGAAAAAAAAAAAAAAAGAATACAGGCTCGGCCAATGAACGCACTAGCACTATCTAGCAAAGGCTTTGTATTTTATAGAAAAAAAAAAACCTATATTGGAGGAAAAGAAGGAATAAATAGGAACATCTTTGCAACAGACAGAATCTGAAGGTTCTTGGTGTCATCTGAAATAACTGCCTAATTATGGGTGAATCATTTATCTGTGCACAAATTAGCTCCCTACAGAGCCAAAGCCCCATCCCCTTCATTTGCTTTTAGACACACACACCCCTGGGCTCCATCTCCAAGGCCATTTTAGACTCTCAATGAAGTATCACCCAGGAAACTTCTCGACTGCCTCCCAGCACCTACTATAGGTACAGGCACAGAAAAACAGTTTTATGAATATCTTGCATATAAAAAGCCAAAAAAAATGATGGATAAGGGATCCATATGATAGCGCATCTCTCTAAGACGGATAAGCTAAAACAGAATTGTCCCAATTTGTGTAACGCTACCACAGAGGTCACTTACATTACAGAGACCTGTAAGTCTGTTCATTTATCAGTATCCTGTTCAACCAAATGAGCAGAAATACAAACTAAGTGCAAAAGGACACTATCGCTATTCATGGCCCAAGCCACCTCTGTGAATATCTTTACACCCTGTTAAATGTTTCTGAAACGTGGAGCCGACACCAGGAATTTTTATTCTTCCTATATGACAAGTAAGTACATCATCTGCTGAAGCCTAGAGTCTTTCACCATACAACGTGCCCTTCAAAATTTCCTCCATCTCACCTTCCATCCAGCCTGTCTTCATTGAAATGATTTCCCTAAGGAGCCCAAATAAAAAGCCAACCTCTCGGGTCACATCCCTTTGCAGCAAAAGCTAGTGCTGTATCACACAATTACACCATATGCTTTCTCCAGATAAGGACGAGAAAGAACTGAATTTAAGATGCAGAAGTAAGGAGCTGCATAAAATGGCCACTTTTCCAGCGTCCGTGACAGACAGGGCATACTTAAACATCAAAAGCATGGAACTGAAGGAGTAATTAATAAAGGTGGATTGAGGAAGGAAATGAAACAATAAATACATTAAAGTTTTCCAGAGTGAGATACTATCAAGAATAATTAAGCCTGACTCAAAGAATCCTCAGCTTCAATGTTAAAAAACAAAAATCTCAGCAAAGCCGAAGTATTATATTTGATATTATATTATTCAGCGAAAACAGCAGTCTTTGTTTCATTTGCAGTCGGGATCTACCCTGCCTGCTTTCCCCTACCCCACCCCACCCCCTTCCATCCACCGCAGTGATCTCGAAGGGAACTGCAGAGGCCCCAAGGAACAGAGATAACGGTCATAGGCAGAGGCCACGTTACCCAAAACTCACCAGCCGAGCTCAGACCAGAGTCGCCAACCTCCTTCCCAAGGCCCTAGTTGCCAGGCAGGCCAGCCTGGGCGCCTCGCCGGTCCCCGGGCCGCATCCACCCACCGCAGGCCCACAAAGCCCCCGCGGACGCCGGGACTCCGCGCCTTCAACTTCCCTCCGACCCCACTCCAGGCCGATTTTATGGGATCAGGGTGTGACCCCCACTGCAGAAGGCCAGGAAGAGACTCCGCGCCGAGCCATGCCCAGATCACTTACACAATAAAGGGATCCCGAGGCGAGGGCTGACCCTCCCCCCCCGACCGCCCTGCTGCAGCGCGCCCCCGCCACATTTCCCGCCTCGCCCCCCCAAACCGCCCGGGCCTGGCCGGGTGTCCACCCCCGGCCCCCGCCGTCCCCAGAGCCCCTGAGAAGACGCCCCCCCGCTCTCTCGCCCAGCTCCCCCGGGACCAGCGGAGCCCGACCCTCCCCAAGCCGGCGGCCGGCTGCTGAGACCCTCACCCGCCGCCGCACGCCTCCCGGGCCGTGCGCAGCCCTGCCCTCCGCTCCCTTCACCCCGCAGGTCCCGGCGCGCCGCCGGCCTTCCGAGCTCTCGGCGAACCCCTCACCGCACTCGGGATGCCGGACCCGGCCTAACCCACCCAGTGGCCCTTCCCGTCCAGCGCTCCCCCACCCCCAACCCGGATGGCGCTTTCCAGCCCGCCCCAGGACTCCCTCCCCTCCCGAGAGGCAAGCACAGGCTCGCGGGACCCCCGGGGACACCCACCAGGGCACGAGGCCCCCCCAACCCCGCGCCCCACGGTTCCCGCACGCCTAGTATCAGGTCAGCACATGCCCACCCGCAGATCTCCATCCCCAGCCCCCCAGGGGTCGTCCTCCCGCACACCCAGGCCCTAATCCCTGCAGGGGTCTCACTCTCAAGGACCTCATTCCCCGCCCCCCCAGGGGTCTCTCCACCCACCGGGGTCCCGTTAACCACCCCCAAGGTCCTTCCTTGCGCGAATCTACGGCCCCTGCAGCACAAACCGTCCGCCCAGAACCCCTTCTGTCTTCCCCAGCTCCCGCTTCGGCTCCGTTCCTGCCCTACAGACCCGCCCGGGCCCCCAGCCGGGGATCTTTTCCTCCCCCACAAACCGTCCCTCGGTTCCCGGCCGCCGCACTCGGACCCGGGAAGCCGCACCTCTCACCTTCAGCCGAAGATGGTGGCGCCGGCGCACGTCCCCAGCCGCGACCACAGATCCGGCGCCTCAGTCCAAAACCCACCGCTGCCTCCGCCGGGCTCCTTTAGCACTGCTACTCCGGGCTGCCCCACCCCCTCCCACCCTCATTGGGCCAGCTCCACGCCCGTCACCACCGCCCCCAGACCCACTGGTCCGTTTGCGCGCCCATCTCCAAGGGAAAACGTTAGCAACCCGAAAGAAGCTACCTTCCCTAGGTCCGCTCCCTCCACCCACCTGAAATGATGCTCATTGGCTCCCGCTCCCAGCCCAGGCCTCCGAGGCCCCCATCTCATAGGCTGAGCCGCACGCCCGTCAGAGATTCCGGGAGGTGCGGCCGGGGCAGTCGCGGGCGATTGGCTGGCTCGGGAGGAGATGGACAGCTGCGGCTGGCTGGGTGTCCCGCGATTCCGCGGGGCAGAGGGTGCGGACCCCGCAGCGGCCTCGGCCGTGCGGACCGCGGGGCAGGTGTGCCACGGCCGCAGCCCCGAGCTCCGCCTGGACGCGCCTCGCCCTGCCGTCGGGCTGCAGGGGGCAGCCCAGTAAAGTGCCTCGCCGCCTCCTCTGCCTGTCGCAGCCGGCGTGTCCCGCAGCGGGACCGGCTTCCACCGCGGAGTCGCGGGCCTCGGGCCGCGGACGCTGCCTGCAGGGGCGGGGCCGGAGCGCGGTCCAGAGGCCTTACGTCACTCCCGGGGCAGCTGGGGGGTGGGGGCCGCGGCTCGGCGGCTCACCTGCAGTGGGGGAGGGGAGGCAAGTCTCGGGCTGCTGCTCTGCCCATGCGCTCGGGCCCTGAAGCTGGGGCCCCGGCTTCAGTCGGCGGTCCGCGCTCCCGGCACTGTCGCGACCTCCGCCTCCAGGCTGACCCTGCCCAGGCCCTCTGAGCGGCGGCCGCCGGACAGCTTCCTCCGCTGCTGCGGTTTTGATGTTTGAAAGGGGAGACGTCTCCCTACCCAGACTCCTGGCTGGGCTGAGATTACAGAGGATTGAGAAGCGAACCCCCCTTGGAGAGAAGACTTGGGAAAAGGGCTTAACCTCATTCATTCGTTCGTTCATTCATTCATTCATTCAATAGAGCTCCCTACTTGAGAGGGGCTATGAGGAGGTTCTATAGAGCTGTCTTATCCCCCAGGGCCTATTAACTTTTCAAAGGCCTTAGAAAGCGTTTGAGACCTGAAGAAGAAGAAGAAAAAAAAAGCTCCCAGATAAGGAAAGGGAACCAAAAAAATCAAAGTTAATCAATATTTAATGAAACGTCTGCAATATCTAGTCAACTGCAACATGACCCTTAATTAATTATAAATATAATAAAGTTTCACAAGTCACAAAATGATTTCTTACAAAAACTGAAGTTTATCCAAATCTTTTCAAAAAAATTTTACAGCAAGATGTAGTTATTTCGTGTTGAATATGGGTGCATTTTATTATTTATGATGTAAGTGGCTAGGCCTAGGAAACTTCCGGTCTGGTAAAATGTGAATAAAGCAAAAAACAAAACAAGGCAGGAAATGATAAGGAGGGGGTGGTGCAGAAGATTTCAAGGCAGCTGAGTGCCGAGTCCCTCCTGGGGAAGTCCGAATCAGGTCCTGTACTGTCCTTTGTCCTAGTGCATCTTGTCCCCCACCCCCATCAGCCTCCTGGAGTAAGCTGCCCTCTGTCCAGGTGTCTTGTGACTTGGCTCCATGAAGTCTGTCCTCCTTAATGCAACCTGCACATGGAGTACAAGTTAACCATACCTAGCATGTGAACAGTATTCCTCTTCTGAATTAAAAAAAAAGAAAAAAAGAAACTTTTTAGAGAACACCAAACACTCCATCTCTAATGCCTGAGTCTCAGCTTTGCCAGCCACTGAAGTCATTTCTGAATGCTTAGAGCATTCACACACGAACAGCCCCATCAGCCACCAAGTCTGTGGTTTCCCATAACTTTAAAACAAACTCAGTGGACCGTCAGAAGAGGAGGGCAGGAAGCTCACCAGAATTCAACGTCACAAAGATGTCAGTCTTGAAGAGAAATCAATAATAAAGAGACTGTCCCCAGGAATTCCCTGGCAGTCCAGTGGTTAGGACTCTGGCGCTTTCACCGCGGAGGCCCAGGTTCGATCCCTGGTCCGGGTAACTTAGATCCCGCAAGCTGTGTGGTGTGGCCCAAAAAATATAGAAACTGTCCCCAAATGCATCTCTAGCCATGGCATCTCTGCAGCCCTTGGGCCCTACATTTTCAACTGTCTGCCAGAGGTGCCTACCTGGATGGGAGGACGACTGCAAAAGCAGGAAGCCCCAAACCTATTTTCTTCCCACTTCCACTTCATCCCTCCACCCAAACTCTTTCTTCCCAACTTTCCTTTGTCTGTTAATGAAACCAGCCTTGAAACCTCTTTGATTCCTTCCTCTCCCTTGCTCCCCCATCATGTCCCCCTCCACCTCAGTCATCTAGCCAGCCAGGCTCAGAATTCTAACTCCAGTCACACCTCATGTAGCTCCATCCCTGAACCTCTTGCCATTTTGATCAGGAAAACGCAGGATTTAGGACCACATAGACCTGGCTTTGAATCCGTCTCTGCCACTTACTAGAGCTTTAATCTTTGACAAATTCCTTAACCTCATCTCTAAAAAGAGGATACAGGACTTCCCTGGTGGCTCAGTGGTTAAGAATCCACCTGCCAATGCAGGGGACACGGGTGCAATCCCTGCTCCGGGATGATCCCGCATGCCGCAGAGCAACTAAGCCCGTGTGCCACAACTACTGAAGCCCGTGCGCCTAGAGTCCATGCTCCGCAACAAGAGAAGCCACTGCAGTGAGAAGCCTGCGCACCGCAACGAAGAGTAGCCCCCACTCACCGCAACTAGAGAAAGCCCGCCCACAGCAAGGAAGACCGAAGGCAGCCAAAAATAAATGTTTATTTAAAAAAAGAAAAGGGCTTCCCTGGTGGCTCAGTGGTTGAGAGTCCGCCTGCCGATGCAGGGGACACGGGTTCGTGCCCCGGTCCGGGAAGATCCCACATGCCGCGGAGCGGCTGGGCCCGTGAGCCATGGCCACTGAGCCTGCGCGTCCGGAGCCTGTGCTCCGCAGCGGGAGAGGCCACAACAGTGAGAGGCTCGCGTACCGCAGAAAAAAAAAAAAAAAAAAAAGAGGATAGAAATATACACCTGAAGCTCGTTCAACAAATATGTAACAGGATGATTTACTGGAGGAAAAAATGGCATTATGAATATATAGATTGAAAATTGTCCTTTTTTTTTCTAATCTACAATTTCATTACAAAAGAGTGAGAAATCTTCGTCCTCTCTCCATAGTAATTTTTGCTGGCAGTCTAGGCTGCTTTTACCCCCAAAAGAAAAAGGTCACAGACCACTGTTTCACAGAGTCTAGGTCACAAGTCCAAACTCATTCCCTCAGGGCAGTTCCAGCCCACGAAACTGTTTTGTTCTAAGCTGTTTTGTTCCGTCTGTACAGCGCTGATATGAAGCATTTTTATTTTTATAAATTTGAGTGAATTCCAACATTTAAAAGTCAAGAGCTATCCAACATCATTAGCCATTAGGGAAATGCAAATCGAAACCATAATGAGATACCACTTCACACCCACTAAGATGACTATAATCAAAAAGGCAGACAATAACAAATGTTGGCGAGGATGTACAGAAAGAGGAACCCTCAGTCATTTCTGGCAGGAAAATGGTGTAGTCACTGTGGAAAATGGTTTGCCAGTTTCTTAAAAGTTAAACATGAATGTACCATGTAACACAATTCTATCTTTCAGTATCTACCAAAAAGCAACAAAAAAAGTAGGATATATATGGATACAAAAACTTGCACACAAAGGTTCAGAGCAGCATTATTCATAATAGCAGAAAAAAATGGAATGTCCATCAACTGGTGAATGGGTAGACAAAATGTGGTATACCCGTACCATGGAATACTATTCAGCAATAAAAAGGAACACACTGCAGTTTCATGCAGCAACATAGATGAACCTTGAAAACACTACGTTCAGTGAAAGTCAAAGAGACCACATATTGTATGATTCCATTTACATGAAATATCCCCAAAAGGCAACGCTATAGAGACAGAAAGTACGATAGTAGTTGCCTGAGGTAAGGGCTGGGGTGGGGAGGACAGTAAATATACATGTGGGATCTTATTGTGATGATGAAAATGTTCTAAAATTGATTTATGGGGCTTCCCTGGTGGCACAGTGGTTGGGAATCTGCCTGCCAATGCAGGGGACACGGGTTCGAGCCCTGGTCTGGGAGGATCCCACATGCCGCGGAGCAACTAGGCCCGTGAGCCACAACTACTGAGCCTGCGCATCTGGAGCCTGTGCTCTGCAACAAGAGAGGCCATGATAGTGAGAGGCCCACGCACCGCGATGAAGAGTGGCCCCCGCTTGCCGCAACTAGAGAAAGCCCTCGCACACAAACGAAGACCCAACACAGTCAAAAAATAAATAAATAAATAAATAAAATAAATAAAAATAAAATAAAAAAATAAAATTGATTTATGGTGATGGTTACACAACTGGATAAAGTTACTAAAAGGTCACTGAATATTATGCTGTGGATTACATGATTTTAAAAATATACCTTAATAAGTAATATTTTAAAAATATAGACAAAAGAGTTCTCTCATGAAAATCCAGATTTCTGGCTTCCCTTGAAAACACAGAAGATCTGGAAATTCCATGCCAATTCGCTGATGCCTTAGCTGCTGCTCATTTTTAGACAAAGCTTGTGTTCTAGAGCATGCCTCAGTCACCACTACTCTCTGTTGTCTCTTGAAGCCAACCTGCTTTATTCACTGACATTCTTTTCCTGGTCTTTTTTAGGCATCTATTTGCGTTCTCAGTCTCTGTCATGCCTGTCAAGGGATTTCATGTCAGATCATTCCAGAGAGATAAGAGAAAGGGTGGTATTTTTGAGTTAAAGAGCTATTTCCCTGACAGTGGTGAAGGATTAGGAGATCTGGGGTGCCCATGAGAAGAGGCCCCGTTTCAACAAGATTCCTGGAAGCGGCAGGACTTCGGGGCAGAGGCTACTGTACTGAGCCCCTCACAGCCCACCCCGGGGAAATAATTCCTGACTGACAGGAAGGATCGATGCTCAACTGTGGCATTTTGAAACAGCAGGAAGAACAGTTAAAAACAAACAGAAAACTTCTAATGATCTGAGAAAGAAGGAACCTTCCAGAATTTTCTTGGGCCCCTTAAGCTCTGGAGTTTTGGGGGGAAAAGAAAAAAACAGAAGTTTCCTGAAAATGACTAATTTAAGACTTCCCACCAGCCACGCAGGATAAGGCTAACTCAGATTTAATTTGATTTAGAAAAACAAAAGCACGATAGTCCTTGCATCCTAATGTCTTAGAGCAACTTGCACCTGTGAGAAATGCTTACTATCTTTTGCATCTAGGAAGAGAGCAGGGGTTTTTAATCTGGAGTCTGTGGAAACCTAAAGAGTTTTAGGGGTTTTATAAAACCTCTGAAATTGTATGCAAAACGTATTGTTTTTTCTTCCCCCCCTGGGGAGAAGCTGTACAGTTTTTAGTAGAGTCTCATAGAGGGCTCTGATCCAAAAAGATTGCAAGAACGCGATATGGAGCTTCCCTGGTGGCGCAGGGGTTAAGAATCCGCCTGCCAGTGCAGGGAACACGGGTTCGAGCCCTAGTCCGGGAAGATCCCACATGCCGCGGAGCAACTAAGCCCGTGTGCCACAACTACTGAGCCCGCAAGCCACAACTACTGAAGCCCACGTGCCTAGAGCCCATGCTCTGCAACAAGAGAAGCCACCGCAGTGAGAAGCCCGCGCACCGCAACGGAGAGTAGCCCTCACTCGCCGCAACTAGAGAAAGCCCACGCGCGGCAACAAAGACCCAATGCAGCCAGAAAAAAAAAAAAAAAAAAAAAAGCAATATGGCATGATAAATACTACATTATGGGAAGTACAGCAAGATCCAGGGACACATAAGGGACACCTAACCCAGAATGGTGGCCGGAGTGGGGGTGGGGGAAGTTCCAGAAAGTCTTCTTAGAGAAAGTCATTTTGAAAATATAATCTGAAAAATAAGGCATTAACCAGACAAACCGAGGAAGAAAGTACTTTCAGAGAAAAATAATACATAGAAGAGAGAGTACAGGGCTTTCCAAGCTCAGAAAGAATTTCAGAGCAAAGCTACCGCAAAGTGAACAAGCGTGGAGGAGTGTGAAATAAGGGACTGAGGAGGTAGGCAGGGGCCGGATTGTACGTGTAAACCACGAGGCAGAATTATTTTATCTGGAGGACAGCGAGGGAGCTATGGGAGAGTTTTCAACTGAAGAGTAAAATGACCAGGTTTGTGTTTTGGAAGCATCCCTCTGGTCATAATATAGAGGATGGATTAAAGTGGGGGTCAGGGTAGGCCAGTTAAGAGGCTGCTGCCACAAACAGTCCATCTGAGAGAGGATGGTGACTTGGTCTAAGCAGCCTGGAAAGGATGTGGTCAGGTTGCGGTGACGGCGATTGCAAAGATTAACTGAGATATTGAAAGTGCCAAGCCAACGTGTGAAGGTTAAAGTGCCTCGAACGTGCATGAGGATATCTGCAGGTGCCTAGCAGAGTATGAGTTGGTTCCCTTCCTCCACTTTCTCATGGCCTCTTGAATAAAAATAATCCCTCACTGTACCCTGTACACACATTTATCAAAACACCTATAAAAACTCCTTGTAAGTTTTTTTTATCTCCATCCCTGTATCCTCCTTCGAAATGAGTGCTGTCCAAGAGAAACAGAATGGGAGCCACCAATGCAAGCCACATATCTAAGTTTAAACTTTCTAGGGGCTACATTTTAAAAGTAAAGCAAAATAATTGAAATTGATTTTAATAACATATTAACCCAATATAAAAAGAATATTACATTTCAATATGTAAAAAAATCACTAATAGGCTATTTCGCATTCTTTTTCTTGTGCTAAGTGTTCAAAATCTGATGTGTGTTTTGGACCTACAGCACATCTCATTTCAGACTGGCCACATTTTAAGTGTTCAAGAGCTACATGTGGCTGGTGGCTACCAGAGCGGACCCCACAGTGCTAGACTGTAAACTCCGTGCAGGCAAAGTCAATGTTTTCAGCTGTATCCCCAGGAACTAGCTCAGTGCTTGATACAGAACAGATACTTAATAAATGCTTGTTGAATAGAAAGATGGAAAGATGGAAGGATTGGATGGATGAGTGGATGGATGCATGAGGAGATCCCTTCTCGCTTTCCAGGTGTCATTTCAGCTGAGTCTGAATCCCCATCAGGACTGCAGTGGTGGAGGATAATGGGCTGCAAGGGCAAGGATGCAAGGAACCGAAGCATGGGCAGGGAAAAGTGATACCAGGAGACGGTGGGAAGTAACAGTATTTGACTAAAGAACGGAATACTTGCTGCAGAAAAGAAGGTGAGAAGTAATACTGGAGGTTCCTGGAAGCTGACACTGAACCTTATACACATCTGGGGAGTCCCAAACTTCCAGTGTAATTTCCATCAGTAAATATTTAAGGAACAAATGAAAAGAGAGGTGAGAGGACGAGGCAGCAGGAAAAAGACAAGGAAGCAAAAAGGGAAAGGGAAATGTTATTAGCAAAGTGATAACAACTGCTGGTGTGAATGTTGGCAAATAACAAACAATAAGCAAGTTTCTTAGAGGGTCCAGGTTATCTTGATGGAAAGAGGAACAGGTCACTGGAGAAGTCTGAGGTCTGGTCAATGGTTAGAGATGGAAACAGGGTCATTGGTCTCAGAGTATCTGTGGTCCCTGGTGGATCAGACCTGGTGGGAAGAGGGGGAGTCACATTTTGGTGCACAGAACCGCAGTTTGAAATCAAGCCTGATCGCTATTATATGACGCAGCATTATTGCCACCTCGGCCTTAAGGAGCCAGGCCTGGTTTGCATTGGTCCTACTCATTAGGTGAAGAGAAAATCAAGAAATTGCCCTGGATTTGCTAAAAATGGGTATGACTCTTCAGGAAAAAAAAGAAAAAAAAAAAAAAAGGTGTGTGGGCATCTCATTGGAGGTTGTTTTAAAAATCCAAATCAGTCTATTCTTGAAAGATATATTTTATCAAAGGCTTTTTTTGTTGTTTACAATAGTGGTCCCCAACCTTTTCGACACCAGGGACGGGTTTCGTGGAAAACAATTTTTCCGTGGGGGAGCGGGGTGGGGGATAGTTCAGGTGGTAATGCAAGTGATGGGGAGCGATGCGGGAGCGGCAGATGAAGCTTTGCTTGCCTCCTGCTGTGCGGCTGGGTTCCTAACAGGTTCCTAACAGGACTGGTACCAGTCCGCAGCCTGGGGGTTGGGGGCCCCTGGTTTAAAACATCCTGCCTGGGGGACTTCCCTGTTGGTACAGTGGTTAAGACTCCGTGCTCCCACTGCAGGGGCCCCAGGTTCGATCCCTAGCCAGGGAACTAGATCCCACATGCATGTCGCAACTAAGGGTTCGCATGCCACAACTAAGGAGCCCACCTGCCACAACTAAGACCCGGTGCAACCAAATAATTAATTAATTAATTAATTTTTTAAAAAGTGAAACATGCTGCCTGGGAATTCCCTGGCGGTCCAGTGGTTAGGACTCCATGCTTTCACTGCCGAGGGCCTGGGTTCGATGCCTGGTCAGGGAACTAAGATCCCACAAGTCTCACGGTGCAGCCAAAAATAAATCCTGCCTGATAGTGGGTACGTCCTTAACCTCTCTGTACCTTGATTTACTCTTGTGCAAAACAGGGATAACAATACCTACTTAGTAGGGTGGCTATGAGGCTTAGATACACTGAGGTAACACTTGTAAAGGTCTTGGCACAAATTGGCAGTCAGTAGCGTTCCTCTTTATCATCACTATGATATTCATCAGCAGTATCATTACCCTTTTGAAAGGACTTACACACAGCCTTTCAGAGGAAGCTTATCGTGTTCTTCCATTATTTTCTCTAGATGTATATTAAGAGTATTGTCCCTGGCTTGGAGTTTTAAATGAAGAATGCATACCCTGTAGAAAAAGATCATTTACAGCTATCAAAGTTCTTATAAAAACTAAATTAAAAATATGAGGTGGGGGGCTTCCCTGGTGGCACAGTGGTTGAGAGTCCGCCTGCCAATGCAGAGGACACGGGTTCGAGCCCGGGAAGATCCCACATGCTGTGGAGCGACTAGGCCCAGTGCGCCACAACTACTTAGCCTGCGCTCTGGAGCCCGCGAGCCACGACTGCTGAGCCTGCATGCTGCAGCTACTGAAGCCCACGCGCCTAGAGCCCGTGCTCCGCAACAAGGGAAGCCACCGCAATGAGAAGCCTGTGTACCGCAAGGAAGAGTGGTCCCCGTTTGTGGCAACTAGAGAAAGCTGGCAAACAGCAACGAAGACCCAATGCAGCCAAAAATAAAAATAAATAAATTTCTAATAAATAAATCCCTCTCAAAATGTTAAAATTATATGTGTATATATATATATATATATATATATATATATATATATATATATATATATGAGGTAGGGACTTCCCCAGCAGTCCAGTGATTAAGACTCTGCTGCCAATGCAGGGGGTGTGGCCAGGAAACTAAGATCCCACATGCCATGCAGTGCAGCCGAAAGATTAAAGAAAAAGGTAGACAAACAATGCTAACTGGAAGTTATATATACACACATAGACCTCACAAATAGCTTACCTATAAAGGTCCTCTCTGATAGACATACAGGTACCTCTACACTTAGGAGCATGTGCTCTGTACATCTAAGCAAGGGAAATGTGAAGGGATAATCTCAGGATTTGAAGTGCATCTCAGTGTCACACAGGGCCTCTCACAGTAGGTAGTGTGGCACTGCAGATAAACGTCTGGACTCAGCAATCAATTAAATTGGCTCTACCACTTAACAACTATGTGACCTTGGCCAAGTGATACAATCTCTCAAAGCCTCAGTGTTTTCATCTGTATAAGGGGGATGATGATGATGATAGCACAGATTCCACGGGATTATTTTAAGGATTAAATAAGATAATATTTGCAAAGGCTTGGCCCAGCATTTGAATCCTAGAAAGTCTTGTTAATAGAATCTAGCTATCCTTAAGTGCTCAAACTGGGATCAGATCAAGTCTCTGGACCCAACTACCAATTTACAGAAACTACAGAGGACAGAGGAACATGATAAACCATACCAGAGGAATGTAATCAGCAAAATCCAGACTGTGGGAAACACCACAGGACAAACAAGCTGGTTTCTTCAACAAATAAATTGCAAGGAAAAAATAAACAACAACAAAACGATGAGGCTCTGCTGTAGATTAAAAGAGATTTAAAAAACACATCAGGGCTTCCCTGGTGGCGCAGTGGTTGAGAGTCCGCCTGCCGATACAGGGGACGTGGGTTCGTGCCCCGGTCCGGGAGGATCCCACATGCCGCGGAGCGGCTGGGCCCGTGAGCCACGGCCGCTGAGCCTGTGCGTCCAGAGCCTGTGCTCCACGACGGGAGAGGCCGCAGCAGTGAGAGGCCCGCGTACCACAAAAAAAAAAAAAAAAAAATCAACCAATTGCAATGAAACCTTCTTTGGATCCTGATGCAATGAAACCTTTTTTGGATCCTCATTCAAGCAATAAAACAAATTATAATAATGTGTGTGTGTGTGTGTGTATAAAATAAAATTTATGAAACAAATAGAAATTTGAACGTTGACTGAATATTGGATAATTATGAATTATTGCCAATTTTTTATGTGTGGTTATGGTACTGTGGTTATGTGACACTAAAGAGTCCTTTTATTTTTGAAATTTACACTGAAATATTTACAGATGAAAGAATATAGTGTCTGGGATTTAATATACATACATATATATATATATATATATATATATACACACATATATATATATATATATGTCCCCCACCCCGCCCCACA
Source organism: Delphinus delphis (assembly GCF_949987515.2). Lineage (NCBI taxonomy): Eukaryota > Metazoa > Chordata > Mammalia > Artiodactyla > Delphinidae > Delphinus > Delphinus delphis. The sequence goes on from NC_082701.1 coordinate 51,691,769, forward strand.
CCGCACGGCATACAGGATCTTAGTTCCCAGACCACGGATCGAACCCATGCCCCCTGTACTGGAAGCATGGAGTCTTAACCACTGGACTTCCAGTGAAGTCCATGGGATTTATTTTAAAACGGCATAGAAGTCCTCCCAGGAGGACTTGTGTCAGGCAGCCTTGCTGAAGCTCTTCAGTGTGAGAAACACCACTGGGGAGCTCAAGCACAGGCCCCTGTTCTCCTCAATTTTAGACTCAAGTTTCATAGTTGTGCAGCATTTTTGGCATATTCGGAAAGGGTGGTTCCTGCTCTGCCCTTGAATGTTCTCATGAAAGATTTCCCAATTTCCTTCTATTGAAAACACTGATGGGTGTGAGCCCACTGATAATAATAATACCACTATTTTCCATACCAGGTATTTGAGAGTTGGCTGGCGGGAAGCAGAGGAGCTGCCCAGGAACCCAGCTTTCTCAAAGGAGCTCCAGACCTGCATCTGCCCTTCAGATAGACATGTGGGAATCACAGAATCTAGACCTTTATGGATGGAAGAGCCTGTAGAAGCTGCCTAGTCATCATTTCACAGATGAGACACCGAGTCAGGGACTTGCCCAATAGCACAGAGCAAATCAGTGCAGACCTAGGACTCAGCCCTAAGTCACCTGTCCACTCTCCATACAGGATTTTCTGTGCGTCATCATTTTCAGCCGTGGCAATTTTGTGGTGCACCTACTGTGTGCAGCACTCCTACTGTGTGCATAGAAAAATAATACAGAGCATCTCAGAAAGGGTTGTAGAATTCAGAAGATGCTCGTGTGTTTAGGCAGGGAGCGGGGGAGGAGTGGGAAAGAACTCATGGAAATAGGGCTGGTTCTCAGCTTGGACAGAAAAGGGGAGAGGATGGCACAGGGTATCAAGATAATGGGGAGGGCTTCCCTGGTGGCACAGTGGTTGAGAGTCCACCTGCCGATGCAGGGAACACGGGTTCGTGCCCCAGTCTGGGAAGATCCCACATGCCGCGGAGCGGCTGGGCCCGTGAGCCATGGCCGCTGAGCCTGCGCGTCCAGAGCCTGTGCTCTGCAACGGGAGAGGCCACAACAGTGAGAGGCCCGCGTACCACAAAAAAAAAAAAAAAAAGATAATGGGGAGATAGGTCTAGAAGCCTGAGGGAGATTTAAGTAAAGGGATGCCCATTCTTCCCCCAAAGCATCTATTCACAAATCATGGAGACATCCAGTTACCTTCTCTTCCCTGCAATGCCTGACAGCCTGTAAAAATGCCTAATACTTTTTCCAGTTGGGGAACTGACGGGCCAGAGGCTCTTGGCTCAAGGCCAAGCAGGTAATATCTAGATAACATCCAGCGTGATGATTAAACAGAGATGTTTTGGAGACACAGCCTGAGCTCAAATCCCAGCTCAGTAGTGACTTGACCTTGGACGAAGTCAAGTCCTTCCTACTTGTCAGGGTCATGGCATGAGCTCAGGAACTGCTATACATAAAGTGATAAGTACGGTGCCTGGCACACAGGGAACCGCTTAGTAAATGGCAGCTGTTATCCTGGTACTTTGCTCCTCTGTCTCCCTCGTCCTGGCTGCTGAGTCAACAGGAAGTTGGCCTAGAGACAAATGAGCTCCCCGGAACATACCTGGAGTCAAGACCTATTAAAAATTTCTCTCTCTTCATGGCCACATCTTTCATTTCGGGGAAAATCTGGAAGAGCTAAACTGGGAACGGAAAATTTGCATCTGACGAAAGGTATGTGCAAGCACATGTTTGCAAATGAGGTCAAGGTTTCAAAATACCCCTTCTCTGCCAGATGAGTCAAGCCCCACACAGTGGTCTTACTATTTACCGCACATGACGGCACATTCTCCCCGCAACTGATAGAGTCGTTTGCCGGGAGTTATATTGGAAGGAGTTACTCATTGGAAAATGTGGCTGCATTGCCCAGACTGAGATCTGAACTTGGACTTCCAGGGATTTCACCCAAAATAAGCTGAATTCCTCAGTTATAATTGTCAAAGAAACACGGCCAAGGAATCTGTGTGCCAGACCAACGCCAGCTCCTGCTGGGAAAAGTGTGGGTCCAGGCAGGGGATGCTCACGGCTTTGAGTAGGAAAGCACAAGGCACTGGGCTCTTCTGACCCTCACGGCATTTAGTCACTGCCCAGGACTGTGACCAATTGGTTGTCGCTCATCCTTTTCCTTTGAGATCTCTCTTCTCTTATTGTTTCATAAAATTACTTATATCCCTTGTTGTTATTTAATCTTGCAAGCTCCTGTGAGGACATGGATGACGCCTTATATTTTTCTGAACCGCCCCGCCAAATCTAATCCAGAGTCTACTACAGAGAAAGACTGTAGTTGTTCACAGACAAAAGATTCACATTCCGGGGCTTCCCTGGTGGCGCAGTGGTTGAGAGTCCACCTGCCGATGCAGGGGACACAGGTTCGTGCCCCGGTCTGGGAAGATCCCACATGCCGCGGAGCGGCTGGACCCGTGAGCCATGGCCGCTGAGCCTGCGCGTCCGGAGCCTGTGCTCCGCAACGGGAGAGGCCGCAACAGTGAGAGGCCCGCGTACCGCAAAAAAAAAAAAAGATTCACATTCCTAGTATATTAGGAGCTTCTAAAAATGGAGAAGAAAATAACCAGTAACACCACAGGAAAATGAGCTAGAGATATGAATAGATAATTCACAGAAAAAAGAAATGAAAACAGTCCTTAATCATACGAAAAAATGCCCAAACTCATTCATAATAAGAACAACATAAATGAAAACTACACAGATATTATTTCCAACCTATCAGATTGGCCCAAACTCAAAAGTTTTACAACACGCTCTTGGCAAGGTTGGTGGAGAAACAGGTACACTCCGCATTACCGGGGAACCATGTTTTATTATGTAAGAGTCTATTGCATTTGTACACTCTTTAACGAGTGTATTGTTTGTGTTTGTGATACATGGAGCCCCCTGAAACACGGATTCTGGAGCAGGGACCCAGGGTGGGAATCCTTTTACCGAGTTCTAAGGAAAGTTCTGCTTTGGAGTCATCTCTAATGAAAAGAGCAAGGTGGAGAAAAGTATGTACAGAATGTAAGAAAGGATGTATCTTTTTTTTTTATCACAAAAGTTAAGCCATACTTTATTATTTTTTTTAAAGTATCTATAGGGAGAGAAAGGAAATAGAGTAGAGTCCCAAGGATAGAAGGTGGACTTCTCTAAATATACCTTGTTTGGTAGATATGACTTTGGAACCATGTAAATATTTTATATAACTAAAACAAAATTAAAGTTTAAAAAGGGTCTTGGGGCTTCCCTGGTGGTGCAGTGGTTGAGAGTCCGCCTGCCGATGCAGGGGACACGGGTTTGTGCCCTGGTCTGGGAGAATCCCACATGCCACAGAGCGGCTGGGCCCGTGAGCCATGGCCACTGAGCCTGTGCGTCTGGAGCCTGTGCTCCACAACGGCAGAGGCCACAGCTGTGAGAGGCCCGCGTACCGCAAAAAAAAAAAAAAAAAAAAAAGGGGTCTTGGGGCTTCCCTGGTGGCGCAGTGGTTAAGAATATGCCTGCCAATGCAAGGGACACAGGTTCGAGCCCTGGTCCGGGAAGATCCCACATGCCGTGGAGCAACTAAGCCCACGCGCCACAACTACTGAGCCTACACTCAAGAGCCCACAAGCCGCAACTACTGAGCCCACTTGCCACAGTTACTGAAGCCAGTGCGCCTAGAGCCCGTGCTCTGCAACAAGAGAAGCCACCGCAATGAGAAGCCCGCATACTGCAACAAAGAGTAGCCTCCGCTCACCCCAACTAGAGAAAGCCCGTGCAGCAATGAAGACCCAACACAGCCAAAAAAAAAAAAAACCAAGCAAACAAATTAAATAAATATTTTAAAAAAAGGGTCTTCACTGAAAATCTAAAGTGAAAAAAAAAATGAACCCAACTCTTTATCCAATTTGAGGCATAACCACACAGCCAAAAAGTATTCCAAGGGACCTGAAAGCATAGAAACCTGAGGGCACATTCCTAGTGGGATAATCCTAAGGACAAAGAGAACTGTTGGAAGGAAGGAATGAAGCGGGGCCGGGGAAGAAATCTTGAACCATCTTCAGTAATCATATTGCTGGTGATAGGGTTGATATTGCTATTCTGACACTGTTACGTGTACTCTGTGGGTTAAACCTGATGAGTAATTCTGTTCTATCGTCAGGAACCAGGCGTTTCAGTATCGGAGAAAGCAGGTATGTGTGTAAGATAGATGAGGTTAAGTAAACACTTCGCAGTACTGCATTTGAACCGGAATTTAAGCAAGAAGTGATGAAAATATTCTGTCATTGAAAAAAGTATTTCCTAGCTCTGCCCATGGAAGAAGTCTAGAAACAGTGGGCACCCCTAGAGCAAGGAGCACCCCTGGTGGCTCTATACTGTGGTCTACAAATGCTATCAAACATAGGCTCCTCAGGGAAATGGCTGAGTCCAGGGCTGAGACAGGAAATATACAAGGCGAGCTTGGAATATCTTATCATAACAGAAAGCAAGGAAACAAAATATCAAAAACCACTAAGTTATGACAAAAGGACATAGGAGCTAATTTGAAGAGGCTCCCTCCGGCCAAATACGGGAGCCACAGCTTGAGTATCATAATGATAACAATGGCAATGAATTGAAACGTGTTAAATATGTTTAAATACATGAGTTCACAATGATTAAAACAAAAAAACAAATTCATGGGCTACCTTTGAAGAGGGCAGAGGAACAATCTCATGACTTAGAAAACAAGTAAATAGACGTTAAAAAAAATCAAGCATATATCTTGCCTTTCCTATATAAACTGTAACTGCAGGATAGCCAAAGAATTGACGAGGGAAAAGTTTTTTCCCTAAATAAATGACAGTTAATAAATGACAAAGGAATGGTAGAATTGGAATGTCATTGCTTTACAACCACCTGCAAATATTGGATCTAGACAATAATCGTCAGTGGATACTAACATCATAAAAAGGAAACCAACCTGACATTGTTCTCCTGGTGGAAGTACAGAATGCAACCTCTGAGTTGTCCAAAAAGAAATCAAACCTAAATCTGACTGAGCCTCTAGATCTCACTACTAATTTATCAGAAATACAGAGGACAGAGAAACACGCTAAACGTAGCCATAGGAAAGCAATCTGAAAAACTCAGACTGCAGGAAATTTTAAAGGACAAACAACTTGATTTCTTCAACAGTAAATTGCAAAGAAATTAGAAAGGGAGAAAGAGAGTGGAAGAGAGAACCGTGGATCGAGATCAAGAGACAAAACATATATCAGCTGGCCTTCCCTGGTGGCACAGTGGTTGAGAGTCCACCTGCCGATGCAGGGGACACGGGTTCGTGCCCCGGTCCGGGAGGATCCCACATGCCGCGGAGCGGCTGGGCCCGTGAGCCATGGCCGCTGAGCCTGCGCGTCCGGAGTCTGTGCTCCACAACGGGAGAGGCCACAACAGTGAGAGGCCCGCGTACCACAAAAAAAAACAACATATATCAGCAAACAATATATGGACCTGATTTGGAATTTGATTCAAACAAACTGTTTAAAAAATTATATACAGGTAGAACAATTGAGGGATTTGAATACTCATTAGATGTTTGATAATATTAAGGAATTATTGTTAATTTTTTTGTTGTGATAATGATATTGTGTTTTTTTGTTTTTTTAAAAAGAATCCCTATCTAGAGATACATGCTGATACATTCAAAACAAAATAATATGATGTTGGGAGTCATTCAAAATAATCTGGGACGAGTGAGTAGCATTACTGTTGAAACAAGACTGTCTATGAGTTAACTGTTGGAAGCTGGGTGACAGGTCATGGTCGGGGGTGTCCTCAAACTCTTCTCTTTTGCTTATGTTTGAATTTTCCATAATAAAAACTTAAAAATAAGTAAGATTAAAACGTGGTTTTAATTACAAAAATAGTGCATGTTTTTTGAAAAAACATTAAAATAATACAGCAGTGTAGAAAGTGAAAGATAAAATCTCCTTAACCCCTGGCCCTTGACCTCAGCAGTAATCACTATCAACGGTTCAGTAGATTCTGTGGTAAGATTTTGTGTTACTAGGACTTCCCTGGTGGTCCAGTGGGTAAGACTCTGCGCTCCCAATGCAGGGGGCCCAGGTTCGATCCCTGGTCAGGGAACTAGATCCCACATGCATGCCACAACTAAGAAGTCTGCATGCCGCGATGAAGATCCCGTGTGCCGCAGCTAAGACCCAACACAACCAAAATAAATAAATAGATAAATATTAAAAAAAAAAAAGATTTTGTGTTACTGCTCAGACATTGTCACTATGCTACTCTAAGGCGGGAGTATGCTTCCTTACCCTGCAGTGCTCAGGCTGAGCCATGGAACTTGCTGGACCAAAGATTCTTTAAGAGCCAGAACACGGTTTTCTCTTCTGCCACGATGTTCCAGAAAGTTCGATCCCAGAGTGAAGACAACAAAGCCACAACCAGCCGATGACACCCTGGTGTACGTAAGCAAACCTTTATCGTGGCAGACACTGAGATTTTTACAGTGATTTAGCACGGGGACACAGCCTCACCCATCCTGACTGATACAATATCCTTCCAAGCCTTTCGCTGTGCATGTATAAAACAGTTTTTTCCACGAATATTATACCTATTACACTTCAATTTGCTTTTTAAAAAAAACTCAATAATGTATCATGGGCATTTGAGTCTCTTTGAAATAAAACCAATCTGAGTTCCCAAAGGCCCCAAGATAGTTTCCTAAGGCCAGAGACTTCTGTTTCTTTAAAATGTGGGTCAATGGAGAAGTTCTCCTGAAAAAAAATTCATGCGGGAAGTCAGCTGAGTGGGTCAGAGTGTGAATTCCAACATTAGCGCCCTCCTTGTCACGGGAGTATAATTGGCAGAGGAGCTGCATGACTCCAAGGCTCTTCCTGCTGGAGGAAGGCAGGACATCTACGAGGCTGTTAAAGTGCCGGTCTTTCGGGACTTCCCTGGTGGCGCAGTGGTTAAGAATCCACCTGCCAACTCAGGGGACACAGGTTCGTGCCCTGGTCCGGGAAGATCCCACATGCCGCGGAGCAACTAAGCCCGCGAGCCACAACTACAGAGCCCACGTGCCACAACTACTGAAGCCCGCACACCTAGAGCCCGTGCTCTGCAACAGAGAGAAGCCACCACAATGAGAAGCCTGCATACCGCAACGAAGAGTAGCCCCCGCTCGTCGCAACTAGAGAAAGCCCGCACCCAGCAGCGAAGACCCAACGCAGCCAAAATTAAAATACATTAAAAAAAAAAAAAGTGCTGGTCTTTCTCTTTGTAATCTTATAGGCGCTGCCTGAGGTTGGAGGCAAAATCCTGGATTTCTTCAACAGCTTGGAGTCAGAGGGCTTTTACTGCTATTATGATTACAGCTGAAGTGCTGGGAGAATTGAGAATTTAGTTTTTCGGTTATACTATCAAACTCAATCAAATTGGCCCCCCTGGGTTTCCTCTGTCTGATAGTGGCACCTCCATGTTGCCAGGTCCACACACTGGAAACCATCTTTCACTCTCCAGACCACTAGCATATGAGCTCCAAGGGGACAGAGATCTGTCTTGTCCACTGCCGTGTCCTCAGTGTCTGCAACGCTGCCTGACACACAGTAGATGCTCAATAAATATTTCATCAGTGAATGATTCTAAGCACTTGCCAAGTCCTCTGACTTCTCCCTCTATAATTTAGCTTAGACCTGTCATCCTCTCATTCCCATTGTTACTACCCATGGTGGTTTAAAGAGAGCCACCATTCTTGGACAATGCTCCCATTGAGATGTGGGGTGTATGTCCTCAACTCTTGAACCTTGGTGGCTTCTGTGACTACTTGAACCTATAGCATATGGTAGAAGTGATGGAGTGCCACTCTCCAGGCCCAGGATTTAAGAGGCTGGCAATTCCCACTTCCTGTCTCTTGAAACTCTCACGCTTACAGCCCTGGGCTGCTGGACAGGCCCTGAGAGACTACATGGAGAGGGAGAAATGCCCAACTGAGACCAGCCTTCCAGCCATTTCTGCCAAGGAGCCAGACATAAGAGCAATGCTCTCCTGGACCTTCTAGACCATCTCAGCCTACCAGCTGAATACCGTTGAGTGACTCCAGTTGGGTGTTCTGTCCAACAGAAGAATTATTCAGCCGAGCCCTGGGCTGGTCCACACAATTGTAGCTGAGTCCAAGTTCCTGATCTCCATGATTGTAAGATGTGATACTATTGTTGTCACTTGAAGCCATTAAGTTTCAGGGTGATTTGTTAATGCAGCAATACATCACCGCAACATTACCCTGCTTGGGACCTTATAACTTCTTACCTGGAAAACTGACTCCTACATTCAGTCTCCTGCCATTCCAACCATGCTCTACACCGCTCAGTTGGTTTTCTTGAAGAAGCTGTAGGAGTCCTGTTGAAAAAACAAAAGAAAGTTATTGTCAACAGAATATGGCCCAATCTCTATAGCCTGCCCCCACTGGCCTTCTAAGATCGCTCTTTGAACTCAACTTTCCAAGTTCTCCTATTCCTCCTATTTCTTACGTTCCAGCCAAATTCAAGCTTTGGTCCACCCCCTCGACACCCCATAATTTTTATTTTGTTCATACAGTTCCTCCTCCTGGAACGCCCTTCATCTCACCCATGTATGTGCACATCTTCCTTGCCTTCCAAAGACATCCAAGAATGTCGATTTCCCTAGTGGAAATAATCTCTCTCCTGAATTTCCACATCATTTGATCTGGGGCTCTCATAAAATGTTCCCTTTTCTGCCTTTTTAACATTATAATTTAAAACCATGTCTTTAACTTCCTCATAGACCAGGGACTCCCGGGAGGCAGAGTTCATGAAGTCTTATTTACTTATTACTGAAACTAGCAAAGAACTCAGCTCTTGGTAGACCCTTAATAAATATTTGTTGGACAAACAGGAGGATAAATGGGTGAATGGGCCAGATACATTTGCTAGAACCACGTCACCGGGCCTCAGGTCCTCTCTCCATTTCTCAGCTCTGTCTTCTTCTGTCTTGGTTTCTTTCGGAGGCAGGCTTCGCCAGCTGGTGGCACAGATGGTCCCTAGCAGCTTCACACTTACACCCTACCAGTTTCACACCCTCCACCGAACAGGGTGCTTCTTTTTTCCCAATAGTTCCAGAAAAAGTCTAGGGGTGAGGACTCACTAGGCACAGAGGAGGCCTTTCCCTGAGCCAATCACTTTGGCTCTAGCCAAAGGGATGGACTCTCCTGATTGTCTAGTCCTGGGTTTTCAAGAGACCCCAGGAGCTAGACCTGGAGGTGGTGGTGGAGGGAATTACCCTAAAGGAAAATGACGGGGCTGTTAATCAAGGAATGCAGAATGGAAGTGGGAGAGGGAAGACGACAGATTCCACCCCACCCATCCTGGGAGGAGCGAGCAGTCTCCACGGAAAAGGCGTGCTTTTCCTCAAGCTTAGCGTTAGGTACCTGCTCTTTACTGGACCCTTTTAAAGAGAACTGTGCTGGGAATTCCCTGGCGGTCCGGTGGTTAGGACTCCACGCCTCCACTGCCAGGGGCCTGGGTTTGATCCCTGGTTGGGGTACTAAGATCCTGCAAGCCATGTGGTGCGGCCAAAAAACAAACAACAAACAAGGAGATCTGTGCCAACCAGGTAACAGGGTATCCGGGCCCATGATAGCTCCACTCCACTAGCTCTGTCCCCTCCCCCATCTCTGCTCCTTATAATCGCCTTCCATTTGTCTCTGATTTGCCCTTCCTCACCAATCACGCCTAACTGTCATCTTTCCTGGTTCCCTATCCCTCTTAGCATCCATGAGCAGGAAACACAAGAGCTGTTTAACACCACTTCCCTGCCCAAGCCCACCTGTACCACCACCGCATAGTTACATCCTTGGTCTGCTGTTGGCCATCAGGCAGAAAACCCATCTGAACAGTAGAAACAGAGCCCTGATGATATTGCTTGAGCTCCTGAAGCCAGCCATACCTGAAGCCAACTATACCTCTGTTGTGGGTTGAACGGTGTCCTCCAAAAAGAAATGTTGAAGTCCTGGGACTTCCCTGGTGGCGCAGTGGTTAAGACTCCAAGCTCCCAATGCAGGGGGCCCGGGTTCGATCCCTTGCCAGGGAACTAGATCCCACATGCGTGCCGCAACTAAGGAGATGGGGAGCCATAACTAAGGAGCTCGCCAGCCACAACTAAGACCTGGTGCAACCAAATAAATAAATAAAAATTTTTAAAATGATAATAATTAAACAATTCTTTAAAAAAAGAAAAAAGAAATGTTGAAGTCCTAACCCCTGGCACCTGTGAATGTGGCTTTATTTGGACATAGTTTCTTTGCAAATATAATCAAGTTAAGATGAGGTTGTACGGGTGTCCTTGTAAGAAGATGGGAGTCCTTACAGGAAGAGGAGAAGAGATCTAGAGACAGATACATAGGGAGGATGCCACGTGATGATGGAGGCTGAGATTGGAGTGATGTGTCTACAAGCCAAGGATTGCTGGTGACACCAGAAGTTGAGAAAAGAATGGAACAGAATTTCCCCTAGAGCCTCCAGAGAGGGAGAGAGCTTCCAGAAAGAAGTAACCTTGTTGATACCTTGACTTCAGCCTTCTAACCTCCAGAACTGTGAGGGAATGTTTCTGTTGTTTTATGCCACCCAGATTGTGGTAATTTCTTAGGGCAGCTGTGAAGGAAACCTACACTATTCCTATGTTTCTCCTTTACTCTCATACTTCTGCCAAACTCACGATACTTCTGACCCCTGATGCGTGAAGGCTTCCCCACACCAAGCAATTCTCTGACACCAGCGAGGTGTCCTACAATTCAACTCAATTCTGACACTGTCTACCTGGAGAAAGCATCGGATTCCACAGGTTAAGGGTTCAGTCCTACAAGACTGTCCCCACCCCGACTTCGGATACCAATTTCAAGTCCAGGCTGTCACCTGAGCTTCTAACCAACTGGCTATAGGCCAGAGGTTCCAATGACTCCCTCCTGGAGTTAGATTAATTTGCTAGAGTGGCTCAGAGAACTTAAACACTTTACCTCCTAGATTACTGGTTTATTATAAAAGGACATAACTCAGGAACAGCCAGCTGGAAGAGACGCACAAAGCAAGTGGGGAAAGGGCTCAGAGCTTCCATGCCCTCTCTAGGCAGCCACACCTCCAGAACCTTCACGTGTTCACCAACCCAGCTTTCCAAACACCGTCCTTCTGGGATTTTATGGAGGCTTCATTATGTAGGCATGAGTGATTAAATCATCAGCCATTGGTGACGGGACTCAATCCCTAGCTCCTCTCTCCTCCTTGGAGGTCAGGGGTGGGATGGAAAGTTCCAAACTTCTAGTCACACAGTTGGTTCCCCTGTCAACCAGTCCCCATCCTTAGGTGACTTAGGGGCTTTCCAAAAGTCACCTCATTAACGTAACAAGACACCTTTTATAGCTCTCATCACTTAGGAAATTCCAAGGGTTTTAGGAGCTCTGGGCCAGGAACTGGGATGGAGACCAAATATATACTTCGTATTATAAATCACAATATCACAGCAGCCCTAGGAAACTAATACACCTTCTCATTTTTTCCCCATTTTGTGAGCCAATGAATTCCCTGGTTGCTTAAGCAAAATGTTTTCTATTACTTACAGCTAAAGTCCTGAATAACACATATTACCTAGTCTATGCGCTAAGGATGCAAACGCAAATTAGACCCTGTTCTTATCTTTGTTTTTTTAAATAGGTTTTTTTTAGGTTATTTTTGCAGCATTCAATCCCACTCCCCATATTTAATATAAAGTATATAACAGAGGGTTTTTTTGGTTTTTTGGATTGTGGTTGTTTCCTAAACCAAAAGTTGACTAGCCAATTCATTCACTTCATTCAGCAAATATTGTGTGCTCATCAACTACGGAAATCACAGTTTAGTGATAAATCAGTCAAACTATCCCCAGCGTTGCTTTTTTTCCTTTCTTCCCACCCTATCCTTCTGGGCACCTCCACCCCAAACCACCAATCTGTTCTCTGTAACTATGAGTTTGTGGGTTTTATTTGTTTGTTTTTAGATTCCACATGTAAGAGCGATCATACCGTGTTTGCCTTTCTCTGTCTTATTTCACTTAGCACAATGCCCTCAACGTCCATCCATGTTGTGTCAGATGGCAAGATTTCACTCTTCTTTTTTATGGCTGAATAATATTTCATTATATATATATACACACCACAATTTTTTTTATCCATTCACCCACTGAGTTGTTTACTTAGGTTGTTCCCGTATCTTGGCTATTGTAAACAATGCTGCAAGTATCTGGGGGGTGCAGATATATTTTCGACTTAGTGTTTTCATTTCCTCTTGATAAATACCCAGAAGTGGAATTGCTGGATCATATAAGTAGTTCTATTTTTAATTTTTTGAGGAAACTCCATATTGTTTTCCACAGTGGCTGCACCAATTTACATTCCCACCAACAGTGCACAAGGGTTCCCTTTTTCCACATCCTTGTCAATACTTATTATTTCTTGTCTTTTTGAAAATTGTCACTTTGACAGGTGTGAGGTGATATCTCATTGTGGTTTTGATTTGTATTTCCTTGATGATTAATGATGTTGAGCATATTTTCATGTACCTGTTGGCTATCTGCATGACTTCTTTGGAAAAATGTCTATTCAGATCTTCTTTCCATTTTTTTAATTGTTTGCTTGTTTGTTTTTTGCTATTGAGTTGTATGAGTTATTTACATATTTTGGATATTAGTTCCTTATCAGTATATGATTTACAAATATTTTCTCACATTCAGTAGGTTGCCTTTTCATTTTGTTGATTGTTTCCTTTGCTGTGCCGAAGCTTTTTAGTATGATGTAGTCCCACTTATTTATTTTTACTTTTGTTGCTTTTGCTTTTGGTATCAGATTAAAAAAATAATTGTTAAGATCTATGTGCAAGAGATTACCACCTATGTTTTCTTCTAGGAGTTTTATGGTTTCAGGTCTTACATTCAAGTCTTTAATCCATTTTTGAGTTAATTTTTATGTATGGTATAAGATAGTGGTGGAGTTTCATTCTTTCGCATGTCCAGTTTTCCCAGCACCATTTATTGAAGACACTATTCTTTCTCCACTGTATATTTTTAGCTCCTGTGTCATAAATTAACTGACCATATATGTTTGGGTTTATTTCTGGGCTCCCTCTTCTGTTCCATTGATCTATGTATCTGTTTGTATGCCAATGCCATACTGTTTTAATTACTATCACTTTGAATGTGGTTTGAAATCAGGAAGCATGATGCCTCCAACTTTGTTCTACTTTCTCAAGATTGCTATGGCTGTTTGGTTTGTGTGTGTGTGTGTGGGGGGGGGTCCATATAGGATTATTTGCTCTTTTCTTTGTAAAATACCATTGGAATTTTTCTAGGGATTGCACTGAATTATGTTGAGGTATGTTCCCTCTTTCCCCACCTTGTTGAGCGTTTTTATCATAAATGGACATTGAATTTTGTCAAATGCCTTTTCTGCATGTCCCTACCTTTGAGTCATCCATTCTGTGGCACTAAGCCCAGCATCACCTAACATGACTGTGGCCAAAACCAGTGAGAAGTACAAGAAGAAACCCAAAACCATAATGGGAAGGCAATTTCTCACCCCTGATTAATGAAAGTAATTTATCTCAAGCACAGTTCAGACTCTGATCAAAACTGCTAATGGCAGCTTCCCTGGTGGTGCAGTGGTCAAGAATCCGACTGCTAATGCAGGGGACACGGGTTCAAGCCCTGGTCTGGGAAGATCCCACATGCCGCGGAGCAACTAAGCCTGTGCGCCACAACTACCGAGCCTGAGCTCTACAGCCCGCGAGCCACAACTACTGAAGCCCGTGTGCCACAACTACTGAAGCCCGCGTGCCTAGAGCCCATGCTCCACAACAAGAGAAGCCACTGCAATGAGAAGCCCATACACGGCAACGAAGAGTAGTCCCCACTCGCCACAACTAGAGAAGGCCCGCGCCTGGCAACGAAGACCCAACACAGCCAAAAATTTAAAAAAAAAAAAAAAAAGCTAATGGCTTCCCATCCCATACAAGATAAAGGCCAAACTCCTTAGCCAGGTATTCAGGGCGCCAGTCTGTATTTCCATTACCTCCCACTAAATGTGGCTCTTTCCTCTTCTCTACTTCCTTTGCCCCAGCCATATCAAATTACTGATTATTCCCCAAGGACACCGTAGGCTTTCCAAAGTTGTTACATTCACTCATAGTGGCTCTGTCTACACATAGTCCTTTCCTTCATTTCAAAGTCTTACCCATCTATATTGGTTTCCTGGCGCTGTCATAATAAATTACTCCAAACTGGGTGGCTTAAACCGACAGAAATCTATTCTCTCATGCTTCTGGAGGCTATACGTCTGAAATCAGGGTGGCAGCAGGGCCATGCTCCCTCCCTCTGAAGGTTCTAGGGAAGGATGCTTCCTTGCCTCTTCTAGCTTCTGGTAGCTGCAATAATCATCAGCATTCCTTGGCTTGTAGCCCATCACTCCAATTTCTGCCTCTGGTGTCACAGAGCAGCCTCCCCGTCTGTGTCTGTGTCCAAATTTCCCAAGAGGACACCAGTGACTGGATGGGGACCCAACCTAATTCAATATGATCCCAAATTATAACTTGCTCACACCTGCAAAGACCCAATTTCCAAATCAGGTCACATTCACAGGTATGGGGGTTAGAACATGAATAAATCTTTTCGGGGAACATCACCCTTCAAAGCCCAGCTCAAGTGCCACTTCTTGCAGGAAGCCCTCATCATCTGCCTACGGCATGAATGCCTAGTACTCCCGAGCTCTGTGAAGCCTTGTCACATTTGGCCCTGCAGTACAGACCCTTGTAAACTTACTGCCACTCATGAACAACAGGACTAGGGTACAGGACTGTCCGTACCATCCAAAGACCTCGGGCAGTGCCTGTTTCACTAGTCGGAGAATAACCTATAAATGTCTGTCATTTTGAATTGCACTGATAAGGAGAAAAGCGATAAGGGAGAGAGTAGCTGTAGGGCGCATGCTGGAATGGCTTTTAAGCCATTAAAAGAAAGAGAATAAAGTTAAATCTGTCCTAATAAGAACTGAAAGGTGATTACAAATCTCGCTATTCCTCTTCTGCAGCTCCTCTGCCTCAGTGCCCCACTTGCAACAGTCAGAGTTTTGGTCTCTTGCATGCTCTAGATCAGAGGGCTTTGAAAGGCTCGGAGGGGCCGAGGAGAGTCTTTGAGACCCAAGAATGGCCCCTGTCCAGTGGCTGCAGTGGCCTCGAGGCTCAAGAACAGTGAAAAATCCCCCTCCCTATGATGCCATGACAGCCTCCAGCCACAGACTCTGACTGCCCAATCTAAAACCCCAAATCCAACACGCACCAGGAAGACCTCCTGTCTCCCGCTGGGATAGTCTGGGTCCCCGCCCAGGTAATACTGATCCCAATACTAAGAGGAAACAGCCCGGCCGGCCCAGAGCCCGGCCTCGTTCCCTCCGTGGTCTCAGCACTTAACAGAAGCGGAGCTACTGCAGTCTGCTTGGAGACAAGAATAACATTGCAGTGTCCCAGTCTTCCTGAAATAGCTGAGGAATGATCGCCCAATACCCTGACGCCTGTCTTTCGGGAGAGACTTTCAGAAATAGCCCAGAAAAACACAGCTTTATTTATTCCTCTTCATTAGAATGTTTCAATCAGACACCAAATCAGGCTTTGGGGCCTGGGTTTCGGCAATCTCTTTGTTAGGGTTCCTCTCTGGTGTTTTGGTAGTTCTTGCCGAATTGGGCTGCTGCTGTAGGGACTCTTCCTAAATCAGGGTCTGCGAGCAACTGGCCTTAGCAAAAGTCCCCAACAATTCAAGAGGAGAAGAAAGTACTAAGCACAGTCCTTATAGAGCACTTCCATGGCCTGATCGAGCACTATTTTAAGCAGTTTATATAGGTAGGTAGGTGCTGCAGTAGACTATATTATTGTCCCAAATATTCTCTGCCCTTCCTTATGGGAGAATTCTCTCTCCCCACCCTGTTGATATCATGCTCAGCCCAGGAAATGTAAACAGAGGCGACAGATGCCATTTTTAAGAACAAGCCTTGGGAATTCCCTGGTGGTCCAGTGGTTAGGACTCTGTGCTCTCACTGCCGAAGGCCTGCGTTCAATCCCTGGTCGGGGAACTAAGATCCCACAAGCCTCGCGGGTGCGGGCAAAAAAAAAAAAAAAAACAAGTCTTAAGAGCCAGTGCATGGATCCACGGTCAACCACTCTTTTCCTGCTGCCCTAACACCAGCCACGTCTCAGAAAAGGGCTGCTCCTTCAGTATGGTCCAGGGGGAAGAGCCAACACCAACCTGTGATAGACACGTGATATGAGCAAGAAATAAATCTTTGTTAGCATAGCCCCTTAGTCTTTGGAGCTGTTTGTCATTACAGCACAACTTAGCCTAAGCTGACTATTAACCTCATCCCCCTTTCGCAAATGAGAGAATCAAGGCACCCAGAGACTGTGCGCTTTGCCCGAAAATGTCTTGTTGTTTCTTTCAACGCTCCTTTAGCTGGCAAGATCCCCGTGTATGCTCTGTTGTGCTTCACTTCCCATGGAGGTGATTAAGAATAAACAGCAGATCACTTGATCCCCAGTAGGTAGAAGAGACTAGGTCGATAGACAATAAAATATAAACTGGTTATTGAGTGAGCTGGACTCATTGGTATGCAGAGCAGGAAACAACTTTGTTCCACACCAGCGTCTTTCAGGAATTAAACGATTTCCTCATTAGAGATTTTAAAACTGAGATCAAAACTCCAATCTCTCAACCACTGGAAAGTCTTCTCTCCTGCCCCACATTTGGGGATTTGCAACGGGGAAGGGGGTCATGGGTGGCTGCCTGATTTTCCTCCTTCACCCTTTCCCCACTCAACTGACTGCCCCAGGCTCTTGCAGAATTAGGGCTGGGGATGGGATGGGGAGGATAAGACACAGGAGAAGCCTTACTCCGCTTTAGTGCCCTCTGGGTGCGGCAGGTGGTCAAATGCTTATGAATTCTCCAGACTCATATCCCACGTCACCACTTTCTGGCCCAGGTGATATATTACCCGGCCAACCACTTAGGACCAGTTTCTGCATCCAACCTCTTCCTGCTGGGGGCGGAAGACCCACTCACATGGAATACGGCTTTACTGAGATATAGTTGGCCTACAATAAACTATACATCCTTAAAGTGTACTACCGATGTTTTGTCTTTTGAAGAGGCCCACTGAACCAGAAATCAAGATAATGAACATTCCATGGTTCCCAAAAGTTTCCTTGAGGCCCTCAGTGATTCCTCTCTCCTGTCCCTCCCCCACCCCCAAGCTTTCTGGCACTAGAGGCAAATTTGCATTCTCTAGAACTTTATATAAATGGCATCATACGGGATGTACTCTCTTTTTTTGGTTGGGCTGCTTTCACGCAGCATCATTCTTTTTAGCTCCATCACGGAGTTCCTTTTCCAGAGAACTGAAGCCTGGCCCCTGTCCACAGGTGCACAGGGCCCGTGGGAAAGTCCACTCACCCGTGTCCTGACACAATGCGAGTGCAGCCCGTTCCCAGGAAGCTGCCCTGAGCTGCTCCACCTTTATTTTCCAGGTGTGGCAGGTTCCAGTGTGAGGCCACCCCAGGGGGACACAGGCCAGGCACTCTGGCTTGGGAAAGGGAAGGGCACCCCGTCCTCACCTTTGTAGCCCATGATTTGGGGGAAACCTTCCCTTTCCAGTCTCCTTGTGGACACTTCAGCTCCCCCTGCACAGCCTCCAGCCTCTGAGGCCCTGATCCGTTTGGGGGCATCACTTTACTGAGTTCTGCATAGATGATCCGGGGCCTTTCCTGAGAACATGTGGGCACCTAACATCCTATGTTCTCACCGCGGGGGCCTCAGCTGAGACACAGACAACAGGAAAAGCTGCACGTTAATACCAAGTGTATAATCACTTGGGATGTTAAAGGACACCCTTGCATAGAAATGTTCCTATAAGGGTTCTGTACCCAGTTCCAACGTGGGTGTGTTTGCAGGGCGGGAGGGGCTCCCCACACCAACAAGCAGTTCTCCGACACCAGCTGGGCGCCCTACACATCTACTCAATTCTGACACTATCTACATGGAGACAGCGTCCAATTCCACAGGTTAAGGGCTCAGTCCCACAAGACTGCCCCCTCCCTCACAACTTCAGATGCCAATCGAAAGCCCAGGTTACCAGCTCTGTGCTTCTGATCGACCAGCTACAGAGTGGAGGTTCCAATGACCTCCTCCTCGGGTTCGATTAACTTGCTAGAGCGGCTCACAGAACAGAAACATTTTACTGACGAGATTACCAGTTTATTATAAAAGGTATGTGGATGAGAAATGTCACCTGCCATATCAATAAACAAAGTATGTGGCAGGAGATCAAGCCACCGGCCCCTGCAGCAGCCCAACTCTGCACCCTGAGGGGATTCAGGAAGGAGAAAAGCAGGATACTGACCCTAGATAGTTAAGGTGCATATCAAAGGAACGATTTCAAGGAGCCCAGACTCCTGCCTCTTCCCATACACAGAACGGTGCTAAATGCAGTAACTTGATGTCTGCTTTTCTTTCGTTAACAGTAATCTTTTGATGTTCCAACTACTTGGGTTTTTGTTGCAAAAACTCCTATGTATCCTGGCTCTCCCCTTACCTCTTCCGAGCAGTCCCTCACAGCTAACTCAGAGGCTGCCTCCCGGACTTAAGTCCTCAGAAAGTCCACTGAATGAAACATAATTCTCAGCTTTAGGTTGTACGTTTCTTTTGCAGTTGACAGCTATAACTCAGGAACAGCCAGATGGAAGGAAGAGATGTAGAGGGCAAGGTGTGTGGGAAGGTGTGTGGGGAGCTTCCGCGCCCTCTCCAGGCACCCCTCTCGCAGACCCTCCACCTGTTCACCAAGCCGAAAGCTCCCCAAAGCCTCTCCTTTTGGGTTTTTATGGAGGCTTCAAGACAGAAGCTTGATGGATTCAATCACCGGCCCCACCCTTCTCCGGAGGTCAGGGGGGTGGGATTGAAAGTTCCAACCCTCTAATCACGTGGCTGGTTCTCCCAGCAACCAGCCCCAGCTCTAGGTGTTTTCCAAGAGTCTCTCCATTAACATAACAAGAGACACAGGCAATGCTAAGGGTTTTAGGAGCTCTGTGCCAGAACTGGAATCAAAGACCAAATACACATTTCTTACTAGGAATCACAACATCACAGACTCCAACCCTGATGCCTCGAGTTGAATTTGTAACCCAAGTATCCCAGACGTCATCAGCTGATGTATTCATGCTGCCCCAATCACAGCAGCCAGGGCCCTAGCCTCCTTGACCACACACTTTTACCAGGATCCTCTGCAAGTTTTCTAGAACTCCAGACGAAATACCCACAAGACCTACACATCTGTCCTGACTCCACTTTCACCTCCATCAGCCCTGAGATCCTTACTCCCTCTCCCCAAGGACCCCCCACCCCCACCCCAGAGCCTGACTCTTCCGGCAATGACGAGCTCTCCCAGCCCATCTGGCTCACCCCAGCAGGGCACAGACCTCTTCCTCAAGTGCCCCTAGCAAGGCTGAGCCAGACTTATTTCGTATGTAATACCGGAAACTTGGAGGTAACAAGAAAGATAGCATGGAGGGTCTTCACAGAGGTTCCTTTCTTAGGGTTGCCAGATTTAGAAAAATATAGGCTGCCCCAATTAACTTTCAATTTCAGATAAACAACAAGGAATTTTTTAGTGTCAGTATGTCTTGTGCAATATTAAAAGAACCATGCAATAGTCAAGATATACTTACGCTAAGATAGTATTTGTTGTTTATCTGAAATGCAAATTTAAGCCGGTGTCCTTATCTGGCAACCCTGCCGCCTTCTGGTGTCTTTCAGTTGCCCTTGACGTGCTGTCTATCGCAGAATTCGACTTCACTCCCACCATGGGAGTATCCTGAATAAACCCTTCCTTTCCAGGCTCTAGGCTTTTCCCTCATCAAAGCTCAATGCACAAGGAGAAGTTTTCCCCTAGGAGAGTCTAAAGTTCCTCCCAAGTCCCTAGTTTTTTAAAAAATAAATTTATTTTCGGCTGCGTGGGGTCTTTGTTGCTGCGCGCCGGCTTTCTCTCTAGTTGCGACGAGCGGGGGCTACTCTTTTTTTTTTTTTTTTTAAAGGTTAGACTTTATTTTATTGCCCAGATTCTATTTTTATCTCCCAGGAATTTTTAATGGGTTTGCCGGTGACAAAGCCCTCCCCTGCCTTTTTTTTTTTTTTTTGCGGTACGCGGGCCTCTCACTGCCGTGGCCTCTCCCGTTGCCGAGCACAGGCTCCGGACGCGCAGGCCCAGCAACCATGGCCCACGGGCCCAGCCGCTCCGCGGCACGTGGGATCCTCCCGGACAGGGGCACGAACCCGCGTCCCCTGCATTGGCAGGCAGACTCTCAACCACTGCACCACCAGGGAAGACCCGGGGGCTACTCTTTATTGCGGGGCCTGGGCTTCTCATTGCGGTGGCTTCTCTTGTTGTGGAGCACGGGCTCTAGGTGCGCGGACTTCAGTAGCTGTGGCGCATGGGCTCAGTAGTTGTGGCGCATGGGCTTAGTTGCTCCGCGGCATGCGGGATCTTCCCGGACCAGGGCTCGAACTCATGTCCCCTGCATTGGCAGGCGGATTCTTAACCACTGCGCCACCGGGGAAGCCCTGGGGAAGCCCCCAAGTCCCTGTTTTGGATCCCAGGATGACTGATCAGGGGAACAACCATTCCTTGCAGTGGAAACCCCACCCACACCCAGAAAAATGTGGCCTTGCCCTTTGCCCCCAAAAGGGCATCAGAACAATAGTCTGGAGTCAGCACATTTCCTAAGGTCTTAGGTTGCATGGTTGTTCTAGAATAACCTGGCTTGGGGGAATATCTGTGGGAGCGTCCAGGTGGCCTCAGGCCGTGCCCGTCTAGCTGCCTTCAGGGGACTCAGTCAGCCTGCAGTGAAGATAAGGCTCCAGGCAGCTTTCCTGAACCTTCTGATAACTGCTCCTGGTCTTGGACAAGACCCCACCACACATCTTTCCAGAAGAAACAATAATCTTAGAAACATCCGTGATGCAGCTCCGCCCACGGGAAGACACTCATTTACATTATCATGCAAACCTCCCCACCCAGAGCAGGGTAACACGGCTACTTTACCTTTACAGAATCAAAGGCCTATTAAAGGTTTTCCTCTAAATCAAGGCCCAAATCCCAGCCTCTACTTGTGTAAACAAGAGGACAGCTTGTGCATGTAAAGTGTTGGGTTTTCCCACGCACATATAGTCACCTTATCTTTGATAAAGGAGGCGGGAATGTACAGTGGAGAAAGGACAGCCTCTTCAGTAAGTGGTGCTGGGAAAACTGGACAGGGACATGTAAAAGTATGAGGTTAGATCACTCCCTAACACCATACACAAAAATAAGCTCAAAATGGATTCAAGACCTAAATGTAAGGCCAGAAACTATCAAACTCTTAGAGGAAAACATAGGCAGAACACTCTAGGACATAAATCACAGCAAGATCCTTTTTGACCCACCTCCTAGAGAAATGGAAATAAAATCAACAATAAACAAATGGGACCTAATGAAACTTCAAAGCTTTTTCACAGCAAAGGAAACCATAAACAAGGCCAAAAGACAACCCTCAGAATGGGAGAAGATATTTGCAAATGAAGAAACTGACAAAGGATTAGTCTCCAAAATTTATAAGCAGCACATGGAGCTCAATAACAAAAAAACAAACAACCCAGTCCAAAAATGGGCAGAAGACCTAAATAGACATTTCTCCAAGGAAGATATACAGACTGCCAACAAACACATGAAAGAATGCTCAACATCATTAATCATTAGAGAAATGCAAATCAAAACTACAATGAGATATCATCTCACACCAGTCAGAACGGCCATCATCAAAAAATCTAGAAACAATAAATGCTGGAGAGGGTGTGGAGAAAAGGAAACACTCTTGCAGTGCTGGTGGGAATGTGAATTGGTACAGCCACTATGGAGAACAGTATGGAGGTTCCTTAAAAAACTACACATAGAACTACCATATGACCCAGCAATCCCACTACTGGGCATATACCCTGAGAAAACCATAATTCAAAAAGAGTCATGTACCAAAATGTTCATTGCAGCTCTATTTACAATAGCCTGGAGATGGAAACAACCTAAGTGTCCATCATCAGATGAATGGATAAAGAAGATGTGGCACATATATACAATGGAATATTACTCAGCCATAAAAAGAAACAAAATGGAGTTATTTGTAGTGAGGTGGATGGACCTAGAGTCTTGTCATACAGAGTGAAATCAGAAAGAGAAAGACAAATACCGTATGCTAACACATATATATGGAATTTAAGGGAAAAAAAATGTCATGAAGAACCTAGGGGTAAGACAGGAATAAAGACACAGACCTACTAGAGAATGGACTTGAGGATATGGGGAGGGGGAAGGGTAAGCTGTGACAAAGCGAGAGAGAGGCATGGACATACATACACTACCAAACGTAAAATAGATAGCTCGTGGGAAGCAGCCGCATAGCACAGGGAGATCAGCTCGGTGCTTTGTGACCACCTAGAGGGTTGGGATAGGGAGGGTGGGAGGGAGGGAGACGCAAGAGGGAAGAGATATGGGAACATATGTATAACTGATTCACTTTGTTATTATAACAAAGCAGAAACTAACACACACACACACACACACACACACACGTGTTGGGTTTTCCTACACAGAACCACCAAACTTTCAAAAAATCTAGGAGTTTGGTCTTAGCCGAAACCTCACCCAATCCTCCAGCCCTGTACACACCACTAGTGACTCATCCAATGGATAGATTTTAAATCTCTGAACATCTTGCTAGGTTTTTTTTTGGTTCAAAACACAGTCATACTTCAATTATGCAGCTCTGCTGGCACCAAATTCTTCAAAAACAAATGAGTTTTCCAGGTAACTGAAGCTTATCTTTACAAAAATCAATACTTTGTTGACCTTAGTCATTTTGATTGGAATCTGTCAAAAATGTCACAGCACAGTTCCATGTCTGCTTTTTTTAGGTTTTCGTCTCCTTTGTCCTCGAGCTACCAGATGGTTTAACACTGCTGCTAACACGTCTGTCTGTAGCGGTTCCCTCCCAGGTCTTGACTCGCTGTTGAGAAGGATCTGCTAAAAAAGAGTGAATAGAATTTCCAGGTCTAAAGGCTTTTCTCACAAATAAGCCTCTTGTCTTTAGTGTGGGATTTTGTGAAGGTTATTCCAGAGGCTTGGAGGGTTTTGTTTTGCTTTGTGGCTTAATTTTAGATTTTCATCATTCTGAAAGGTTAAGATTTCTTCCCTTCTGGATCAGTGAGATGGATGTTATTATCATGAAATCTGCAAGTTCCTTTAGAACGAGCTATAAAAGTTCGAGCCGTTGCTAAGCAAACCAGGCAAAGCTTGCTTAATGTATAAACCTGGCTATTATATTTAAAATTCAAGTAGCAGTCAGAGATTCCTAATGGGAGAGGGAAGACTCTGTTTTTGAAGAAGAAAGTAGAAAATTGCTCCTCTCTCATGGGACAGGGGAGCTTCTGAGGTTCATCATTTGTAGCCTACAGACCAATTTCTGTGACTACGCTTTCTTTTGTGTTTCTAATGGTAGAAGAAAAGGAAAGTCACTCTTCCAATAGGAAAGTGAAGAGGAAATACAGGCAGCTCTCTCTTCCCTCCCAGCAGTTTGCTTGATTGAGGAGAAAGAGCAGAGGAAGGCCACAGCTGTGACACCAGCTCTAGAGACAGAAAGGACAACTCAGAGATAGAGACCCTGAAGCAAGAAGGTGAGGAAAGAGCTAAATATCCTTTTCCCCCACCAAAGGAAACAGGTTTAAAAAAGATTAAAATGTTGAGATTGAAGGACAAAGACATTTAATTGTCCGTAGCTGCACACCATCTCTTTTCCGGACCAGGCCCTGTCCCCGCCCCCCGCCCCCCACCCCCCATCCTGGTGCCAGATCACGTGGGAGGGAGACCAAGTTAGGTCAGAGAATCTGAGATTTCAAGAGATCGTCCAGTTCATCATACTCAATTAACCGCTGCAGAATCTAAGGTCCACAGAGGTCCTCATCAGGGAGGAACGTGAGTTCGAACTCCTAACCCAGGATGTTTTCCCACTGCATCAGCCACGGCAGGAACATCCCTGGAAAATTCGGGAATGTTCTCACTTAAACAGTGCTCCCTCAGAGCTATAAAGAGCGACGTTTCAAAAGTGTGTTCCACAGAACACTAGTCAAGAGATGCTCCGGCAATTCCACATCTGGGTATCTACCCCACAGAACTGAAAGCAAGGACTCAAACGGGTATTTGCACAGCCCTGTTCACAGCAGCATCATTCACAACGGACAAAAGGTGGAAATAACCCCAGTGTCCACGGATAGATGAATGGATAAACAAAATGCAGTCTATACATACAACGGGGTAATATTCAACTTGAAAAGGACAGAGATTCTGACACCTGCTACGACACGGATGGTTGCTAAGTGAATATGTTAAATGAAATAAGCCAGTCACAAAAGGACAAATACTGTGTGATTGCACTTATATGGTGTATCTATCTATCCATCTATCTATCTATTTATTTATTTATTTGGCTGCGTTGTTCTTCATTGTGGTACACGGGCTTCTCATTGCGGTGGCTTCTCTTGTTGCGGAGCACAGGCTCTAGGCGCGTGGGCTTCAGTAGCTGTGGCTCGCAGCCTCAGTAGTTGTGGCGCACGGGCTTAGTTGCTCCTCGGCATGTGAGATCTTCCTGGTCCAGGGATCAAACCCTCGTCCCCTGCATTGGCAGGCGGATTCTTAACCACGGCACCACCAGGGAAGTCCCTATATGGTGTATCTAGAGTAGTCATATTCATAGAGACAGAATGTAGGGTGGTGGTTGCCAGGGGCTATGGGGAGAGGGAATGGGGAGTTACTGTTTAATAGGTACAGAGTTTCCATTTGAAAACAGATGGAAAGGTTCTAGAGATGGATGGTGGGGATAAGTCTATGGTATGTATATATCACCACACACACACACACACACACACACACACACACACACACACACACACACGAGAGAGACTCCACTAATTAGCGGTATCACCAAACAAACCAGTCCAGGATCTGAATTCTACCCTTTCCAGCCCCCCTCACACACAGCCTCAGCCCTGGCAAGTCAGTGCACGTTCAGTAAAAGACTCCGAGAAGTCCTAAATCAAAGACGGTTTAATTCGATTTAATCAAGCACTTCCTCCACGGAATACAGACCCTTTTTATTTTCACGGCGCGCTATTAATAGCCCACATCCTTGGTGCACACTCGGGAAATGCTGACAAAGAGCTTCGTTCTGCTCAAAGCACTTCTTCTATCGATACCTCCCTGGATGCTGCCGGCAGCCTAAAGACAGACCCTGACAGTTAGACCTCAGTAATATTTATTGACTATTTGACAATCAATGAGCTTATTAATTGTCCCCGTTCTACTGATGAAGAAACTGAAAAGTCAAGCCCTGGCTCAAGTCCTCACAAAGCTACTCTGCAAAGATCAGTGGCAGAGTGGGGCCAGACCCCCCCCCCCCCGCCCCAAGTCCCTAAACCCTGGTCTGGAATGTGTCCCCCAACCCCTGTGCTGATCTCCTGCTGCCTCTCCTGGGTGCCAGCGTGTGGGCAAGATCATGGGAGAAATTCAGAGCTCCAGGGCTGCTGGATGGCAGGTGGGGACACCAAGGGGGGCAGAAGGACTCAGGAACTCAGTTCCTGACATCTCAGAGTCCTTAACGCCAGCGCTCCCAGCTTCCATCTCCTTTCTCTCTTCCCTTCTCCAAAACAGGGCTGAGGGTGGTTAGAGATGCCCCATCCCCTACAGCAATTCCTGATTTTTCCTGGTGTAAGACTCATCTGGGGTACCATTAAAATACAGCTTCAAATGAAATAAATCAGAGAAAGACAAATGCTGTATGATCTCACTCATGTGTGGAATCAAACAAAACAAAACAAACGTAAAAAAAGAGACCAGATTTGAGGTTTGCCAGAGGAAGGGAGTGGGGGTGGGGGAACTGGGTGAAGGTACAAACTTCCAGTTATAAGACACATAAGTCCTGGGACTTCCCTGGTGGTCCAGTGGTTAAGAATCCGCAATCCCAGTGCAGGGGTGCGGGTTCGATCCCTGGTTGGGGAACTAAGGTCCCGCATGCCACATGGCACAGCCGAAAAAAAAAAAGAACCCCCTCCTCAAGAAAAAGGCACATAAGTCCTGGGCATGTAATGTACATTATGACTATAGTAAAAAAGAAAAAAAAGACTGTATTGGTATATTTGAAAGTTGCTAAAAGAGTAGATCCTAAAAGTTTTCAGCAAAAGGAAAAAAAAATTTTTTGTAATTATATAAGGTGATGGGGGCTTCCCTGGTGGCGCAGTGGTTGAGAGTCCGCCTGCTGATGCAGGGGACACGGGTCCGTGCCCCGGTCTGGGAAGATCCCACATGCCGCGGAGCGGCTGGGCCCGTGAGCCATGGCCGCTGAGCCTGCGCGACCGGAGCCTGTGCTCTGCAACGGGAGAGGCCACAACAGTGAGAGGCCCGCGTACCGCAAAAAAAAGAAAAAGGAAAAGGTGATGGATGGTAACTAAACTTATTGTGGTAATCATTTCACAGTATATATGGATGTCAAGTCATTATGCTGTACACCTTGAACTTATACAGTGCTGTATGTTAATTACATCTCAGTAAAACTAAAGAAAAAGTGTCCTTCAGTATCCTCATCTATTAAAAAAAACAAGTAAATATAAAATAAAATAAAATATAGGTTCTCAGGCCCCTTCCCCCGGAGATTCTAACTCAGTGGGTCTGGGGCAGAACTTGGGAATGTTTGAATATCCTTGACCTTCGCACTAAAAGGGACCTTAACAGAACATCCGCTGGTTTAGTTCCCTGGTCCAGGGAACTGGTCCATATTGCAGATGAGACTCAACAGAGCTGAAGTGATTGCCCAGGTTCACACGGTTACGTTTTCTAACCATTTAAAAACAGACACAAAACCAAAATACTTCTTTCCTCTGGGAAAGATGCAGGTTGGTCAGTTTTAAAATAAAAATGGATCATCCCTGCAAACCTTAAAGTCCATCCCTCCCTGCCCTTCTCCTGTTCTTTTGGGCAGGTCTAGCCACCCGGAAAATTTCCCCGCCGCCAGCTCCCTGCTACAGACCCAGCTCTGACTGCAGCCTTGACCCAAGTTGCTTTCTGAGCAGTGATGGAGACCAAATGGAGTCTGGCTCTGCTTCCCCACCCCACTTCCTTGTGAGCACACAACTATCTCAGGCTTTAACTATGCTGCAAGAGGGAGCTGGCAGCCTCCGGGCTCTCCCTCCCCGGGAACCGCCATCCCTCCCCCATCCCTCCCCCTCCCCCCCCCCCCCCCCCCCCCCACCGCAGCTGCAGAACCTGCCACCCCAGCCCGTCGCCGGAGATGGCTGAGCCGCGACGAGGCTGGGCACACACACAGCATTCTGGCATCACTGGCAGGGCCTTGTCAGAGCAGATGGAAAAATCAGAGGACACTCCATTCCCCAAATTCCTTTTCTGAGAGCTCTACCCCATCCCAGCCTCCGCAAGTTAGAGTCTTTTCAAAACGAGTTAAAACCCACCCACATATACACCAGTTTTCTTACTTCAGCTCCCAGGAGCGTGGGGAGCTAAGAGATGGATAGATCACCAGGGATGTTGTGTCTCCGGGGTAGTGGGGGAGGGATGTCTGCCTGGCTTCGCTGGTGAGGTCCCCGTTCCCCATCAGGAGGGCCCAGGGTCGTAGCTTCTCTGTGTGCGGGGGGTGGGTGGGGGCCTTACCCGCCACAGCCTCACCCCAAGAAGGCCTCCATGTCGCATGTGGTCCTGGAGTCCTTGCCAGCCACCGGAGTCACAGACCCGGCTCCAAACCCTGGCTTTCCGGCTGCGGGATGGGAACGCTGAACCCCTCTGGAGCTATTTCCCCATCTGTAAAATGGGGATGATGGTATCTACTTCACCAGGTTGTGGTGAGAGGCTGGGGGCCAAGTGGTTGGCACAGAGCTGAAATGCTCAGAGAATGGCAGTGATGATCACTTCCTGAGCTCTCCTCTCCCCGGCTCCCCTTTGCCCCAAGGGATGCCACCAAGTACACCAACATGGGACCTGGACTGCCGCCATCAGAGAGCAAACAACGACCATCCAGAAATAATTGATTCAATTAAATAAAACTGTACTCCACACACACACAAAAGTAATAATAATAATGACTGCGAGGGGGAGGGGTCTTAACTGGTGGGTTTTCATGTAAAGTAAACATGGGGGATACCAGAATACCCAAAATTTGACTCAAGAATGTGTAATTTGATCTATTTTGCTAAATTGCTTTCCAAAAAGGTTGCATCAATTTACACCTCCTCACACGATGGAGGAAAGGGCCTACTTCCCTGCCCCCTCCTGAACAATGTCTATAGCAACATTTTTTTTAATAGATCTTTATTGGAGTATAATTGCTTCACAATACCATGTTCGTTTCTGTTGCACCACAAAAGCGAATCAGCCACATGCATACACGTGTCCCCATATCCCCTCCCTCTTGAGCCTGCCTCTCACCCTCCCTATCCCACCCCTCTAGGTCATCGCAAATCACTGAGCCGATCTCCCTGTGCTATGCGGCTGCTTCCCACCAGCCAACTATTTTACATCTGGTGTCAATGCTACTCTCACTTCACCCCAGCTTTGCCCTCCCACCCCATGTCATCAAGTCCATTCTCTATGCCTACATCTTTATTCCTGCCCTGCAACTAGGTTCATCAGTACCATTTTTTTTTTTTTTAGATTCCATATATATGCGTTAGCATATGATATTTTTTTCGTCTTTCTGACTTACTTCACTCTGTATGACAGACTCTAGGTCCATCCACCTCACTACAAATAACTCAATTTCGTTTCTTTTTATGGCTAATATTCCATTGTATATATGTGCCACATCTTCTTTATCCATTCATCTGTTGATGGACACTTAGGTTGCTTCCATGTCCTGGCTATTGTAAATAGTGCTGCAGTGAACATTGTGGTACATGACTCTTTTTGAATTATGGTTTTCTCAGGGTATATGCCCAGTAGTGGGATTGCTGGGTCATATGGTAGTTCTATTTTTAGTTTTTAAGGAACTTCCATACTGTTTTCCATAGTGGTTGTATCAATTTACATTCCCACCAACAGTGTAGGCGGGTTCCCTTTTCACCACACCCCTTCCAGCATTTACTGTTTCTAGCTTTTTTGATAATGGCCATTCTGACCAGCGTGAGGTGATACCTCATTGTAGTTTTGATTTGCATTTCTCTAATAATTAGCGATGTTGAGCATCTTTTCATGTGCCTCTTGGCCATCTGTATGTCTTCCTTGGTGAAATGTCTATTTAGGTCTTCCGCCCATTTTTTAACTGGACTGTTTGTTTTTTTGATATTGAGCTCCATGAGCTGTTTGTATATTTTGGAGATTAATCCTTTGTCTGTTGTTTCATTTGCAAATATCTCCTCCCATTCTGAGGGTTGTCTTCTTGTTTATGGTTTCCTTTGTTGTGCAGAAGCTTTTAAGTTTAATTAAGTCGCATTTATTTATTTTTGTTTTTATTTCTGTTACTCTAGGAGATAGGTCAAAACAGATCTTGCTGTGGTTTACATCAAAGAGTGTTTTTCCTCTAAAAGTTTTATAAAGCAACATTTTTTAAGGCATTGTCACATTGATGAATTTTCTCATAGTTGTCCTGATGCGTGAATCTGTGATTAGAGGTGAGGTTGAAGTTTTTTTTCATATTTACTGGACATTTGTATTTCTTCTTTTGTGATTTTCCTATTCGTGTCCTTGGTTTCTTTTTCCTATATTTATACATTTAGTCCCTCTAGAACAGTGCTGTTCAATTTGGTAGCTACCAGCCACAAATGGCTATTTACATTTCAATCAATTGAAATAAAAAATTCAGTTTCTCAATGCACTAGCCCCACTTCAAGTGCTCAATAACCACATGTGGCCAGTGGCTACCATAATGAAGAGCACAGATATAGACTATTTCCATCATCAAAGAAAATTCTATTGGACAGCACTGATCTAGAATTTACTTTGTGAATGACGGGGAAGGGTAGGGAACCCAACTTTTTTTTCAGAATAGTTCAGGTAGTTGTTGCAGAAACATCTTTTGGATAATCCACCGTTTTGATCCTGATTTGAGACATCACATTTAAAATATTTATAAGTCGAGGGACTTCCCTGGCAGCCCAGTGGTTAAGACTGTGCGCTTCCAGTGCAGGGTGTGCGGGTTGGATCCCTGGTCGGGGAACTAAGATCCCACATGCTGCATGGCATGGCCAAAAAAATAAAACTAAAAAATAAATAAATGGAATAAAATATTTTATAAGACTTGTAATATATACCTGGGTCCATTTCCGTATTTCCTACTGCATTCCTTATCTTTCTAATCCCCACCAGGACCACACAGTTCCGACCATTGTGATCTTATATTTTAATATTTAGTAGAGTAATATTTTTTTCTTTCCTCACTATTCTTCTTTAAAAGAAAATCCTGGCAATTCTCACACTTATTTTTTCCAGACAAACTTTAAGGTCATTTTGTAGTTTGGAGTTGGACTTATATCTGTACAATAACTCAACTCGTGAAAGGCCTTTATCTGGCCCCCTGTTTTCTAAACTTCTTCGACTTCCCGTCGAACTCTGCATTACCACTGGCCTCAGCTGCTTGTCCTTCCACGGTGTCCCTGTGCCCTGTGTCCTCCTCCTGGAACTCTCTCCTATGGTCCACTTGGGCCTTTGGCTTTTTCTCTCAGCTCCCAGATCCCTGATGCCCCCTGGGCAGATGTGGGTACTTCTCCTGTGTGTACTTTGTACACTCCTACCTTGGAACAATTAACTTAGGATTTTGCATTTGTTTACAAGTCTGTCTTCTCACCACGAAAACCAATTTGAGGACGAGGACTGTGGCCTTCCAACTCCCCATAACCTACCGCAGTACTTTGGCTCAAGGCTGCTAGTCAGCAAAAACGTCTTGGGTCAAAGAGCATAACTCCGGCAACGCTGGCAAAGTTGGCCATGGCATGCCATGGACGGCTTTGAACCCAGATATGGGTGGGCTTGGAACTAGCTTGGGCTGAGACAGAGCTGTACTGTGTTCATTTAATCTGGCAGTGATGCGATAACTGCATTGGAGCCGGGGAGCAACAGAAAGCCAGGAGACTAGTTAAGAGGCCATTATAAAGTTCAAGGCAGACAGAGTAAAGGCCTAAATAAGGGTGGTGACTGGGGCTTGGAAAGGAAGGGACATTGCTGCAGGATGACGCAGGGTTAGAATCGCCAGGAGGCTGCGGGCAGACAGAGCTAAAACTAAAAGGATCTTTCTGCAATTTAGTCTCATTGAATTTTCAATACGCTGAAGTGTTCTGTGTCATTCACAAATATTACAATGAGATTTTACTGTAAAATGTCACCGATGATTGTTCTAGAGCCAGCTGAGTTGCCTCAATCAAGGCCCTTAATCTCTCTGTAGCTGTTTCCTTGCCTGTAAAATTGGTATTGTCACGGCACCTCCCTTAGAAGGTTGTGGTGAGGATGACGTGAGTTAATAGTTGGGATGTGCTTAGGGCAACACCTGGCACATAGGAGGTGCTTAATAACTGTTGGCTATTTAAAAAATTAGTATTCAGGGACTTCCCTGATGGTCCAGTGGGAAAGACTGCGCGCTCCCAATGCAGGGGGCCCGGGTTCGATCCCTGGTCGGCGAACTAGATCCCGCAAGCATGCTGTAACTAAGAGTTCGCGTGCTGCAACTAAAGATCCCGTGTGCTGCAACTAAGACCCAGCGCAGCCAAAATAAATTAAAAAAAAAATTTGTTTGATTTAAAAAAAATTAGTATTCATACATTTCCATGCAGAGAAGAACCCATTTATCCCTGCCCCTAAGGTAGCTCCCTACTTGTGACAAAAGCGACCAGTCATCCAGTGACTCGTGGAGCTGTACGCGGGGAACTCATCAAAGGCTTTCTGAAGGATAAAGTCTATTACAGGTATGCACTCAGGAAAGAAACTGTCCTGCCCCTATTACGTCAGGTTTGTTCAAGACTATCATTACCTCTCTCTGTTCCTTGGTGTAACTGGGAACAACTGGTCTCTCTGTTTCCTTTGCGAGGCAATGCACATGCAGTTAGGCAAAGAGTTCTTGGGGTGTGTAGGGTGTGACTGGGGAGGAAGGACCACGTAGATGGAGGGTAAGGGGAGGCCACCCCAAGCGAGACCCACTCACGTCCCAGGAGCAGGGCAGGATGCTGGGACGATGGTTCCCATCGTCCACAGAGAGAATGTGAGTTTAGAGGGAGGAATTAGAATTTGAAGCTATCTTGTTCTTCCCATCCACAGAGAAGGATGCAGGAGGAGCTGTGGCTCCCCATTAGCCACTACTGCCAGAGGACTTTAAAATCATGAGAGTTCAGGGAATTCCCTGGCGGTCCAGTGGTTAGGACTCTGCGCTTTCACTGCTGAGGGCACGGATTTAATCCCTGGTCAGGAACTAAGATCCTGCAAGCCGCACGGCCAGGTCAAAAAAAAATAAAAATAAAAATCATGAGGCTTCAGGTCAAAGGCATTTCATCCTGGACAATGCTTAGTGGACTCCTTGACTCCTACGGACCAAGTGCAGCTATTGGCTGTGGTGGTTTCACTTCACATTTTTCCCATTCATCCTGCCATCTTGCCCATAAAGAAAGTGAGATGTGTTTTTTTGTTTTGTTCTGTTTTGTTTGTGGCTGTGTTGAGTCTTTGTTGCTGCGCACGGGGTTTCCTCTAGTTGCGGCAAGAGGGGGGCCACTCTTCATTGCAGCGTGCGGGCTTCTCATTGCGGTGGCTTCTCTTGTTGGGGAGCACGGGCCCTAGGCTCGCAGGCTTCAGTAGTTGCGGCACGTGGGCTCAGTAGTTGTGGCTTGCGGGCTCTAGAGCACAGGCTCAGTAGTTGTGGCGCATGGGCTTAGCAGCTCCGTGGCACGTGGGATATTCCTGGACCAAGGCTCGAACCCGTGCCGCCTGCACTGGCAGGCTGATTCTTAACCACTGCGCCACCGGGGAAGTCCGAGATGTGTGTTTATTATAGCTCTTATATCTTGAGAGAAGAAAGTGGGCTATCCCAGGATGTCTGTTACAGAGTTTACCATCTTGTTCATCACAAAAGTGAATGTAGCATGGTGTTCATTATTTTTTCGTTCCTCTTTCCCAGAGAGAGGGTGAGGGTTGACAATGCCTTTCTCAAAGCTTCTATGGGTGCTTCTTGTGACTGGGGGTTAAAATGGCAACGCCTGAAGCCTAGTCTGTTGAGCTAGCCCGGAACTCTCTCTCTCCATCCATCCGCCCTTGCCTTCAGCCTTGTCTGTGTCAGACCTCCAGGAGGGATTCTGAGGTCTTTGATGAGCATCGCCATGTTTGTGAAGGGTCACGCTAACAGTTAATGCCTTTGTGCTGGAACAAGGTCTCCACTGTGTCTCTCTGGGTGAAAACAA
Source organism: Delphinus delphis (assembly GCF_949987515.2). NCBI lineage: Eukaryota > Metazoa > Chordata > Mammalia > Artiodactyla > Delphinidae > Delphinus > Delphinus delphis. The sequence continues at coordinate 51,725,382 of NC_082701.1, forward strand.
AAATCCCTGAGACACAGAGCTGACTTCCAGAAAAGACTCCCGTGCTAAGTCAGCCAACAGACTCCAGAGTTAATCAGAACCAGATGTGAGTTCTTTCACTGACATATATGGCAGTTCACAGATTTATTTTCTGAGAGCACCTATAATAACAATTAAAATCATAAAATGTGTTTTCCCTAGATATTTTTTCCTAGTCAATCGAGCAAGCGAGTCTGATAAGTTGGGGCTAACGTATGCCAAAATCAACGTTTTTGCTTTGTTAGAAATTTGCAGAATGAGTCTGTCTGCGGAGGTGCGCTCTGGTCAGGCCAGGGACAGCTGGCATACAAACAGTTTCTTAAAATATCCCGTGAACGCGGGAATGATAAGCAGACTCCACGGGTTTGTGGCTGAGAAGTGGAGAGAGAAAAGCCTGGCTGAGAGGCATAGGGCGAATGGCATTAAGCATAATTCACATAATGTGGCAGATCCTTCCTGGGTTTGAAAAACAGAGTCTACAAAGAGTTCAAAGGCTGCCAACAACTTTCTCCATCCCAACAGCGCTGCCAAAGTTCAAATGCTGGGCTCAAGGCCACTTCTAGAAAGAGCGGCTCGCAAATTCCCAGGGCCGTTCTTTCATCTGAACTCTCCCACCAAGACACGTTATGCTTTTGGAGACGCGGTCAGGCCTTCCTAGGAGCCAGTCCTCTGCCTCTGAATAGCTCCCTCAGCCAGGTGCTGCCAACCGTCCCCACTTGGGTCCCGACTCCACGGAAAGTGGCCTGGCTTCCAACTCGGAACGCCAGCGAGCACGGGCCTCTGGCCCTGGGATCACCCTCTGGCCCTTGGGCTCGTTCCGTTACTTGCTGGTAGCCATTTCCACTCCAACACATCCCCTGTTTCCCAGCACAAGACTCCCAAGGCCCTCTGGTCATAGTTTCTTTTTTGTGTTTTGTTGTTTTTGTATCCACTAGTGTCTTCGCCGCCTAGTTTCCATTCTCCCTGCTTCTGGTAACAGCCACCCATGTCCATGTGGAGAAATCTCTCTCCCCACTCAGTCCTGAGCTCCCCTGCGGTTGATAACACCCCCTCTGTCCCCACCATACACACCCCCTGGCACCTTGGGTGGTACATGCCCTAAGCTTGGCCAAAGGATAATGGTGAATTCAGTGAAGCCTAATGATCAGCGGAGGTTTTGGACTTCAGGTTCTTTCTTTTTAAAAGTTAGTTTTTAAAATAGTTAATCCATTCACATAGTTCCAAAAAAAAGTAAAGAAGGGAAATAGTAATAAATTAGGAAATTATGAGTCCATAATTAAAAAATGAGTAAATTCAAAATGCGAGACAGCACAGGGTATTTACATAGTCTCAAAGTACAACATCCTCATTCATTACAAAGGGGAAAAGAGCAACTTTACAGTGGAGAATCCTGGCAGACGCCACCTTAAAAAAGTGATCAAAGTTAATGTCATCAGGAAGGGGACAAATCGAAATCGTGTGCCACCGGATAGACAGCAATGAGAAGATTATACATCACTCCTGCGATATTCCTGCCCGAGATTCATAACCTGAATTTAATCAAAGAAACGTCAGACAGCAGGGAGGGAGGTCCACGAGGGAGGGGATGTGCGTATGCATATGGCTGATTCACTTCGCTGTGCAGCAGAAACTGACACGGCACTGTAAAGCGATTGTACTCCAGTAAAAAAAAGAAAAAAGGAAACATCAGACAAACCTAACTTGAAAGACATTCTATAAGATTACAGGCCTGCATCATTAAAAGTCTACAGGGAACCCTCCTCCACTGTTGGTGGGAATGTGAATTGATGTAGCCACTATGGAGAATATAGGAAGGTTCCTTAAAAACTAAAAATAGAGCTACCATATGATTCAGCAGTCCCACTCCTGGGCATTTATCCAGAGAAAACTCTAATTCGAAAAGATACATGCACTCCAAAGTTCATGGCAGCGCTATTCACAATAAAGCCAAGATATGTAAGCAACCTAAATGTTCATCAACAGATGAATGGATAAAGAAGATGTGGCATATATGTGTATATATATATATATGTACAAGCACATACACACACTGAAACTACTCAGCCGTAAAAAAGAATGAAGGGACTTCCCTGGTGGCACAGTGGATAAGACTCCGCACTCCGAATGCAGGGGTCCCAGGTTCGACCCCTGGTCAGGGAACTAGATCCCACGTGCCGCAAATAAGAGTTCACATGCCACAACTAAGGAGCCCGTCTGCTGCAACTAACACCCAATGCAACCAAATAAACAACTAAATATTTAAAAAAAAGGAATGAAATAATGCCATTTGCAGCAACATAGATGGACCCAGAGATTATCATACTAAGCGAAGTCAGAGAAAGACAAACATCATATGGTATCACCTATATGTGGAATCTAAAATATGATACAAATGACCCTATTTACAAAACAGAACCATATTCTCAGACATAGAAAGCAAAATTATGGTTACCAAAGGGGAAGGAGGGGGTGGAGGGATAAATTAAGAGTTTGGGATTAGCAAATGCAAACTACTATATAAAAAATAAACAACAAGGTCCAAGTGTATATAGCACGGGGAACTATATTCAATATCTTGTAATAACCTACAATGGAAAAGAATATGAAAAAGGATATATATATATATATATATATATATATATATATATATATATATATATAACTGAATCACTTTTTTGTACACCAGAAACTAACACAACGTTGTAAATCAACTATGCTTCAATTAAAAAGAAAAGATTACTGGCCTATAATCTATATGATCATGAGGGCTGGGGAAATACTAAGAAACTATTCCAGAATGAAGGAGACTGAAAGAGACATGACAACTAAAGGCAACACATGATTATGAACTGGATCCTTTTGTTTCTATAAAGGACATTATTGGGACACCTGAATGGTGGAAATGTATCAACGTTAATTTCCTGATTTTGTTGATTATATTGTGGTTATGTCAGAGGAGGTCCTTCTTGCAGGAAATCCACACTAAAGTACTCAGGGGTGATCAGGCATCCTATCAGCAACTGACTCTCAAAAGGTTCGGCGGACGGGAAGGTATTTTTACCATACTTGCAGCTTTTGCATAAATTTGAGATTGTTTCAAAATTTAAAAATTGTTTTAAATTACCTAGTAAAAATTTTGCCTCAAATCCCTGACCCCCATCTGGCTACCCCTCCCCAATAACAGGTAACCATATAGCCTGATGTATTCTTTAGAGATTTTCTTTCTAATGTATATATAAGAATGAATAATCCAATGGCCACAACTTAAGAGGAACTCTATAATACAGGGATCTCTGAATCACAATTTGCTAGAGGATCTTGAAACCTTGCCAGGGCTCCAGACCCAGCTCTGGGTACCTTGCCCCTCAGCTCCATAGCTCTTGGGGATGCCCAGTCTGGGGGTGCGGAGCCCCCGTTCTCATGGCTCACCTTACCAGGACGACAACTTGCATTCTTCGTCCTCTTTCTTCTCTCATCAAGTGATACGGCTTTAAGGGGGAGCGGGTTGGGGGAGGGGTGGAACGGGAGGTTGGGGTTAGCAGATGTAAGCTTTTATAGAGAGAATGGATGAACAACAAGGTCCTACTGTATAGCACAGGGAACCGTATTCAATATCCTATGATAAACCATAATGGAAAAGAATATGTAAAAAAGAATGCATATATATTATAACTGAATCACTGTGCTGTACAGCAATAATTAACACAACATTGTAAATCAAGTACACTTCAATTAAAAAACAAAAAAGAGGGACTTCCCTGGAGGCGCAGTGGTTAAGAATCTGCCTGCCAATGCAGGGGACACGGGTTCGAGCCCTGGTCCGGGAAGACCCCACATGCCGCAGAGCAGCAAAGCCCATGAGCCACAACTACTGAGCCTGCACTCTAGAGCCCGCGTGCCACAACTACTGAGCCTGTGTGCCACAACTACTGAAGCCCACACGCCTAGAGCCTGTGCTCCTCAACAAGAGAAGCCACCACAATGAGAAGCCTGTGCAATGCGAAGAAGAGTAGCCCCCACTCGCCACAACTGGAGGAAGCCTGAGCGCAGCAACAAAGACCCAACGCAGCCAAAATAAATAAATTTATAAAAAGAAAAATAAATTTTAAAAAATTTTAAAAAAACCAAAAAGGGAATTACAGAAGGTAAAAATGAAAAACAGAAGTCACACAGCTTTGCAGAAATAAAATGATTCTTGCTCAAATAGCTCACCCACCCAAGCCACCCACCCGTGGGAAACCTATAATATGTCAGAACCTCATTTGGGGACATTTAGATTTTCTTTGAGGGTGATACTTCAAAATGTTCAGTGCACCCAAAGCTTGATTAATGTTGGTTTACTTCAAACAAATACAATCACCAGTGAATACATTTCCATTCTAAGTAAAGACAGAGAACTAAAGAGAGACACGGGGACTGTGAGGAAGACAAAAAGGCTGAGACAAAATTTCCAGCAGAGGCCAGGCACCATGGGGGTGGGGGAGGGGAACTGTTGTGTCTCCTGGAAATACTGGTCTCCAGTTAATGTTTTATCCTCAAACTTGGGGGCTTCCCTGGTGGCACAGTGGTTAAGAATCCGCCTGCCAGTGCAGGAGACAAGGGTTTGAGCCCTGGTCTGGGAAGATCCCACATGCCGCGGAGCAACTAATAAGGCTGTGCGCCACAACTACTGAGCCTGCGCTCTAGAGCCCACGAGCCACAACTACTGAGCCCTCGTGCCACAACTACTGAAGCCCGCGTGCCTAGAGCCCCTGCTCTGCAGCAAGAGAATCCACGGCAATGAGAAGCCCACACACCGCAATGCAGAGTAGCCCCCGTTAGCCACAACTAGAGAAACCCCGCGCGCAGCAACGAAGACCCAACGCAGCCCCCCCCAAAATAATAAATAAATAAAATAAAGTTCCCTTTTAAAAAAAAACAACCTGGGCCGGAAAGAGGGACTTTCTGCTTTCAACATGGAATCACAGAGGCCTCTCCCCATAGCTTCTTCTACAGCAGAGCTTTCTCCTTATCACATCCACTGTCATTCCTCATCTCTCAATTCAAGAGCTAAATTATTGTTCCCCAGGAAGGAATTCTGGGAGCACAAATTCTCTCCAGGTGGAGGTCCATCCATAGGACAGGCTTTTTACACTTGGCCTTTTACAAGTTCTCCTCAGACACAGTCCGTTACTTGTTTTTGGTGGGGGGCGGCGGTGGTAGTGGTATTCTTTTTCCGATTCTCTTCCATTATAGATTATTACAAAACATTGAGTATAGCTCCCTGTGCGATACAGTAGGTCCCTGTTGGTGATCTATTTTATGTATAGGAGTGTGTGTAAATTAATCCCAAACTCCCCCGGCCCTCTGCCCCCAGCCCGTTACTTTTTCAGTGCACAGTTCCTCTCTGTGGCCCTGACCATACCAGGCTCCACTAAGGCCTCCTGAGTGCCCTGGGGGTTCACACAGCTGTCAGCCCCTGGCTTGGAATGAACATGGCCTTTCAGAGACCTCGCTCCTTAAGGAAGCAGGACCTTTTTTGTTTACTTACTTATTTAACAAATTTGTTTGAGATGCCCACTGTGTGCCTGGCACTGGCTCAATACTGAGGATGCAGAGGGACAAGATGGCGCCCACGCTCTGTTGAAGGACATGGGAGACAAAGATTTAAATTACACATTCAAGTATTTAATTACAATGGTAGCAAGTGCTACGAAGTAGACATCCAGGAGGCAATGACAAAGCATATCATACTGGAGGTTCCTGAGACTAGTTTAAAGAAGAGACACGTGAGCTGAGGGAGGACGATGAGTGGGAATTAACCTGGAGAAGAAGTGGTGGGGGGGGGAGGTAAATGTGTAATCACTGAAAAGTGTTCAGCAAAGAAGGTAACCTGAGTCACCTGACTTTTTAAAATAAATCTATTTATTTATTTATTTTTGGCTGCGTTGCTGCACGCGGGCTTTTCTCTGGTTGTGGTAAGTGAGGGCTACTCTTTGTTGCGGCGCGTGGGCTTCTCATTGTGGTGGCTTCTCTTGCTTCAGAGCACGGGTTCTAGGCACATGGGCTTCAGTAGCTGTGGCAGGTGGGCTTCAGAAGTTATGGCTCGCGGGCTCTAGAGCGCAGGCTCAGTTAGTTGTGGCGCACGGGCTTAGCTGCTCTGCGTCATGTGGGACCTTCCTGGACCAGGGCTCGAACCCGTGTCCCCTGCACTGGCAGGCTGATTCTTAACCACTGCGCCACCAGGGAAGTCCCTCAACTGACGTTTTTACCAGAGCATTCTTAATAAGAAGATAAATAACCCAGTTTTAAAAATGAGCAGAAGATTTAAATAGACACTTCCCCGAAGAAGATATCTGGCTGGCAAATAAGCACATGAAAGCACGCTCAATCAACATCATCAGACATTAGGAAAATACAAATTAAAACAAGAATGAAATATCCCACTAAAATGGCTATCATCAAATAGACTGACAATACTAAGTGCTGGCAAGGATGTGAAGAAACTGGAACCCTCAGTCCCTGCTGGTGGGAATTTACATAAAGCAGCCACCTTAAAAAACAGTCTGGCTGATTCTTAAAATTTTTAACATAAACTTACCATAGGACTCAGCAATTCTATCCTTAGGAATATACTCAAGAGAAATTAAAACATACAAAGTCTTTGTCCACACAAAGACTCGTACCAAATGTTCACAGCAACATTTTTCATAATAGCCCCAAACTGGAAACAACCCATGCGTCCATCAACGGATGGACGGATAAACAAAGGCTGATGTATCAACGCAGTGGAATACTATTCAGTAGTAGTAAGAATACAATATCAGTGTGACTTACCGATATACTCTAAAACATGGATGAATCTCAAAATTATTAGGCTAACTCAAAGAAGCCAGACTACAAAAGACTAAATTTTGTATAATTGTATCTATACGAAATTTCCAGAAAAGACAAAACTATAGAGACAGAAAGCAGGTCAGTGGTTACCTGGGGCTGGGGGTGGAAGCAAGGATGGACTGCAAAGAGACACAAAGGAAATCTTTGGGGTGATGGAAATATTCTAAAACTGGATTCTGGTGATGGTGGTACAACTGTATAAATTTACTAGAACTTGTCTAACTGTACCTTTTAAGAGTTGAATTTTAGGATATGTAAATTATGCCTTAACAAAGCTATTTTAAAAAGAAAAAAAGTCATTCTGGGCTAGGGGGCAAAGTTAAAGACAGAAATTTACAAAACCTGGAGTGCCTTCTCTTGTGCTTTTTATCTAGGATTCTCGTCTCCAGAAGTCAAACCTCCCTGAAAAAATAACCACAAAACCACCTCTCCACAGAAAAAGCTGGAGTAGTGGTACATTATTATACACTCCGATACAGCAGACACTGAGACCAGCATGAGGAAATCATTACAATTAACACAAGCATTCAGGTTGTGTTGACTTCACAGTTTGTTTAAAAGCAATCAGGAGTTCCCTGAGGGATCCAATGGTTAGGACTCCAATGCTTTCACTGCTGGGGCCTGGGACAAACAATGATCAAAACAGTTGGCCTTAAAGATACATATAAAACTCCATCTTTAGTGACAGAAAATTATTCCCAACTTTTCAATTACGGCCACCACTCTCATCCCCTCCAAGTTTCAAAATCCACGGGATCTCTTCTCCACTCCTTATACCACCTAGCAGAGGAGGCACATATGCATTTCAGAACATCTCCATTTCCATCTTCCCACCACTCTGTCTCTCCTTTGTCTCCATTCATCTTTCCAATGTCTTCTCTATGTTTGGTATCATGCTTCTTTCTCCTGGGTTCTGTTATTGCCGAGTTGCCCTTAACAACTGTGGGGCCTGCTATATTTGTAAATATTTAGAAACTGCAAACCAAAATGTCAAACTGTTAAAATAAAATACGTTCTTGTTTCCTACCTTGACATTTACCTTCATAACAACCTGGCAGGCCAGGTTTGAATTTAGAATACTCGCACTCCTTGGAATATCGTGCTAGAATAGGGAAGTTTAGAGACAGGCTGCCCATCCCCAACCCCGGGCTGCAGCCCACCATCCTTTTCTTCCCACCCCCAGCTCCATCCCATACCCGGAACCTCATATGCACACCTATGGACACCCCAGCCCAAGAATCCAAGCTCTACCCTACCACACAAACAGCCTCACCTTGGCCATCGTCCCTGAGGCCTTGGGGAGCATCCTATTCTGGTGGCAAGATCCACCCTTGATGGGCTGGAACCAGGGGAGAGGTCAGTGTAGGCCCTGGAAATGGACTTGGGGCCATGTGGGCAGGCAGTTTTGGAGTCCTGGTACTGACAGTGTGGTCTATTAGGAAGGAGGAACACAGGCCAAGTCTCCCTGGCCCAGAGGAATCCTTTACCCTTTGGGTAAAGGATTTACCCCTCAGCAGGGCTGGAGGGGGGCCAAGGTAGGTGGCCCTGCGGCCCAGGTCCAAGGGCAGTACTGACTGTCTTGATAAATTATATGATAGACTTTCTGATATTCACCCATCCTTGTGATTCTGGAAGGAACCCTGCTGAGCCGTGGTTTTTTTATATACTGCTGGATTCTATTTGCTAATGTTCTACACAGGAATTTTCCATCCATATTCATAAGTGACACTGATCTCCAGTCCTCTTCATTTGTGCTAACATTGTCAGGTTTTAATATCAGGGTTATGCTAGTTCTATAAATTGAATTGGGAAGCTTTCCATCTTCTATGTTCTGTAACAGTTATTTTGTTCCTTTTAATATGTGAGGCATTTATAAAAACATTCTCATCGTAAAAAAAATTCAAACCATATAGAAAAAGCAAAAACTCTGACTCTCCCTTCAAATCCTACTCCCCTGCCTAGAATTGACCACATTATCTTCCAAACCTTTTCATTTCCATATATACACGTACATCTATATAATTTGGTACTTTTCTTTTTTACAGAAATGGGATTAAATTCCACATACGGAATTGCAAGGTTTTGTGTTTTGTGGGTTTTTTGGTTCTGTTTTTACTTAGCAAATTTATGTCTTGGAGAACTGACCACGTCAGTACACACAGACCTATCTCATCCTATTTAAATGCTATATAATAGTCCGTAGTATGTGTGTATATATATATATACATTTATATTTATATATTTAAAATGATTTCCTATTTAGGGGCATTTAAATGGGTTCCAAATTTTCTTCATTATTATGCTGCATTAAACACTTTTCATAGCATTTATTACTGCCTGACTTTATCCTATTTGGTCATTTGTTAGATTGTTCATTTGTTTATTGTTCCGTCTGCTCCCACTAGAACTTCTTTAAAGAAAAACATTTCCTGCTCTGTTCTTGCTGTGCCTAAAACTGTGTCTGGTACACAGTAGGCACTCAATAAATATTCACTGAATAAATGGATGAATGAAAGAGCATCTTTGTAAATGGCTCTTTGGGTGTACAGGCTATTGGTTCTTCAGATTAGGTACCTAGAAGTGGAGCTTTCAGTCAAAGGGTCCAGGCATTTAAAATTTCAATAGATACAGTCAAACTGACCTCCAATCTGACTGATTTATACTTCCACAAATAATATACAAGAGAACCTGTATATTACTGCTGCTCTAATTTGTAATTCATTGGTTACTACTATAATTGATCCTGTTTTTATTTCTTGGCCACATGGAAACTCTTATTCGTAAATTACTTGTTCCTATTTTTTTGTCCCTTTTCCTACTTAGTTACTTGTGTTTTTCTTATTGATTTGTGGGAGATTTTTATTTAGTTTGGAAAAAAAATTGTTAAATATGTGACCATTATTTCTCCTAACCTGTTGCTTTAAAAAAATTATAGATATATAATTAATTTTATTTAATTTGTTAAAAAAATTTTTTTGGCCGCGTTGGGTCTTCATTTGCTGGGTGTGGGCTTTCTCTAGTTGTGCCGAGCGGGGGCTACTGTTCGTTGTGGTGCACAGGCTTCTCATTGCAGCAGCTTCTCTTGCTGTGGAGCACGGGCTCTAGGCGCACGGGCTTTGGTAGTTGTGGTATGCGGTCTCAGTAGCTGTGGCTCGCGGGCTCTAGAGCACAGGCTCAGTTGCTCCGCAGCCTGTGGGATCTTCCCAGACCAGGGCTCAAAATCCGTGTCTCCCGCACTGGCAGGCAGATTCTTAACCACTGTGCCACCAGGGAAGCCCTAACCTGTTGCTTTTAACTTAACTTTGTTTATATTATCTTTCTAGTCTACGATAAATAAATAAATATAGATATAGATATTTTTTTTGGCTGCATGGCTTGCAGGATCTTAGTTCCCTGACCAGAGATTGAACCCGGGACCTGGCAGTGAAAGTGCTGAGTCCTAACCACTGGACGGCCAGGGAATTCCCCAAATATGCTATGTTTTAAATGAATCAAACTTACGTCCTTCCTTTATGCTTTTCCCTCCAATTTGAATCTTGTTTAATATCTATTGACTCACCTCTGTGGATAATGAGAAATGTATCATATTCAAGCATAAAGAGTAACCTTTCAAACTGATATCCGTTACTTGTTAGACATTATAATTTAAGTGGAATACGGCTTTCTTTACATGCCAAATAAGGGATTCATCCCATGAGCTGAATGTCACAGAACATTTTAACTTATTGGCATGATCTTTCATTTTAGTCTTTCTCTTGTTCACTAGTAGACCCACCAACGATGAAAATGATCTGCAGTATTAAGTGAAAGCCAGCTTCAAGGCAGTGGATCCAGAACACAGAGAAAGATGGGCACCTACAGGGCCCATGGAGGTCAGCCTCCCGTTCTGGGCAGAGGGACTGATTCTCACCACTTCCTTCAGTCCCACCAGAATCTGGCATCTCCCAATTATATTTGTCTGGTGGGGAGAGGGAGTTAAAACATGAGCTAGGGGTTTCCCTGGTGGCGCGGTGGTTGAGAGTCCGCCTGCCGATGCAGGGGACGCGGGTTCGTGCCCCGGTCTGGGAGGATCCCACATGCCGCGGAGCGGCTGGGCCCGTGAGCCATGGCCACTGAGCCTGCGCGTCTGGAGCCTGTGCTCCGCAACGGGAGAGGCCACACAGTGAGAGGCCCGCGTACCGCAAAAAAAAACCAAAAAAAAATCAAAAACATGAGCTAGGTCTCAGACTTGAAGTCTGTTGCATTTTTAGTCAGAGTTGGTTCCCTGGTCTAAACTTTTAAACCAGTAAGTTGAACCTCTTTTATTTCTCTCTCAACACCATCCCAACCTAAGTTAGTGCTTGGGGCTCAATAAGTATCTGTCAACAACTCCTCTTCCTCCCCCTCCGCCTTCTCCTCCCCCTTCTCCCCCTGTTTCCCCTCCTCCTTGTGGATAATCAGTGGCCCTTCTGAGAAAAGCCCAACTATCGGGGTCAGTGGTTCTCAACTGGGGGATGCACAGCAGAATCGCTTTGGCAGCTTAAAAAAAACAGACTCCTGGGCTCTACCCTAGATTTGGCTGGATCAGAATCACCAGGGGCAAGGCCAGGAATTCTGAAACGTTTAAGATCTCCCCAGGTGATACTGACGTGCAGTCAGGGTTGAGAATACCCAGGTCTTGAATCTTGACATAAGACTTTATCCTTGAACAACAGTTACACCACCGAGGAGGATTCTGTCAGCCAATGTGACTACTTCTAAAGGACAAATGACCCAGTTTCTTCAACAAATAAATGACGTGAAAAACAGCAGGAGAGTGGAACGTGTTATAAACGAAAAGACTTGAAACATACACCCAAATGCAATGCGTGGACTTGTCTGGATCCCGGTTTGAACAAACTAAAAATAGGCATTTCTGAGACAATGAGAGAAAACCAAACACAAACTATTTTATATTAAGGGATTATTCGTTTTGTTGGATGTGATACTGTTGTGTTAAAACACAAAGTCCTTATCTGTTAGAGATAAATACTGATGTATCCGGGGTGACATAACGTATCTGAAATTTGCTTTTAAATATTCCAGAAAAAAAAAAAATGTGGGAGGAAACGATGAAGCAAGAATGGCAGAGTGTTGCCAACTGTTGAAACTGGGAGATTGATACGAGGGGGTTCTTTGTACTATTTGTCTACTTTGGTATATGTTCGAGAATTTCAATAAGGAAAACACCTTAAAAGAATGATACCATCGTAAGGGTTTGAAGACCCAGGCTCCTCTCGAGTCTGGTTTTCCTGACCCAGCCTCATCTGGGCCTTGTCAGCGTCTCCCTTTGGTGGTTTATTTTCTCTGGATGTACCTGGTTAGATCAAGAGGCTTTACACCAGCTTCACCTGTACGTCCCTTACCTGCTTCTTCTGCCTCGCAGGGACGTGGAAAACTAGATCCGGAGGGAGGCTTTGCCACTGACACTCCACATTTTCTAAAATCAGCGCTGGAGCAGGAAGCCTCGTCGTCAGAGCTTCGGGGGGCGTCTTCCCTCCTGACCTTCAAACCTTGCCTACGTGGCCCCGTGGACACGAAGAGCCCTGGATGAGGCTGTGGAGCTTAGCCCCAAACACCTCTCAGGGGAGGGGGAGTGTGGCATCCAATCAAGCAGGTAAAACACAAAGGCAAGGCTTTCTCACCGAAACCATCTGAGAAGAAGATCCAGAACCACCGGAGTCCAGCCTTAGTGGAAAGGAAAGCACCCGGAAACTGGTTTCTCTCTATTTTGTCTTATAAAGTTATCACCCAGAAACTGGTTTCTATTTTGTCTTATAAAGTTATCACCTAGAAACTGGTTTCTCTCTATTTTGTCTTATAAAGTTATCATTTTTCAAACTCGGTTTTCTTGATTTTTAACTTAGGAGTTGTATGTGCGTGTCTTTCATAAAAACGATGAGACGAGAAGGATGCTGATTGTACAGCTATCCACACTCTGACTGTAGTCAGACTGTTCAAACACCTTGACGAAAGTCCCACCAGTGGCAGCTTCCCCGAAATTCAGGCAAAGTACCTCGGAGGCAATCGACCACCTCTTGAACGCACATGTCTCAAGACCAACTTCCATTAAGTCGACAAAGGTCACACAAGGACAAAGCCGCGTCTCTGACCTCTCTCTCTTGGCCCCGGGACTTGCCAATTCCAGTCACCACAGCCCAGTTTCTTGACTCAGCCTGCTTCTACCTTCACTCCCTCACGACACTAACATCATCTTCGGCCTTCTTCTGAGCTCAAATTCCTTTTCCTTCTGATTTTGCTCCAAAGAAGGTGGAAGGTAGAGGTGAGATGGAGGAGACCAGAACCTGCACGCTACCGGCTTCCTGGAGACAGGCCCACCGTCCACTCAGCCACCCTCCTCCTGTTTCATTGTTTTCTTCTTTCCCTCCTGCTGGGCAGAGAGGGGCTGCCGTACTCTCTCAGCTGACTGATGTCACTTCCTATTTGGGCCAACCATTATTTTGTGCTCTTAGTCAATGAAGAGGCCGTCTTTGAAACCCACTCCTTGGCAGCCTACGATGGAGGGCAGGGGAAGCATCTCACGGCTTGTGCCAGAACCAGGAGCCTGCCCAGGGCATTGCTCTTCACGACCTGAAGCATCTTCCCAGAGTCTGTCTTGCCAGGTTTAGCCTTGGCATTCTGAGAAAGACAGCCAGCGAAAAGTCCCTTCATATTCGTCTGGTGTGTAAACCAGTGGCGGTGCTCAGACCTGCAAGCTCTGGAATCGGGTACCAGCTCCCCCTGGCCCACCCCGCCAGTTAGCGGTGGTGGGACCTTGGCCAGTCAATTTAGCCTCAATTCTCTCATCTTTAACGTGGGCAGAGGAGTAGAACCAAATGAAATAGCATGCCTTCAGCACCCAGCATGGTGGGGTACATAGTAATTATTTAGCAGCATTACTACGATGTAAACAATCTCACTGGTCCTTCTAGAAGTTCTCTACCTCCTGATTTTGCGGTGGAAGGAACTGGGGTTTTAAGACATTCGGAGCGTTGTAATAGGGGGCTCTGACAATTCAGGGCAGAGCCAGGTGGGAGTCAGCTTCTGACTTCCAGGCCAGGGCTCATCCTTACCGGCCAGCTGGACCTCGCAGCTCCCTGGGAAGGGGCTTTGCCTGGGGGACCTGAGGCTGACGCAGGTAGGGGGATCAGGAGCTGGGGTGCTCATGTCAGACACTCCAGGAAGAGCCACCCTGTCTGCAGCTGTGCACGCATCAGATCACCAGGGAAGCTGGGAGGGACTGACATATAACACATCATACAGCCGAGACCTACCCCAGGCCATTAGGTCAGAATGCACCGGGCCCGGAAAAAGCTCCCTCGTGTTTCTCTGTGTAGCAGGGTCCAGCTGCCGCTCTGGGCTAGAGGCACGGGAGGTGCACTGCTGGAAGAACCAGTCCCTGTTATTTGGAGCAAATCAGAAGACAGGGATCAACAAAGCCGCATTTCACCCAGGCTGTACTCTCTAAGGATGCTTCTGGACACCATGCGAGAGGCTGGCCGCCTGTCTTTCTCGCCCTTGACGTCAGAGGTCCAGCCGCTCCTGTGAACACCCTTAAGCTTGCACCCACCACTCCAGACCGGGTCTAACCTTGCTCCATCTGTCTTTGCTTTAGGATTGAGCCACCACCCTGGCGTGTAACAGTGCCACCTCTGACCTGTGATTCTGAAGCTCTGAAGAAATTCTGGGCTGGAGGAGTAAACCTCGGAAATCTTGACTGTCTCAGGCTGGTGAGGTAAACTGAGGTCCTGACAGTGGCCCTGGGGGATCGCCGATATTTATTTGGGCCTTGCAGAGTCTTAGCGGTTGGCTTCCTGCGTTGCCGTTCTTGCCACCTCAGGCCCCTGGGAAGGCTGGGGCAGCACCTCCTGCTTGGTCAGGCCAGGATCTGGCCGGGACAGGTTCTGGGAGCTGGGGCATCTTGTCTGCTGTGACTCCACAGTTCTTTGCATCCCGCCCAGCCTCAGGGGCTCATCTGCACCCGGCCAGCTTCACCTGGGCTGAAGGGCTGCAGGCGAGGAGGGGACTCCGGCGCTAGGGGAGAAATGAGGCGAGCCAGCAGAAAAGGCCCTCTGGGGGTGGCCGCGATGGGAAGGACTTCAGGGGGGCTGCGGGGTAAGGGGCAGCGGGAGGAGGGGAGGGGAGGGTCAGAGGATGAAGCGAGGGGAATGGCCGGCACATCTCTTTCCCCACATTCCTCCTGGAATTCTTTTCGTTCCCCTGGTTATAGAAGAATAGCAATTAGCAAATTCAGTAAAAGGAGCCAGAAATGGAGGCTGTTTGCGCCTTTGGGGGCCAACATGCATTAGTGAAGGAATGTGAACAGAACTATACAGAAGCCCCCTGCTGGCCCACCCACCTGTCCGGCGGGTGAGCGATGGTCTGTTTGTTCTGCGCTGGTATGTAGCTCACTTCACTCTGGGAGCCCACCATCTGGGCCCGAGCCTCGCTGCCAGTAGCTCTCGGTGACCATATATGGCAAAATGATATATGTGATAAAAAGAAGCCGAATTCTCCAGTTGCGTCAGCCCCTGGAGCACGCAGCCTGCGGGGCTCGAAAGCCCTTCCAGCCCCGCTCCCCGCCTCCCGCCCCCAACCCTTGCTCCGGAAACCAAACGGACTCAGTGATTGGCTGGGGGGAGCAGGGGTGGGGGCTGAGGGGGCGGGGCCTCCCTCCCTCCGAAGGCTTCTGCCCCCTCTAAGGCCCAGACTGACTTCAAAGTCTGTTTCTGGTGGGGAGGATGATGGCTGGGGGTGTTTGACGCTGGCTTTAAACCAGCGAGATTAGAAGTTGAGTGATAACATACATTCTTTTCGGAAAGCAGCCTGGTGTGGTACCAGCGTGTATGTGGGTAGCAGGGTGGAGAGGCACACACCACCCCCAGTTCCAAAGAGAAAATGAACCCACATTCCCCAACATCCCTACAATACGCTTGAACCTTACTTAAGCCACCAGGAGAAAAGTTCAGTCTAGATTGTTTAGCTGGGGGAAAAAGTTCTCTCTCTCTCTCTGGCTATGGTTATACACATATATATATCATTTTCTTTTCATTCACCCCTCTGCAGGGAGTTCGCACACGGGGCCTGGTATCAGGTGGGATGCTGAGGGAAGATGACCAGCACAGGCAAGGTCCTGGCCTCCAGCAGCTGCCCTGGGCAGAGAAGAGGCAGTGATGACTGCTGCAGGGGCACCAGCCCAGACCCAGGGGCTCACGGAGGCTCCTGGGAGGAGGTGACACT
Source organism: Delphinus delphis (assembly GCF_949987515.2). Taxonomy (NCBI): domain Eukaryota; kingdom Metazoa; phylum Chordata; class Mammalia; order Artiodactyla; family Delphinidae; genus Delphinus; species Delphinus delphis. The sequence continues at coordinate 51,741,534 of NC_082701.1, forward strand.
TGAGCACAGCCTGAAGGGTCAGGCAGTAGTTTGCCTAGTAGTGGATGGAGATTGGGAACAGAAACCCTAGGCTGAGGGGGGAGAGAGGGCAGGAACTGGGTGAGCTCTGTAGGGGGTGGTGAGCGCTAAGGCAGGGGCCAGAGCAGCTGGGGGTCTTTTCCAGGAAGTGCTAAAGAGTCTGGACCTCTGCCTGTCTCCCCGCCTCCTCTCACATCTGAGCCTGTGACCGCCCCCCAGCACATGCGCATACCCCTATGCGGGGTCCAGCTTACACACCGATACCCAGTGGTGAACAACGCACACACACACAGACACACACACACAGGAATGTTCACAGAGAGCCATGCTAATGCCCACCCACTGCCACATCACATAAGCAAGGACCTTTAGCAAAAGGGAAGAGAAGAACAATGGAGCACAAACGGGAAGCTGGGGGAGAACGCAGGCCTGGAAGGCGCTCTGCCAGGAAGGGGTTCTGTGGGAGTGGGAAGTGCGTGGGCGGGAGGACAGGAGCTGCTGATGGAAGGGGAGAGGTGTCCTGGCTTGCTCCCCGCGCCCCTTGGGGAAGGCACAGGCGGGGCACGGAGACAGCTGGCCAGCAGAGGGGCTGGGGGCCCAAGCACCAGCCAGTAGCCAGCCTCCCCCGGCCGACAGCGCGGCTCAGGACGTGCGTCTGCGTGGTTGCAGGGGGTCAACACCTCCTCTCCGACCCTCACCTCCACCACCCGCCCTGCCTTGCCTGTGGGGACTGTGGCTCCCCCCTTTATCTGCACTGACCACAGAGGCTGGGGCACTGGAGGCAGGTGGCCCCTGAGAAAGTGCTCCTGTGAGGCCCAGCTGGGAAGTGGGGTCTGGGATCTTGTCTGGCTTTCTCCCCTCGAGGATGCATACATCCAGACATGTCCCTTGACGTCCTGGGAGGCGTGAGAGCCTGTCCTGAAGGGGTGAGGTCATCCTTGAACGTGCCTTCAGAGGCCTGTGTCCACTGAGCAGTCAGAGGGGAGATGAGGTTTTAGGATGCAGTTCAGCAATTGCTTCCACCAGGAAGCCCTCCCTGGCTCCCCCTCGGACATAACAATGCAGTGGGACATGCCTGGGGGAAGCAAGGTGCCAAGTTCAAGTCTCTTATGACCTGGAAGTCACATCACTTCCATTACATTCTGTTGGTCTCACAGAGTAACCTCAACAGGATATAGGAGGAGACTGATCAGGGCACAAATATCAGAAGGAGAGGATCCTTAAGGGCTTTCTTAGAGGCTGCTTACCCCACTCACTAAGTTTGGGGTCATTTGTTATGCAGCCATAGATAACGAACACAGCACTGGATGCCCTTGTAAGGGTACCTAGGCCCAGGGAGCTGGGCGAATAAGGTTGTGTCTCTAGAGTAGACAGGATTCTTTCCATCACAAGAGAAAAAAAAAAAAAAATCACTTCAAAATGAAGTCTAGAAAGAAATGTATTGGCTCACATAACGGAAAAAGCCCAGAAACAGTGCCGGTTTCAGGGGAAGCTGAAACTCAGATTTCATGAGAAAGTACATTATTCACGGCCAGATGGGAGGCACGGACAAGTCAGAGGCGTTTGGAGGAGGAAGCAGTCAGTGGTGGTGAGAGTGATGGGCCGTGGAGGTTCACTGTACCCTTCTCTCCATTTTTGTATCTGCTTTCAAATTTCTAGAACAAAAAGTAAAAAACAACAAAGAACCAGAACGGGCATGCTTCCTAGGAGGGGGCCCCTTTGCTGGCCTGGCTCTTTTTCTTCCAAACACATATAGAGTCAACCACCAACACGTCCCGACACACTCAAAAGCACAGAGGGGTTCTCTGCAGCAAGTTGCTCCAGAGATGTATCTGGACACACATACCTCCCTTCCCCAAAGTCCCTAAGACTTTCCAGAGGACAAGCCTTATCCAACAGCCCCTTCCTATTATGGGAAGTCTGTTTTCCTCTGACCCGCATATCTGTTGTGTCTATCTGCTGCTATTCAAGAAATGGGTCCAAACTGAGGGCACCTGCCTGGCCAAAGAGGTCGTTGCCACTTGGCTTCTTTGGATACAGGCCTGGATTCTGAGGACGAGGATGGCATTGGTGCTGTTGACTGCTCTACCCACGGTGCTCAGGACCTGGTCTGACACACAGCAGGTGCTCCATAAATATTTGTTGAATGAATGAAATCTTTTCAAGAAAAAAGGACCAGCTCCGTCGACAGATGAATGGATAAAGAAGATGTGGTATAGGGCTCCCCTGGTGGCGCAGTGGTTGGGAGTCCGCCTGCCGATGCGGGGGACACAGGTTCGTGCCCCGGTCCAGGAAGATCCCACGTGCTGTGGAGCGGCTGGGCCCGTGAGCCATGGCCGCTGAGCCTGCGCGTCCGGAGCCTGTGCTCCGCAACGGGAGAGGCCACAGCAGTGAGAGGCCCGTGTACCGCAAAAAAAAGAAGATGTGGTATGTAAATACAATGGAGTATTACCCAGGCATAAAAAGGAATGAAATGATGTCATTTGCAGCAACATGGATGGACCTACAAATGAAGTTATTTACAAAACAGAAATAGACCCACAGACATAGAAAACAAACTTATGGTTACCAAAAGGGAAGGGGGGGGATAAATTAGGAGTTTGGGATTAACACATACACACTACTATATATATAACAGGTAAACAACAAGGGCCTACTGTATAGCACAGGGAACGCTACTCGATATTTCAAAATAACCTGTAGGGGTAAGAATCTCAAAAATAATATATATATATGTATGTATAACTGAATCACTTTGCTGTACACCTGAAACTGACACAACATTGTAAGTCAATTTAAAAAAAAAGAAAAAAAAAAAGTAAAAGGACCAGCGAGACTCTGCTGCAGGCTTTCTCCCGCTCGGTTCTCTGCCTCACCGTGTGCTTGCTCTGCTCACCTTCCTCTCCCTGTGGCTCCCCTCCTGCCTGCCCCCCCCCCACATAGCGGCTCAGCCACAGCCCCCCCGTTCCACCTCACGGCATCCTTCAGCGCCGACTTTCAAGTCCCACCTTCCAGGAACCTTCTACTGTCCCTGACTCCCTTCTCTTATACATTGAATCCCTTCCTCCAAACTAGATGGTCCCCATCAACATTTAAACATCCTCTGGGCTCACCCACTGAAATAAACAAACCTTCTCTTAACACATGCTCTTCCAGTGACTGCCTTCCTTCCCTTCACAACCAACTTCTTTCAAACGTGTCCATGTTCTGCTTTCCTTCACCCCACACTCAGTTCTGACTCATTTCTTCCTGGCTTCTACCACCATCACTCCACTGACAGGATCTTACCTGGGGTACCAGTGACAACCTGGTGGTCCACATCCCCCTTTTACACGACCGTCGCTCAATCACATGACGCACTGTCGGCCAGTCCCTTCATGGACTCAGCCGATTTTTCCCCTCCCTCTGGTCGCTCCATCTCAGCCTCCTGCCCAGGCTCTCCCCCTCTCTCGGGCTGGTGGGATTTCCGAAGCCCAGACCCCCAAGGCCCCCTGGTCCACTCTGTACTCTCACTGGGCAGGTCATTCATGTTACTTATTTCGGCTCTGCTGTTACTATATATACGTCTATGACTCCTAGGATGACCACTATCCATTCTCCTCTCCTTCCAAAAGCATGTTAGGACACCCCCATCCCCCTGGGACACGGTCATGAACATGAGCATAAGTGACACATGTCCCTTCAGGGCAGAAGCTTTAAGAGTCAGTATGCAATTCGCTACGTCTCCTTTCTCTGACTTAATCACAGTGGAAGCTTCTGTGGAGACAGAAGCTTCATCAGCCTGGTCCCTGAGTGTCTGTGACAAGCACAGTCTTCCTGATGACCCATTCTGGACATGTGGCCTACTAAGAAATGTCTTGTTAATTATGGCGCTGAGATCTGGGTTCAATCTGCTTATAATGTCTTTGTTGTTTTGGTATCAGGGTACTGCTGACCTCATAAAATGAAGTGGGAAAGGTTCCCTCCCCAACTATTTTCTGAAAATGTGTGTATTGGTGTTATTTCTTCCTTAAATGTTTGATAGAATTCACTGGTTAAAGTATCTGGGCTTGAAGTTTGTTTGGAGGGAAGGGTTTTGATAATGAATTCGAATTCTTTAATAGATAAAACTCCTTGGAGTCTCAATTTCATCTTGTGTCAATTTTGGTAAGCTGCGATTTGTCAAGCATCTTGTCCATTTCATCTATGCTGTCAAACTGATTGGCATAAAGTTGTTTATAATATTTTCTTATTATTCTTTTAATTGTCTTATTATTTTTATTATTCTTTTTTAATGCCTGCAGGCTCTGTGGTGATGTCTCCTTTTTTATTCCTTGTACTCATAATGTATTCTCCTCCTTTCTCTGTCTCTTTGATCAGTCTAGCTAGGAATTTACCGATTTTGTTTATATTTCCAATGAACCGACTTTTGGCTTTGTTAATTTTCCGTTTGTACGTTTTCTATGTCACAGATATTTGCTCGTATCACTATTATTTCCTTCCTTCTCCTTACTTTTGGTTTACTTGGCTCGTCTTGTTCTAGCTTATTGAAATGGAGTATTAGATCATTGATTTTATATCTTTCTTCTTTTCTAATAAACTTAATATTTTCCTTTAAGCACTCCTTTAGCTGTATACTACAAGTTTTGATAGATTATATTATCATTGATCATTCAGCTCAAAATATTTAATTTCTAATTTTTCTTGTGTTCAAAACAAGACAGCAGGTCCAAAATGGAGTTGCTTATGCCCCGTGTCACCATTAAACTGACACTTAATTACAGTTTCAGCTCTCCCAGAAATGAAAATTTTTTTTTTTTTTTGGCCTCGCCACGTGGCCTGCGGGACCTTAGTTCCCTGACCAGGGATTGAACCCGGGCCCTTGGCAGTGAAAGTGCAGAGTCCTGACCACTGGACCACCAGGGAAGTCCCCAAAAATGAAATCTTAAACCAGCCAGTCGGGCATCACCTGATCGGTGTTAGTTAGATAAACTTCCTGGTAGACCCCCGCCATCCCCTAAAGGAAAATGACGTTGCAATTACCAACCTGCTTTTTTGCCAAGTCTAACTTCCCTGTTCTGCTCCTTTCTGCCTATTAGAGCCTCTCATTTTGTACAGCTCCTAGGAATTCCTTTCTACCTGCTAGATTGGTTGCTGCCCGATTCATGAATCATTCAATAAAGCCAATGAGGTGATGAATCTTTACTCAGTTATGTCTTTTTTAAACCAGAAGCAAATGCCAAAATGGAACGAGGGGGCGTGAGGGAGCACAAGCAGGTGGGGAGAAGCCTTCAGGTCTGACCCCTGTGAAAGGGGACAGGGAAGGAGGCGCCGTGGACGGCAGGGCAGCTCAGCTTGGGGGAAGCTCTGCCCGTCTGGGGGAGTGGTCCTGGGTCAGCAGAGACGGCCCAGCTACGGCGTCTCTGCTGTGCTGCCATTGGCTACAAGCTACTTGGGGAGGGCGTGGCCTTGGTGTGAACACCTGAAGGTGCGGCCACTGGGAGCTGTGAGCCAAGCAGCTTCCTCGGAAGAGGGTCTCTTGAAGGGACATGTGAGTGGTGCCCCTCACGGCCACACATGCCTTCCTAAACTAGGTCACGCTCCCGTGATACCTATTGTCACAGAACGACGTTCCTTTTGGAGAACTCACTTCGGTTGTAACTACACCCCTCGGGACCTTTGTTTGTGTGTAAGGTCTGTCTCTCCTGGAGAGAAGGGACATTGAACTTGTTCACCACTGCGTCTCCCACGCACAGCAGTGTGCTCAGTAAGTGCTCGTTAGAGATGGGGAAGAATGAACAGGTGACTAGTAACTAACTCAGGCTCTCAGAACCCCCTGGCAGCAGCCGGCCACCTGGGAGCTGCTGCTGACCCCGTAAAATCAGGTATGTCTGCGGGGGGAGTTGTGTGGTACTAATCTGCATAGAACAATGGATACTTCTAGAACCGGCGTCTCTGGATCAACACAAATCTCTGCGAAACCTTCTTGTAAAGGGGATGACACTCTTTCCCGTGACTTACTCCAGAGACAGTTACAGCTGCGAGGGGCAGCAGACAAGCCTGTGACTCCCCCCCAACCCAGCGAATTGTCCCCAGGAAGCAGCTAGGGGTCCCTATACCGGAAGCTTTGATACACCCGTAACACGCCCCCTTACTGTCCCCTCTCCTTCCCCAGAAAGCTGCCCTTTGCTCTGTTTTTTCTGAGGGGTTTCAGCTGGGACAAAGGCAGCCTCTCAGGGCCCGTAACGTGGGATGAAAATATAGCCTCATGTTAGGAACACGGCTGTAGCTTCAGATCCCAACCGTCCAAGCTGCAGGACTCTGGGCAGATCATTTAACAACCTCTCTGAGCCTCATCTTCTCATCTGTGAAATGGAACTAGCAAAAGGGCAAAACCAGACGCTCTTCTGAAGGATAAGCGGAATGTCTGTAGTGGTGGCTCTGAGTTCAAGGCTCTGAGAAACCCTGCAGTAAAGAAATCCAGTTTTCCCGAAATTGATCGGACAACAGGTTGGCAAAGCCCAAGCCCACGTGGGATTCCGGTGTTCCACGGAAAGCGATTCAAGAAACACTGCTCTAGAGAACTTAGCTTTTATCTTTAGAATGCTGTGGACCTTCTGAACTATCACAGATGAGATCCAGCCGGCCACGGCCTCCTGCAGAATCGTTCTGAGTTGAGCTGTAGGGGCGGTTATGACTGCATTTCAGCGAGGGACGCCGGCACTCTCCAGTGCCCTTCTGAGGTGATGCTCTGTGATGATGTAGTGGGTGACATTGTATGACACTCCTCTCTTGAATGCTAAAAGGACGCTTCCTCCAGTAAGAACTGGTCATGGTCATAGAGGCATGGCATGTTTTAAAGCGGGATGCACCCTAAGGTTAGAGGCCCACTTATTCCACTCTTCGTTTTATAGCTGGGAAAACAGGCTTGGCTAGAAAGTCAAGTGACTTGCCCAAGGACATATGAAGTGAGGGGCAGAGCCCCGAGATCTGAACCAGCCGTTAGGCTCCAAGGGAGATGACGTCTCCTTCGTTAGAACTGGGCATGTAAAGGACCGCTCGCGGGGAATGGGAGGCCCCTCAGCTCTGGGCTCTTTCTCCCAAAGTGATTTCATAGAAGGAGCTGAGAGGAGGGATTATGGCTGAAGGTCAGGGGTTAATAGGCCTGAGTCCAGATGGCAAGCAGATGGGCCCAGGCACAAACGAAGGCCTGCTTCCTCCCCTTTCTGGTGGTTCCAGGGAGGAGAAGTTAGGGAAGGAACTTGCAACAGATGGAAGGGAGACCAGAGGAATTTGGAATGGGCCCAAGGGGCCCGGCTCTCATAAATGAGGGGCAAATATTTTCTGCTCGGGGAGAACATTATTTACAAGGGAAGAGCAGAGACAGCGTCCTACCCGGACAGACCGGTGGGCTCTGGCTCCCCTTTCTTGGCCGTGACCGATCATACCAACTCACGTTTCTAAGACAACTGGAGAACCAAATAGGAACAACATTCATGGTGATAAGAGACGGCTGTGGTGGGCTGGGCTGAGCCAGACAAGCTGAGCTCAAAGACCAGAAGTTTTGAGGCCAGTTCTAAATTTAGCGTCCAATTTTTGAGGAAGCCAAAATGAGTTCTCCCTGCATGAAGTATGTCAGAAGAAAAGATACAAATCCCAGGGAGCAACCAGCACAGAGGGGGCGGGGAGGCCCCTTTCAGCCAGAGATGCTAAGAATGAGATCAACCAGGCTCTGTTTAAAAAAAAAAAAAAAAAAACCTCAGTGCCTTTGAAAACTAAGAGCTTTGAAAGAACTGCATATCGTGTCCCCTCTTCCTTTTTCCCTGCTGCTTTCTTAAAGATGTACGACTCAGAAAGAGCCTCGACGCAACTCAGGGTGTGCGTGGAGATGGCAATTCTAGCCTCTGTTTCCCCGTCCACAGCAGCCCCCACTGGACCAGGCCTCGCTCCCCATGAGTGGGCTCCTGGCCCTGGGAAGAGGGCGGGTTCCCCACCAGCGCGGGCTCTTTCTGTTGGTTCAAGCCAAGTCATCTCCTCATTGGACGATTCGAGGCACTGACACCACGCGTCGCGGATGCCAACGTGCCCTACAGAGAAGTCACCGGAGCCCCTACTTTTCGGGCCCCACCACGAACACTCCCGCTGTGCTCTAATGGGCGAGGGGTCCAAAGACCTAGACCTCATCCCAGGCCACACCCTCCTCTTATTCTTTTGCCCACAGACCTCTTACCTTCCGCCTCTGCCTTCTGCTTTGCTAGGAGATCCTGGAGCGTGTTAACCCCTCAGAGCCAGTTTCCTCATCTGTAAAATGCCAAGACGCCAAGTTGTGTCAGATGCGCCCCTGTGGGGCTTCCTGCCGTCAGACCCAGCCCTCTGCTCGCATGTGTGCTCTCCAGGTCAGGTCTTCATCACCGGCAGGAGCCTCCTCCCTTATCCGGCTGCCTGCATGCATCCCGCACATGGGGACGCAGGGCCGGCTTAGTCTCCCTACTGATCAAGTCACTCTCCTGCTCCGGACCTTTCCATAGCTGCCCACTGCCTACAGAGTCAAGTCCAAACAGTTCAGCCTGGTGTTCAAGGTCAGCCACGGTCTGGCCCCAGCCCACGTTTTTTGGCTTCATTCTTTTATTTACTTATTTATTTTTTAACATGTATCATCATAACCAATTTTATTTTTTAATCAATTTATTTATTTATTTATTTTGGCTGTGTTGGGTCTTCGTTGCTGCGTGCAGGCTTTCTCTAGTTATGGAGAGCGGGGGCTACTCTTCGTTGTGGTGCGCGGGCTTCTCATCGTGGTGGCTTCTCTTGTTGAGGAACACGGGCTCCAGGCACGCGGGCTTCAGTAGTTGTAGCACACGGGCTCAGTAGTTGTGGCTCACGGGCTTAGTTGCTCCGCGGCAAGTGGGATCTTCCCGGACAAGGGCTCAAACCTGTGTCCCCTGCATTGGCAGGCGGATTCTTAACCACTGCGCCACCAGGGAAGTCCTTCATTCTTTTATGTAAAAAAAAATTCTTTTTATTGAAGCATAGTTGATTTACAATGTTGTGTTAGCTTCAGGTGTACAGCAAAGTGATTCAGAATATATATATTCTTTTTCAGATTCTTTCCCCTTGTAGGTCATTACAAAATATTGAATATAACTCCCCACGCTATATAGTAGGTCCTTGTTGGTTATCTATTTTACATACAGCAGTGTGTATACGTTAATCCCAACCTCGTAATTCATCCCCCCCCACTCCTTTCCCCTTCGGTAACCCTAAATTTGTTGTCTCTTTTTTTGTTCTTTTTTTTTTGGCCGAGAGGCTCGCAGGAATCTTAGTTTCCCTGCGGGCCCACGGCAGTGAAAGTGTGGAGTCCTAACCACTGGACTGCCAGGGAATTCCCCATAAGTTTGTCTTCTATGTCTGTGATCTATTTCTGCTTTGTATATAAGTTCATTTGTATAATTTTTTTAGTTCCACAGATAAGTGATATCATATGATATTTGTCTTTGTCTGACTGACTTCACTTAGTATGGTAATCTCTAGATCCATCCATGTTGCTGCAAATGGCATGATTTCATTCTTTTTTATGGCTGAGGAATATTCCACTTTACACACACACGCGTGCGCACACACGCACGCACACGCGGCTGCAGTTTTTTTTTATCGGCCGTGCCGCGAGGCTTGCAGGATCTTAGCTCCCCAACCAGGGATTGAACTCGGGCCACGGAAGTGAAAGTGCCGAGTCCTAACCACTGGACCGCCAGGGAATTCCCTATATCGCTTCATTCTTGTCTACCTACTTCTTCCAGCAAACAGAGCGATGACTCTCCAGGTTTTCATGACTCTGGGCCCTCGCTCACAGCATCATTTTATCTGAGACGTCCTCCAGATTTCTGCATGTCTGACCTTTACCCTACTGACCCCCACAGCCTAACTGTTAGCTATATGACCACGCGCAAGTTATTTAAACCCGTGTCTGCATGAGATTGTTTCCAAAGACAGCCACAGGGATCCCTTCCATCCTGCGTGCCCTTTGCATTGTGACTTCGCCTCTCCCCCCATGTCAGTTTCCCTTCCACTTGAACCTGGGCTGGCTCTGTGACATTTGTGGACCAGCTGAATGCGGTGGCCATGGTGCAGTGTCACTTGCAGCTTCTGTGTTTGCACTCTGGGAAGAAGAGTAAAGAAGTCCCGGCCACCCTGTTGGAGAGAGGGGTCACGTACAGGACAATTAGAGTGCCCCAGCTGATGGGCCGCCTGACACTCCAGACAAGGGCCAAGGCCATCTGGATCCTCCAGCCACAGCCACAAGCCCGGCTAACACAGTGGAGCAGAGAGGAGTGAGCTGCCCCTGCTGAGCCCTGCCTGAACGCCCGACCCACCGGCTCGTGACGCAAGAACACGATGGCTCTTTTCAACCACTACATCTGGGGTGGACTGCTATGCAGCCATAGATAAGTGAAACAGTCTCCTCACTGGCAAAATGGGGATATTAATGTTTTCCTGCCTCACGGAAGGGCCAGGAGGATTAAACAAGTCCACCTATGTAAAGCACTCAGTGTCAGTACACTGTAGGCGCTCAACAAACGACGGCTCCCCAGAACCTGAAATTACACTGTTTACTTTTTTCCTACTCATCCCCAAACCCTTCTCCCAATGGTGCCTGGCATACAGTGGGTACCCAGTAAACACAGATGAATGTCAAATGCCCCCTCCTTCATAAGCCTTCCCTGATGTCCTCCACCTGAAGGACATTACTCTCCCTCCCCTGGGCCCCCCTGCACTTCCCAGACTGTAACTTTCATTCAGCCCTGAGCTCTGGCTGGTGGTCTCCCTTATAGCCTGTGAGCACCTCAAAGGCAATGACCTTGCCCATAACACACGGGCAATAAATGTTTGTTGAATGAATGAATGAAGCATGGGAACAATGCCACCTGCCTTATTCGCCTCACCAGGCTTATTGTGATTTATAAAGAGATGAGTAAAGCAGGACTCAGGCACCTCTGTGCTTCCTCCAGAGGAGTGCGTCTAGCAGCAACTCTGCTGCTTCTGTCTTCTAGTCTCATGTGTGAACTTTAACCTTTACGGCAGGAGAGAATCCAACATAGGGCCCCTGGAGGAAGTCTCCCTATTTCCTGCCCTGAGAGCTGGCTGCCCTCGCAGGTGTGGAAGTACAGGGTGTGATGTCACAGACCTGGCAAGGAACTGATAACCCCTCGAGTCCATTCCCATTGTTGACGGATGCCTGGGGTTCCACCTCTAGATGGAAAATAGCTGATTCCTAGGCCATAATTCAATCAGATATCAGTTTAATATCTCTAACGTTTGCACGGTCCAAAGAGACAACAGAATATGAAAGAATGCAGGATTCCATCTGGTTTGAAGCGCTTTAGCTTTAGATAAAAAATGGCTTGACTAATCTTAAAAGCCAAAGGTGCAAAATCAAATCAGGCAGTAGAGTTTCCTGGTAGGGGCATAACGTGTCATTTAAATCTAGGTGTCCTAGGCCATGTGGCACCTCCTTTGAATTATGGGGTCACTGACACAGCAATGACAGGGCAGAGAAGATGCTCTGTCATCTCAGAAGAGTCGAGAAGGCAACCCCCAAAACGATGTGAAATTATTACTGTTTCCTTGGTGAGCGGGCATCTTTATAGATTTAAAATTAAGTATAGAAAGTTTAAGGGAACCCAAATCATGATATTAATGTTTTTATGTAAAAGAATCTGTGCACAGTTGATATTTACGTATTTATAGCTCAATAGCACTTGGCCTATTTAGAGTAAAAATCTTGAATTTCCAATGGAAAATCAGTAGGAATGGAACTGATTCCGATTTATAATTTTAAACTGAAAACTCTTTGAACTTAGAGGATGGGAACATTTAAGAGAACTCAAAGTTCACCATATTTATAAGTTGAATTGATTGGAAGAATAATTTAAATTTAAATACTTGGAAAGGTTCTGTTTGTTAAGTCAGACCACTAAAGTACAAAAAAGGAAACCGAACACAATAAATGTTTAAATGCTATTTAAAATGTTTAAGGGAGTTTAACTTTGTAACTGGAATCAAACATTCCACATCTTTATAAAAGTGACTGTGAAAATATGTTGGCCACAAATGACAGTAAGATTTGTAAGCCGAAGCTTAAGGAAGAACTAGGGTTTGTGAACTGTAATTCCAATAAATCCAACATTAATTTTAAAAGTCAGTGAAACCTCGGAATCATCTTTGTCTAGAAAATGAGATTTATGGTAACACGTGCCTTGTAGGATCGTTGGGAGGCTTAAATGAGACACTGGGTTTGAAGTGTTTGACATCATGACTGGTACATGGTAAGCTTTCAATATGACAGGCCAGCAGTTATTAGTAGTATTCACTCTTTCTTAAAGGAGAGTATAGAAATGTCCTGAGATAAGAGGGGTGTTCTGAGATGCCGGATGTAACCCAGAACACAGGTAATCCGCCACAGGGTCCCTCTCTGGCTAGCAAGGCTCACCCTCATTTTGCTGACTCTGCCCCAAATGTGGCTGACTTTCCCAGCAGGTGTTCAATTCATCATATATTCTTTAATGGAAGGACCTATGTTGATCTTTGGATCCCCTTCGCCAGTGTCCACGGGAGGCATTTCTCTCAGTTCACTCCTTCGTTCATTCATTCATCCTACAAACATCCATTGACAGATGTACCAGCTCCACTGGCGTTTGTGCCAGGCATCACCCTAGGCAGTGGGGATACTGCCGTGACCACAGATGACAACCCCTGCCCCCGTGGAGCTGACATTCTAATAGGGGAGACGGATGTTACACAAAGTCAACAAGTGATTTATGCAGTATGTTAGAAGGTGGTATGTTTATGGAGAAAAATCTGCAGGGCAACGGAATGGGCGTGCCAGGCGTGGGGACTGCCATTTCCGAATGGGTACCCATGGTAGACCCCACGGAGGAAGAGACATCCGAGCCCTTTGAGCTAAGACTTTAAGGAGGTGAGAGCAAATTCTGCACCCAGGGAACAGCAAGTGCAAAAGGCCGTGATGTGGGAGGAACGTGGAGGAGGCTGGTGAGGCTGGAGAGGAGTGAGCAAGGGGGAGGGGAGGAGATGAGGTCAGAGAGATGACAGGGGTGGGCGGAGCTGGTCACGGAGGGCCTTGTGGCCTTGATAAGGATTTGGCTCTTACTCTGTATGAAGTGGGAGGCCATTGGGATATACTGGACAATTGGAGAAATGTATGAACTGTATATTAGAAATCATTTCATCGATATTCAAATTTACGGATGTGATAATTCCTAATAAATCAAAATAAAATTCTTGGGTGTCACTGTTCTTCTAAGAAACTTGCCAAAATATTTAGAGCTGAAGAGTCATGTTTGCAACTTATTTTCAAATGATTAGGCAAAAAAGAAAAACCCCTAGCTATCTGCAATAGTTATCTATTACCGAGTGATAAGTTACCTCAAATTTAGGGGCATAAAGCAATAATATCACATACATTCTATTCATTTTTCACTTCTTTACTGTCTTATAAGGTATATTAATTCAGTCACTAATGTTAGTTGAGCTCCGATCACGTTCAAGCTGCTATGTTCAGAACTACAGAGATCCAAAGATCAACATAGGTCCTTCCATTAACGAACATATACTTCATTCACTTTACTCACCCGACAAACACTTAATGAGCACTTCCTATGTAGCAGGCACTAACTAGGCAATGAAGACACATCTCTGAATAAGACAGAAACTATGCCAGCTCTCACGGAGCTTATAGTGAAGTTATTTAAACAATGAGCAAATAAGAAAATTAAGCAGTAATTATTTTTTTTTGGCCACGCCCTGCCGCTTGTCGGATCTTAGTTCCCTGACCAGGGATCAAACCTGTGCCCTTGGCAGTGAAAGCACAGAGTCCTAACCACTGGACCGCCAGGGAATTCCCAAGTAGTAATTAATTTAAAATTACATAAAAAATACAATGGGCTTATATATTTGAGAGTGACTGAGTGGCTACTTTAGATTAGGGTGTCAGTCAAGAAAGGGCTGAGAAAGTGAGGTCAAAAAACCCCAACCAAAAAACCCCAATGATATCATTATCTCACATGATTTCTGAGGGTCAAAAATCTGGGAGCAGCTTCACTGGGTGATTCTGGCTCTGGGTCTATCATGAAGTGCAGTCAAGATATTGACCAGGGCTGCAGGCATCTGATGGCTTATCTGAGGAAGGAGGATCCATTTCCAAGATCCAACCTCATGGCTGTTGGTGGGAGGCCTCAGTTCTTCACCAGGTGGAAGGCTCCATAGGGCTGCGTGAGTGTCCTCATGGCATGGTGGCTGGCTTCCCTCAGACTGAATGCACCCAGGGAGAGAGCGAAAGGAGGAAGCCACAATGCTTTTTCTGACCTGGTCTTAGAGATCATACACCTTCACTTCTGCCATATTCTATTCTTCAGAAGAGAGTTGCTCAGTCCAGCCCACACTCAAAGGGAGGGGAAGTCGCTCCATCTCTTAGAAAAGCAAGGTATCAAAGAATACTCTTTGTAAATGTTATACCCGATCTGTTGTAATAATGAGTCTTATCAATATATTTAACTCTGCTGGGAGCTCCCATAGACGAGGGGTTGTACACAGACCTTCCTCTAACTGGTCCTCAGCTCTCTGTGATTAGGGGGCTGACAGGAACCTGAGAAAGCATTCTCTGGGAGAAGAGAAGACGGGGCAAAAATTCAGCGTGAGAACAGCCCTTAACCTCTCTGTTCATCACATCTGCTGTGCCTCAGGGAGGAAAAGGCTACGAGGAGTTACCTCCACGTTTTCTGTGATTCTTTTTCAAGGATGGCTTGGGTAGTGTGGTTAGGTGGGCATCCACGGTCTCCAGCATCCCTTCTCTGATGCCTTCCATGTCACATTGGGTTTCGCAGGCACTCAATAAATATTTGATGATGATGATGATGTCGAAGATTCTCACCCATCTGCTATTTGTTTACACAGCTGAATCTTGCTACCTGTCTGTGTATTCACTTCTGAGTCTTATTGGTTAGTTAAGGATCACAATTCTGATGAGACACTTGGCATCGTGATCCCACCCACCGGGCTTCTCGTGAGCAGAGTGAAGCAGAATGATGGCTTGTGGATTCATTCAACCACTAGAATTGATAATGACTAGGGTTCCTGGCCTTCCCCAAGCAATAGAAATTGACTAGAGGTCAGACAAGAAATTCAGGCAAGGCTTTATTGGGGCCCCTGCTGCAGCGGGGGGAAGCTAGAACAAACAACAGGTTCCCTTGCTTGTTCCGCTCCCTGAGTAGAGGGGGGCAAGCTTGTTTCTTATATGGGGTGAGGGCAGGGGAGTGTCGAGGGTCAGGCCAGAGGGGTGGTTTAGGTGTTTTGCCCACCCCTTAGGTGGTGGTGTGTGCAAGGGACATGCCAAGTACCCTGCTTTTGCTCCGGTTTTTCAAAAGTGGCAGTTGGGTTTTTTGGCCTCTGTATCTTTTGTCCATAATTTTGCCCCAACTGTGCATGCATGCAGTTATTTTTAGTCCCATACAGTTTCTTTATATTTGGTTGCCGGAGGACAGGTGTGTCCAGGTGCAAGTACTGCAGCCCTGCAGCAAAGCGTCCCAGGTCCCAGGACCGTCTCAGAATCACAATGATAGGAAATCCTTAATACTTCCCATGCCTCAGGTTCTGTACTAAATGATGTACATATATTAATTGATTTACTCCTCAAAGCAACCCTAGGAGCTGCTATGGTCTCCGTTTTACAAGTGAAGAAACAGAGGCACAGAAAGATTAAGAGACATGCCTAAGGTGACAGAGTACAGAGTTTTGATTCCAAGAGTCTGCGTTTAAAAGCACTATGCTGGATTGCCTCATCAAAACTGCACAATTTCTCTTTAATGTTTTAAGATCTCTAAATGCAAGCAGGAGGTGGTACTTAAATGTACATAAAAAATTCAGAGTAAGACCCGGGGAACTAGAAAGCCCAAAGAATGCCCAACAGGCAGGAACCTAGGAAATACCAAGGCCCAAGTTTTCAAACTGGATTCTGAAGAGTCCCAGGCTTCCTGGGGTGTCCCGGGTTCTGCAGGCAGGAGGGAGGGAGATCTGGGGACCCTCACCACCCCCATTCAACCACAGCACACCACTTGGATATGTTCCACACACACTGTTCCTCTGCCTAGGTCCAGGTTTGCATGGACCCCTGCAGCAGCTCCAAACTGGCCTGGGAAATTTGTGAGATGCTTTGAAATAGGCAAAAATATTACTATGTTTCCTTTCAGCGCTGTCTCTAGAGGACCCTTCCAGAGTTATCTGATTCTAGAGGAGCTTGACCTTCCTCTTCTTTTTTCTTTTCCAGTTTGCAACTCTGTAGAGACAGGAAACTTACAGAGGTGATGCGAATGATTTCTGCTCATAGAAATTCAAATGAATTTTGTACAGGGAAGATGCAGTTGACTGCTGCCCTGTGGCGGAGATCATTTTTACATCTATTAGCAACTTAACTTCAGCATACCAGATTGTCTCTCTGGAACGTCTGTTCTTTGGACTCTCCTTTGAACTGGGTCTATGTCACACTGGTTCACTCCCTTGATGAGTTCGGTGAAATCTTTAAGACGTGTCCATTTTATATTTATACGGAAGTTATCATTCTACCTAAAAAAGTATCCTTTAGCGAGGTGGTCTCCCTGCAGGCGCTCTGGCCTCCCCCCTCTCGGGCACCCTGTTTAATCCATTCTCCACACAGCAGCCAAAGCCATCTCTTCCAAGGGCAAGTGTCGCCATGCTCCTCCCTGGCTCCACCCTGACATGCTGTGTAGCCTGCTGACAGCAGTGCAGGTCCGGCTTCTAAGACAACTGCATGCCGTCACCCCAAGTCGGGCACCCTGCCTTGCATCAAACAGTGGGACAGCCCCCAAGGAAGGATCTCCCCTCGGGGGGCCTTGCGCCCACCTGATTAAGCCCAGATTTCACCGGCAGCACTCAGAGACTGAGCACAGGACAGAGAAGGTTTTGAGTTTTGTTTTGTTCTGTTTTTCAGATTTAAAGATCTACTCCCTCTCTCTTCCCCCAAACCTCATCCCCCCGCAACCCCGGCTCCTGGGGCGGGGAGGGGCCCCATTGGCTTCCTAAGCTTGTCACTGTAAAACAAAAACCAAATAAACTTCTACTCAGAGCCCAACCTTTGGTCTCTTAGCCTTTGCTTTTTTTCTTTAGTAAAATCTTCTAGTGCTCTTCAGTTCCCTTAGAATAAAACACGAGACCCTTGGAAAGGCCCACCCAAAAGGTCCTGCATGCTCTAGCCCACCTCCTCCCCTTACTCTCTCTGTTCCCGTGACGCTGGCCTTCTGCGCCATCTCTTCCAGACCCACAGGCCCCCTGTTTTGTGTTAGGACAGCCTTACCCTCCTCTCTCCTTCTCCTCACCACTGTCTGGCTCAGAAAAACACCTATTCATTGTCTAAGTCTCTCCATAAACATTACACAGTTTCCTCAGAAAGACTCGGTTGGTTCCCACCTCCATCCCCTTATATGATCTCAGCATTTCCCGACAGCCTTGCAGTGCTAATTATTCTGTTATTTATAAATATTGGTTTACTATCTCTCTTTGCCAAAAGACCACAAGCTCCAGGATTCAGGAACCATATCAATTGTTTGCTAATCTGGCCCCTCTGCCCACCCCCCCACCAGTGCTGGGCACATAGGAGGCACCCAATTATACCACTATTTGTTGACTGACAGAAGGGTGCTGATGCCCAGGTGTGAGGGTGGCGGATGGGAAGGGTGGGCGGGAGGGGCAAGGGCACACGGGGGAGGAGGGGGGCTATAAGTGAATTATGGGTAAGGCTGGGACAGCTGCCTGCTCTCTAATTCATGGTTCAGCCTCCTTCCCTTGGGTCCAGGCAGCCTGTAACTGGATATTACAGTCATCAATCTTGAACTGTCCCTAGACCATGACTTCATCAAATCCTGCTTTTCTATCTGACTCTTCCCTGCCAGCTGGCCTTCCTTTTTGCTAATCTGCCATTAATCCCTGAAATGAAAGTGCTCCCAGAGTATTTCAAAATGCAGTAGTTCCAGGCAGGTGTAGCAGTTCCTCAAAAGGTTAAACCGAGTTACCACATGAACCAACAATTCCACTCCTAAATATATACATATACGTATATACCTAAGAGAAACAAACACCTACATCTACAGAACACCTTGTATAAAAATGTTCATAGCAGCCTTATTCATAATAGCCCAAAGGTAGAAAAAACCCAAATGTCCATCAAATGCTGACTGGATTTATAAAATGTGGTAAGTCTATACAATGGAATATTGTTTAGCCATTAAAAAAGCAATGATGTACTGATACATGCTACAACACGGATGAACGCTGAAGACATGCTAAGTGAACGAAGCCACACAAAAGACAACACATTGTATGATTCCATTTATAAGAAATGTCCAGGGACTTGCCTGGTAGCACAGTGGTTAAGAATCCGCCTGCCAATGCAGGGGACACGGGTTCCATCCCTGGTCCGGGAAGATCCCACATGCCTCGGAGCAACGGAGCCTATGCGCCACAACTACTGAGCCTGCGCTCCAGAGCCCGCAAGCCACAACTACTGAGCCTGAGTGCCGCAACTACTGAAGCCCATGTGCCTAGAGCTGTGCTGCTCAACAAGAGAAGCCACCACGATGAGAAGCCCACACACCACAACAAAAAGGTAGTCCCCGCTCACCGCAACTAGAGAAAGCCCACGTGCAGCAATGACGACTGAACACAGCCAAAAAAAAATAAAAATAAGAATTAAAATAAAAATTTTTTTAAATTAAAAAAAAAAAAGAAATGTCCAGAATAAGCGATTAATCCAGAGAAAGTAGATTAGTGGTTGGGTAGGGCTGGGGGTTTGGGAGGAAACAGGAATGACTACTAATGGGTATGAGGTTCTTTGCGGGGCGGGGTGATGAAAATGTTCTCATATTGATTGTGTTGATTACACGACTCTGTCAATAGACTATAAACCACTGAATTGCACATTTTAAATTAGTAAATTGTATGGTATATGAATTATATCTCAATAAGGCTGTTAATTTAAAAAAAGAAAGAAAGAAAGGCAGTAGTTCCTAACCTCATTGGGTTAAGATTCTTGGGAGAAACTACTGAAAGACATGGACCTCCTCCTGCCCCCACCCCACCCCCTCACTCATGAAAAATCCATATGTGCATGTATATATAAGTTTCATAAAACATCAGGAGACTCCCAGACTGGCTAAAGCCCACTTATTGCCTCCCTGGACGGTTAACAGCCCCAGGAGAACCCTGTCTTGATGAAACTCTCACGAGTAAATGTGAGGTCAGTTGCACATCTGGAAGGTTCCTTTCCATCCACGCCTCATCTTGGCCTTGGACCACTCCTGTCACAGTCCCTCCTAGGCTTCTCCTCGTCTCCCTCTTCAAGCTGTCTTGACATCTTTTTTTTTTTCAATTGAGGTACAATTGACATACAACATTGTATTAGTTCCAGGTGTGCCACATGACTTGCTATTCGTATATACCGCAACATCATCACACTGCATCTAGGTGACATCTGTTACCACACAGTTACAACATTTTTTCCTCTTGTGATGAGAACTTTTAAGATCTACACTCTTAGCAACTGTCAAATATGCACTACAGTATTTTTTTAAAATAAATTTATTTATTTTTGGCTGCATTGGGTCTTCGCTGACGCATGCGGCCCTCTCCAGTTGTGGCGAGCAGGGGCCCCTCCTCGTTGTGGTACGTGGGCTTCTCACTGCAGCGGTTTCTCCCCTTGCGGAGCACGGGCTCTAGGTGCTTGCGCTTCAGTAGTTGTGCCTCGCCGGCTCCACAGCCCAGGCCCAGTAGCCGTGACGCACGGGCCCAGTTGCTCTGCGGCATGTGGGATCTTCCCGGACCAGGGCTCGAACCCGTGTCCCCTAGCATTGGCAGGCGGACTCTCAACCACTGCATCACAAGGGAAGCCCTGCACTACAGTATTAACGATGGTCGCCATGCTAGACATTCCACACCCATCCACATCCTTTCTTGATCAGTAGGGTAGGTACAGTTCTAAGATGGCCTGCATGAGCTTCACACCCTCGTGTTTCTCTCGTTATATGGCAAATGGGAGATGGGCCTAAACTTATTACCTGAGCCCTTTAAAAGCAGAGAGTTTTCTCCGGATGGTATTGGAAGAGAAAGTCAGAGGGATCTGAAGAGTGACAATGACTCCATTGCTGGCTTTGAAGATGGAGGACATCACACACGACAAGGAAGGCAGGTGGCCTCTAGGAGCAGAGAGTGGCTCCGGGCTGGCAGTCAGCAAGGAATTGGGGACCTCAGAGCCCCAGCTGAGAGGAATCCTGCCAACAACCCTGGACGAGCTGGGAAGTGGACTGTCCCCTAAACTCCCCAGACAAGAGCCCAGGCCGTCCAACATGTTGATTTCAGCCCTGATTTCAGTCCCCAGTGGAGTCCACGGGGACTTCTGACCCGCAACTGTGAGACAGGCAGTGGGTGTTGGTTTAGGTCTCTGAGTTTGTGGCAATCTGTCACGCAGAATGGAAAACTAATACGATCAGTTTTGCGTCACCGTGCAGCTGGCTTTCCTTCTGTTGGATGTTTCTAGATCCAGCCTGTTTCCTCCTAAAATTCCTGAAATGGTTCTTTGCCTCCCCGGAAGGTGGAATCCTCAAGCTCTGAGCCTGGCTCTTACCATCCCCAACTCTGTGGTTTGCGGTGGGAGATTTCTCGATTTCAAAAAGTTCAAAGTTTCAAAGAGTTAAAGCTAGGGGGCAGTGTCGGGGCAGGGGAGGAGAGTGGAGGTGAGGCCCACAGCTGTCAGGGAGGGCTCATCTTCCAGGGGAAGGAGCTGCCTGGGGCCTCCTGGGATTCTGCTTGCCTTCCACACCCTGCTGTGGACACTTCTGATAGATATCACTGGATCGAAAGTTTCAGACCAGAGGTGCCTGAGGGATGACCCCTAAGATGGCTTGAAATGACAGGAGGAAGGTTCCAGGCCCCCACAAGCTGCCCAAAAGCCTTGGATGTAAGATGTGGGATCCCAGCCTGGAGTCCGAGAAAGGGGTGTGATCCCAGGGACCGACAGCTAATCCTACAGAAGCATGAACCCTTAAACTACTCCAGAGACACGGATGCCACTCCGAAAGCAACTCTTTGTTCTAAAGCACTTCCTCACCTGCAGCTTTGGGACACTGACTGCTGTTTGGGGACTGCGCGTGTGGCGTAAGTGACAGACATGGAGATGTCCTCCTACCTGGTTGCTGGCAGGCTGGGCTCCTTCACGCCTCGAGGCCCTATTCCTCCTTTTTCCTTCCCACCCTCCGCCCCCAATCAG
This sequence comes from Delphinus delphis, assembly GCF_949987515.2. Lineage (NCBI taxonomy): Eukaryota > Metazoa > Chordata > Mammalia > Artiodactyla > Delphinidae > Delphinus > Delphinus delphis. The sequence goes on from NC_082701.1 coordinate 51,762,874, forward strand.
GAAGCACTAACAGCCTTGAGAGTAAGTCCCTGAAGGTCTTCCCTCCTCTTGCCTCCCGGTTACCCATAAAACACCCGGAACCCTACTTCCTGCCTGTGCTGATGAGAACCATTCACTTCTGGAACCAATCAGTTATTTCTGCTTTAATGAGCTGGTGTCTTTTCTTGCTGAGAGAACTCCAATCATCTTAACTCCATCTTTTTTTTTTCTTGAAACACTCCTGCATCTGGGAGCCCCGATCCCTCTTGAGTGGGCGGTCTTGGGCTTCTTTCTGTGGGTCCAGGGCCCGGGGTGGACAGGCTGAGGGGCTGGGGGAGAGGAGTGAGGGTCTGTCCGTGACCCCTGCCTGTCCCCCCATCCAAGGGGAAGCCCTCTCGCTCAGGCTTGGGAGAATCGCTGGCCCTCCTGGAGTGGCTCTGCCCCTTTCTGTGGGTTTGGGAATGAGTCTGTGGATCTGTGGCTTCACTTGTCATCAAGAAATCTGCCTAGACCCACAGAATTTCTTCTGCTCCCGGGCTGGGCCCCTTTGGAAACCTGAAAAACGCAAGGAGTCTCCGAGTGAGTTCTGCACACACGCGTAAAGCCGTGTGGGTTAGGGTAAGCCTGTGTGTGATCACAGGGATCCTGAGTGACTCTGCACAATTCCTCACTTCGGGGAAACTTGAGGCTCCAAGACCGGGAAAGAGGGAGGGAGGGAGGGAGGGGCCTGGGGAAGGGCTGGGCCGCCCCCCACCCCAAGGCCTCCCCGGAAGTGCGTTCAGCCCTTAGAGGCTGAACTTCTCAAACAACACCTCACAGATACAGCAGAACACGGTGGGGCTGTGTGCATGGGGGTTAGCATAACCATCTGTCCTGCGCCCTTTCCTGCCTCCCAGGAAACGGCCCAGGAGGCTCAAAGGTGAGGGGAAGCTGTGTTAGAGGCGTATCCCTCACCCCCAACCCTGGCTCTGGAGGCCCAGACATCTCCCTCCAGTGAGAGACTCTACCCATCCCCCTCTCAGCACCACCCCCAGAACTCGCCCTCCTGGGTTTGCGGGATGACCTCTGCCCTCCTGAAACCCAGTCCCCCCGAAAACTGAGCTCCCCTGGCAAGTTTACGATCAACCTCTCTATCCAAAACTTTATTCCCTTTCTTGTCCTGCCCCTGTTCCTCCCAGGATTGAGGAGGATCAAAGAAAAGGGGGGCGCCTCCCTGGTGGCGCAGTGGTTGAGAGTCCGCCTGCCCATGCAGGGGACGCGGGTTCGTGCCCCAGTCCGGGAAGATCCCACATGCCGTGGAGCGGCTGCGCCCGTGAGCCATGGCCGCTGAGCCTGTGCGTCCGGAGCCTGTGCTCCGCAACGGGAGAGGCCACAACAGTGAGAGGCCCGCGTACCGCAAAAAAAAAAAAAAAAGAGATCTTGCTGTGGTTTATGTCAAAGAGTGTTCTTCCTATGTTTTCCTCTAAGAGTTTTATAGTGTCCAGCATTACATTTCCTCACACTGTCTTTAAAAACCCTTGCCTGAAAGCCATCGGGCGTTTGGGTTTTCTGAGCATGAGTTGCCCTTTCTCTTTGCTTGGCGTCCTGCAAATAAACCCTGACTTTGCTGCAAACACCCGCTGTCAGAGCTTGGCTCTCTGCGCTGCCAGCACAGGAGCCCTTGCTCGGTTACATTCCAACCCCTTCCAGAGAGAAGTCCCTTTGGCAGGGGACAGCCAGCCCCACTCCCCTCCCCTTTCCCTCACCTGTGAAGCAGATGATGGTCGCGTGGAGGCCTGGGGACGTGGCAGCTTGGCCAGGCTGTGCTGTGTTCCCCAGAATTCCTTTTCCGGGGTGCTTCTAAGGAGCAGGGGTCACAGAGGCTCCAGTGAGAGGCTTGAGGGCAGAGGCGGAGGCTCCCACCCGCTGTCCCTGCACTGCCCACTCCCCTCATCCGTGGGAGGCCGTGGCCCCAGCTGTGCCTCCCTCCCTGGACCCTCTTGCAGCGCCTCCGGCTCCTGGGCCAAGTGTGGGTGCTCAGCTCCGTGATCCAGGTCCAGCTTCTACAGACGCCCACCCCTCCCGGCTTGGAGGCCGCAAGAACTGCCATGGGTTTCTGTCCATCCTCGCGGGCCCAGCTTGCGAGTGTGGATTCCGACTCACCCTCCATCTCCCCCACTTTACGTCCATATTTCTTTCCCAACCACTCCCCGTCCTTGGGCTTCAAGCTCCAGCATCAGTGGGAAGACGACAGGTGTGCAGAGACTGCTCAACTGGCGGCTTCCCTGCCTGGGGTCCAATCCCCCGAGCGAAGCCGCGGATGCCCATCTGCATCTCCCTTCTGCTGGTTCTGCTCCTCTGACTGCACGCGGACTCTACAGGTGGGGTTACGGATAGGTTTGACCTCACGTGGTGGGATCCCAGGTCCTTGAAAGTGTCTGGTTTACCCTAAAGGGGTGGTTCTCAAACTTGAGCTTGTATCCGAATCACCTGGAGGCCGTGTTAAAACCCAGAAGGCTTCGCCCCACCTCCAGAGCTTCCAGTGCTTGGGTCTGGGATGGGGCCCGAGAATTTGCCTTTCCAATAAACTCCCAGGGGATGTTGATGCTGCTGGAAGATGGTGAACACAAAGGTGAGGGGTGACGGCGGCCCACAGCAGGATCCGGGCAGAGGTGCTGCAGCAGACTCCCCTGGAGGTGGTGGTCTCCCCGCAGGGCCTCTGGGATCACAGGGCCAAGGAGAAACAAGGAGCCCTGTTCAGGCCGCCCCCTCGGGCTGCCCCTGGAGGGGAAAGCAGCCTGGTGGAGGGAGCACAGGCTGGGGGCAGGCAGACCCAATGCGACTCCCGACCCTGTCGCTGGAGCCAGTGTCCTCGGGCAAGTGTCCTGTTTGGTAATTCAGGTGTTAATGGTGCCACACGGTTCTCACTGGGATGATGTATATAAAACATATGCTCAATAAATGCTGCTCTTTCAGTCCAGTCCCTGACCTGCCTTTTGCCACTGACGACTGGTAACAGTGCCGTTGAGCTTTTGACCGTTAAGTGCGAGACTTCACATTCACCTCCACTCAGTTTAGTTTTGTCGGTTTGAAGCCATCATTCCAGCCTGCTAAGATGCTGTCGCCTGGCAGCCTGCCTGCTATTCCTACATCAGCATTCCTGATACCATATTGCACGTCTTAGGGTCCAGCGGGGGCAGGACAGCAGGGCTTCCTCCCGACGTCAGGGAAGAAACAGTTCCTAACTTACCGCTTCCAGCGCTCGGACCCAGGAAGCTGCCTTCATGGTTTCTACTGAGTCTTTGCACCCCAACTGGAAACACCAACTTAAAAAAAAAAATGGAAGTGGTAGAGGAAAGAAGGGTCCTGTGCACTCACCCTGGTGTGTGTTGCCACGCGGATACTTCCTGTGTAAACTGCAAAGCCTAAGAGATACCAGACCTGGGCAGCTTCAAAAGGGGGTGCTTTGGGGGTTCTCCCCTCAGTGGACCCTCTTCCCCATGAATAAACCACCAAAAAGAGAAAGAGGACTTAGGAACAAACTTCTAATAGAATTTAATGTTTTCAGGGATGGGACGGGCTGTGGCCTGAGGGGATAAACAGGGATTTCCGAAAGGCACAGCGGTCCCAGAGGGCTGGACTGGGCTGACTGGACAGCAAGGTCACCAGGTACTTTCTCTCTCCCTTCTCTGTCTCAGAACATTCTGGAACCATGGCTGCTCCTTAAACCCGGACTTGCTGTTGCTCCTTCTTCTTCACCTCTGCCCAGATGTCTGACAGGTCCTGGATAAACTGCTGGATCTAGCAAGGCCAGGGGACCGCAGTTAATCCCAGCAGGCGACAAGCCACCCATCTGGAAATGTCCTGGCATAACCTGGTCGTGAGGAGTCACCATTTCCTGTGACCGACTTTCCCTCATTTGACAATTATTCTAGTTGACATGGAGAATGAGGCTTAGCAGACTAGAAGTGATGAACATGGACGGAGCTGGGAACCCCTAGAGGAAGACGCAATGAGAGGATGAAGTACAGGCTGACAGTCTAACAAAGGGAGACAAAGGGAGGATCCTAAGCGGACTCAGGCTACACGCACTTAGCAGGAAGGGGTCAGCCAGGGTCAGGGCAGACGGCTCTCCACTATTTAAAAGCCTTCAAGGAGGTCATCTGCTTGAAACCCAGAACTGATGCTCGTTATGATAATCTTGAGTCATCAAGGGAAGTTTAAATTCTATTCACTAACTTTTGTTGTAAAGAACATGCAATCAGTATGACACAGTGGAAAAAGCACAGCCTCACAAGTCAGAAGACCTGGCGTCCTGCAATCTAAGCACCCATCAGCAGATGGGATAAAGAAGATGTGGTATGTATACGTATACATACACATACATACACACACACACACACACACACACACACACACACAATGGAATATTACTTGCCATAAAAAAGAATGAAATAATGTCATTTGAAGCAACATGGATGGACCTAGAGATTATCATACTAAGTGAAGTAAGTCAGACAAAGACAAATATTATATGATATCACTTATATGTGGAATCTAAAAACTACTACAAATGAACTTATTTACAAAACAGAAACAGACTCACAGACATAGAAAACAAACTATGGTTAACGAAGCGGAAAGTGGGGGGAGGGATGAATTGGGCGTATGGGATTAATAGATGCACACTATCATATATAAAACAGAGAAACAATAAGGATTTACTGTAGAGCACAGGAAACTACATTCAATATCTTATAAAAAACTATAATGGAGGGCTTCCCTGGTGGCGCAGTGGTTGAGAGTCCGCCTGCCGATGCAGGGGACGCGGGTTCATGCCCCGGTCCGGGAAGATCCCATATGCCGCGGAGCGGCTGGGCCTGTGGGCCATGGACACTGAGCCTGCGCGTCTGGAGCCTGTGCTCCGCAACGGGAGAGACCACAGTGGTGAGAGGCCCGCGTACCACAAAAAAAAAAAAAAAAACTATAATGGAAAAGAATTGAAAATAAAAGAATATGGATATATACATACATACGTATAAATGAATCACTTTGTTGTTCATCTGAAACTACAATATTTACAATTTACAATATTGTAAACCAACTATACTTCACTTTAAAAAAGGATGACGACCTGGGGTCCTGATGCAGCTCTGGGGAAATCACTTCATCTTTCTGGGACTCAGTTTATCTTTGAAAAGGGAAGAGGGAGAAAAGGTTGGCCTAGATGGCCTTTAAGATCTCAGTCCTAAAATTTCTCCTTTTCAAGAATGTTCCTAAAGATGGGGCTACACAGACTGTCCAACACTCTCAAAAGCCCAGTTAGTTGCTAATACTGTTACTATTACCAGCACAATTCCTATTTTGCAAGAGAGGAGAGAAACAAACAGTGACTGAATTAGAGCAACTTTCCCAAGGTTACAGAGATGACAAGTCCAGTATTTCCCAAACTATGTTCTTGTAGTAAGTAATCACCTACCCCAAAAAGGGTCTGTGGTCAAGTAAGTTTTAGAAACCTTATCTGCTGGGAGAGTCTCAGGGCAGAACCAGAGCAAAGGCACTGTGAAGTCCTGTATTTTAAAACCAGCCACCTTTGTTTAACTTGAGTTTTCTAAATTTTATAGACCATAGAGCCCGTTTATTTCCCTGGAGGAGACTTACTGCCATCCTGGGATTCTAGGGTTTGCCAAGCACGGTTTGGAAAATGCTGCTCCAGTTTGGGCTTTATTCAGAAACAATAACGCTCGACCTTCTACACACACTATGCTGAATGCAAATCGTCTTGGCCTTTTGCAAAATCACTTTCCCTGAGTGGTACCTCGTTCCTGATTCTAAGTAAGTGGCTGCTTTCTGAAGCCCATGCGTGGATCTGCTGGAGGGACACTGCTGAGAACATCATTTCACTGAGTGTCTCTGAAGCCTCCTCGAAAATGTTCAGCTAGAGGTTAAGTGCTGGGAACGTTTCGCTCTTTCTGAAGAAACCATGTGTTTTCTTATTTTGGTACAAGAACTATGTGTTGCTTTTGCTTCTGGTTACCAGGAAGCTCAGAGCCAACTACTGTCCCTGTTGAACTACTGTCCTCTATAATCCAAGAATCCAGAGTCCACACATCTCTCTCTCACCTCTGACCTCAGATTTTAACTTATATTTTCCCAGGTCTTTATTTTTCTTTTTTCAGGTTACTTAATCACGTGTGTGTAGGCTCATATCCTACAGGAATGAAGTGGAATATTTAAAAGTAACATTTGGGCAATATGAGGAATTCCTATCGAAGCAAATCAAGGTTGAGAACAGGAATTCCCTGGTAGTCCAGTGGTTAGGACTTGGCACGTTCACTGCTCGATGCTGGGGGCCTGGGTTCGATCTTTGGTGGGGGAACTAAGATCCCACAAGCCGTGCAGCCGAAAAAAAAAAAAAAAAAAGAGGTTGAGAGGGAGTCCGAAAGCTCAGAATTTGGAGTGGATGGACTGTAAGCTACGGTCTGAGCAGGGGATGCTCGCCCACCACCTCCTGCCCCATCTTTCTTTACTACGGCTAAAGGAGAGGGATCTGAGGACGGCTGGGCGTCCTGAGACCCTACTGCCGGGGAGAGGGGTCTACGAGGCCAAAACTCTTCTTATAATAATACTAAGATGTTACTTGTCTTTTTTGCTCTTATTTTCTTGAGAGTCTACAGGGGCTTTTCCCAGAGCGGGATGTTCCCGTGACGTAGGCTAGCACGACAGGCTGAATGCAGAAGCAGGTGTGGCAATCCACCTGTCCTCCAGGAAGCCACGCATTCAAGCGGTTTGCAAGTATCAAATAATGCCACTCGTCCCATAAAATACTTTTTGAAAACGTGTTTTTCATTAAAAATGCTATTTGTGGGGCTTCCCTGGTGGCGCAGTGGTTGAGAATCCGCCTGCCGATGCAGGGGACACGGGTTCGAGCCCTGGTCTGGGAGGATCCCACATGCCGCGGAGCAACTGGACCCGTGAGCCACAACTACTGAGCCTGCACGTCTGGAGCCTGTGCTCCGCAACGAGAGAGGCCGCGACAGTGAGAGGCCCGCGCACCGCGACGAAGAGTGGCCCCCACTGGCCACAACTAGAGAAAGCCCTCGCACAGAAACGAAGACCCAACACAGCCAAAAATAAATAAATAAATAAATTTTCTAAAAAAATGCTATTTGTGTTAATGTGCTTCTTACTGTCATTTCTAAATGAATTATTTTTAATTTTTCTGCTTGAGTTTCTAATAAGGAAACATCAATTGATAGAACCCATATAAACAAAAGCTCTTTGAGGGTCTTCAATAAATTTTATGAGTGTAAAGGTATCCTGCTACCAAAAAAGTTTGAGGATCGCTATTTCAGAACAACTTTTCTTACAAATTCCCTTTACAGTCTTTGGACTGTTAATAATTCTGCTCCAATAAGCCTTACGATGCAGGCTGATTCTTGGGTTTAAGGAAATCCTACTTCCCGGCTGGTCAGTGGGTGAAATTCTTTACATTTCACGAGTTTCACTTTTTTTTTTTTTTTTTAAACAGAGGAAGCACCTCTCAGTCAATTGCTTTTATCGGCTTCTGTTCCATATTCATTCACCAAATACTTACAGAGTGCCTGCTATCTGCCTGGCATTGTTCTAGATGCTGGGGATACAGCAGGAAAAAAGCAAACAGAAATCCCAGCCTTTGGGAGCCTACTTTCTACTATTTCATGGCAGAGCTAAAGGCTTTTGCCAAAAAGGATAAATAATTAATCATGGTTCTCTGCATGTTACAGGAAGCACGGCTACTGCATCTGCTGGCGTAGCTTCCCAAACAGCGGGATGCGGGTACCTTTGGTCAGAAGTGAGACAATTTCAGGTGGCACACGGACATGGCATCCCATAGCTTTGAATCATACAGTGAAAAAGTCATTTCCTTTCAATTACTTCAAAGAGAAAAATCTCAGAATGGTACTAATATGACTCTGACCCTTCCCTGCCCTTGCTGATTTCCCTCCCCGCACCACCTGCCAATTTTCTCTTTTCCCCAAGCGTGGGGGTCAGTCACAAGCCTTCAGCATCTCACTAGAACTTAATAAGACTGTTTTGTGTAACTAATGAATGCAGTAGCGGGTCCCTGCTACTGCCCGTGCTGATTGGGGCCAACAGAACCTTAGAGCTAATGCAGTGGTTCTCAAAGTGTGGAACCCAGACCAGCACCATCACCTGGAAACTTGCTGAAAATGGAAATTCATGGCTCTTCATCTCAGACCCACCGAGTCTGAGACTCTGGGGGCGGGATTCAGTGATACGCCCCAGCCCCCAGGTGATTCTGATGCTGTGAAAATTTGAGAACCACTACTCTGTAGGAATCGCGCCTCTGCCCAACCCAGGGAGAACCATCGTGGCTCACTCGAGCCAGCTGGCCAGGCACTCGGGCCTCCTCTTACCGTGTCCAGCTGTTTGTGCGTGTCCTCCAGGGACACGGAGCTCGCCTCCTTCAGCTGCTTGCTCACGATCTGGAAGAGGTTCAGCGTTGCCATCTTAATGGTGCCAAGCAAGAGGGTCTTCTTGGCGGCGGTGTTCTGGATGTGTGCCCAGCGAGATTCCTGGGGAGGAGAATGAGGGCGGGGCGTGAGCGCTAGGAGCGTGTGTGCGTGTGTGTGTGTGTTTGTGTGTGTGTGCCCCTTACCCACCCGGGGCGCTCACCCAGATGATGACGTCGCTGCGGGCGCGGTCGAAGCGCATCTGCAGGCGCGCCAGCTCGTTGTTGTGCTGCAGGATCTCGTCGTCCTTCTCCTCCTTGTAGCGCGCCAGCCGGGCCTTGGCGCGCTCGACCTTCTCCTGGCCCTCCTGCGCCGACTGCATGAGGTCGTGGTGCATGCTCACCAGCGTCTTGTAGCGCGCGATCACCTCGTGGATCTCTTCGAACTGCGGGAGGGGATGGGCGGGGGTGGGGGGTAGGGGAGGGACGGACTCGGACCAGTGCACCGCCACCCAAGGGGTCCGACCCCACTCTGCGCCCTCCACTCCCAGCCTTGATGCCTCTGCCCGGCAGTGAGGCCCTGGGCCAAGGGGCAGAGGCTGTGAGGCCCTTGGAGTCCCCCTGTGCTCCTCTTGAGTTGGTACGGGCCGTGGGCCACGTGTCGGGAGCACGTGCATCTAGACCCAGGGCTCTCAGTCTTAACTGCCGGTTATTAGAATCACCTGGGAGCTTTAACAAAGATACGTGCCCGCCTCCACCCTCAGAGACCCGGGTTAATAAACCGCTCTGAAGGTTCCCCAGCTGAACAGGAGAGAAGAAAGCCAGACCCTGCTTTTAGGAAGCCTTACAACTTGGGGTGGTGGGGTAGGACAGACAGACAAGTAAATAGTCAGTTACAACACAGAGTGATAAGACCTCTCGGTGACTGGGGGATGGGCTGCAGGCGACTGTTGGGTGGTATCTTCAGCCTGGTGCTCTCTGGTATTTGTTCAACAGGGGCTGAGGCCTCCCTCCGGTGGGGTCTGGAGAGGGTGGGTACCAGTGGGGCAGGTGGCTGGCCAGGCTCAGCTGCCCCGTCTGCCACAGTGCAGGGCCACGCTGCTCTGGCCCTAACTCAGCAGAACAGAAGCCCTGTAACCCTCCCTCTCTAGAAGGCGCTCTGAGTACCAGCTCCAGGATGCCAACTCACGTCCCCGGGGTGTGGGGGGGTTATCAGCACGTGACTTCCAGCCACCCAGGGGACACTCCCTGAGTTGTCTCTCCATCTCATGACATTTCCAGTGATAGACTGGTGTTCCGGGAACTGGCCTCTCCCCAAATACATCCTCTGTGGGCAAGGGCCACTTAACCCAGCATTAGAGGAGATGGGGACAGCCAGAAAAGGCTTCCTCAGGAAAAGGATGGTTAAAATGAGACCAGAGGTATGACGAGAAGACGGGTGGGCAAAGGCAGGTGGGGGAAAGCGAGGAAGTAGTACAGGTAGACGGAACAGCCTGGGTAAAGATGATGGTGTTATGTGTGGCATATCCAGGATGAGCAAGAGAGTTTAATGTGAATGGCCTGGGTTCAAGATGGGGACGGAGAGATCACCCTGGAGAAGTTAAAAAAGTGCCCAGTAAACCCTGAGGAGTGTGAACTTCATCCACTGAAGGAGAGAGCAGAGAGAGAACTTCCTGTCTGCATTTCTGAGAGATGCAATGGTATACAACAGCTAAAACGAATGGGATACATCAGAGCACCCAGGAGCACCTCTCCAAAACTGAACGCTGATGTCAAAAGGTCCCAGGGGCCAACTTGAAGAGGCTCCCACTGTCCAAAGATGGGACCCTTTGAACATCAGTAAGAATAAGTGCGAAGGATTGAACCATATCAAATGTGGTGTTCACGGTGATACTAACAACATTACAGGGCGCTTTCAGAGGATGCTGGAGAACCAACTCATTATTCTGAAGACTGTAATGAAGAATCAAGCATTTAACAAGATTTTTCTTTAAGACCCACCTTAGTTTAAGGCCCATCAACTAGTCATCATCTAGTTGATGAAGGGAAGTATGAAGTCCTTTTCCAGATGGTAGTATTCTAGCTAATATGTGAAGAGGGGGACTTAGGACATTTCCAGCACCCTAGAAGAATCTTTGGCCCCCTTTCAGTCAGTATCTGCCCCGAGGAAACCAGAATTAGGACTTCTATCCCCCATGATTCATTTCACCTGTTTTGAAACATATCAGTGGAATCATACAGTGTGTCCTCTTTCATGTCTGGCTTCTTTTGATCAGCATAGTAATAACGTCTGGGACACTTGAGAAACACATCAACCAAATGCAGTTTGGGGACCTTATTTGGACCCCAATTGGGACAAACCAGCTGTACAAAAAGCATTTGTGCAATAACTGGGGAAATTTTGACGTCGGCTGGATACAGGTATTGTGGCTATGTGAAAAAGAGCTCTTTTAGAGCCATATAATGAAATACCTATAGATGAAAACAATATCATTTGCTTCAAAATGGCAGCGACGGGGATCTGACAATGAGCTGATGATGGCTGGAATTAGGTGATGAGTAATGGGCATTCAATAGACTATTTTCTCTGCTTTTGTATACGGCTGAAATTTCCCATGATACAAAGCTTTTTTTTCTCTTTAAATCATTGATTGGAAAAAAGCCATAAAAGGACATGTACATACTCTTCATAGTTTATGGATAATGTAAACTGTGGCCCCAAATAATAACAAGCCTGAGAATGAGAAGCTTAAAAATCTGGATTACTGGTTACCCCTGAGGAGAGGAGAAGCACGGTGTTTGGAAGGGGGGCACACTGGGGGTTTCAATGACCAGTCGTGTTCTATTTTAGGAAAAAAAGGGGCAAATTGGGGGAAATATTAAGATGTGACGAAGCTGTGGAGAGTACTTGGGTGCTGTCATATATTTATGTATACTTTTCAGTACACTTAAAATATTTTGAAAGAAATAAAGGACGAGGAAAGAGAATGAGAGATGGGGACCCCACTGGCTGTAGAATGCTGGACAGACTGGTGGCGAGGCATAACGCAGAGCTGGACTCCTGGTGAGGTACAGTGGTGGTCTGGATGAGGAAGGGGCAGGGGCTGGATTCCAGAAATACTTAGGAGGCGGAATAGACCAGATCTGCTGATGGATGGCTGCGGGGAGTGGGGGAGAAGGAGAAGGAGTCCAGGAAGAAGCCGGAGTTCCGGCGAGGCTGTGGGTGGGTGGTCTTGCCCTTCACCAGCACCGGACCCACCCGCAGCAGCGCTGGCCTGGGGGTGGCAGGAAGCAGTCGTGGACTCAATAAATTAGATGTACGGGCCTGACGCTTAGGAGGGAGCTCCAGGCCAGAGAGATCCAGGCCAATCTCCTCCATTCCAAGACACATTTTACTAGCTCTAAATTTGAGTCGTGTCCTATAATCTATCTGCGGCTTTAATATACTAGTCTTCTCTCACTCCCCCACCTCCCCCAAAACCCAATTATTAAATGAACAATTTATCGTACAGTAGGTAGTACCTTAGAATGCAGGAAGTAACACGGACTTGGGACTCATGCATAAATAAATTAGGTTAGTGGTTCTATATGGAAATTGCCAGGACTTTAAAAAGTTGTGTATCCTTTGTCTCCCTGTGCCCCCCACAGGACATGGGTTCACACCCCAGAGGGCATACCTCATACCTCTCTCCACCCTGGTGAAGGGCCCTGCTGCTGTCACATGGGAGGATGGGGGACATAGGTGGATGGCCGTTGACATGGGTGACATCCATCAGAGACCCAGGGAATTCCTCAGGGAGAAAAGTGCAGGGTGTGGGACAAAGACCCGAGGAACTTGAGGAAGAGGAGCCCCAGAGGAGCCTGAGGAGGAAGGGCCAGAGGTAGCCTGAAAGTAGAAGGAGGGAGGAGTCCCAGAGGAAAGGGCACAGGTATATTTCAAGCAGGAGCATGGACAGTGTCAAACACTCCAGAAAGCATGGGTGGGCAGAGGGCAAACAAGTTCCTTAGCTCTGGCAACAAGGCAACTTTATGAAGAACAGTTGTCAGTGGCTTTGTGGGGCCCACCGAAGGGTGGTTAGAAGCAAGGGCTCTGCCACTTATAAGCTGTGCATCCCTGAGCAGGTTACCTAACCTCTCTGAGCCTCCGCTTCTTCCTCGTAACAGGGTGAAATGATGGCTTTCCTCTGGGGGCTAGTGAGTGGACTGAGCAAGGCTATGCTTGCAGCACCCACCCAGCCCAGGGCCCAGCACATGCTAAGTGCCCAGCTCTGCGCAAGGCTGGCGCTTTCTCTGCCCATCTACTCTCAAGTAAACTGAAGAACACCAGGGAGGAGGGGAAGCAGGGAGAGTGTGGGTCACATCCGACGCAGGCCAAGCTGATCGTTGGTGCTCCAAAACAAAACCTCGCTCCTAGACACAGACACGGGACCCATATAGAGACAGGTCCACAGATGTCATACGCGCACAGATACACCGCCAGGTTCCCACCCTTGAGAAATGAGTCCAGCCTCGCCAGGGGCCTCTGCCAGCTGCCCTCCTTGGCTGGAGGCCTTTCCCCGGAGCAGGTGACCATCCCTGCCCCAGTCCCCTCACAGCCCAGGCCCCTGGGGAAGAGTAGGTGGGCCTGAGGAACCTCCCATCCCCCTCGGCCCTCCACGCACCTCGGAGTTCTCCACCACCTTCTCCAGGTACTTGTTGAAGATGGAGTATTCCTGCAGCTTGGCGCTCAGCCTCTGGTGCTCCAGCCGCAGGGCCGCCATCTCCTGCTTGGCCTTGGTCAGCTCTTGCGTGCACTGCCTCTTGAGTTCTCGCTCCTTGTTGGCCTTCTTCAGGGCCCGGATCCGTTTCTGGTCGTTCTCCTGGGGCCAGGGAGATGATGCCAATCGGGCGTGGGTCCTGCCCTCCCTGGTGCCCAGGCTGGTGGGGCTCCCACAAGGCCTCTGTCCACCCTGAGGGTGGACGGCGGTGGCCAGGCTGCCCACGTGGCGGATGAGGTGTAAGGAAGCGCGTCTCCAGGGTTATCTGAAGCTGGTTGAGGGGCTTTCCGTGGACTGAGGAGGCTGAGAGGACAGAGAGTTAATCCAACATCAGAAGGTGGCCTTATGGGGACGAGACAGGACGTGATCCTGACTCTGCGGAATCTGAGCTCCGGAAGCCCCACGCCCCACTGGGCTCAGTGTCTGGAGAGAACTCAAACCCTGGGAAAGGCTGGGAAAATCTTCTGATAAAGTTTCCATCTCTATTCTTTTTTTTTTTTTGGCCGCACCGCTCCTCTCGCGGGATCCTAGGTCCCCAATCAGGGATCGAACCGGAGCCCCCTGCAGTGGAAGCGCAGAGTCCTAACCGCTGGACCACCAGGGAAGTCCCTCATCTCTATCCTTAGTGGTGGCCATTTGTCACAGGGCAGAGACCTGGGCCCAGACCTGGGAAGCCCAAATTTTCTCCTGATTTGGTGCCTCACCTTCTCCAATTGTAGAAATGAGAGGCAGGAGCCCCTCTCTTCCTTTCAAAAGCTGGGGCAACCCTGCTGGAGCTCTAGGGAGACGAGCTAGGAGGTGGGCCTAGTCCGGAGGGCCTGGTGGGGCAAGGCCATTCCGGAGGGGATGTTCCTGTAGCTCAAAACTGGCATCAGGTGGGGACAGGAGGAGATGATGCAGGGAATTCAATGCCCAGAAAGAAAGACACGAGGCTCAGCTGCTGCAAGTGCGCTGGTCCCGTCCTCCTTCCTTCCTCGGGAGGACAAGCTCTCCTCCCAAGATGAGGGGCAGACCTCTCACACTGCCTGTGTGTGGCTCCTTTCCCCCTTCAGGGGCTGTGGTGATTCCACCCAGATGGGTGCCTGTGGTGGTGGCATTTGGAAGACATGGAAGAAGGCACCCGGGGGATTTGCATTCTGCCCTGTGGGTCCAGGAGAGGAGAGAGGGGCCCCAAACCAGTGGTTTCCAAGTCCAGCCGGGCATCACAATCCCCTGGGGATACTTTTAACAATACAGTCGACTGGGCCTGACCTCAGGCCTGCTGAAAGCAAGGAGAGGGCAGGGGCCCAGGGTCCGTATCTGTAACAAGCTCTCCAGGATTCCGACGATTTGCAGAACCCCTCACCCCCAAATCTCCTGCCACCCCAAGCACTCCATGAGCTTTTCTCTGGCCAGTAAGAAAGACTGGACCTCTGGAGAATAATGCCTGGTCCATCAGCTTCCTTTCCCACCTGGTTTAGGCAGAGAGAGAGACAAAGATGCTTGAGAACAGGACTGCCCTGTAGCAGAGGCCAGAGGTTACCCCCTGGGGCTGGGCCAGCCCTTCAAGGCTCGGCAGGTGCCCGGTTGGAGCCAGTCTGGAGAAATCTGGATTTTAAAACGGTTAAATCCCTCCTCTCAGGACACACTGAGAGGGGTTGTCTCGTAGGGGACTCCAGTACCTGGTTCTTCAATGCCCCCTGCCTGGGCCTTCAGTGCAAGGATGGAGGGGTAGGGTGAGCTGGGGGGACTAAAACCCTGTCTGGGGGCTTCCCTGGTGGCGCAGTGGTTGAGAATCCGCCTGCCAATGCAGGGGACACGGGTTCAGTTCCTGGTCCAGGAAGATCCCACATGCTGCAGAGCAACTAAGCCCGTGTGCCACAACTACTGAGCCCGTGTGCCGCAACTACTGAAGCCTGCACACCTAGAGCCCGTGCTCCGCAATGAGAAGCCACCGCGATGAGAACCCCGCGCACCGCAACGAGAAGCCCGCGCACCGCAACGAAGAGTAGCCCCTGCTCGCCGCAACTAGAGAAAGCCCGCGCGCAGCAGCGAAGACCCAACACAGCCAGAAATAAATAAATTAAATAAATAAAAATTTATTTAAAAAATAAAACACTGTCTGGTTCATCTTTGTATCCCCAAGTGCCTGGCCCTAACCGTGGCACATTCATTCATTTATTCATCATCCATCATTCATTCATTCACTGGATAAACTGGATGTGCCAACCACAGGCAAGGAAATAGGAAACAGCAATCTAGAGGGGGCAGAGACGGACAGGGCAGCAGGAAACTATCAATGCAAACGGAGCAGTAGGAGGGGGAGATAAAGGGGCAAGCCCCAGGCACTGGTGAGCACCAAGGACACCTCTAAGCCAGGGCGAGAAGTCGGGGAAATGGAGGCTGAGGAGGGAGGGGGGAGAGGTAGGGAGTGGGAGGAGGGGCAAGCTGACCAACTGCAGAGCGTGGCAGCCCTGCTGCAGCAAGCCACACCCCTTCGTACCCGGATGAACTGCTCAAACTTCTGTATGTGGGCTTTCAGCTGGGCCTCCTTGACTCCCAGCTCCTCCCAGCGCAGGTTCAGGGTTTCCATTCTGCGCTGAAATATCTAGGGGGGAGGGGGGAGCAGAGAGGTCAAGAGGACCCCTGAATGGAAACCAAGGAAGGCCCCAGCATCCCCTGCCCTAGAGCCCCTGTCCCCAGGTGCCCACTTTCCACCCCACGTCTGGTTCAGAGCAGAGCATCGCAGGACACTGGTACCCCAAGACTCGGATCCCTTCTGTGCTGTGCAGAGGAAACACAGGATCAACACCCACGATGCCTGGCTCTAGCCACCACCACCCACAAAACAGAGGGCCGTCCTCAGGCTCTCCCTGAGCCGTGGCCCTCCCCGCATCCAACCCTTGCGTCTCCCACCTCCTTCTTCTGCTCCATGGCATGGTGCATGAGCTTGGCCTCTTTCTTCTTCTCCAGCAGCCGGATGGATGGGGAGTCTGAGTGGTCCTCAGTGCTGGGGAACTTCCTGCCCAAGACACAGGCAATAGGGACTGTGGACTCTGAGCGCCTGGGGCAGCCCGGGACCGGGAGGAACCCATGGAGACAGGCACCCACGGGGAGGGAAGGCGCCCTACCCCATCTGAGCGAAAAGAACGGTGTGCTCAGAGGGAGAGAGGGCCGTGCTGGGGAGCAAGCTGGGGCCAGGGACGGGCGGGATTGGTGCCAGTGTGATTTGCGGTGCTGGGTTATAGGAGCAGGGGGACAGGTGGGAAGGTGGGGCAACGGGTGGGCACGGCGCTCCCAGGCCCTCCGACACTCACTGCAGCAGCTGCAGCAGCCTTTGCCCATACTGCAAGCGGAAGTACTCGGCCAGATCCTCCCCCTCCATGGTGCCCAGACTCATGGCGGCCGTGACCTGACGGCCCAGCGGCCGAACCTTCACAGTGAAACGGGGGTGGCGGAGCTCAGGGGTGGTGGCAGGGCTTGCTTCTCCCCTCCTCCTGCTTTTCAGGGTCCCACAGAGGGTGGGTGTCTGAGAGATTCAGGGAAGATGGCTGGAGGCTGCCTATCGGCAGGCAGCTCAGGATGTGTCGGCTGGGAGATCTGGTTACCTAGCAACAGGTCTCTGGGTTCTGTGAACCACAAGCGGAACCCAGACCTTGCCCTTTGACCCCTGTCCACACTGACCCCACTCTGGCTGGGGTCTGGCTCTCTGCTCCTTCATTTATCCCTCAGGAACTCTGGGAAGAAGTTCGGCCTGATTTGATGCTGGTGCGGGGGGCCGGGGAGGCAGGGGCTAGGCGTCCATGGCTGCGAAAGGGGGGTTTTGGTAGAGGCGTGTTTTTGCAGGGCAGCCCTGCCCGGGGGGGGCTCCCTCCTGGGCTCAGGTGTGTGTGTGAGGGCGAGGCAGGGGGCTGGGGCTGGGACAGATGGTTGAGGAGGAAAGAACTGAAGGAAGCTGTTTAGTTGAGGCAGGGGTAGGGGTGGACAGGCGCATGGGGCCCGTGGGAGGAGGGGAGAAGGCCCGAAGTTGAGAGACAAGTAGTGGGTGAAGGATGTGTAGGGGTGTATGTGTTGGGAGGGGGCTGGGGCGGGGTGCAGATAGGCGATAAGCCTGGGGACCAAAGAGGCTGTCCCCTGGAGAGATGGAGGAGGCCCAGGACGAGGCCCCTCGTAGGGTAAGAGGCTCAGGGCCAGTGCCATGTTTTGAGGTTGGCGGAGTATTGAAATAGGAAGCAATGCCGAAATGTGTTAACATAAATGTCAGATATTTTACATGTCTGCTTTATGACGCCTGCCTTCCTTGATCCCATCAGGGCATTGTGCATCAGCTCATCTGGCCCGAGGTCCAGCGTCTAAATCTGAGACCCTGTGTGTGAGGCGGACACCCTGGGACCCCCGCCCGGAGGTTAACAGCCGTGACCTCGCGCCTGCGCTGCCGGGCACCGGCTTCCGGGCTCCGCTGGGTTCTCCCTGCTTCCCCCGCGCACGCCGGCCGCGCGGCCCGGGTCCCCTCCGGGTCTGGGATGCGGAGCCGGGGTGGGGCGGGGGTCTCGGGCGGGGCAGCGTCCCAAGCCCGGCAAGTCCTCCGCGAGGCAGTGCCTGTCCTCTGGCGCCCCCTGCTGGCCGCCCGAGCCCGCCCTCAATCCCGGCCGGGGAGGAGGAGGAGACGTGGCGGGGCGCGGCCCACCCCGCCCTTTCCCATTCCCTCCCCCAAGTCTCGCCTCCAGAGCCAGCCCGGCGGGATCTGCAGAGGCAGCCTGACGGCCCCCACCCCACCCAAACACCCCCTCACGCCCCCACTCCACCCTCAGCGCCTCCACCCGAGAGGGTTCTCCATCGGGAGCACCCGCAAGAAACAGACCCTCTCCTTTTTACTCCCTAGAGTTTGGCACAGCGGGGGTCTGCCTCCCGTTTCCCCCAAGAGGGTGTGTGTGTAACGCCCGGCCTTGAGGAGGAGACTCTCTGTTTCTCGAATCACCTGCTTCCCCTGTTTTTTTTGGCGGTACGCGGGCCTCTCACTGTTGTGGCCTCTCCCGCTGCGGAGCACAGGCTCCGGACGCGCAGGCTCAGCGGCCATGGCTCACGGGCCCAGCCGCTCCACGGCATGTGGGATCTTCCCGGACCGGGGCACGAACCCGTGTCCCCTGCATCGGCAGGCGGACTCTCAGCCACTACGCCACCAGGGAAGCCCCTGCCCTGGTATTTTGACACGTCCTTGGTTGCATCTACGAATCGGGTGGTCCAGGGCCGGGTTGGTGCATACAGGCGGCTGTCAAGGCATCTTCTTCTCCCGCCGGTGTACGTGCCCGTGTAGCGTTTCTGTTGCTTCTGTACCTTGTGGGAAAGTCACGAGAATCTTCATCCCCATCACCCACCATCCCTCCCTGGGGTCTCACTGCCTTTTCCAGAGCTGTGGGTCAAGATGCAGGGCTGTCTGGGATTCACAGAAGTCTGTGCTCTCCCCCACTCCTCTCCTCTTCCCTCCTTGGGTGAGCCCAGCTTTGTTACCACCCTTCACCCGCTACCTCCACTTTTCCATCTGGATATTTGCCTCTGAGGCGTCTAGGAAAACCTGATGGATTTAGGTTGTTGGGAACCAATAGGCATAATATTTTCTGTTTTCTATCCTGTCCCATCCTCCCTCTGAGACAATTACCTGTTTGAAAAGGGAGAGGGGGAAAAATATCAGGAGGAAGAAAGATCTAGGTTAACGTCTCAAAAAATGTTTCCTGCCATATAGGCCAGCACAGTGCTAGGTACACACAGAGTACTGGGTGCGAGGAAACCACTTTTTGTGTATGTTATTTTCCATGTCTTAGATTCCATGGAAGTGGAATCACACAGATAAACTATATTAAATACATTTCAAAATGGACGTTATGGAAATTCCTTGTATTGGTCAACTATGTTGATGTTAGTTGCTGTAACAAACAATCTCAAGTCTCAATAGCTTACCAAGGTCCAATATGGATTTTCTCAGTGGGGCAGCTCTCCTGGGAGATTCTCTTCCAAGCAGTGAAAAGTGTAAGCCCCTTCCATCTCGCAGCTCCATGACCTCCAAGGTCGCTACGGAAGGGAAAGAAAGAAAGCAAAGGGCCTTCTGCTCTTAACAAACCCATCGCCATGTCCATTCACTGACCTCTGGTGGGAACCGGTCACATGACTAGTTATGTTGCAAGGGGCTAGCGATGTGGTTTAGCTGTGTTCCCAGGAGCATCAAACCAGTTTGTGCTGTACTTCTTTTGAGAATTAAAAGAATGTTTGGCTGTAAGCTGAAAGCAGAGCTTTATAGAAGAACTAATTATAGACAAAGAAAGAAAAAAACAGGCCAGACACAATCTCAAGTATGAAAATCCTTGTAAATCAACTATACTTCAATTTAAAAAAAAAAAGAAAATCTTAATGAAAACATTATCAAATTTAATTTAGTGTGAGGTTAAAAGAATAATTCACCAGGACCATGAATACAAAAATGGTTTAATATTAGGAAGTCTATTAATAAAATTAATTCTGTAAATATGTCTCAGGAGAAAAGACATGATCATTGGGATATACGCCAACAATGCAATGGAAAATTCAACATCCATCCTGATTTTAAAAATTCCAAATTATTAGTACACAAAGACACTTTATCAACATGATAAAAAATATCTGAACCCAACAGATAACGTTATAATTTCCATTAAAGACATTTTTGTTAAAATTAGAGACATGACAGGTTTTCTTCTGTCACTACAATCATTTGACATTGTTTTAGATGCTCTGTCTATTGCAAAAAGACAAAAAAAAGTTTTCTATTTTTTTCTTTTTTTCATAATGACAGATGCTGTGATCATGTACTGTGAAAATCCAAGAGAATGGTTAATTAGTGAAAAACAATTAGAATTTAATGTAATTCTATGCTATTTATAAGAAGATTGAGGTTGATTTATATGCACGGACACGGAGAGGTTTCTGTGATAAATTGCTATGTGACAAAAGCAAGATGCAGAACAGAATGTGTAGTTTGTGTGTGTGTGTGTGTGTGTGTGTGTGCGTGCGCGCGCACACGCGTGCGTGCATGTGTGCCTGCGGTGTGTGTATAGTTAAGCACGGCCCTAGAAGGATAGCACCATATTTCTGGGGACAGAATGACATGGGGGTGGGGTGATGGTTCTTTATATTCCTATACTGTTTAATTTCTTTTTGTACAATGACCACATGTTATTTTTGTAATCTTGAAAAAAAATGAGAAATAGATATCCATCCGTCTTGGCAGGCAGCAACAAAAGAAATTCTTTGAAATAAATAAATTTAGCGAGAAATATGCAGGATCTTCAAAAAGAAATTTTTAAATTTTTACTCAGTGATATAAAAGAACTGAGTAGAGACTTACACTTCTGAATAATGACTCAATATTGTAAAGAGGTAAATTCTGTCCAAATGGATTTAGGAACTTGACGTACTTGCAATCAAAATCCCAGAGAGATTTTTTTTTCCCCAGAAGCTGACAAAATAATGTCTAAATTATTTGGAGAATTAGAGCACTTAAATATTGAAAAAGAAGAATAACAAGACTGAATGTCCACTGCTCCATACTAAAATATGTTATAAAGATAAAATATTAATGTTGCTAGTGTCACTCGAGACAGAAAAAACTCAATAACCTAAGAGCTTGGGCAAGTAACTTGGTCTAAGACAGAACTGACTCTCTAGACCCCCTAAAGCAGGGGTCCCCAACCCCTGGGCCACGGACTAGTACCGGTCCGCGGCCTGTTAGGAACCGGGCTGCACAGCAGCGGGTGAGCAGGGGCGAGCGAGTGAGCGACACTTCACCTGCCGCTCCCCATTGCTCGCGTTGCCGTCTGTGGAAAAATTGTCTTCCACGAAACCGGTCCCTGGTGCCAAAAAGGTTAGGGACCACTGCCCTAAAGGTATTAAAATTCACAGGCTTAAAAAACACCTCCGGGGCTTCCCTGGTGGCGCTGTGGTTGAGAGTCCGCCTGCCAATGCAGGGGATACGGGTTCGTGCCCCGGTCCGGGAAGATCCCACATGCCGCGGAGCGGCTGGGCCCGTGAGCCATGGCCGCTGAGCCTGCGCGTCCGGAGCCTGTGCTCCGCAACGGGAGAAGCCACAACAGTGAGAGGCCCGCGTACTGCAAAAAAAAAAAAAAAAAAAAACACCTCCGGCCAAAACCAAAACAAGTTGAAACACACATCTGGAGGTCTGTTGAGCCCACAGTGCCACAGTTTGTGATCCTTGCTACACTGAATCAGAATAGAAAGCCCAGAAATAGACCCAAGTTTATATAAGGATGCGTTGTATGCTAATGTGGCATTCAACCAGTGGAGAAAGTGTGGATTATTAAACAAATGGTATTGGGGTAACTAGCTGATTATTTGGAAAAAAGAAAAATATATACAAATTTATTTTATTTTTCAAGTAAGAATCGTATATACTTAGGGAGCACAACACGATGATTTGATATACATCTACATAGTGAAAATGGTAACCACAGTCAAGCTAATTAACGTAGCTACCTCACATAGTTACCATTTTTTGTGTGTCTGGTGAGAGCACCTGAAATCTACTCTCTTAGCAAGTTTCCGGCATTCAAGACAGTATTATTAACTATAGTCGTCATGCTGTATGCTAGATCTCTAGGCTTATTCATCCCACACAGCTGCAACTTTGTACCTTTAGATCAACATCTCCCTACTCCCCTCAGATCCCCACTGCTCGAACCACCATTCTACTCTCTGCTCCTCTGTATTCCACTGTTTTAGGTTCCATATATCCGTTAGATCATGCTGTTTTTATCTTTCAGTGCCCGGCTTGCTTCATGTGGTGTAGTGTCCTTGAGGTTCACCCATGTTGTTGCAAAAGGCAGGATCTCCTTCCTTTTTGAAGGCTGAATAATATTCCGTCGTTCACATATACACCACATCTTCTATACCCATTCGTTGGCTGACGGACACTTAGGTTGTTTCCATATCTTGACTACTGTGTTTATGTTGCAATTAGCATAAGAGTACGGATATCTCTTTGAGGTACTCATTTCATTTCCTTTGGGTATATACCCAGAAGAGGGATTGCTGGAATGATTGATATGGTAGTTCTATTTTCAGTTTTGAGGAACCATCACACTGTTTTCCATATCGGCTGTACCATGTAACATCCCCACCAGCAGAGCACAGGAGTTACAATTTCTCCACATCCTTACCAACACCTGTTATTTCTGGGGTTTTTTGAAAGAAGCTATCCTGATGGGTATGAAGTGATATCTCATTGTGAAAATATGTTATTTTTGAATTAGAAGGGTAATGAGTGAATATATTCTCACTGTCCATCATTCAAACAAAATTGATACAGCTGGAGCCCTATTGATCCAGCATCCAATCCCATTTCCCAGAAATGAGCATGCATTCAACAAATACTTACGTTGAGTATCTGTGATGTGCCTGACACTATTCTAGGCTGGGGGTACAGCAGTGAACAAAACAAGGTTCCCAGTCTTACGGTGATTGGGGGAGAAAATAGGAAATAAACTCTGGTGACTACATCTGAGAATGTTGTCTTCAAGATGCTGCCCCTACTACCACCACAAGTGACCATGAGTAGGGAGGAGTAGGGAGTTGGGACAAAGGAGCCAATCAAGGCCCACAGACCCAGGCACCTCCCATAAAATCTCCCCAGCTGGGTGGTTTATCCTCCAGGCCCTGTGGGCCCAGGGCCCAGGGTCTATGAGCTTTTCAAGAGCTTGCGACAATGTTTGAAGCCTGGAAATGATTGTTGGCTCGAGAATACAGAATGAAAAATAAAGAATAAATGTTTAATTAAATGCATACAAACATGGTATTCCAACTTCATGAAGTGTTAATTTTAGCATTCATACAGTGTTTCACACATTTGAAAGTAATCTGTGGATTTGATTTCTTCATTTCTCAAAAATTCCCAATTATGCACAGATTTTTGGAAAAAAATCAAAGCAAATTGCGAATTAAATGAGTTATTTATAGACAAAAATTCAAAAGTGTGTTTACAAAAATCCTCTCACATTTTTTCCCCCAAAATTATATTTAGTGTCGATGCAAATTATACTTAGTGTCGAGTGCGTTTATACTTAGTGGGAGTGTGTTTTTAATCTGTTTGTTGCAGCAGGGTTTAGGGCTGAGTGATGTACCCAGCAGGGTTGGGTTGTCTACAGATGGCCCAGTTGGGTTGTCACTAGTAGGATCGTGCAAAGCCAGGGCCTCCCTGACCCCAGCCATCTTTTCACAGAATGGTTCTCTTATTCCCTTTCGGCAGTCTGCTGAGGCTGAGGATGACAGGCCCCTTCAGAGGCAGTTTCAAGGGCTTCTTACAGGGAAAGGATGAGGCAGAACCTTGGTTGTATTCATCTCAATGAATAGTCATGGGCCAACTCTGACCTTGGTGCCTGGCCCCAAACCCCAGCCTGCTCCTGGGCTTGTCTCTGAAATGATAAATGACTCCCTGCTGTGTTCTGATGCCTGATTTCCCAACGCTGGTGTTTCTGAGAAGTGAACTACCACTGATCCAAATGAACGGCTCTGCTAGGCAGCAGCTGAAACCATCCCTTTCCTTCTGCTCTTGATGTCCTAGGAGTGTGGCTCTCTCCATCAGGAAGGGGGCCAACACTCTCAGTCCAGCTACAGGAGCTTCTGCCAGTCACTGTGTCATCGCCTTGGAGAGACCTAATGAGCAGAAAGAAGTTTCTCATGCTCTGATCCAAGTTATTCCATCTATTTTATTATTCCCCTCTCCTGGGACTCCTTCAGCATTGACACTTTTTTTTTTTTTAACCTCAAACAAGTATTTCAATACATAGTCATCATACTTCTGTCTTCAAACATGAAAACTGATTTTTCAAAGACGAAATATTGCCTTGCATACATATATGAAGTAAAAGTATAAAGAACCACTGAGAATGATAAACGCTGAATTAGGATAATGGCTACTACCTCTTGGTGATGGTGGAGAGAAGTTTGCTATATATTGGTCGTGAGTAATACTTTAGATTGGGCACTGGGCACACAAGTGTTCATTATGTTATTCTGTGTACTATTGGTAAGTCAGAAATATTTCCTAATAAATTAGAAAGAAAAGATGGCATCTGCTCCCATGGTGGGTTAATTGCATTTGTCATTCTCAACATTTGCTGATTCTCCTCCAAACCGTTTTCCAATCAGTGGTTTTCCCTTTCTCTTGTGACACCTTTCTCTTACTCTGTCAATACCCTCCCCTTCTCATTCCTTGAAACTTGATTGACATTCCACCCTCTAACTTGACATTCATTTTCGTTAATAACTCTCTCTCGTTGGGTGTCCCCCCCATTATCTCTCTATATCACCTTGGAAATTGTGTAGTCTTAAAATATCTCAATGTCTCTTACCTGCCGCCTCTGCGTGTACTGCATGGAATCACAGAATTTTAGAGCTAGGACAACTTGAGATCATTTGTTCCAAACTTCTCATTACAGAGAAGAAAAGAATGGAGGCTTGGAGATTAAAATTCATCTTCAGCCACAACACATGAGGCTGATTTCAGGTTTCCCACAAGATTGCAAACCAGGAGAGGTTCTTTGCTCCTGTCCTGAGATGCTGCAGAGATGGGAGGGAGGTTGAGGGATACCAGAACCGAACATAAAAACTAAGAAGAAAACCCTAGGGAAACAGAAAGTGGTTGGATTTCTCTCTCTCTCCCTCCCTCCCTCTCTCTCGCTCTCCCTCTCTCTCTCTCTCTCTAATGGTAGCCTAGAGCAGAAGAGGGCCAGATACCAAAAGAAAAAGAAAAAAAAAGTCGGAGGGGCTCGGACCATGCCATATCTCTCCTTTACATTGCTGGGAAGATCACTGCACACCGTATTTCCACTGTTTGGCAAGAAAATAGCATTAGCCCAGTGCCAGTGTGATACCAGCCCGGAGCAGTGAGGTGAGGGGGAGGCAGCCTTGGAGCAGATACAGGGGCACTCAGGCTGGACACACTTAAATGTTCCCTCTTTCAAGGGACAGAGAGTTGCAAGAGGGAGGTAGCCCCTGGAAAAGAGCAATGTCTGGGGAGGAGGTTCCGGAAGATTTACTGAGAAAGAATATTGCCTGGTTGGGAGAGGGAAGGGGGAGTGGTTGCTTTCAGACAGCAACACAGAGACTCTCTGACTGCCCAAGTACACACCGCCAGGCCAAGGTCATTGGTGGTTCCAAGGACACATGAGTTCAGAGGGGAAAATAATGGGATGTCTGAGGAGGGTAACTTATAAAAGAAAGGCAACAGACAGAAGAACCTGTTTCCCTGTACCAAGGGAAAGAGAACGAATGGATTAAAGGAATAAGCATTTAAAATAAACATAACAAATATACTCAGAGAGAGGAGGGAAGATATGAGAAACATGAAGCTGGAAGCAAGCATAAAGGATGAACGAATTCAAAGGACGTGCTGGATACGAAAACTGAGAGAAGTACTTAATGGATGCATTGAAGAGCAGATGCATATAGACAAAGAGCAATTAGTAGGTGGAAGACCATTTTTAGCAACTCTCCCAGAAGGCATCAGAAAGATATGGAAAATAAGCTAAGATACAGAGGATTGAAGTAAAAATAGAAAATCTAAAGTAGTAATGGAAATTTTATAAGAAGAAAAAAACGTGGGGAGGGGGAAGGGTAAGCTGTGACAAAGCGAGAGAGTGGCATGGACATATATACACTAGCAAATGTAAAATAGATAGCTAGTGGGAAGCAGCCGCATAGCACAGGGAGATCAGCTCGGTGCTTTGTGACCACCTTGAGGGGTGGGATAGGGAGGGTGGGAGGGAGGGAGACGCAAGAGGGAAGAGATATGGGAACATATGTATATGTATAACTGATACACTTTGTTATAAAGCAGAAACTAACACACCATTGTAAAGCAATTATACTCCAATAAAGATGTAAAAAAAAAAAAAGAAGAAGAAAATGGAGAAGGATGAAATATTTGAAGGAAAAAAATGACCAAGAATTTCCAGAAGAGAACTCAAATTGAAAAAAGTTCATATCTAAGAAGGAGAAAACAAAAAACAAACAAAACCCAAAAACCAAAAACTCAACCACACCTATACATAGTACAACAAAACTAATTCTTTTCATCAAATTTGGGAAGATTTTAGTCATTATGTTTAAAACTATTCTTGTTTTCCTTTATTTTTCTCTTCTCCTTCTGGGACTCCTATTATGCGTGTGTTAGTATGCTGAATGATATCCTATAGGTCTCTGAGGCTCTGTTCATTTTTATTCCTTAGATTGGATCATTTCTATTCACCTACCTTGAAGTTGCTGATTCTTTCTTCTTACAGCCCAGATTTGCTATTGAGACCCTTTAGCAAATTTTTCATTTCAGTAACTATGCTTTTGAACTCCAGAATTTCTATTTGATTCTTCTTTGTAATTTCTGTTTTTGTTGTTGTTATTGATCGTCTCTATGTGGTGAGACATTGTTGTCATACTTTAATTCTTTAGGCATGGTATTCTTTAGGTCTTTAAACATATTTGTAGCAGCTGGTTTAAAGTCTTTGTCTACTAAATTAAACCTTTGTGCCCTCTCAGAGATATTTTCTGCCGGCTGTTTACTTTACTATTATGTGGCAAATTTTTCTGTTTCTTTGCATGTCTTGTAAATTTTTGTCAGAAATTAGATATTTAAAAGAATATATTGTAACAACTTGAAATCAGATTCTTTCTCCCCAGATTTGTTGTTGCTGCTGTTTTTTTGTTATTGTTTTTCTAGTTGCTGCTTGTTAGTGACTTTCCTCAATTAATTCTATAGATTCTGTATTCCCTGAAGGGTACAGCACTTGAGTTCTCTGTTACGCATCACCCCCCCCCCTTTTTTTAACTTCGTATTTTAAAGTCTGGTTTCCTAGGGTTCACTCCTGGTTCAGTATAATTTAGCGGTAAGCCGATGATCGGTCTAAAGATTTCGCTAAATGCCTTGCTTGTATGTCTTCTATGTGTTTGAATGTGAAGACACACATTCAAACTTCAGGCAGTTAACAGAACAGACTTAGCTTTCACTTCCTGAGTACACAGGGCCTAAAGGTCAGTCAGAGGTGAGTGCCTGCAGCCTTTTTCCAAAGGCCTTTCCTAACCACGTGCATGTGCCCAGCCTTCTAGATCCCTAGGAATATGGTGGAGCTTTTCAAAGTTCCCTGTGGTTTTCTAGTTCTCCAGGGCTTCCTTTAAAACTTTTGTGGTTGTTGGCCAGGCTTCTGTTTGTTCCAACCAAAATCACCACCTTAGGCAGCTGAGATATTATTAGAAGATTGCTATTGTTTTTGGTAATGCCCTAGGGATACCACCTTCCCTCCCCCCGCCACCCCCAACTGCAAGTCAAATCGAATAGCCATAACACCTTGGGAATGGAGATTTTTCAGGTAGCTTCTAACTTGGAAAAAATATTGACTGTGCTCTAGGAATGGGCTTTTAACAGAACTCCAAGAGAAATCAGACTTCTCCATCAGCTTTGAGACTGCTAACTTTTCATGGCTACTGGCCCACCAAGCTGGGGAGGGACAGAGGGCTGGACACCACTGTCTTGTTGAAGTTCAGTAGTTTCTCTTGGATAGATAACTTTCAGTTCAGTCAGTGGCCTTGGTACATTTCTAGAGCACTCAGATGGTTGACTTTAGTTGTATTACCAGTGTTTTTGTTGTTTTTATGGGAGAGTGGTTCACCAAGATCCTCACTTCACTGTTCTAGAAGTTGATCTCCCTTGAAAGCATTTTTTTTTAAAAGTACCTCAGGCTGCCCTGGTGGCGCAGTGGTTGAGAGTCTACCTGCTGATGCAGGGGACACGGGTTCGTGGAAGATCCCACATGCCGCGGAGCGGCTGGGCCCGTGAGCCATGGCCGCTGAGCCTGCGCGACCGGAGCCTGTGCTCTGCAACGGGAGAGGCCACAACAGTGAGAGGCCCGCGTACCGCAAAAAAAAAAAAAAAAAAAAAAAAAAAAAAAAAAAAATTAACAAGACCAAACACAGGTCCTTTAGAAACACTAAATGCAAACTTCAGAAAAGAGTAACTAAGCAAAAAGGACTGTGTTCAGCTGAGTGTGGGATTTTCTTGCTCATGTTTCTTGCCTTATGGCTGCAAGATGGCTGTTTCTCCTCTAAGGAAAGGGGAAGAGGAGGGGATGAAGCTTATGTAGGAGGTGGAACCTGTGTCTGGGAAAGTTTTTGCTTTCCCCACCTGCAAGGGTATCTGGGAAGCTAAACATGTCACTGGAACACAGTTGCTGCCAGGAACACGATTTGGGTGAAGAAGAGAGAAGAATGGATATTGGGTAGGCGAGCAGAAGTTTCTGCCTCAATAATTATACACCAATGCATCTGAAAACTTGGGTAAAAAGGATAAATTTCTAGAAAAATGTAAAATTTCATATGACCAAATAGAAAACTAAGTGTATAAACGCTTGGATGTACAAAAGAACCCCTGTTCTACGGACCTTCAAGCACAACCAGTTTTTACCATTTATTGAGGTTTGTCTTATACAAGTTGTCCCATACGATAGAAAACATAAGAGAGAGAGGGAAAGCTGCTTTACTTATTTTAGAGGCTAGTATAACCATAATGACAAAACTGATTAAGGAAAGTGAAAGAAAACAAAGTGAACATTAATGCAAAATTAATTAATTAATTAACAAATCAATTAAATATTGGCTAGCCAAATTCAATGGTGTGTTTTTAAAAAACATAACTTATCAGGATCAGATAGGGGCTATCTAAGATTTCATGGGTAGTTAAAAATCCAAAGTATTGATATATTGATGTAAAATTCATCACACAAATGGAGTAGAGAAGAAAAATCACCTCATCTTCTCCATACATGCAGGAAATTCTTGACATAGTTTATGATGAAATGTTAGAAAACTAGGAAAAAAAGGGAGTTTCTTTAACTTAATAAAACCTTCAGCAAACATCATACTTAAACCTTTAGATACATTCTTTTCAAGGTCTGGAACAAAACAAATATGGTTATTTAACCATAACTATTCAGTATGGCATTAGAAGTCCTCACTAACCAAGACAATGAACCTCATCACCACCATCACCACTGACAACAAAATGTTCAAGTGTCAACAGGGTAAAGACAAAACTGATATTAGTTGCAGATGACATGCTCTTTTACATAGCAAACCCAACGGAGTCAAGAGACAGAGAACTAAAAAGAGGGTTCAGCAAGATAACTGGAGATGGTGCCCTGCATACAATAACCAATAGGGTTTGTTTTGACAGCAGTAGTCAATACCAATTGAAAATATAAGAGAAAATAAAATTACCTTTTACAATAGCATCAGAAACTATCAAGTATTTATGATCTTATATAATGAAAACTACATAAGATCTTTTTGAAGTAAAATTTAAAACTTTATTAAAGGATATAAAAAAGACCTGAACAAATGGAGAGATATACCATATTCATGGATAATGTGACTTAGCAATTGTAAAGATGCCAAATCCTCCAAATTAATGTACAAATTCAATGTAATTCCAATAAAAATTCCAGACTTTGGGTGGAGATGGTGCAAACTAACTCCAAATTTATAAGGGGAAATGAAACTTGAAAAAGAAGAGCAAAGAGGAAGGACACACTGAATACTGAGACATATTACAAAGGCAAGTGCTAAAAACAGTGTGACATTGTGCAGGAATAAATAGATTAAAGAAACTAAACAGAGAACTCAAAGGCAGGTCTAGGTATACAGAGGCAGTACCATAAATCAGTGGAGGAAAAGGTGGGCTGTTTAATATATGGTATTTTAACAATTGGCTAGATGGAGAAATATAAAGGTGGGTGCCTATCTTAAGCATATGTGAAGGAAACCCCAAATGGATTAAAGACCTTAATGTGAGAGACTAAAACTGTGGATCTAATATTGAAAAATGTAAGACATATCTTTGTAACCTGGTAGTCAGGGGTAGTAGATACTTAAACACGATCCTCAAAACAAATTGTAAGGGGAAAAATTTTTAAGTTTGATTACATCACAAATCAAGGCTTCCTGTTCAAAAAAGGACACCAAAGTTAAAAGATTGTGACAGACTGAACAGAGATATTTTCTGCATGAAAATCAACAAAGGGTGAATGTCTAGAATGTAGAAGACATTCCTACAGAACAAGAAGAAAAAAGACAGGATTATTAGGGAAATGCAAATCAAAACTACAATGTGGTATCACTTCACACCGGTCAGGATGGCTATCGTCAAAAAGTCTACAAACAATAAATGCTGGAGAGGGTGTGGAGAAAAGGGGACTCTCCTACACTGTTGGTGGGAATGTAAATTGATACAGCCACTATGGAGAACAGTATGGAGGTTCCTTAAAAAACTAAAAATAGAGCTACTATATGATCTAGCAATCCCACTCCTGGGGATATATCCACAGAAAACCATAATTCAAAAAGATACATGCACCCCAATGTTCATTGTAGCACTATTTACAATAGCCAAGACATGAAAGCAACCTAAATGTCCATCAACACAGGAACAGATAAAGAAGTTGTGGTACATATATACAATGGAGTATTACTCAGCCCTGAAAAGGAATGAAATCATGTCACTTGCTGCAACATGGATGGAGCTAGAGATTATCATACTAAGTGAAGCCAGTCAGACAGAGAAAGACAAATATCATACACTATCACTTATATGTGGAATATATGTGGAATCTTAAAAAAAAGGACACAAATGAACTTATTTACAAATCAGAAACAAACTCACAGACTCAGAAAACAAACTTCTGGTTACCAAAGGGGAGAGGTGGCAGGGGAGGGATAAATTAAGAGGTTGGGATTAACATATACACATTATTATGAAATAGATAAGCAACAAGGACCTGCTGTATAGCACAGGGAACTCTACTCAATACTCTGTAATAACCTATATGGGAAAAGGATCGGAAAAAGAATAGATATATGTGTACATGTAACTGAATCACTTTGCTGTACATCTGAAACTAACACAACATTGTAAATCAACTATAGTCCAATATAAAATAAAAATTCTTTAAGAAAAGAAAAAAGACAGGACACCAGACAGAACACTTTACAAAGTATATTGTGGAAATATGAGCTGCGAGCTTCAAACGCTTTGATTTAACCTTGGCTAAAATTATAGTTGGAACCAAAGGTCACAGACGACAACTTGAATATCTTGGAAGGAAAATACTTTTGAAAATGCAAGGCATGATCCTGGCTCACAGCCCTGGAGATAAGTGTAGCCAGGCTGTGAGTCCCCTGAAATCCTTTCATTTCCCAAACAGTTCAAAGTGCTCACAGCGTGGAGAAGAATGGCTCTGCTGGCCCTCCAATTGCTTGGGCCTTGCTAAGTCTTCTGGTAGCTGGAGAACAAAGTAGCAGCTTCTTTGCTGAAGGAAGGAGGCAATATCCACCGCCACCCCCAGGGGAACCTCAAGCTCTCTTAGCGCTAAAGGTGCAAAGCTGGACCCCTACTCCCTACCCTAGAACCCTCAGCTCCAAGAGCTAACTCAGGAAGAGACAGAGCCTTCCTCCATTAGACCTGCCTCTTTTTTTATTTTTATTTTTATTTATTTAATTTATTTATTTTAGGCTGCATTGGGTCTTCGTTGCTGCGCGCAGGCTTTCTCTAGTCGCGCTGAGCAGGGGCTACTCTTCATTGCGGTGCGCGGGCTTCTCATTGCGGTGGCTTCTCCTGTTGCAGAGCACGGGCTGTAGGTGCAAGGCCTTCAGTAGTTGTGGCTCGCGGGCTCTAGAGCGCAGGCTCAGTAGTTGTGGTGCACGGACTTAGTTGCTCCGCGGCATGTGGGATCTTCCCGGACCAGGGCTCGAACCCGTGTCCCCTGCATTGACAGGGGAATTCTTAACCACTGCGCCACCAGGGAAGCCCCGGCCTGCCTCTTTTTAAAACAAATTTTTTTTAATTGTGGTGAAACATAAAATTGACCATCTCAAACATTTGTAAGTATACAGTTCAGTAGCGTTAAATCCATTCACATGGTTGTGCAACCAACCTCCAGACTCCTTCATCTTGGAAAACTAAAACCCTAAAACCCTATAACCACCAACTAAAACCCAAAACACCACCTCCCATTTCCCCCTGCCCCCAGCCCTGGTAACAACCGTTCTACTTTCTGTCTGTATGAGTTTGACCACTGTAGGTACCTCATGTTGTCACCAAGCCAGGTTTGTTTGCCCGACGAGCAGCGAGCCAAACGCTGAGACGCTGAGGTTTGCACCAGAGAAAGGGTTTATTCACGAGGCCGGGAGACGGGAGAACTGATCTAAGCTCCACCTCCTTGAAGGCAAGGGCCTCGAGGTATTTATGGGATAAAGAAGCAGGGTGGTCTGAGGTGTGGGGAGCGTGGGGAAAGGGGATTGGAAATAAGAAAAAGGTGAGGCAGTCATCCTGTGCTGGTGCAGGTGCAGCTAAGTTACAGGCTTCCTCATGAGATGTATGTTCAGAAAAAGGCAGGATTTTTCGTTTCCTCTAACAGTGTACAAGGGTTCCGATTTCTCCATATCTTTGTCAACACCTGTTATTTTCTGGGTTTTTTGTTTCTGGTCTTTTGTTTTTTTGTTTTTGTTTTTTTGATAGCCGCCATCCACAATGGGTATCTCATCATGGTTTCGGTTTGCGTTTCCCTAATGATTATAAACGCGGAGCATCTTTTCATGTGTTTGTTGGCCATTTGTATATCCTCTTAGGAGAAATGTCTATTCAAGTCCTTTGCCTATATTTATAATTGGGTTGTTTGTTTTTTGTTGTTAAGTTGTAGGAGTTCGTTCTTTATACTGGATATTAACCCCTTGTCTGCTGTAGGATTTGCAAATATTCTCTCCCATTCCATAGGTTGCCTTTTGCTCTGTTGATTGTATGCTTTGATGCTACACGTGCCTGTTTGCAAACTTTGTCCTCCACCTGTAAACCCCATCATGTTTCCACTGGTGGACGTCATGATGCTGGTGGTGGGCCCCAGTTTGGATGTAGTAATGGTACCCAGTATCTCTTCTCTCCTCTCCCAGGTCACCTTGCTTAGATTCCTTTGATTGTAGTAAGGCAAAGATTTCTGGGCACCAGGTAACACAGAAGAGTTCATTTTAAAAAATGGTTTTGTTTTCTAAAGGCTTCTTTAGTCTCTATCCAAGAAAATGCCAAGCATATTCAGATATTACCCCCTCTGTGGAAGACAGTATTTCTTTAAATATCCTAAGCGCCCGAGCTGGTCTGGCTCACCAGCCCCTGAGACAGACACAGCCAGGTAGGTTTGCTGCCCACAACTGGCATGGTGGCAGCTGTTGTGAGGGGGGAAGGCATTCAGATCCCTCTCACAACTTTCCTTAGAAATGGTGGCCCCCCGTGGCCATTATTTATGGCAGATTCAGTAGTGACACCACCCAACCATAGCTCTCTCACCTAATTCACCCCACGGAGGGCAAGCATCTCACTATTCTCCAATGGAAACCTTGAAAGCCTCTACAACCTCTAAGCAAAAGATTCTCTCCTGGGGCTTCCCTGGTGGCACAGTGGTTAAGAATCCGTCTGCCAATACAGGGGACGGACACGGGTTCAAGCCCTGGTCCGGGAAGATCCCACATGCCACAGAGCAACTAAGCCCGCATGCCACAACTACTGAGCCCACGTGCCACAACTCCTGAAGCCTGCGAGCCTAGAGCCCGTGCTCCACAACTAGAGAAGCCACGGCAATGAGAAGCCCATGCACCGCAACAAAGAGTAGCCCCCGCTCGCCCTAACTAGAGAAAGCCCGCGCACAGCAATGAAGACTCAACACAGCCAAAACTTACTAACTAAATTAATTAATTAAAAAAAAAAGATTCTCTCCTTACTGGAAGTCTAGTCTCTTTTCTGGGAAAAGGGCACACAGGTTTTAATATATCTTGTGAAGAACAACAGAGGCAGTTTGTCGATGCCATCTGCTCCCAGAGAGAAAGGTCGTATCATGGCGGTATCAGAGGGTCTCAGGATTTTCCCAAAGGTGACAAATCCTCCCATCTTTTTCCATCGGTAGGGGGTGAAGGCTGGTGAAAACAGGGTAGTTGGTAAACGCTGGTGAGGCCCTCACTGCAGGCACCCAAATATAAACAGGTGAGACTCGAGGGGCAGCCAGGGTTGGACGGATGGGGGCTGAGAAGCAGGAGGTGAGGACCTGTGAAGCTGACGCTATTCCTATCAAGGCTCTGACCCCATATGGCCCCCATCAGCCCTGGGACCTTCAAGTGGTACATGCAGCCATTTGTCCTGTTTCTTTCACACTTACAGGGACTCCCACCCACCCTGACCAAGACCAAAGCAGCGTAAGGGTAGCTTGCCTCCTCAGGAAGAAATACCAGCGGCTGCTCTGAGCTGGCAGGGCCGCTGGTACCTGTGTCTCTTACCTGCCAAGTCCACTGCAAACCCTGCAGCATCCCCGCTCCCAAGTCCTTCTCCCGGAGGAGTCCTATCTCTCACTCAAAGCCAGTTCAACAGTGGCACCTGATCCTCGCTGTTTTTTTTTTTTTTTTCCCCTGTAGTTCCCAGCTTCAAGATCTAAAGGGTCCTCAGGGAGCTGGCCTCACCCTGAACTGGAGCTTTGGGAAGGGCCCGGGCCCATGTTTGCCAAAGGAAGCCAGGCGGGTGTTTCCCCGTGTGTTTGGTGCCCCCTGGTGGAACACTTCTGAATTGCGGGCCGACTCCCTTCCTCCCTTCCGGTCCTGGTTTGTTCTCCGCGGTCCCAGCTCCTGGCCCTCAGCTTATGGCCCTCGCACTCCATGTGGAGGTAGAAAATGGCCTCTCTGGCCCGAGAGGATGCCCTCATCCCTGGCACAGGGTAGAGGGGATGCAGGAGTCCAAGGTTGCAGCCTATGATGGTTGACATGTGCAGAGCGGGAATTCGGATGCCGCTAGGAGGGAGTTCCCTGAGCTAAAGGTGCCTGCCTGGGGCTCCCCCTTCCACCGCAGACCCCCAACCACAGGCTCGCAATTCCAGCCCCCAGGGACTGCCCCTCGGGTTCATCCCATCACTCCCCTGGAGCCCTGGTTTTGAGGGCAGAGGGTCAGTCTAGGGCTGGGACTTGGGGCTCCATGTGGCCACGCTGCACAGCAGACCAGGGGCACAGTGCCAGGTTCAGGGAAGGAAATAAACATTCATTCAGTCCATCCCTCGGGTTCCAGGACGCCATGCCGTTCTGCCGGGTGAGAAGGGCCGAGGCTCAAAGGAACGGATCATGTCCACTCAAACGGCACAATCTGGAAGATCATGGAGGCCAAGGCCCTTGTTTTTCAGACTTGGAAGGTGAGACCTTGCAAGGGTAAGTGGTTTGCCCGAGGGGTCACATCTTAAGCTTCACTTCTGTAACAGAAGGCACCTCACCACATCACCCTCCCATCACAGATCACAGGCTCCCAGGGTCCAGAGGAACTGCAGTCCAGTCCAAACTCATGTCTCCAAGCTATTTCCCAACCAGACTTGAAAAGAGAGTCAGGTTTCCTGAACATTGCTCTGGAAAAGCCCTCTGATTTTGGAAATGTCTTCTGCTCTGCCCCACATCACAAGTATCACCAAACAGCCATATCCCTGGTCTCGGTGGCAGTCATCCATTGTGGAAGGGACCTAGCAGGCTTAGGAGTAATGTCTTTTCTGTATTGTCTTTCATTTTTATGATATAGGCACTGGTTTTCTGTCATTCTGGACTCTGCCATTTCTACAGACTTTTTCCCTCATCACATGGGTTCAAAATTGCAAAATCATCTGTGATCCTTGATATCTCCTTCTTCCCTAACCTCCACATCGTTAGTCAATCAATAACCAAGGGCTATATTGTTGATTCCATCTCTGAAACTCCCTTGCATACTGCACTAGTCTTCTCCGGCTGCCATAATAAAATACCATGGGCTGGGTGGTTTAAACCACAGACATTTATTTTCTTATAGTTCTGGAGGCTAGAAGTCCGTGGTCAAATTGCTGGCAAATTCAATTTCTGGTGAGGCCTCTCTTCCTGGCTTGGAGACAGTGGCCTTCTTGATGTGTCCTCACACGGCCTTTCTTCTTGCACTGGTGGAGAGAGAGGGAGAGAGAGAGAGAAAGAAAGAGGGAGGGAGAGATGGAGGGAGGGAGGGAGAGGGAGAGAAAGCTCTCAGGTGTCTCCTTTTCCTCTTATAAAGACACCAATCCCATCGGATTAGGGCCCCACCCTATGACCTCATTTAACCCTAATTACCTCCCAAATGCCCTATCTCCAAATACCATCACATTGGCAGTTGGGCTTCAACATATGACTTTGGAGGGGACACAATTCAATCCGTGGCACATACGTTGTCACATCATTAGATCATCACATGCTTCTGAGATGCAGCCCCCTTCCTGCCCAGACAATTGCGATGGTCTGTCCAAAACAGACGTCCCAGCCCTGATGGAGCTCCCACAACCCAGACCCGTTGTTCACAGTGCAACCCGCAAGACAGAGTATAAGCTTTCAGTGCCTCTCAGTTGGCTGGTAAAATCTTCACTTCCGGGAAGCAGCGTGAATATCCAGAGGAAGGACCCTGAGATTGGCAGTGGTCAGATCCGGGTCCAAGCTATGTTCCACCATCCAATAGTCATGACCCTGGGCAGCTAAGTCGGTTAACCTCTCTGAGCCTCAGTTTCCCCTGCTGTAAAACGAGCATCTGTGTGGTGAGAATTATGAGTGTGACATGTGCAGGTGTCAGGCACAGAGGGGGCGGGCATGGTTGAACCTGTGTGAATTCCCTTTCCCTTAGGGTGATATTGAGGGTGTCCACAGTCTGACTCCAACCCATGTCTCCAGCCTATTTTCCACAACTCCTCATACAAAATCCACAAGCAAGTTTAGTGTCTTGTCCCCGCCACGCCCCTGCCTGGTTATCACCCGCTACCCTTGTAGAACAGCCTCTCCACTTATCCGAGCCAGTTTCAACACACAGCTTGAGCAGATGGGCTCAAACAGATCTGGTTTTGAGTTTTAACCTTCTGAGCCTTAGTTGCTTCACCTGTAAAATGAGTGGAAGCTCTGACTTAATGAGGTAGCTTTGTAGCACGGATACCCTCGATTCTTGCCAGTCTGGGTGTGGGAGCCCAGATGTGTCCCTGAGTCACAAAGGTCACACAGAAAACTACCAACATTGGTGTTTTCCAAGCCTCTTCTAGGGAACACTAGCTCTGAAAGATACTGATTTGTGTACCTGGAAGAAGGTTGTGATACGTATTATGTCAGGGGAATTACAGGGCCAACAAAGTTAAACAAATTTGTTGGTTATAGGGCTTTCCAGAATCTTTCATTGCTAATACGTATTGTAAGTTTCTAAGAGGTGACGTCATTTACATAATTTCTTAAATTGTTTGGCACAGAATTCTTTTTTAATGCCCCCACCCCCCTCCCTGCTAGGATCAAGTTTTCTGCAAACTCACCTGGGAAATGAAGGTTTAAGTAAGGCTGAGCAGAAAGGTTAATGGCTCATCCAATATTTACTTTCCTCTTAGCCGGAACTAAGATGTGTTAGAACTCAGTATCTCTGATAGCCATGAGGCTGCGAGCTAAGGATTTCTTTTGCTTTTAACTTTATGATGCTGAACCGATCTAGTGGCTAGTTACTAGCGTAAAAGTCACTCCTCTGAGGTCTAAGTCTTTGTGACCCGATCCTTCCTTCAATATGCAGGCCTATTTCATCATCTCCATGAGGTTTTCGCCCAGCATTCAACCATCACGCCTGCCCCACACTTCCTGAAACACTGTTTGAACTTCTCACTTGACATTCAGCTTGTCTTGTTCTGTGTATGTGTTTTCTGTTGGGCCTGCGGGCTGCCCCTTGTCCCTGGTTCCTGAAAGGCAGCCTGAGTTGTAAGAGTGTCTTTGTTATTTTTGGTGGGTCTCTCTGGACCACACCCGTGTTTATGCTAATGCGTGACTCCGGGAGGGCCCCTGGTTTATGTTAATGAAGTAACTAGTGAGGGACCCTAATGCTAATGAGATAACTGGGGAGGGACTGCTGTGCCAGAAAGACCAACCACATGTTTAAATAGAAGTTTGGGGCTTTGAGCCATGTGACAACGGCCTGACTTCTGTTGGGACTGAAGGGGACAGGGGCTGAAGACTGAGTCTCAGACCAATGACTCAATGAACCATATGCTGATGTAATGGAGACCACGGATGCCAGAGTCTCCCGGGATGGCGATGCTCCGTGTATTTGCGCACATCCGTGGCTCAGAGGTGGTGGATTCCGACTCCGTGGAGAGAGGACATGGCCACTCCACGTTTGGGACCCTCCAGGCCTCACTCTATGTGTCTCTTCTTTTAGCTACAATAAAACTGTAATCATTCGTGTAGTACCTTCATAGGTCCTGTGAGTCATTCTAGCGAATTATTGAACCTGAGGGGGAAAGTGGGAACCCCAAATTTGTAGCCAGTTGGTCAGAAGTGAGGGTAGCCCTGGGGACCCCCAAATTTGTGGTTGGTGTCTGAATCCAGCCTTGGGAACTACTGGCATAGCGGAAAATGCACCAGATTTGCGGGAAGGAGATCAGGGCTCTGGAGGTGTTTCCGACAGTGACCCAATGTGTGACTTTCCTAAGACTCTGTTTTCTTGCTTGTAAAATGCAGTGAACAACTTTGATTTATTCATAGGTTTGCTGTGGGAGGTCCAATGGCACAGGTACTAGCATCCTAGCCCTAAGGAGGCTGCCGCACCCTCACGGAGCAGACGCAGAAAGTCTCCATGTGCTCTTGAGAGGTGGAGCCTGCAAAATGGGAGTCCAGAGGACGCGAAACGGCTCTTGCCCTCATCTAAGCATGGAAGACGAGTCTAAGGACCCCATTTTGGTGACGCACACATCTGAGAGTAAGAATGAAAACCTGTTCACCTCCACCCCCTATCCCCCCAAACACACATTACACTTCCCATCATTTTCTCTTATTGGAGACTTAAGTCCCTGGGTGTGACTGTGGGCACTGTACATTAGTGGAGAGAGAGAGAGAGAGACAGAGAGAAGAGTTTCGGTTCTCATGACCATCCTTACCTGCCCACGGCATGGCTTTTATCGGCTCGGGCTCAAGCCTTAAGATCCACAGGAATGTGCATGACTCATCGAAGCCTGCTGCCCCCTCCGCCGACTGAGTCCTGCAGTTCCATCGCCTTCCCAGCCCCGTCGGTTTCACCTGAGCAGTTCAGTCGTGGCTGAAATCAACAGCACCACGCAAAGCTCTTGCAAACCGCATACGCCAAAAAAGAGTGACCACAAAGGGAAATTTTTTGTTTTTTAGCAAATGTATTCTTGCTCCATTATTTTAAAAAGACTGAACAGCCAAAAGTTAAATCTCCTTTTACTACAAAAGTAAAGAAAATCATGCGATGAGATGCTCCCGTGGGGCTTTGGCACAGACATGCTTTTGTCTCCCAGGCTCCCTGCACTCCTGGCAGGACTCGTGGGGTTTGTCCCCAGCAGGCTAAGTGCTGTCCATCCCTTTGGCTCCTCCCCAGATCAGCGCATCCTGACTGTCTCTCAGCCCCTCCAGTCTGAGTGCTCGTCTCTCATGGCCTTCACAAGCCAGTCCCGTTCGGTCCCCTGTTCAGAATCACTCGTGTCACTGGCCTCCACGGCCAGCAGCTTAGAGTAGTTGATTGTCCGCTCCTGGGGCAGTCTGGACTGGATGGACAGGAACAAGGCCAGCCAGAGCAACAGGACCACACAGCAGGACTGGTAGAGCACAGCTAAGCTGAAGTGCATCACCACGAAGCCCCCCACAAAGCTGCCCAGGCTGGCCCCGACCCCGTAAAAGTGGTCTCGGAACACGGCACTCAGAGGCCTCTCTGTTCCGGGAGTGGCCAGATACTCTATGGAGGCCCCGACTGCCCACCACAGAGCCCCGTGGCTGACGGCGCTCAAGAGCTGAGCGGGGAGGACAGACCACCAGCTCCAGAGGAAAGAGAAATACAGAAGCTGCCCCGCCAGGCAGCCCAGCCCTAGCCCCACCGTGCCCACCCTGGACAGCTTCCTAAGCAACGGAGTTTTGAGAGGATGAAGTAGAATTTCCCCCAGCAAGCCCAGGGCCACTGAGACGCCCATGACTGGTTCGGTGCTCTCGTGGTCTTTCATGTGCCAGAACAGGAAGTTCTGCACGGTGCTGGTGGCAGTTCCTATCAAGAAGACAGTGAGGGCGAGGGTGATGAGGCGGGGGTCACCGCCTATGAGAGACAGGGCTTTGACCATTTTGTAGCTGGGCTCCCACCGCCTGCAGACGGGGACAGGAAAGGCAATGCTCACCAGTAAAGCCAGGGTGCTGACCAGTGAGTAGCCGTAGAAGTGCACTACACCCCGGTGGCCATTTGTCATCAGGAAGCAGTCCAGCTGCCCCACCAAGGCTGAGATGCCGCACACGCCTGCCGACATGCCCAGCAGCCTCCAGATCCACAGGCTTCTGTAGCCGTCAGTGGCGTCCACAAAATCCAGGTATTCATAAAGGCTGTCATCGGCCACCTGCTCCACAGGGGATGTCAGCAGCTCCCAGACCACCATGGAGCCCAGGGAGAGGATGAAAGTCCACCGCAACCCTTCCGAGGAGAGGTCGAGGGCCCCCGCCATCCCCCTGGCTGCCGACTGGTTGGCCGGACTTGCCAACGCCGTACCCCCAGCAAGCAAAGGACGGGCAGGACTGACCACCCTAAAAGCACCTTCCTGGGGAGTATCTTTCACTCTTGAAGTAATAGGATGGAGGAGAACTCGGGATGTGGTCCTGGTTCCTTGGATGGAGC
The DNA here is from genome assembly GCF_949987515.2 of Delphinus delphis. Lineage (NCBI taxonomy): Eukaryota > Metazoa > Chordata > Mammalia > Artiodactyla > Delphinidae > Delphinus > Delphinus delphis. Next base: position 51,803,789 of record NC_082701.1, read on the forward strand.
CCACAAAGGAGCTGGGCAGACGACTGAAAGGTTCTTGGCCACTTTCCCCAGGCCCTTCTCTGAAGCCATCGCCTGGGGCGACCCCAGTACTCCTCTCGGCTGGGAGGCTGGGCGCTGGGTAGTTCGGAGCTGGCTCGGGGGCGGAGGTGACGTTCACGGTGAGTGCGACCGCCGGTGGTGGGACCGTGGCGGTCACACTGTGGCTTCCGTTACACGAGCGGTACCCTGGGTCTCTGTCCAAGGGCGGCACCAGGACCATCAACAGGCTGGCTCCCACCGAGCCGAGCAGCGAGCCTATCAGAAGCACCCTCCGCTTCTGGTAGCTTTTGGCCAGGAAGGCACAGAAGGGAGCCCAGAAGGCTGCGATCAGGTGCTTGGTTCCCATGAGGATGCCCACCCAGGGCGCGGCCAAGCCCAGCTGCCGCAGGTAGAGGGTCAGGAACGGGGTCACGCAGGCATCCCGGACCCCGCACACCAGATGGAAGAACCTGGCCACCCCCAGCGCCCTGCTGGTGTCCCACTGGGGGTTGGCGCTCATGGCTGCCCGGCTCCGTCAGACCCGGGCGGACGGAGGGCGCGGCGGGGCGCGGGGCGGGCGCGGCGCCATGTCCCTTGAAGGGAGGCGGGAGCGAGCCGCACGGCAGCTCCAGCCTCCGGCGGCGCCGCGGTCACCGGGTCAACGGCCGCCCACCGCCCCACGTCCGGCCACCGACCCGGAAGTGGCCCCGCCCGGAGGGCACCGCCCCTAAGGGGCGGTGCCGGCGCACCTGCGGGCCGCACCTGCCACGCCCCACGGCCTTCGCCGCCGCACCAGCCAGACGTGCGCAGGTGCAGGAGGGTCGCGGGCTGAGGCCTGCTGGGTGCGCTCGAGGCCACCCCCAGGGCCCCCGCGTAGCCCACGGTGCTGAGTTAGATCCCTGAACTGCTTCAGGCAAGTAAAACTTGGCTGGGGAGGCGCGAGAGTGGAACTCATGATATGCCCCCCTGCCCCGTGTTCTTTAGGTCTTTGCTCATGGGCCCCCCATCAAGGACGACCCTGTTTCCCTCAGGGACCGTCCCTGTCTACCCTCGCTGACAAACCCCGCCCCCTCCCCAGACTCACACTCTCCCCTTCCCTGCTTGTTTTCCTCCGTGGTACGCATCGCTGTCAGACACACTACCGGTTTCTGTTTCACGGGTCTATCTTGTTGATTGTCTGTCTCCATTGGAATCAAGTGCTATTTTTGTCCCCAGGGCCTAGAACTGTTTGATTGGATGTGAGCTGCCTCTGGAAGAGGCACGACCTTAGGTGACACGGTTTTCTTCAGTGGAGACAATCCCCCGAGAGGGACTGACAGCTGAGGGTGGTCTTGAGACGGCAGCTCCTCCAGGCAGCCCCGTGCGGCACCCACCCTCAGCCCCACCCCCGGCCAACGTTATGCACGTACTGGATCGCTTTATTCGACACCTGAGAGCGCTTAGTTGTCCATGTGGGGAATACACACGCCAGAGGTGGTTAGCTAACACTTCATCCAAGTCACACTCCAGAGGCAGTGAATATAAGCACGTTAATGATCTCAGATCAACGGAAGTGGATTCGTTAATCATCCCGAGAGATATTGGCAAAATTTCGCTGGTGAAATTCGTGGTGTCCAAGTCACATGGATTGTTTATAATTTTTGGAGGCATCTCCTCCCTTGGTGAACAGGATTAAGAATCCGGAGATTCCAGCAGTCCAGACCCTTTGGAAGGGAAGACTTTACTTTGAGATGGACACTTTACAGTGTCCAGCCACCCAGTGTCCTTGCGTGAAGGTTTCAAGCAAGGTTTGTTCGGAGCACCTAATTTGACTGGGGGTGGGGATGCATATCTGAGTGGGCGGCAGAATTTGGTCTATGACGTACTTTCTTTGTAAGCTGGTGGAGAGATTGTTGGGGGAGAAGGCCCAGAGCCCTCACCTAACTCTAACAGCTGGTAAACCCTGCAGCTGTTTATTTCACGAACCTAGTACTTGTTGCCCAAATTGATATGAATCAATTTACATAACCCCAATGACAGAAAAAGAAAGTCTAGCCATGTTCAGATAAACTCACTCAAATTCAGTGATATCAGTCACTTCCTGTTTAAAACCATCTCCGTTACATTCAGGGCTGTCCCTAGTCCCTGTCCTCCCCGGGCTCCGCAGGGGCAGCTTCGGTGGAGGACCGCACATCCATCAACTGCTCGGTCTTCACCTGTCCAGGGTGGATCGCCACTGAGGGGCAGGGATTTCGCCACGTAGTGTCCATCAAGGTGCCTGCGGTCCACATCCAGGCTTTAGGTTCTGTGGTCCCTGTAGCCACTCATGGCTGCACCTATTACCTTGGGCTTGTTTGCTTTCAACTACCTGGGGAATACCGTACCTGCTTCCCGTGCCCACAGAGGCGCGGGGACTCTCTTTAAGCTTGCTCTTGGGCCCATCTGCCTAGGCCCCCAGGCAGCCCCTCTTACACCATGGCCCTAGGCTCTGAGAACGTGCTCTGAGACCTGCCCCCACTCCCAGGGCAATAAGGCCAAAAGTGAAGTGCTTACCTCTCCACTCTTGGGTCCCGAACTTGGAAGGGACTCTTCCATCCCACTGCCACCATCCCCTGGGATTGCCCAGGGGATGGGTATGGACTTAACATCTGGACTCAAAAGCCAAGAATTTTGATGTCTTTAATCTCTGGCTCCTCTGAAATGAGCCTGCATTCCCACCTCGGTTCTGGGGACATCTCTGATCAGGAGGCCCTCAGTGAACGCGAACGAGGAGAGGGCCGGGCAGGTGGACAGAACACACCAGTGAATGTTTCACCAAGCTCTTACCTGGGCCTACGCAGAGTCATTAGGTTAGACTACGTAGTGCCTCTGCTCTCTACTAAAACACAAGTATTGCTCGATATAGATGAGAGCAGAAAGACTTTAGTGTGCATTTATTGAATCTGACATTTCCTCTCAACCGGGAGGGACGCCCGCCTGGGAGTGGGCGAGGTGGGCAGTGGCCCGCTAGAGGGAAGGGAACAGACTGGGTGGGAGGGGCTGCCGCTGCCCACGTCCTGTTTGCCCCAGGCCACGGGGCCCCAGGCCACGGGACAGCAGCTCTCACCTTGGTTTTAAGGGCCGGGTGGGGAGCTTGAGTGGGAGAGGCAGGGATTGGAAATCAACGAAGGAGTGGACACAGGTGCAAGGAGCTGGGCTTCATGCGCACAGCTTGGCCAGGGCCTCCTCGGCCCTTCGTGTGGGCTCTGCCCCACCGCACCCGCCACGGCCAGCTCCCTGTGCTCCTGGGACTTGCTGGCTTTCAGATGTGGCTGGAGGCCGCCCCAGGGAGCCTTGTTCTAGTCGTTGCTGTGAGTGTTTGGGGCAGGTGGGGTAGTGTATCCTTCCTCTCGGGCCCTCTGCTCTCAGACTCAGCGATTCTGCAGCCCCTTTGGGCTCACTGGACGATGCCAGAGAACGTGTTGATGGGCATTCGAAGGGGCTTGGCCTTGGCTTTGGTCCTTTCTATCTCCTCCTGGTGTGAGCTGAGTCCCAGCACCTTGGATTTCTGGGCCCCAGAACACGGCTCTGGGCAGGGAGCAACCTCGAACCTGTGGGCGGAGAGAGGCCAGCTCGGGAGACCCATCTCAGGGGTCAGATCTGCCTGGGCCTTTTGACCGTAGCCCCTTTACTGTCGGGTATAGACAAGGGGGCTCCGCAGAGGGAAGAGGAAGAGTCAGAAGGAGAAAGGGTACCCTGAGCCTGGGGCGAACGCACAGAGAGGAGGATACGCCTGAACGGGTCACCCTGTGCGCCTGCCTGACCCAAAAACACCTCCCTAGGGGACACCAGTAAGTGTCGTGTTAACTGGGTCGTAGCTGCCACAGAAGGGCAGCCTGTGTTGGGGGCAGTGCCAGCACAGGAGGTTGGATCGGGAGGGCTGCAGGCTGAGCATTTGTAGGAGAATCTCGGGAGAACTGAATTTCAGCTACTGCCCAAGGTCAGCCGTCATTTGCTCTTCTTCCTGGATTTAAGTCATCACCTGAGTCCACACCCATCAGGGATACCTGCCTGGCCCACGATCCACCCCAACAAGGCGTTCAGGGCTCAGGCAAGAGCAGGGGCGGGGCCGGCAGCCAGGCAGCTTTGCCCCAGGGGCACGGAGCCCAGCCTCACCTGGCCACATCCCTGTACGCGCGGCAACTGTCCTTGTCCAGCAACAGTGTCAGCAGCCTCTGGTCCTGGCTTTGGATCTGGACGTTGGCCGACCGGAAGGTGTTTGTCACCGTCTGCGACAGAGACAGCTTGGGGAGCATCACCTTGGTAACGGATGGCCCGGCCAACACCTCCTACCCTGGAATCCTGTGTGTTTCAGTTCAGTACCCAAGGGTCCCGCCTCTCTTCTTGCAAGTGACCCTGAGTAGTGTCAAGCCTGCATAAGATGCTTCCAGGCAGCCTTGGTCCTTGGCTCTCCCATCATTTCCACAGTTCTTTTTCCCACCTGTCGTCCTTAATTTCAAACACAACCTGGGATGCTACAGCTAGAGCTTGCCAGGTGCTGAAGTGACCTGAGCACCTCCTTTTTGACAGGCATGTTATGTATGTAATTTGGGGCTACTTCAGGGTTTTTATAATCCCTGACCCCTGTACTCAGTGTTGGACTGCATACAAAATTATTTCCCTGGGGCAGAGACAGAGGGTCTGGAAAACAGTCACCTATCCCCATGACTCAGACTAAGCCTGTACCAGTTTGTACCACGGGGCTAGTTACGTCCTCTGCACGGGGAACCCGGGTCATGGTGTTCCCACCTTCCACACCCACAGCCCTGCGCAGCTTCTCCAGAAAGTACCCAGGAGCACCGGAAAACAGCCCCGAGGCAGCCCTCCAACCCGTGACCTGAGGGGGCTGCTCCCGAGAGACCCCTCCCCCTGGCCAGAGAACGTAGAGCATCCTGGGCTCCAGGTGGGGCACTGAGGGCCTTTCCGGTCACTGGCCCATAGCACACGTGGATGGCAGCTTTGCATGACTCACCACCACAGAGCACTGGAGTTTCTAGAGCCTTAGCCTCCAACTCATTCAAGTATTCTCCACCCCTTGAGCCACCTTTCCAAAGCATAAAATCAGAAATTCTGTTCTAAGTGGTCTGGAGTCCAGCCCCGGCCTGGACCTTTTTCATAAGCTCCCTGTAGGCAGGGCCGATCCACCTTCCTACTGTCAAACAGCAGAGGGACAAACAGAGCCTCAACCTGGGGCGGGGGGTCAAGCATGTCCAGGCATTTCTGCTGGACTTTTGTGGGGTGGAAGGTGGGCTTGGCGGCCAGGAGTCTATGGGCAGAGTGTGCAGGAATCTCCCGGGAGACTCCACCCAGACCACCGGGGTTCTCATCCTGGCTCTGCCACTTATTAGCCGTGTGACCTTGGATATGATTCTTAATCACTCTGTGCTTTTGTTTCTCACCTTTGCAACTACCTTGTAGGTAGCGAGACAGTACAGAGGTAAAAGGGAACTCGCTGGGGTGGTAAGTTTAGATTTTCAAAAAGCTCACAACCAGGTTATTTAAAGAGGTCATTAAAAATAGAAACCGTGGTAAGGAACTGACTTTGAAAGGGGAAATACATAAAGATAAATAGGTCCACCCTGGAACCTGAAGCTCAAATACAGAGCTGTCCTGTTGGAAGATCTCAGCTCAGTACAAAGCTCTCAGCCCGTCAGAGCGCTCCTCCAGTGCACAGGCTGCCCCAGAAAAAATGGTTAGAGGTGAGATCCTGCATAGGTGGATCAGATCAGATGATCAGGGAACGTCTAGCCCGCTCCTGCTGTGGGCCATTCCCGCGGTGGGCGCTGGAAAGACGGAGATAGGGCCTGAGCCACGAGATCACGTCATTGACAAGTTTTGCAAATGCTTCAGTGGCTCTGTCCCCAGGGCTCTGGGGAAGCACAGAGGTGGGGTCCCTAGCTCTCCGGGGAGTGGGGAATGGGGAGTGTGGTGGAGGAGGTGGAGGGAAGGGCCTCCTGGGGGAGATAACACCTGAGTTTCATCTTGAAAGAGAAATAGGGGTTATGAAAGGAAGATGGGGAAGAGAAAGGGAGGCACGGGGTTTCAGGCCAAGCAAGGCGTGTGAACAAAGGCACAGAGGAAGGTCTGCCAGTACGCTTCCAAATGGAACCGAGCAGGATACTATGGGAGCTCCCCCGGACAGACCCCTCCCCCATATCCTCTGCTGTAGCTCCTCTCCAAGTACCTAGATAACAGTATCTGATGCACATTTCCTGAGCTGTTTTACAGATGCTAAAACCACCAGCAAATGGAAGAAATTAACTACTTGATGACCATGAGCACGTAGCCCCCAGACCTACTGGCGCCTAAGGATTGATAACGTTAACTGCTGTGACACCACCCTGTTACCTCGCCATCAGCCAATCAGAGAGCTGTGCACCAGCTGATCACATGCACGGGGACACCCTTCCCTCACCTGGCCTTTAAAAGCGCTTTGCTGAAACCCATCGGGGACTTTGGTGGTTTTGAGCACCAGCTGCCCTGGACTCCTTGCTTGGCACCCTGCAATAAACACTGCACTTTCCTTCGCCACGACCCGGTGTCAGTGTATTGGCTTTGCTGAGTGCAGGCGAGAGGACCCAGGTTTGGTTCGGTATCACAGATACCCCCGTGTAAAGTGCACGCAGGGGTGGCCAGGGTTGCAGATGGAGAGAAAGCGGAACCAAGCTATGCAACATTGAAGTTTCTCAGCCCTTCTGCCCTGGAGAGTAGGAAATGGTCGAGGGATTTTAAGCGCAGAGTCATGTGTCCGAGTTCTGTTTTAGAAAGATCATGCAGGCAGAGGTAGGGAGGGTGGATTGCAGGAGTACTGGACTGACATCGGGGAGACCGGCTGGGAGGCTGTAGAGTTTGTCCAGGAGAAGGGGGTGGATGAAGGTCTGGCCCAAGGGTGACCAATTCGTCCCAGGAAACCCCTTAGTCCCTGGCAAACTGGGACAGATGGTCAACCTCACTGGACCACAAGAAGGAGGATGGAGAGGAAGAGAGAGGTGTGAGAGTGTTTGAGAGAGAAAACCAGTGGATACAGGGAGGTGAGAAAGGGGAGGCATCTGAGCTGACTCCAAAGTTGCCGGGACAGGTGACTGGTTATTGATGGTCCCGCTGAATGAGAGACAAGACACAGGGGAGGAGGGGATGAAATAAAAACAGCCGCTAATACATATATAGCTGTGACTTGGCCAAGCACTCTTCTAGAAGCTTGACACGTCACCATCATTTAATCCTCATAACAACCGGACAGGTAGGTACCATTACTGTCCCCGTTTTCCAGATAATGAGACTGAGGGACAGAGAGCTGGAGTGTCTTGCCTAAATCACGTAGCTGGTAAATGACAGCTCAGATCTGAGCCCAGGCAGTCTGGCTCCAGAGAGCTCTTAACTACTAGAAAGCACTGGCTCTGGTTTTGAATATCTTGAGTTTGGGGTGTCGTGGGACACGGAGGTCATGCTAACTTAGTTGAATGCAGGAGTCAGACACTCAGGGATGAATGTCAGAGCAGGAGATAAAGGTTAGGGCACCCTTAACAACTTGGACTAAAGCCATGGACGTGGTTTTGAGAGTCCAGGGAATAAGAAAAGAAGTGGGCCATGGACTGAAGTGGAGAACAGTGGCTATTTCAGGAATCGGCTTAGTAAAAAGAGTCCAGAGAAAAGGGCTGAGTGATGCCAAGACTTGGGATGAGGTGGAAGGTCACGGCCCTGACCTCGTGGATGCAGGGTATCGCGGAAGCACTCAGACACCTGAGCATCAGACCGAGTGGGCGGCTTGACCTAAAGGTAGTGTCTACCTGACAGGCGATGTGGGGAAGCTCAGGCTGTCTTGAGAACGTGGTTCAGGTATGATCACGGGCTCCAAGCCCAGCCGAGTAGGGCAGTGAAGTCCAGAGAGGCCATCAGATAGGGAGAAAATGGGCGGGTCCTATGTCTGTATCAATAAGGGACTCTCTATGAGTATCGGTAAGGGTTAAGGCAAAGGGCAAAGGGCGGCGGTAGGGTGATGAGGTTGAAAGAGCTGGTTTGATGTGGTCAAAGGCCGGGCCATTGCTGGTTGGGAGTCTAGCTGCTGTGTGCAGGGGACGCCAGAACCCGGATGCATTTTGTACTATCTGGGTACGTCTTAGTTCCTCAGGTGGTCCAGGTGGAGGTGGAGGGCGGGGCCTTAACTCTTCCAGTGCCTTACTTATGCCAGTTGGTGCTCAGTATTTCAAACAGACTGACTGGAAAGCAGATTCTTTCCAACAGGAAGACCCACTTCAACAGCAAAGGCTCAGAAAGGCTCAAGAGTCTATTCCCCCTTCGCTGAAACCCTCCCCCTGGGCTCCCCGCCACCTACCCTGCATGTATCTCCCCAGTACTTACAGAGAAGGACCTTCCTGCCAAGTTGGAGGTCTTGACAACCTCTGTCACGCTAATATTCAGGCATGTGTGGTCTGTCTCGGGAGCAGCAGTTGGGGGGCAGTGGGTGGGCCCTGAAACTGGGAAGAATGAGATGGTGGGTGAGGGGCTGTGAATGGGCCTCTAGGGAAGGAGGGGAGCTCGAGACTCCGCCTCCCAAGAAGGACACGAACCCACCTTGACTACTGCCCCGCCCCCTTTTAACCCCGCCCCACACCCTGCGCAGCCCCTACTTCCTGACTCCGCCTCGGTCCCCGCCAAGCCTCAGTTCCCTCCAGATCATCGGTCTCCCTCCCCTGGAGAATCCACATTTCTATATCCTGAGGCATAGCAGACATCACCAACCTAAATCCTTTCTTTCACCTTCTCCTGTACCCGTTTCCAACGGGAAGAAGTTCCTCTGCAGCCACTGGGCATGCTCAGAATGGCAGGAACACCTAGCCCAGGATGGTGTGTAAGACAGAGGGCTGTAGGAGGGCATCTGTCCCAACACGTCGAGAGCATTTCTTTGACTTTCCTCACACCGTATAATGTGTCAAAAACCATTATTGTGTGACTGCTGCCCGGCTATACCCCTCCCTGCCGACGAAGGAGGGTTCTTAGAGATCTAAGAACAGTTCGGATAGGACCGAGTGATGGAAAATGTGGAGGAGATTCAGGAGTTAGAGCAGGGGTGGATGGGGTGGGAGTTTTGTAAGGGAAACAGAAGAAATCAAAGTTTCACAATAGGGCTGACGCTACAGTTTACCGTGTGCACATACATTAGCATCTTGTCTCTATTTTAGAAATGAACAAACAGGTAGAGAGGTCACAAGTAACCCGAGGTCACACAGATGGAAACGCGGCAGAGCTGGGCTTCGACGCCTGCCCATCTGGTTCTAGAATCTGTGCTCCTGCCCCACTGCTCTGTGACCGCCTCTTGTCTTAGAGCTATTGCCAAAGTCACACGTCTCCTTCACATACACGAGGCCACGTACACCCCTCCGCGTGGTCCCTCCACCTTCCAGCTCAGGCTCATCCGGCGGCAGAAGCATCACCCAGCGCTGCTCGATGCTGACCAACCTGAAGGCCAGGCGGGTCCTCGCCCGGGCAGCCTGGCGCCCAGCTCCGGGCCCAGCACGGGTAGGAGTTCGACCACGTTCCGTGATCCCAGGGACAGGGAGGGAGGCTCCTTCCCCTGGCTCAGCCCGTCTCCTCTCTCTCCGCCCTCTCTCCTCCGCGCCCCTGCTTTCCCGTGCGTGTCCTTCCCTGTCTCTGCTCTGCGTGCCCAGCCCCTCACCTTCAGTGTCACCGGCTGGAAGGGCCTTTAGGACCAGCCCGGTGGCCCGCAGGGAGACGGTGACCTCTCGGGTGCGGTGGCTGAGCAGGGCCTGGGGAGGGGGATGCGGGGACGGAAGGGGATCCTCAGGACAAGGTACACGACACCACGTCAACAGTCCTGCTTCTGTCCCCTTCCCCCCATCCCCCGCTTCCCGCCCCTGCCCTGAGTGTTGGCCGTGTCACTAATGTCCAGTAAGGAGCTGGAGGATGCAGGCTCAGAACACTCAGCCCAGGGAGCCTTCCAGACCAAGGACTACGCCCCCATACATCGGGTCAGCTAGCGAGGAGGGTATTTTATTTATTTATTTTTTTTGTGGTACGCGGGCCTCTCACTGCTGTGGCCTCTCCCGTTGCGGAGCACAGGCTCCGGACGCACAGGCCCAGCGGCCATGGCTCACGGACCTAGCTGCTCCGCGGCACGTGGGATCTTCCCGGACCGGGGCACGAACCCGTGTCCCCTGCATCGGCAGGCGGACTCTCAACCACTGCGCCACCAGGGAAGCCCGAGGAGCGTATTTTTGAGCAAGGGGACAGCGCCTTGTTCCTTAGGTCAGATCGCCTCCTTGGCTGTGTGGAAGGCCAACTGTAACCCCCCCCATCCCTGCAAAACTCCCTGGAGGCTGGGAAACTCTGGGGGCAGCCACGAGAAAAGGGCAGAAGTTTCCTCTGGCTCTATCCGCTCCCCCTGATGTCCCTGACAACTGCTTCCCCCCAGTTGAACCTCCAGGCCACCTGCTGACCACGCCACACACACTGACCTTCTGGTAGCGAACAGAGAGCTCAGCCCCTGGACCCTCGGCCACACCCCTCCTCCGGGGTGAAAGGCTCTCTGCAGGGGACGAGAAGAGGCTGAATGAAGGCGGGACGTCCCCGTCCCTCCCGCCCTGGCTCCCCACCTCCCTGAGGTGGACCTGAAGCTGCATCTGTCCCGGGATGGAAAGGCAGCACCCTAGGGGGGCCAGGCTGCCCTTCAGTAGGGCAAAGCCCCCCGGTATTCAGCAGAGGTGGGACGGGGCTTGGGGGGAACCATTAGGTGAGAGGTGGGGGGACTTTCTGGAAGCGGGCCTTGAGGAGCTGAGCCAGGGCAAGCTTTGGGAAAGGGGAGACAGATGCCCACCTCTGGGGAACTTGGAGTCCTGGATCTTGACTTTGAGCTCGGTGAGGAAGATGTCCTCTGCAGGGTCCTGGCTCAGGTCACTGAGGAAGATCTGGAGGGAGGCGGGGAGGAGGGAGGCTGGAGGAGGCCGTCCCCAGCAGAGGCAGCTCCCCCCAACCCCCACAGCCCGGGATGCGGGCTTCTAATCCAAGTGCCCACCGCCGCCCTCAGATCCTCCATGGGCCGACTTCCTTGCCCTTATCTTCCCCTATCTTTTAATTTATTTTTCTACTCATTTGAATTCTCACAGGAACCCTGTGGTGAAGATTATTCCTATTTTAAATGGTTGCCCCACCTCCTACATTGCACCTGCCTTCCAGAAAGGAGAAAGGCTTGTGCCAATTGAGACAGCCCCACCTTTTTTTTTTTTTTTTAATATTTCTTTCTGCCTTTATTTAGGCTGTGCTGGGTCTTAGTTGTGGCACGCAGGATCTTTAGTTGTGGCCTGCAAACTCTTAGTTGCGGCATGTGTGTGGGATCTAGTCCCCTGATCAGGGATCGAACCTGGGCCCCCTGCATTGGGAGCGCGGAGTCTTAACCACTGGACCACCAGCGAAGTCCCTATTCCCATTTTGAAGATGGGGAAAATGAATGTTAGAGAGGTAGAGGTACCGCGATCCCACAGTGAGCAGGTGGGGGGACCAGGAGGCAAAGCCATGAACTTCTTAGCACCGCACACAGGCTCTAACTTTCCACCCACTGCACCCAGCCGGTCCCACACTGACCCGCTCTTTGGTTTACACACACACACACACACACACACACACACACACACACACACACACTCTCACACACACACACACTTCATGGTGTTAATAGCAGGACATTCAATTATAAACAAAGGACAGTCTCTTATCTCAGGGGACTCAGAGTCTTGGTGGGGAGAGACAGGTATCTGCAGATATCTGACAAAGTGGCAGTGAGGTGTCAGAGGGATGCCCAGGGCATCACAGGGGCACCCAGGAGAAGCACCCAATCGGGCTGAGAGGAGCAGAGATGAGGGCAGTTTTGCTGTAGGACGTGAGGGCTAGCAAGGATGAAGGAGAGGACGTGAGGTAAGGGAGAGAACCTTCCACATGAAGAAGACCTGCTTCTGCTTGAACCTGAGGCCTTAGGAGTTAATAATTATCTGACTCATCCAGAGAGTAAGAAGAGAAAGTTAACAAGCAAGAATGTCTGGATGAGTTTATGACTTGCATCCTGGCCCCCTGTTTCCCTGGAGCCAGGGTATTTAGGTTGTGGGGTCCTGGGGTCCAGCAGGCTGCCATGGTCTCCTTGGAGCCCCAAGTGGGAAGCTTACCTTGACTGCGTAGATCTGGAAATAGATGGGTTGGGTGCCCATGCGAACATAGTAGGTGATGGCATCCAGGATGAAGGGGTCTACGGGCTGGGACGTGTCCAGGGAGAGAGGCTGTGAGTGAGGGAGAGGTACTGTCTTCAGCCAGCTTCCTCCATCCTACTGTGGGAGCTGACTCTTTCTTTTCTTTTCTTTCTCGCCATGCTGCATGGCTTGCAGGATCTTAGTTCCCCGACCAGGGATGGAACCCGAGCTCTGGCACTGAAAGTGCTGAGTCCAAACCACTGGACTACCAGGGAATTCCCACCACTTTCTTAACAGAGAAACTCCAAAGCCCCCACGTGCCCTCTGTGATACACGAACCCAGCTGGTCCTTCAACAGTCCAAGCCTTTCCGACCACCTGATTTCTGCTCCTAATCAAAAGATGACTGTCTAAATCCCCATCTCAGGGACTCTGATTCACTTCAATCACACACAGACATATTGGGCAGCTCTGTGTATAAGGCACTGTGCTGGGTGCTTGGGGTAGACAAGATGCTTGAGAATGTAAGTAATGATGAGAGACACTGGAGTGGGTTCTAGTTTGCATTAGCTACTCATTAGCCAGGTAAGCTTGGGCATGAGAGCTGGAACCAGATGATCTGATGTCTCTTTGAGTTCTTGTGGCATCTGACTATATTAATAAATGAGCTAATGTTTACATGCTATTGGGAAATGACTAGTGCCGTGTCCTACAGGCCTTCCCCAACCCCATACGATTATAAAGCATAATGGGTTTTTCAGGTAAACAGAACGTCTATATAATGTCTGATAGTATCAGAGTTGGAAAGCAGCTCAGCGTATTTCATCCATATCCAATCTTATAATATCTCTTCTAACTTTCACATCTGGTCTATTGAAATCTCGTTCCTTTCAAAAAGCTCGCACTGAGGAACTATGCACTTATTCTAATAGTGCCGCCATTGTTCACACTATTTCCATTTTCTTCATGTGGAAACTGCTTTTGGAGTTAAGTGTAAGGGTCACATAAATTGCTAATTATAAGGGGAAAGAGAGCAGGGGAAAATAAAAATCCTACCTGTGTCTTGGCAGGGAAAACAGCTACCAACAAAGGAGTATAAATGAGACCCTGCATCAGATGTTTCTCCTGTTAGTATCCTCCAGGTTTCGAGGAAAAGGTATTTTAATACCCAGCTAAACAGTCTTTCATATATAGGCAAAGACATTTTCAGATAAGTAATAATTCAGAAAAGATGCCTATCTCCAATATCTTTATTAGAATATAAGAAGATGTCCTAATCAATCAGGCAATGAAGCAAAATGTGGCCAGTTAGAAAGTAATTATGTAAAAATCAATAACCTCCTTTTATACTAGCAGTGACTACTACCCAAATATAATGGGAGAAAAATCCACAACTATAAGAAAAAACCATCAAACATAGGGAATAAATTTAGCAGGAAATGGGTAAAATCTATATGATGAAAACTGTACAACTCACCTGAGGGAGATACAAGAAGACTTTAATAAGTGAAGAGTTATATCTCACCCCCAGAGAGTGTAACATAATGTGCTAAAGATGTAAATTCTCCAAACTTCAATCGAGATCCCAAGGGAATTAAAAATAAAACTCGACAAAGGGATTCTAAAATTTATCTGGAAAGAAACAAGACTTTCCAATTCCAATTCTGGAGATTCAATTACTCTTGAACGAGTAATGGGGTAGATGTACCGTGCCAAACATTGACATTAAAAAGTGCTAATTTATACAGAAATGAATAGATGAATCAGAAAGAATAGGTATCCAGAAATCAACTCAAGCATGTGTGACAGTTTAGTAAATGATAAAAGTGGCATTTCAAATTGATGGGGCAAGATGGTTTATGCAATAAATAGCTTTAGGACAACTGGCTAAACACTTGGAAAAAATAAAATTACATACTAAAATTAACGGCAGATAGGTTATTTACATGTAAAAATTGAGACCATAAGATGGTTAGAGAAATTATCAGTAAATATTTACTTAATCTTGGAGTGGAGCAGGCCTTTCAAAGCATGGCTCCAAAGGGAAAAATCATAAAGGGTAAAAATATTGAAATTCTGTAAGTCAAAAAAAAAACCACTCTGACAAAATTGTTAGGCAAATAAAAAAGTGGGGGAAAATGTCTGCAGCACATATGACAGCAGAAAGGGAAGGCCTTTCAAATCAGTAAAAGATGATCTCTCCTTGCCCCCCAACCACTGCCTGGGGTGGGGGATTGGCACTATGGCTTGTGGTTAAGAGAACAGGCTCTGGAATCAAGCTGCCTGATTCCAAGCGGGACTCCTTCTGTTTCTTTGGGCAAGTGACCTAATCCCTTCGTGCCTCAGCTGCTCGATCTGTAAAATGGGGATGCAGTGGCAATAGCGCCTGTAGACAGACAGGAGTACCTGGTTGGTAGGGCTGCTGCGTATAAGTGCTTAGAACAGTGCCTGGCATGGGGCAGTGCTCAGGAAGCATGAACTGTTGCAGTTGGAGAGAAAATAGCACAAGAAACTCACAGAAGAAGGCATATAATTGACCTACACACTTAAGAATGTTTTACTTTATCTTCTCCATAGCGTTCCCGTAGGTGCCTGGTACGTGCTCCGAGTGAATTCCAGCCACTAGCTGGTTAGGGCTCCTCTTCTGTATTCCTTCCTGCCTCGCCCCTCATGGGGCTCCCTGGGCTGACTCTTGAGGCCAAGGGTCAAGAAAACACCCCCTACCACCTCCCTGCCGCCCTCCTACCCTCGCTGCCCTACCATCTCTGCCAGCTTGTGGATGGCGGGGCACAGGGTGTTGACGATGCTCTCATACCACGGGTCTGCGCGGCCCAGGAACGCAGCCACCTCTCCGAGCTCCGAATGCCTGGATGCTGTGGGCTTCTGGGGACAGAGGGACAAGGGGACAGGGCAGACCCGTCAGGCGCTCTCTGGCACTCTCTTCCTATCGGAGGGTCCCCAGGTACCAGTCCCGGGCAAACTAGCTCTGGGAATATGGCCAAATCACTCAACCTCTTGGGGCGTCGATTTGTGAAGACTTGTTTTACACCTGAGATGAAGCTGGAATCCCCTTCCCTGAGGATGCCCGCCAGGGACACTGAAAAATGGTCATCAGCCTTTAAAGGGGAGAGACAAGTATTGCCTTGAATTTAATGCTTTCCAATCAGAAGCAGAGTGGGCGACAGAAAAGAAAAATTGCCGGTACGGCTTCACTCCCGGCCCCCCCGGGAAGGGTGGTGTGTATGTGGCTGAGGGGGTGTGTGTGTGACAGAGAGCCCCGTTTGAGAAGCTTGCCATTAATTCCGTTAGAAAAGCAAAACGATGCTCCCAGTGAGAGAGCGTCTCTCTCTGGCCACATGCAGCCCCCAGGGCCCATGTCTGTGGCTTCTGGGACAGAAAGCCTCCAGGTCTCTCCCAGCTCCACATCCTAAGGAAGAACGATCCCAGTTCCCGCTCCTGACACCTTCCATCTCTTCCCCCACGTCCCCTGCCCCCCCTCCAGCCACCTCAGATGCCAGCACAGGGATGTAGTAGAGCTGCAGGCTGAGTCTGGGGGTGAGGCAGAACTTCTGGGTCTCTCGTTTCCTGGCAAGGGGGAGCAGAGCACAGGCATGAGGGCAGGGGTTTTGACTTCAGACAGACTTGGTTCCACATCCTGGCTCTGCTATTTATTATCTCTTGACTCTGGGCAATTGACCTACTCTCTCTGAACCTCTGTTTCCTCATCTGTAGAATGGGTGCAGTAAAGCAGGAAGCACAGTGCTCCGTGGTGGCCGGGTGCGGGGGCAGGGGGATTACTGTGCACCATCCTCTGCCATCCCAGCCTGGTCTCGGCCTCCTGAGCGCACTCCCCCCCCCCCGCACCCTTCCATCCTTCACTAGCACAGGCTGGGCCCACCTGTGCCCCGACCATCCCCAGCCGCCCCGTGGGGCCCTACCTGAGGCTGTGGTAGGCCCGGGCCAGACGCCCCAGCATCCGGTCGTCCCCTAGCACCAGCACCCGGGCCGTGTGCAGCCGGGAGACCCCAGGCAGCAGCCCCCTATCCCCGCTGGGCCTGCCAGTCCTCTGGTGCAGCCCCGGGGGCCCATCCCAGCTGCCGGGCATCAGGATGTCCGGGGGCCACACCCGCTTCTTGATGCCCCCTTTGCGCTTCAGCCTGGCTCGCTCCACCTCGGGGCTGCCAGGTGTGGGCGGCTCGTCGGCCCCCCACGGAAGGTCCCGCTCGATGCCGCTGTCGGTGGACAGCATGGACGCCCGGGCCAACTCCCGGTCTGGCAGGAGGCCCTGCAGATCCAAGGCTTCCAAGTCTGCACTGAGGCGCAGCTGGGATCGCGGGCGCAGGAAGAGAACCAGTTCCTTCCCTGGGACACGGAGACAAAGGGGACCATCAGGGCGGAGAGTGGATGCGAGGCTGGCAGGGCCCCACCCTGGCAAGGCCAGTGGTTCCGTGTTTCCCACACACGGTTAGCTGAACAGAAGCCCCATGAGATGCTCCGTGAAGGAATAGAGGTTCTGTGGCCAACAGAGACTAAGAACCCCACACACTCCTGCCACAAGTAAACATCTTAAAGGCTCTGAGAAGTCCTGTAGCTTAATGCAGTGCCTCCTGCCTCTAGAGCCCTCTTCTCCATATTTGCTCATTAGCATCCTCCATTCTCCAGCCCCCCCATAGTTTCCCCCGGGACACAGATAACAGAGCATCAGCTCCTGGCTTTTCTAATCGACCTTCATTTTATTGCTCCTGAGGAAACTGAGGCCCCCAGGGAACTGCCGTCCAGGGTGACCCAGCACGTGAAAGGCCACGTGGGCCTTGAACCCGGTTCACCAGTCTGGCACGTCCCACCACAACCTGCCGCTCTATCTTCCCCCCTCCCTTGAGAAGAGCCAGGGGGACTGGGGGACAGACATCAGCGTGGAGGGGAAGTGTGGCCCCCTCCTGCTCTGGAAACCATAACTTTTTTGTGCCTGCCTCCTTCTTGGGGACGTGTATTGTCTGTTGGCATCATCATGGCATGTGACACTTTCTAGACACTTTCTAGACACATGTGGCCAGTGGCTAATGCACGGAGCGTTCTGACATAGAGCAAATGCATCCTCTTTTCAGATGCTGCAAACAACTCAGGGAACAAGGAGCACACACAGACACACACACAGCAGATGCACAGGCAGACACACGAAGACACACAGAGACACAGACGTAGACATACACACAGATACACAATAAATATACAGAGATAGACACACAAACAGTGCACACACAGACGCAAGCATGTAGACACAGACACACAAAGACACCTGCACACACACCAAAAGACATACACACAAACACACACAGATGCACAGACACACACACACACACACACACACGCACACACGCATACACCACTATTTCCAGCCCGCTCCCCCCAGAGGGGTCAAAGGCACTGCACTTACAGAGCTGTTCCTCATTGGTCCACAGGTGGAAGGTGATATGGGGGCTGGGCAGAGGGATGCTTGGAAGCCGGTCCTGGGGGGGCTCACCTGAAGGACAGGCTGTGGAGACCACGGAGGAGAGGACTGTGGGATTCTCCTCTGCCCTCTCCCCACCCCCAGCTCCTGTGTGGGGCCTATGGGGGTGGGTGGCAGAGACCCTCGCCCTCCCGGATCTGGCCCTGTCGAGTTCCTCTGCCTCTCTGCCACCATCAGCTCATCCAGGGCCTAACACCTGCCCGAGGATGCCTAGCGGCTCCCAGTTTCCTACAAACTTCCCAGCTGGGCCTTCAAGACCCTTCACAAGCCACTTCACTGCATCATTCCCAACCTTTTCTCCCTCCCCCAGCCCCGCTGCAGCCATGCTGCCTTTCCCACTGTTCAGAGACGTCCTGGCCACATGCAGACCAGGGGAAAGGCCTCCGTATTTCTCAGGGCCTCCTCCAGGAGCCTGCACACAGTAGATGCTCAATTAACGTTTGCTCCTGGTGCTGAAAAGAGTCACGGCCAAGTACGAAGGGCAGCAGGAAGCCTGCATCCAGGGGAGAGAGCAGGGCCAGCCAACCCCCCTCTCCTCCTTCCAGAAGCCTTCCTGACACTCCAGCCTGGGAGTCATCCCCTCCCCAGACCTTATTGGCTGCACACTGGGCACACCTAACATGTAGCCTTAGGATTTAACTTCCACATAGCACAGCTCCCTCCTGAACAAGGCTGCAAGCTTCCTTAGGGGAGAGCAACCCACGGTCACTGAACACTTACTACTGTTCTCACCGTGCCCACAGTGCTATCATCTCACCAGGTCCTACCAGCGACCCTGGGGCACAGGTAATATTATCTTCACTATAGAGGAGGAGTTGGGGCACAGAGAGGTTAAGTAACTGGTCTGAGGTCACACAGTAAGTGGCAGAGCCAGAATTTGAGCCCAGGCAGCCCGGCTACAGAGTCCATGCTTTTACCCATGACAGGGTGCCCATAACCACTGTCCCATGCTGCCCCCCAGCAGCAGGGGCTCAACGGGGGTGCTGGCTGGCCATTAAGATGCGCAGGGCAAGTCTGGGCGGGAGGCAGGCGCCTGGATGTGTCTGGGATGGTGGGGGCAGCCCAGAGTCGTCTTGTCCTGCCCACGCAGATTTACTGCTGAGTTAGCAAGTGGTACCCAAGGAGAGCAAAGCCAGATTTGCCCCAGGGTTTGGCCCAGCTTTGGGAGGGGACAGGCTTCATGAACAGACATTTCCACGTGGCAATCAGAGGCAGTGTAGAATATTAAAGCAAAATAAGAGGAGGCTGAGAAGGAGGAGGAAGTTTTAAGCAGGTGCCCAACCTGCCTGCCTCACCCTGACTTCGGCAGTCTCCACCCTCCCTGGGCTGCCGAGGTCAAGCCCAGGGAGGGCCGGCACACTGGCCTCTGCCCGTGGTTTCCAGTCCTCAGGCAAGTGCTGTGTACCTACGGGTGCACCGTGTGTTCGGGGCATGCAGGCTGACAAACTCCACGGGTGCTTTGAGTGGCCATGAAACAGGACACAAATCAGAACCGTCCTCCAGTAGCCAGAAAATATATGCTCCAGACACTTCTCTGGGCTCTTTGGAGTTTCTGCAACACACACGGGCTTGCTTCCCATCAGTGTATGGCATCGTCTTATAAAAAGGCAAGCAGAAAGGAAGCGTTGGAATAAAAATCTGTGAGACCAGGTGTAAGTGATGTAGATGCTCTTTAGGGAATCCGTGGACCATTGGATCCCTTGGTTACTATAGTATGGCGGTTAAGAACTAGACAGCCTGGGTTTGAATCTCAGCTCTGCTACTTACTAACTGGGTGATCTTGGGCAAGATTTATAGCCTCTTTCTAACTCTGTTTTCTCACCTGCAAAATGGGGTCAATGCTTTTTACCTCATAAGTACTGTGAGGATTAATTGATTTAATATATGTAAACTGCTGAGAACAGCAACTGGGGTATAGTAGGTGCCCAGTAGGTGTCAGCTGTTATCATGACCCTAATTACCCACCTTCTAATTAGCCCGGGACCTTCAAGCTCTCGGGAGCCGCTGTGTGTCCCACCCCGCTTCAGCCACGCGCGCAGACTCTGAGCAGGTACAGCGCTGGTCTCTGGCGCCCCCTGCAGGGTACCCGGACCGCAGCTCACCGCGCCTGACGCTTACCGCCGCAGCGTCCCCTGGCGGCGGCCGCCGGCCCCAGCAGCGAGCAGTAAATCTCCTCCAGCCTCTCCAGGTGGCCCTCCCGGCTCGGGCTGGGCTCGCTGGCCATCTGCTCCACGGCTGCCACCACGGCGTGGAAATAGTGCTCCAGGGCGCGGGGGGAGCTGGTCTGCCGGGGAGGAGCATCAGAGCTTGAGTTCCGGCTCTGCACCCACCCACCCCTGCTCCAACGCCAAGCCTGCAGGTGCACGGAGGGCCCAGGGGCACCTCCCCTCTGCCCGGGACTCCGGCAGGAGCTTCCCCATGAAGGCCTTCCCACGTCCAGGGCTCCGCTCCTGCCCTGCCATAGCTGCTGCCCGATGCCGCCTGCAGCGGGGGGTCCCCTCGGCCCCTCACACCGTGGTGCGGGGGGACAGCTGGTGCCCGGCAATGTCGGGAAACCCGGGGGGCAGGGATGGCCTCTGGCGCCCACCCTCCTTGGGATGTCACTAAGTATCTGGATCACTGTTCTGCCATCACTCGGATGTAAACTCAGGACGGTAGCGGTTTTGTCTGTTTCATTTCCAGCTGCACCCCCAACACCTAGAACATCTGCTGGCTCATAGTAAGTGCTCGATAAATATTTGTTGAATATTTCCTAAACGTCTGTCACTCCTATACTGCCTTGACATACCACCTAGAAATCATTATTTTTCTTTAAATCATTGCACTTTTTGGGTTCAAAATTATTTCAAAAGCAAATGTTATATTGCTGCTCTAAGTAAAACGGCTAGTGTCACTTGTCATAAACAGAAAATAACTAAGATGAAAATAATGATCACAAAACTCTATTATTAAATTGTAGCCAGGTACTATGGCCTGCCAAGGCTTTAGAGCTGGAAGCTTGCTTTTTCTTTTAAAAAAGGCAGATTAGCAAGTGTTCAAGAGGTTAAGGGTAACGCACCAAGCTGAGCCTTTCTCCTTAACGCAAACAGGTTTTGAAGAGCTTCTCACTCTTTGAGTTTCACCATGCTCTCCAGCACCGAAGGCTCCTGTCTCCACGGGTACCTCTCTGACACCTTGAGAACTCCCCTGGATCACTGTTCTCTGGCTGTGTCCCCTCACCCCCACTCACCACCAGCTAATCCCAGCTCATGACTGAGGATGCGGGGCCCAAACAAGTGACACGGGCAGGCACAGCAGGGCTTGCTCTGATCTCTTTTTTGCGCTAGGGGTCCGCTGAGCAGGGTCTTAACTTCCTGGGCTGAGGGCGAGTGGGTCATTCTGACTAGCTAGGGCTCCAGTAAATATTTGCTGAATGACCAGCAATTAGAGGGACAAGGAATCAGACTTGGAAGGGGCCACGGGGACCATCTCGTCTTGTTGCTTCATTTTATAAATTGATTATAAGTGAATTAATTAAATAGTTATCAAGTACCCACTAGGTGCCAGGCACTGTTCTAACTGCTGGAGTACAGCAGTAAACAAAACAGACAAAAATTCCTGTCTGCATGCAGCTTATATTATAGTGTATCTCTTTGTGTGTGTGTGTGGGGGGGAAAATAATAAACAAGATAAGTGAAATTTATAGTATGATAAATAACAGTAAAGTGATGAAAAGAAAATAAAGCAGGGAAGGAGGATGTGCAATCTGGGGGAGGGGCTGAAGTTTTAGACAGTGAGACCAGAGGAGCCTCACTGAAAGTTGACTTTTGACTAAAAGTTTAAAGCAAGTGAAGGGTCGAGTCATGTGGGTACCTGCCACGGGGCAGCCCCACCTGGACACCATCTCTAGCATCCGGAACACAGAGCAGAGGGTCCGAGGGCCGGGTTGTCCCAGGCTACCCTCCCAGTCTCGAGACCTTGTCAGATCCTGTGGACATGTGGGGAGACTAATCTACACTCCCCACCTCCTAACTGGGCCTCGGACCAGGCCCTCAGCAGACAGGAGGTAGGCTGGTGGCTAGAAAAGGCCTAACCACCAGACCATGGTTGGCTGGGCCACTTCTCCCAGGCCCCACCAGCCCTCAAGCCAGCAGGTATGACAGGGAATGGCATCCCTCAAGCAGAATTCCAGATAAGGAGGCTGGGATCTCAGGGGGCGGGGAGCCCCAGGCCGGGCTGAGGTCTAGGAGCCCCAGCACCCAAAAGGGGAGGGGGGGTGCCGGGGGGACCACTGAGGACCCCTTACCTCCAAGCTTCCGAGGGTCTCTAACTTCAGATCAGTGACGCATTCCCTGGGTCTCTCCTGGCTCTTCTTTGGTCCCTCCCACCCCCCCAATTCTCTTTTCACAAACATGGAGACTCAGCCGTGAGCTCCAGATAAAGCGAGGTAGCAGAGGGTGCATAAGATTTTGACTATGTTTAAAAAAATACAGCTTTCACTTGCAGCATTTCTTTCTTCTAGAGCGAAGTAGTGTACGCATCAGACCCATTAATTTCAGCCCTGAACCCCACCCCGTTCTTGGCCCAGCACCTCCCAATCCTGCCCCATTCCTGATGCCCTCAAACCCAGCCCAGCCTCACTCCCAAGCCAACCCCTGAACTCCAGACACATCCAACTCGGGGATGGAGTGAGGCTGGGGATCCTCTAATGCCTGCATCACTGAGAAACAAAAATCAATGCGCTTAAGACGTTAGGGAACTGTTGACCAAAACCACCCACTTGGGCCGGGCACGATGATCACCGCTTGCCTGAGCTGTCTCACAACAGGAGGTCCCGAGAATTCAGGAGGGGCCAAAAGAGGGAGGAGATGACCAACCTCCCAGAACCCTTCGCACTGGAATCCACCTTGGCTGAGAGATACGCCACCAGGAAGGACCCTGAGTCAGACTACGGACCAAGCAAGATGATTGGCCAGAGACAACCCGGAAACTAACCCCATCACCACGAAACCCGAGCCTGCGAGCCACGTGGCGGAGCAGTTCCCCTGGGTTCCCTCACCCTCCTGCTCTCCGCCCGGGAAACCTTTCGCAATAAAGTCTCTTGCTTTGTCAGCCCGTGTGTCTCCTCGGACAATTCATTTCCGAGTGTGAGACAAGAGCCCACTCTCAGGCCCTGGAAGCGGTCCCCCTTCCTGCAACACTTACATGTTTGGCATTGTTGTGTGAAAACGGCGCCTTGACCGTGGGCTGTTTGGTGAGCCAGAAACAACCTCCAGAGCCGCAGGTGGCCACACAGGGGCTGCCGGGTCAGCTGACAAACTCTGGTCAGGAAGGCGACTACCCTCCTCCCTTCCCGAGAGCCACGGCCAAGTGCAGGGAGAGGGGACAGGAGCCCACGTTAGGACAGACACATGAGACACGTTAGGGGCCATAGGTGCCTGTGCTAAACCCAGCCTGGGGCTTAGGTACGAGTCCGGCGGGGAGGGGCATTCCTCCATCACGCGTCTGTGTGCTGTGAGCCCCCAAGGGGCTGTTATGGAAGGAGGGATGTCCCGGATGGCGGCATGGGGGAAGGGAGTCAGGAACCCTCAGTGGGTCCAAGCAGGTGGGCAACCACAAAGGAATGGTGGGGATGGTCCTTTTAGAGAAAAGGAATGACAGAAAACGACCAACATGGTTTAAGAAGGAACCCAGGGCTTCCCTGGTGGCGCAGTGGTTGAGAGTCCGCCTGCTGATGCAGGGGACACAGGTTCGTGCCCCGGTCCGGGAAGATCCCACATGCCGCGGAGCGGCTGGGCCCGTGAGCCATGGCCGCTGAGCCTGCGCGTCCGGAGCCTGTGTTCCGCAACGGGAGAGGCCACAACAGTGAGAGGCCCGCGTACCGCAAAAAAAAAAAAAAAAAAAAAGAAGGAACCCAGCCGCACATAAAAGACACCCATCAAAGGAAGGATCCAAGACCTAGGGCTCAGGGTGTGGAGAATTCCAGATGGAAACAAGAGAAGGAAGAGCAACGGCTCCAGTGCATTTTGATGAGCAAAGCAGGGCCTGAGACTCGGGCTGGAGAAAGGACAGACACCTACTTCCTGGGGCAGGACGGGCAGGGGATCGTGGACCCCTCAAGGGCGCGCCCCGTTCTGGAGCCGGCCCCTCCTAGGGCACCACAGCCCTGAGCGACCCTCCGACCCCCCTTCCCGAAGGGCAGGCGCCTTTCCACCTACTGTGCAGACTCCGACTGGCATCCTCCCCCACCCAAGAAATCCAGCACCTGGGGCCACCGCGGCCAGAGAATCTGCAACCTTATGCAGTCTTGGCTGTGGACAGGGGTGAGGCTGAGTCAGAGAGAAAAGCTAGGAAATAGGTGGGCAAGTGTTGGAAACAAACTAAATGCCCACAACAGGAGCAGGGGACAGTTAAAGAAATAACAGCACATTCATGAGAGAGAATTCTCTGCACCAGCGGAAGCACATGTTTTCCAAGGAAAATATTTCCATATGGCATATTTCCAGTGGCAGGGAAAAATAGATATTACATTTATGCACATAGAGAGGCAGTATATAAACTGTATACAGAGTCTGATAGCTCAGTTGTTAAAAAGGAGTGGGGCTGCGGATGGGGCTGGAAGGCGATTGAACACAGGCTTGAAGTCAGATAGACCTGGGTTCAAATCCAGGCACAGCCACTTCCTATCTGTGTCACCACAGGTAGGTTACCGGCTTCTCTGTGCCTTTGTTTTGGTAAGTGCATCCATTTCACAATGTTGTGGTGAGAGTTTTTTAAGGTGATACCTGTAAAGTGTTGAACATGGTGCCTGGAACACAGCAGACGTTCAATAAACAGTGGCTCTTGTGATGATCACTGTCGATATTATTCAGGAAACATACCAAATGTTAATTGCTAATGCGTGTGGGTAGAGGGGTGTGAGTGATTTTTATTTTCTTTCTTGGCTCTCCTGCATTGTTTTTCAAATTTTCCTTAGTGAATGTGACTTTATCTTTGGTTTGGGGAAAAAGGTGATGTGGAAACAGGAGAAGGGGGAAGCCCAGGAGAGTGAGCGCTGGTATGGGGGGGCAGGGCAGTGACCTTACCTGAAGCTTCCTTTGCAGCACACCTGCCTCGCAGGCCTCCCCCAGCGCCGCCTGCAGGGCGTGGGAGACCACGTGGCGCATGCAGGCCTCTGGTGTCTGCTGCCCCTGGGCCGCCTCAATCTCCAGCAGCAGGGCACTGCACACGGAGGGAGACACCAGCTCAGGATCCACGAAGAGGAACACTCTGAGGGCAAAGGTGGGGGGACCGGGAGCTGATGACGAGGACCACGGGAAGAAGGGCCACCCTCAGAGCCTTGCAGCACCCGCCACCCCCCACCCCCAAGTTATTTACTTCCTCCAAAAACAGGAGCCTCAAATTCAAAATTCTATTGGGGGACAATACTAGGGAGTGGTGGGGATTGCGGCAAAGAAGAGCAGGCACGGCCCTTCCAGGGGGGCAGCTGGTCCCTCTGGGTCCTCTCATGTCTAGGTAAGTTCCAGCTGAAATGCCCCTCCCTCCCTCAGCGTCGTGGCCCGTTGACCCCGTAGCCCTCTAGGAGGGACCCTAAATCCTTCCTGCTGAAACGAGCTCCGAACCCTAAGTGAGCCCCTTCTTCTCTCATCCCCCTCATCACAGCAGAAAACCAACCTCACCCACCCTCTCTTCCATACTCAACTGTCATTTCAACCTCTCCAATGCCAAGTCCTCCGGATCCCTTCCCCTCCCTGCACCCTCCACGAACACAGAGCCCCAGGCTACACCTTTCAGTACCAGGCGAGCAGAGGTACCTGCAGGGCAGGAGGCTACGCACCCCCTGCTTCACCCCCGACTCCATCAGCCTCTCTCCCCAGCACGAGCAGCGGACGTGTCCTCAGTCTTACACACACACAGATGAAAGACCCCAGATCTCGTGGTGTGACTGTGGCCTGAATTACTGGTATTCTAGAGGTGCCTCTGGCTGCTTGACGCAACACCATGGCCAAGGGCAGAATGGAGGTGGAACCATGGATCTGCAGAATGGCCCGGTGCCCGTGTCCACGTTCTGCATGTGAGCGGGCGAGCTCTGAATCCAGCCCAAGAAGAAAGTCCTAACTGCTTTCAGGGATCTCCAGGGAAGGACACGCCCTCTCCACCCTGAGGACGTCCCGCTGCTGGACAAACGCCATGGATGGGAGGGGATGCTCCCCACGCAGACTTCTCACTTGTCCTGCGGGCAGCACCCTCGCTGGGGCCACTCACCTCTCCCGGTAGGGGTACAGCTCACTCCTCAGGTTCTGCTCGGCAATGACCAGCCTCTGGTACAGTGTCCCTGCGGGGCAGACCACTTCAGCCAACCAGCGTCTGAGTCTCTGACCCCCATTCCCTACTTTCCCAGAAGGTGCTGGGGCTTTTGAGCTCCCTGGAATCCTGGAGAGGAAGGCAAGACCTTGGGCAGAGCTGGACTGGCTCTTACCTGGGACGGCCGTCTCCGTTTTCAGCCTTATGGCACAGTCCAGGGCGATGGTGCAGTAGGGGGCGGGCAGGGTCAGCAACCTCGTGCAGAAGGCGTAGGTTCTCCGGTGGAGCTCCTCTGTGATGCCCGTGGCCTGGGTGAGACGGAGGAATCAGGGTGCCCGGAGCCCTAGGTCTCGCAGGGTCCTGGGTGGTGCGGGGTGATGGGGGGCGGGGAGAGCAGCCAGACCTGGGCTCACACTCTCTCCCAATCTACACCTTCAGCCCCTTCTCCCAGCATCTCTAAGACATCTCCCCTCCTACACCACGTTCAGGCCTCTCAAGATGGAAACTCATCCCCATCCTGTTTTGCCAGCACATCAACTCCCCTCGCAGCCCTTCTGCTCTGTCGGGGTCGCAAATTTACCGCCACTACCTCCCCAATTTCATCTCTTCGTGTATCAGGGCGAGGGCAGGACTATGGGGAGAAGCCAGTTAGGGGCAGGTGCTCCTCGAGCTCCTCTAGGCTCGCTCGCCAGGCAGAGACCGGTCGTCTCCTGAGCGTCCAGCCCCGTCACCCGTGGGTCACCCCGACCCCCTTCACCCTCAGTCCCCGCTCACCTTAGTGAGCACGTACATTAGCGTGTGCAGCAAGGGAATGATGACATGCCGGGCGTCCTCACTTTCTGCCTGGAAAACAGGAGATCACAGGACATGGATGGGGCGCACAGGTGCGGGGGGCCGCAGGGGTCTCGCCACATCCTAGCGGGAGATGTGATGGAAGGCAGTGTCCCAGCAGGCCGAGGGGAGTGGAAAAGGGCCACAGCCTGCCCTGGTAGAAAAGCGGGGGTGGGGGGCACAGGTGCGGGAGCCCAGGTGTGAGGGCGTGTGGGAGGGGTGCAGGGAACTCCCTGAGGGAGGGGCGGCACTGACTCAGGGCAGGAGCTGGTAGCAAAGCGACAGGTGAGGCGCCAGCTTGGAGGCTCCCCTGAGTGCAGCGTTTCCCAAACGTAGAGCACTGGGTGGTGTGGAGGGTAATTACGAGGATAATTTTGAACATTTTTACTAGTTAGGCATTTACGTTTCCAGGTACTTTCCATTTCTGTCCAGTGATACGGGTTTTCCATTTACGGTCGTGTTGTAGAGATCCTTTTTGAAAGACGTTAACTCAGGTCAAAGAGTGGGAGTCAACGTAAAGATAAAATTGCTTATAGCAAAGTACTGGAAAGGGAGAAATACGGTAGAAATCAAACGACCAGAGTGTGTGAGACGCGGGGTGGATGGGCCCGAGTCCCCGGCGGGAACGGCCCCTCTTCCTCTCGTCCCTGTCTGCCCCCTGCCCGAAGCCCGAGGACTCACCTTCTCCAGTTCTCTGAGCAGTATGCGGACCAGTGCCGGACTCTTACCAGGATCCCGCTCGACCTTCTTGTGCAGGGACCATCTCCACATGCCTGGGTCAGGAGAAAGGGGTGTCCAGCCCAGCCAGGGGGGAGGGGGGTGGCCTCTGAAAGGAGACCCCTCTGAGCAGGACTCTGAGCCCTGGAGTCCCAGGTCTGACCCCCGCCCCCACCGCCAGGTGCTGGGCTCCGCGCCCATGGGGGTGGGTTTCTCTGATCTGCAGGCCCCATGAGCGGTGAATTCCCAGGGCAGAAAGGAGGGAGGCGGGACGCTAGCGGGGACAGGTGTGCGCACGTGGCTTCTGGAGCAGCGATGTTAACAGCTCAGCACCCCGAGCCACGTTCCTGGGAGTCATGCGGGCCTGGAGTGCCAGGGGACTTTTATTTGCAAGGCAAGTTGGAGAAGGCGGTTAAGAAAGAGGGCGGCAGACCCCCGATGGGCTGTGCCACAGTCCCTGGAGGGTGAGCCGGGGGCAGAGAAGACCTTCTGGGTCCTTCGGGCTCCAAGGATTCCCAGGAGGACGGGGGCTTGGCGGGAAGCCCCTCATTCTGTGAGCTCCAGGCTGGGGCGCTTTCTTCCCGAGAACACGTGGGCGGAGTTGGCTGCGCGGGGGCGGGGGAAGCAGAGAGAGCGGACGATGCCTGCCGGCTCTTACCTTGGTTGCTCGGCAGGGCGGGGGCCGGGGCACTGAGCTCTCGGAGCACAGCGTGCACGCTCCGCTGGAGGTCCGGATCCACATCTGGGAGGCAGGGTGGGGAAGCTTTGAGGCCGGGAGCCCCTGGCCTTACCCTCGCTCCCACCTCCACTCTCCCTGAGATTGTCCTTAGCGTCTTCTCTGAGCCTCAAGAGGTGCCCGGAAGTAATCAACTTAGAGCTGGCAGCCTGCGTCCCGGCCAGGACTGCAACACAGCCTTTCAACCGGCATTTCTCTGTTCTTTGTAAAATCCACATTCCCCAGAGGGCGGTACGTACATTGCCAGTGACATGCGAGACAATTTTAGACGGTACACAGGTGATTCTAAAATTTGAGTAATTATGCACTTATTTTAATGTATAGAAAAAAATATATAACTGGTTCCTCAACTCGTATGAAGCTAAAATTTAAAGTCAATTTAAAGAAACGTATCAGATAGATACCAGGAGGTGACAAGAACTCTCTCCCTGACCAAACTTCACTCGGGGTCCTCAGAGCCCTGTTCTCCACTAGGCCCTCAGCGTAGCCCCTGTCCTGTCTTTGGTCTCCAAGCCCAGTTTTAGCAAGGATCCTGCTGTCGGTCGATAGAAGTCCCTCTCCCTGATATCTGACCAAGCTCTCTATTCCCCACCTTTGATGTGTAAGTTCTTGACCTGTGTCCGGCAAGAATCCTGTTAGGTCACTTTAGGAAGAATCTCCCACCCCTGAGGTCCCCTCTTAGGAATTTCCCATCTACTGACCCCTCCCTCTGTTTGTTGGCTGTAAATCCCCAGCTGTCTTTGCCTTATTCAGAGCAGAGGCCCATCTCTCTCCTCTATTGCAATAATCTTGAATAAAGTCTTCTTTAGGGTTTAACAAGTGTCAAAATAATTATTTTCTTTAACAGCAGAGCATTGACACTGCAGAGCTGTGGAGGTGGGTACACGAATCAGTAACTGACACTTGGAAAGCACGGTAGCCGTGAAAATGCACCTCACTGGTCTCCCGCTACACCGAGTGTAAGAGCTTTGTGCTGTTGGGCTGTGAAATCCATCACCTCCTGCCGAGGCCACACTTCCCAGCCAATAGGGGCAGCAGCAGGAACTCTAAAGCCAGCTCGGGAAGCTTTGTAGATGGCTGACTCTGTGGCTCAGGGATTCCCCAACCCAAGACCCATCCGTCAGTCTAGCACATTTCCACCCATCCCTTCCTCCCTTCCTCCTTCTCTCAGAGTTGGATTTTCATCACAGTCTGGGCGCTCGCTCTCCCAGCTCTCACCAGCTCCCTCCGTCTCCATTTTCTGTCCCACAGGCGTTTCCCCACATGAAGCCTTGCATGTCTAATCTTGTCTCGCTATCTGCTTCTTAGAGGATCTGGACCAACACAGGAAGTACGGGAGACACTCCCTGTACCATCAATTCCCCTTTATGATCAGCTCCAACCAAGAGGCTGTTTTTACAGGCGAGGGTGCAGTCTCTTGTTGTCAGACAGTACAAACCACACGCCTCAGAGGTTCCCCTTTTGCCTTGGCGGTCAGGAAACTTACAGCCAAACTGGGGCCCCGTCTCAAAAATCAGCTCATCTCAAGTGACAGAGACCTCTCTCCTTTGCTCCTTTTCAGATGTGCTTGCTTCATGTTCTACTAAACATATATCTTAATTGCCTCAGATTCCTTTGGAAATAGGTAGGGTGGAGAGGACAAATCTAAAAGACCAGCAGGTTGCAGCCCAGGAGTTAGAATTGGTTTAGGTCAAGGCACCCCATGCCCTGGTGCTCATGGACTGGCCCTTCCATGGCTCTGGCGTGGGCCCTTGTACGTCTGCTGGGGCCACCCAGCATCTCTGAAACCCTCACTTTCCTCCTGCCTCTCACTTGTTCCCCTGCCCAGACCAGGTCCAGGTCTGAAGCTGAGTCTCCTTCAGGCTCAGAGCGGGCAGGGAGTGGGCAGGTGTTACAGCGCACGTTTGCCCACCCGGCCACTCTGTTGGGCAGTGCAGCATCTCCCAAAACTAGCAAGGAAATGATTTAGCCTGGCAAGAAGTCTTATCACAAGCCATCCTTCCATCTACCGAGCTCCACCTGGCATGAAAATAAATGAGTTAACGCAGGGTGGGTTATTAAAAAATAATGCTATGTCCTATTTCTTCTTTCCTTCTTTCTTCCTTCTCCCCTCCCTTCTTCTGCCCACCTTCCCGCCATGGACTACACAAAAGACTTAAAACTGTGATAACTGTGATTTCCTCCCTGCCCCCTCATTAGAAGGGCAGCCAAACCTTCGTCTTCTGAGCCCTAGGTTCTCCTGCTTTGCAGAGGGAGCTAAGTTTTTATGTTTCAGAGAAAAATGGAGAAGTTAGACTCTGCCAGTAGCCCCGGGAGACAACCCCAAATAAACTTTGTTTTCAAAAGTCTGGGCAGCTGGAACAAACTCTCAGGCTTTGGCCCACATCTGGCTTGCAGACGTGTCTTGTTTGGGCTTGTGGAGCGTCTTGGAAAAAATTTTAAAAATGAACTAGCCGCCAACATTCACAAATGAGGAGATTTTGCATCGAAGTTCGGATTTCTGGCATCTCCTGAAAGTCTGTCGACACTGGGCGTGCGTTCTTCTTACATGTGACAGTGATGGGGCTGGGGAGCAGCTGCCCCTTGAGACAGGGCACAGCTCCCCTAGGGCTTCAGAGTGGTCGCTCTCCTTGTTTCCCTCACTTACATCCTCTCCCCAGCCCCTTGACTTTGAGACCCCTGGCTGTCTGATTGAGACAATCAACCTGGATTGTCTCCAACGGATGGGGGTGAAGGCTGATGCTTTTAGTTAAAGAGGGGAGTGGCGATTCAAGGGCGGAAGCTTGGATTCCCAAGACTGTGAGGGTACGAGGGTTATGGGGACCCAGGAAGGAGGAAGACCAGAGTTGGCTGGGACATAGCTGAACGGTGGTGGCAAAGATCTCAGATGAGGGCAGCTAAGCGCTAAACTCTGTGTGCTTGAGTGCCACTGCTGTGGTCTCCTGGGCCACCTTTGCCAGAGCACAAGAATGTCCCCAGAGGAGCCCCCTGTCTCCTTATGGACCATGCAAGCTGTTCTGGGGGCTGTAGCCATAGTGGACTGAAGACCACTGACACTTCCCATCATGCAGACTTTGTAACCCCTGGCCTTCTCACAGGATCCCAAGGAGAGGAGGGGGGTACCGCTAGTGAATGACATTGGAATTTGTACGGACCTTGGAAAACAAGAGCTTGAAGCTGGATTTGATTTGATTAAGCCAAAGAAATAATATTTCTCGTGCCTCAAGTATCTCAGGGTCGTTTATACATGATATGCAATGTCTAACAGAATTCTTGGTCCAGAACACCCACTAAATAAATAACATTCATTATCTACCCCTCCATCCAGGAATGTGATATAACTATCAGGTATCCAGATTACTATTAATACCTAACATTTAAATAGCACTCGAGGGCTTCCCCGGTGGCACAGTGGTTGAGAATCCGCCTGCCAACGCAGGGGACACAGGTTCGAGCCCTGGTCTGGGAAGATCCCACATGCCGCAAAGCAGCTAAGCCGGTGCGCCACAACTACTGAAGCCCGCGTGCCTAGAGCCCGTGCTGCGCAACAAGAGAAGCCACCACAATGAGAAGCCCACGCACTGCAACGAAGAGTAGTGGCCCCTACTTGCCACAACTAGAGAAAGCCCACGCGCAGCAACAAAGACCCAACGCAGTCAAAAATAAATAAATACATTAAAAATAATAATAAAATAAATAGCACTTGAATGGTACACGTGTAGAGTCTTACATAGGCGTAGCAAGACAATGGTACGTGTTCATCAAACCAAGTTCATTTTTGTCGCAGGTAGATGAGAAGACTACATTTCCCAGACTCCCTTGCTGTTTCACAGGAGCCATGTGACTGAGTTCTGGCCAATGGCACGTGGTGGAGGTGGTATGTGCCACCTTCAGGTGTGGCCATAAAACCCTCCACCTTATCCTCCATGAGCTTGGAATATATATGTGGAAGATGATGGTGCCCTGAGAGGAAGGAAGCCTCTGTCCCTGAAAGACTGTAGCCCAGGTTGGGTGGTGACATGAGTAAGAAGCATTTGTTGTGTTGATCTACCGACACTGGGGTCATCTGTTACGGCAGCCACTGTTCTCTGACTCAGGGACACACAAACCGTGTGTGTTGTCTCACTGGATTCTGAGCAGAGCCCTGTGAGTTTGGCAGAACAATTACTGTTCTCCCTGTTTTGTGGAATCTAGATTGAAAGTCACCCCATCTCGCCTCTCCAACCACAGAAGGTCAGACCCAGAGGGACCTCGGAGCCTGGCTGTCTTCCCATTTCACAGAGGGGAAATGAGGCTCAGAGGGGAGAGGCGATTTTCGCAAGGTCACAGAGCTTTTTGTTGGAGCAGAGCTTTCTGTTTGCCAAAATGCACTTCCTCTAAAGCTGTCATCTTACTTGTGACCATTCACCTCTTTACTGGGGAAAGGGAAGAGGGGACACCCAGGTGAGACTGTGAGCGCGTGTCTACCTATGTGTGCCTGGGGCTTGAATGCAGAAAAAAACGCCCCCGATAAAGTTGCCTGAAAAAGGGTTCCCCGCTCTCCAACCAGGGTAGATGTTATTACAGCTAAAGAGACAATAGGGAGGAAGGAAGGGAGAACAAAGGCTGACAGGGTCCTGCTGTGGCAGGACACCCACAGTTCAGGGTTTGCTCCTCTACTTCCGGCCACTCAAAGCTGACCCAGGACTTGGCAATGTCAGCTCTCCATTGTCCTGCGATTCTAGACAGTCAAATCTCTCCCCAACCCCCTCTTAGATGTTTGCTTTTCCCCTACGTCCCACCCTTGGCTCATATTAGAATCACCTGGAAAGATTTAAAAAAATACCAATGCAGAGCCCACCCCAAACC
This sequence comes from Delphinus delphis, assembly GCF_949987515.2. Lineage (NCBI taxonomy): Eukaryota > Metazoa > Chordata > Mammalia > Artiodactyla > Delphinidae > Delphinus > Delphinus delphis. The sequence continues at coordinate 51,836,939 of NC_082701.1, forward strand.
AAATAAATCAGATATCTGAGGGTGGGGCCCAATCATCAATTTTTAAAAATATCTCCCCAGGAGAATCTAATGTACAGGATTACAGAACTAATCGAATTCAGTGAGAATTATTGCCTTTGGCGATAAGTTTGGAGATATGCGTAACTGATCTGTCAGAGAAGCCCTGAAGTGACAAGATGCTCAGTTCACAGAGGACAATCGTCCCTGAATTAAGTCACAGGGTCAGGATGGCCCCTCCCTGGCCATAGTCCTGGCTCTCACGGTGGTGGGAGGAGATTTAAAAGAATACAATCAGGGGCTTCCCTGGTGGCATAGTGGTTGAGAATCCACCTGCCAACACAGGGGACACAGGTTCGATCCCTAGTCCAGGAAGATCCCACATGCCGCGGAGCAGCTAAGCCCGTGCGCCACAACTACTGAGCCTGTGCTCTAGAGCCCGTGAGCCACAACTACTGAAGCCTGCGCACCTAGAGTCCATGCTCCGCAACAAGAGAAGCCACCGCAATGAGAAGCCCATGCACTGCAACGAAGAGTAGCCCCTGCTCACCGCAACTACAGAAAGCCCAAGCGCAGCAACGAAAACCCAACGCAGCCAAAAATAAATAAATTTATTTAAAATAATACAATTGGAGAAAGTTTATTATTATTACTATTATTTTTGTTGTTGTCCATTAGCTTGTTTGCAAAAGATATAACCTTTGTTTAGAAATGTAACCCTTATAGACACCAGTGCTCTGACACTCTTTGGGTCCAGCCATGACGGGAATAAAATCTCCTAAGATTTTTTTCAAGCAGACCAGTCTTTGTCTTCTTGAAGTTGTCCCATACCCTCTTGTGATGGTTAATTTTACGTGTCAACTTGACTGGGCAACAGGGCACCCAGATATTTGGTCAGATGTTATTTTGGTTGCGTCTGTGATGGTGTTTTAGATGAGTTTAATATTTAAATCGATAGATCAAGTAAAGCAGATTGCCCTTCCTAATGTGGGTGGGCCCCATCCAATCAGTGGTGGCCTGAATAGAGCAAAAGGCTGACCCTCCCCCAAGGAAGAGGGAATTCCTCCTGCCTGCCTGCCTTCCAGCTGGAACACTGGTTTTCCCCTGCCTCTGGACTTGAACTGAAACACTGGCTCTTCCTGAGTCTCGAGCCTGCTGGCTTCTGGAATGGAATTTACACCATGGGCTGTCCTGACTGCAGGTCTTGGTACTTGTCAGCCTCCATAATCGTGTAAGCCAACTCCTTACAATAAACCTCATTCTCTATACGTATATACATCCTACTGGTTCTGTTCCTCTGGAGAACCCCGACAAACATGCCCAGAGAGGACCCTGGCATCAGTATGGGGAAAGCTGGTGGAATAATCAAACTTAAAATTCCCTCAGCCTGCTCCAGCCGCTGCACATAGCCACCCAGATGAGAGGGTTACAGGGGACACAAAATTACTGCGGAAGAGTTGAATTCATAATTCCCAAGGGATGTTTCCCTCAAACTAGGATGTTGTGGAGAATTGTCCTTTTCCACTCTCTGGGTATCAGCCGTCAGAATCAGAACCCCCTCCCTGGAATGGAAATGGAAACACACCAATGAACTCTTTCTGGTCCCTTCCCTTTAAAATCACAATAAAATCACTAACCTAGGGGTCCCACTACCTCATGCCGGGTGAGCCATAATACAATTGAGAAGAATATGGTTTGTTTGTGTGTGTTCCAATTCAGCCTTGGACTACCCGAGGCAGCTTAGCTCTGTACCGGTGAATGTCATGTGGTACATGTTGTGTTCACTAGTTTCCGTTTTGGAGGATGACCTTTTCCTGACCTTGACCTTTGAGCTGGGCTCCATTTTCCTGGAGCCCATGGAGCCCCAACACGCTGACCACCTGGACCTTACTGACTGCCCTTCCTACCAGGGGCGAGGACTTGTCTGGGAATCCCCTGGTGAACAGACAGCACTGTCTGAGCATCTCAGCTGCTCATTGAAATCACGTGCTCAGCACCCAGATGCACCGTTGGCTGGAGTGAGTGACACGCTCATGTGCTCCTCTTTCTTCCATCCCGTGCCTGACTCCCACCTTCCCCCCATGTGGTACAAAGGCTCAGATGTTTCTAAAAAGGTTTGCAATCTTGCCCCTGTTTGCAGGAGTGGCAAAATAACAATACTTTTGGTGACCTTGAAACATTGCTCTTTGCAGCCGTCCAAACAAACGTCTTACTTTTCAGGGGCCCCTCTTCTTGACTCTAGGATGAGAGGTCTCTAAGGGCTGTAGGAAGGTGGGAAAAGTTAAAAACAACTATAATTTGGGAAGCCAGCCAGGACAACTGCAGTCCCTGGTCCTGATGGAAAAACTCCCTTTTGGAGTTTTCAGGGCCAGCATCCTAATTTGGGGATGCTTCTCTCACCCACTGGATTTTGGGTCAGGGGGTCATTTGGATGTTGGTGGTCTTTCTTGCCCTGTAGCCTTCCCTGCTCACTATAATCCTGGTGGCACTGTGACCTAGGTGCCCTGCTTTGACCTGGCCTTGGAGTGGCACGGGACCAAGCTGGCCAACGGACTCTCTCTCCCTCTGGGTGACCATTTTGTGGGTGACAGCCCGGAGTGGAGAGAGCCTCCCTCTTCCTGTCCTGGCGGCAGATCCACCCTGTTCCCTGCCCTTTCTGGTACCTGATGCTTCAGCTGTTCCTTCAATGCTCAGCCACTTTTTATCTTTGAATATTAAATGAACCATATGGGCTTCTATTGCTTGTATCCAAAGAAACTTTATCGGTATACCTCCCTTCCTAAAACACGATACCGATGTGTCTTAATTGTTGTAATTAAAGTGAGTGCAAAGTAAGTTGGTTTTGAAATGTTCAGTAGGAGATTTTCACAGTGCTGTCCCCACCCTTATCCTCCCAGCCCAAACCCCAGCTGGTTAAAGGTGACCAGGAACCTTGTGACACCAAGATTCACTGGTTGAAGCTTCTTCTGACTGGGTGAGGCTCTCTGAGGGTGAGTGGGGTGTGGAAAGGATGCTCTCTTAGGAATGATAACAGGCTGGTGGCTGTGCCTGCCTCGGGGTGTCCCCTACCCTTCCCTGGGACAGGGATCTTCAACGGCATTGGAGTCTATACCTGGTGGCCGGAGGAGTGGTTTCCGACTTGCCAGGTGAACATTAGTTGATACACATCTTGGGGGAAGGGTCATCTCTGCTTGTTGTCCCAGGACGGTGTAGGGAGAAAAGTCTAGGTTTTGGAGTCAGCCAGACGTGGGTTCCAATCCTGGATCTGCCACTTACTAGCTCTGTAGCTTTGAGCAAATTACCTAGCCTCTCTGAGTCTGTTTCCCTTTTAGTAAAATGAGGACAATTGTACTGATATCCCTACCTCGCAGACTCCTTCTGATGTTTTGCATGAGGCAGCCCGTAGAGAAGTCATTCACAGCACAGATGCTGGAGCTAGATTGCTGGGTTCAAATCCTGATTTGACCATATAATATCTATGTGACCTTGGGACAATACCTGTCTTCTCTCACTTTCCCATATTCTTTTTTTTTTTGCGGTACGCGGGCCTCTCACTGTTGTGGCCTCTCCCGCTGCGGAGCACGGGCTCCGGACGCGCAGGCTCAGTGGCCATGGCTCACGGGCCCAGCTGCTACGCGGCATGTGGGATCTTCCCGGACCGGGGCACGAACCCGTGTCCCCTGCATCGGCAGGCGGACTCTCAACCACTGCGCCACCAGAGAAGCCCCTCCCATATTCTGTAAAATGGAAGTAATAATAATATCTATCTTATGGGGTCTTTATGAAGACTAAACAAATTAACATTTGTCAGGTGCTTTTCCCACTACTTGATATATTGTGAGTGCCATAGAGATTTCTGTTAAATAAATGCAAGTGTTTGGCAATATATGTTGCTATTATTGTCATTACTCCCAATGTCCAGCTCAGTGATCTGCCGGCAGCTGGGGCTCGTACAAGCGTGTAGATGTCCATCTCTCAAGATGGTCTCGCGTTCGGGGAGCTGAGTGCGGGTCTCTCAGCCCCGCTGGGTAGAGGTGGTCCTGCCAGCTCTGGGGGCAACCTCACCTGCCAGATGGGCCTTCCCCACTCTGTAAACGGGCACACCAGACCCCTCTCTCCCGGACCATACTGACCTGAGCTCTCCATGGGGGCCTGGGGTAAGTGTGAGGAGGGTGTGACTGTCTCAGGCAGCAGAATGGAAAGTAAGGTGCTTGTTTTCCTGCAAAGAGCTGGTTCTGCAAAAGAAGAGACAGTTAGTGGTGGGTGGGACGTGTACAAAGTATATTTGTGGAATGGAGAGGCTCCCCGGGGGAACGAGGCTTCTCTCAAACTGGAGGGGAGGGACTCTAGATTTATTTAAGAAGTGCTCCTATGGTGCATGCTATGTGCCAGACACTCTTCTAAACACTTAAAAACTATCAACTCTTTAATAGTAACCTTATGAGGTAGGCACTATTTTCTCCCCATTCCACAGATGGGGAAATTGAAACAGAGACAAATAACGATTCAAGGTCAAATAGCTAGTAAGTAAAGGAATGAGCACTTGAACTCAGACCATCTGGCTCTAGAGCTCATGCCCTCAGTCATGACCACAGGCTGCCCCACTGTAACCCCAGAGGGAGGGACACCCAAAGTCTGCTTCCCAGGGCAACACACTCCACAACTGAAAAGCAGAGGAACTCTGAAAGAATCCAAGAGCTTGTTCTTTGAAGAAAAAAAAGATACACACATACACACACACACCTGGGAAAGCTAATTGAGAAAGAGAAAACAAAGAGACAATATTAGGAATGATAAACATCCCATATGACATTTATCTGTATAAAGAAAGTCTGAACCCTCTGTATCATACACAGTTTTCTAGGGAAATAAAAATGACTCAGAAGGCTCTAGAAGAGTTAGAAAAACTGCTTATATTAGTAACCAGTGAGGAAACAGAGAAAGCCATCAGGTAACTGGCTCTTAAAAAGTGGTATCTGGCTCAGATGGTTCCTTTGATAAGTTCTCTCAAACCTACAGAGTGAAGCAAGTTTTTATGTTACTTAGCACAGAGTTTACTGTCCCAAAGAATAGAGAAAAAAGAAAAGATTCTCTGAAAAAGCCAGCCTACCCTTGGTACCAAAAATCGAATGAGGATAGTTTAAAAAAATAGGGCAAGCACTTCACATCCACTGGGATAGCTACTAAAAAAAGAAATACAACAGAAGGGACTTCCCTGGTGGCGAAGTGATTAAGAATCTGCCTGCTAGGGACTTCCCTGGTGGTGCAGTGGCTAAGAATCCGCCTGCCAATGCAGGGCACACGGGTTCGAGCCCTGGTCCGTGGAGATCCCACATGCTGCGGAGCAACTAAGCCCGTGTGTCACAACTGCTGAGCCTGCGCTCTAGAGCCCGCGAGTCACAACTACTGAGCCCACGTGCCACAACTACTGAAGCCTGCACGCCTAGAGCCCGGCTCCACAATGAGAAGCCACGGCAATGAGAAGCCCGCGCACCGCAACGAAGAGTAGCCCCTGCTCGCCGCAACTAGAGAAAGCCCGTGTGCAGCAACGAAGACCCCACGCAGCCATAAATAAATTAATAAATAAATAAATTTATTACCAAAAAAAAAGAAAGAAAATAGATCAGTGGTTGTAAGGGTTTGGGATAGGGAGAGGGGGTGACTACAGAGGGGCAACAGGGAACTTTTGGGGTGACGGATTTGCTCTGTACCCTGTGGTAAAATCGATATATGTGTTAAAACTCATTGAACTGCATAGCAGTAAGAGTCAATTTTACTGTATGTAAATATAGAAAATAAAAAGCTATTAAACAAAGAAAGAAACCCACATCTGAATTGGTAACTGGGATCCCGTGCTTGGGTACTTAGTAGGCTTTGACCAAATTCTAGAATTTACCAAGAAAAAGGCATGTTTGTTCAATGGTGCTCTCACAGCTTTAAAACACCAGATCACTGACACACAAGGCACAGCTACCTCTTGAGAAACATCCGAGGAGCTGGAGTGGAAAATAATTGACGTATTTTAATATATACCCTTTTTTTTTTTTACCAGTTTAATTTTTTTAAGCTTGTGCATGTTTTATATACTCTAAATGCAAATAAGCCTCTATATCTAATTACCAATTTATAGGAAATACGGAGATTACCAGGATGCAAAATCCAGCATTTGAGAAACTCTACAGGACGAACATTCTGTTTTCTTTAACAAATAAATTGCAGGGAAGATGGGGTGAAGGTGAGGAGGGGAGACGTAAAGTCAAAGGAAGGTGGGGGCTACAGATTAACAGGGTTTAAGAGACATTATCAACCAAGTGACTCTTATTTCAATCCTAATTCAAACTATTACAAAAAACTATGGGGTTAGGGGCTTTCCTGGTGGCACAGTGGTTGAGAGTCCGCCTGCCGATGCAGGGGACGCGGGTTCGTGCCCTGGTCCGGGAAGATCCCACATGCCGCGGAGCGGCTGGGCCCGTGAGCCATGGCCGCTGAGCCTGCGCGTCTGGAGCCTGTGCTCCGCAACGGGAGATGCCGCGACAGTGAGAGGCCAGCGTACCGCAAAAAAACCCCAAAAAACAAAAAAAAAACTATGACATTCGAGGCAACTGGGAATTTGAACACCACAGAAATTTGGGTGGAGGGAGATAATAGTTTTGTAGCTCTGTTTGAAAAAAATAACAGCTGTTGTCTTTTCTTAAATTAAACATTCAATGTTGAGGTAACTAGATTCACACGCATCTGTAAGAAATAACACAGAGAGATCTCACGTGTGCGTTACCAGTTTCCCACTGTGGTAACACCTTCTGAAACTGCAGTGCAAGTATCATTACCAGGATATTGACATTGATACCTTTTTATTCAGATTTCCCTGGTGTGTATGTGTGTGAGTCCTTTATCTTTTAATGATACACACTAAACTATATAAAAAAAAGTGGTATCACTTACCCATAGGCACTGGTTTTCATTTTTAATACATTTCTACATCTGATGTCTTAATATGAAATAGGTTTGACTTTATTTTTATTATGTGGCAGAGGGCACACAGAAGAGAGAGATGACACGTATGTAAGTTGGGAAGCATGATGAAATAGACATCTGTGAGCTCATCACTCAAGGACACGGCCATTGAATTACACTGTGCGTGTAACTTATCATCTCAGGGAAAAAACAATAAAACTATTAAAATAATTGCTCTTCTCTTCCTCCCTGGGTCTCTGGGACTGCTGTACTGTAAGACTGACCATGCTGAGCTGTGGGCGTAACTTCTGGAGTCTGAGGAATCTGGCTCAAGTCCCAGCACCCCCATCCCCAGGGGGCCCACTGGGGGCCTCTCTGAGCTGCCGTCTCCTCCTCTCTTTGTGAGATGGACACCCAGAAGAACCAGCTAGAATATCAGACTATTTCATGATGACATTTTGATCAAGGGCTAGGCATGCAGGTCGGGGAACTAAAACTCCACTCAAGAGAGGAAGGTGTCAGGCATTCATGCTGTTTGTTCTCTCTAAAAACATGCAATGACATGTTTTGGTGGGCAAGACTTGACACTGAAATCTAAATGAACTATGAAACTTCAAACATGAAAGTTCGACTGTGAGTGGAAGACCTTGTGGGTGTTCCCAGTCTACACGGAGGAGGTGGAAAATGGCAACACAGTCAGAGCCACCGCCCAAGGTGGACAGGCAGTGGGAACAGGGCAGATCCCCAAATCCAGGGGTGGAGGGAGACAAAGAGAAGCTTCCCAAGTGGGAGCCCAGAAGTTGTGTTCTCAAGTCCCCCTCTATCGGTTATGTGGTTGTGAAGAAGGATGGTAATAACCTCTGCTCCAACCCCACCGCCCCACCAGGTCCAAGCCACCATCATTTCTTGTGCAAATTACGGCAGTGCCACCAGTGGGTCTCCCAGCTTCCACTCTTCCCCCTACAGCCTAGCCCCTGACTGAAGCCCTCCAATGACTTCCCTTAGACCTTATCATAAAGTCCACCCTCCTCACCCTGCCTAAATCTTGCCCGATCTGGCTTCTCTCCAGCTGCATCTCATCCCGTTCTCCCTCTGGCTCACCAGGATCTCACCTCATGGCTCTTTGTGTTCCTCTAACTTGCCAAGCTCAGTCCTACCTCAGGGCCTTTGCACACCTCTGCCCGGAACACCTTTCTCCCAAGCCTTCCTCACAGCCGGCTCCTTCTCAACACTCAGGTCTCATTTGAAATGTCACCTCCGTAGAGAGGCCTTCCCTTGAGCAGTCTTTCTAAAATAGCTTTCCCAGTCATGCTCTCGCACACTCTTTTATTTTATTCATAGCTTTCATCAGGATCAGAATTTTCCCATGTAATGATCAGTTTTCTGGGCTCTTCATTAGAATGTGAGCTCCACAAACAGTGGGTTCCAGTGTCTCTTATTCACTGCAGCACGCCCAGTGTCTAAGGCAGTTATCGGCACCCAGGAGACAGTGAATAAATATTTTGGAGAAATAGTTGAAGTCACATGTCCAGTGAATGATGAATCAGGGCTAGAGCTCAGATCTCAGCCTGGGGTGCCCAGTCATGGCCCCCTCCCTTCCCTTCGTACCCATTCTTCCCCTGCTCCAAACCTCACAGAGCACCCTCTGCCCGAGGAAAATAAAGTACACACACAGTTAAACTTTTGTCGGGGAGGAATCAGCTAATAATGACCATTGAGCAGACTTAAAGGAAAAGAAACCACAAAGATACAGATTAAAAGAGAAGCGTAGGTCGGGTCGGGGGAGGGATAAATTAGGAGGCTTGGGATTAACAGATACACACTATTATGTATAAAATAGATAACCAACAAGGAGCTACTGCATAGCACAGGGAACTATACTCAATATTACATAATAACCTATAAGGGAAAAGAATCTGAAAAAGAATATACGTAGCTGAATTGCTGTGTTGTACACCTGAAACTTACACGACATTGTAAACCAAGTACACTTCAATTAAAAAAAAGAGAAGTAGGGACTTCCCTGGTGGTCCAGTGGTTAAGACTCTGCACTCCCAATGCAGCGGGCCCGGGTTCGGTCTGGGATGATGTTTAATGGAAAGCAAAATTCTAAGAAGTTTGAACAATCGCTGTCAGAAAGCCTCCTTCATTCTTCTATTCATTCATTCGCTCACTTATTCACTCATCAACCATGTATTCGGTGCCTGTATGCATTTGTGCAGGTCCTGGGTATATGCTGTGTCACCCCCTTGTTCCTCTGCAGGGGACCTCTGTAATCTATTTCCTGTCCTTTGGGGCTGCTGACCACACCAGTATGGGGCAGAGCCCTCAGGGGTCAAGCCTGCACCAGACAGGAAATGGAAACAGGCAGAACCCAGGTCATTCTGGCAAAACGCAGCAACATCTCAGTTGTCTCACTTCAGGATGATGTGAATTTCTCAGGAAATAAACCTTGCCCTTTTAAGCACCCAAACTTGCCTCTGAGGTTTCCTCGATGAATCTCATGGGAGTTGACTGCACGTACCTCACAGTAACACAGTGAAGATTTCAGGGGCTGCTGGTAGGTGAAGGAAGCCTCCATCCTACGCTGAAAGGCTCCTACTTTCTCAGGTATGAATCCCGTTTCAGCAGTGGGGACTGCACCTCGCACAAAGTGGGTGGACGGGGCTGCCGTCTGGCCCACCGCCTCACTGGCCCTCCCAGCCAGGAAGGGCGAGGCTCCGTAATCCATCCAAAAGGGTGCTTGCTGTCATCTGTCTGTTCAGCGGGGATGCCTCTCTTAAACTGGAACAAAGGCTCCTCTGTGCGGGTGGCTGCCCTGTTGCTGTCTCTGCTCTTTCACCAGACTGCCAATTTGCTGAACGCTGGGGAGCCAGATAAACACATGGCATTGTCTTGTATGTAAAATAGGGAGACAAAGCCCGAGAAACTGGTCTATGAAAAAAGAGCATGGAACTCCCATGCTCTTGGAACATCTATTTGGGCTGCTCCGAGGCCCTCTGGCTCTCTTCCTAGCTCCTGGCAGTGTTTCGAGGGACTGAGATTGCTGAGTAAATCAAACAGCATCTATGGAACACTGTTCACGTGGCAGAAAGTGCGCCAGGCCTGAACGTTTAGAGGTAAATAAATGAGACACAGTCCTTGCCCTTAGGAGCTGGGGGCCTTCCAGCCCATGACTTCTCACTGACTGCAGTGTGGCCCTACTCGCCACGTTCTCGGCCCACGATTGGCACCCTGGTGTCCATGCCCACGGCAAGCTTGATGACACACGTGTTACACGGAAACCAAGGGTAGTCATCAGTTAGCCATTAATAAATACTGCCTTTGCTGATCAGGCTTGCTTTAATTATTTTTACAAAAACTTGCGTGTCCTCCAAGTGTCATGAAGGCTGAACGATAAGACGTTTGCCTAAGTGGTTTTTTAGGAACTCAAAGCTGTGTCCAGTTTGAGTTTGAGCCCATTAAGACTGGTTGAGACCCTCCATCTGGGCAGGCGCAAATGTCCACTTGGTGACCATTTGGCGTCAGGGGCCCAATACCTCCACCCTCAGAACACGCTAACGGCACCATTTTCTGAGCATGCGTCCTATGAAGAAGCCTGTAGCTTAGTTGCACCTGCACAGAACGATGATTACCTCACCTTTTCTTATCCCCATCACCTTTCCCCATGCTCCACACGCCTCATCTTTATCTCGTAAGTACCCCTCGCCCCCTCGCCGTCAGGAAGGCAGATCTGAGAGTTGTTCTCCGGTCTCCTCGATTGGCTGCCTCACAAATAAACCCTTTGTCTGTTGCAAACCTCAGCATCTCAGCATTCGATTCACTGCGACTCGGGCAGACCAAACGTGTTTGGTAACATGTGCACGGGGAACCAGAGACTTGCTCTGCCTGGTACATTGTTAGAATTTACTGCCCATGCTAAAAAGTCTGCCCATGGGAAATGTCTGGAAGGTACACATGCTATACAGTGAAAAAGCAAGCATCCCCCTTCCCTAGAAGCAGCCACGGTTCTAGAAAATTTGACTCTGTAGCCCACATTTAAAAGTTAGATTTCACATAAAAACAAGATTCTCAACTTTTACTTAGAAGGAATAACTGGAAGATCTGGAAACAATGGGCCCATAATTCCACGTGGCAGCAATCAGTGGGCTTGGACTGCAGCTGCCCCCCTGGAAGGGCCAGGCACCCGCCCCTCCTACTGCGTCCACCACTGTCAGCTGGTCTGTGGCATTGTTCATGCTTCCTGCTGGGCTCTTTGAGGCAGACAAGCTGGCAACCCACACGCTATATAGATCTTTCTTGATCTGTGACGGGGTTACACCCCAATAAACCCATTGTATGTTGAAAATATTGTAAGTCGAAAATGCACTGAACACACCTACCCTTACAGAACATCACAGCTTGGCCCTGCCTACCTTAAACCTGCTCAGAACCCTTCCATTAGCCTACAGTTGGGCAAAATCTAACGCAAAGCCTACTTGATAATCAACGGTTGACTCTCTCACGTAATGGATGGAATACTCTACTGAAAGTGAAAAACAGAATGATCGTCTGGGCGCAGAACGGCTGTAAGCGTATGAGTTGCTGATTCTTGTGATCACGTGGCTGGCTAGGAGCTGCCCTGCCCAGCATATCGAACCCCATATCGCTAGCCTGGGAAAAGATCAGAATTTGAAGTACGGTTTCTAGTGAATGCACGCTGCTTTCCCACCATCGTAAAGTCGAAAAGTCTTAACTCAAACCATTGTAAGCTGGGGACTGTCCACTGTGGCCCAGGTCCCAGTTCTCAGAGAGGAGAGTTAATTGCAGACACGCCTGACGTGAGCTGGGCGTTGCAGTTGCTCCGAGATGCCATGTGAGTCATTCGACAAGCATTTACGGTCCGTAGCCCCTGACGCACTGCATCGTGAATGTCAAGCACTTGTACGAAGACAAGACAGGGTCCCTGTCCCCAAGCCGCTCTCAGGCTGGGGAACGGAATCAAGTCTGTTCAGCACGGTTGCTACGGCAACTGGCACAGGAAACAGAGATGATACTGATGCTGAAAACACTGGTGAAGAGGCAGCGGTCCCATGGGAAGGGGGTCCCAGACACAGCGGTAAGGACGCTGCTCTGCCACTTGTGCAGGGCATTGGTCCCCGGCTCCGTCTCGGATGACCGACTGTGGCTTTTGTGCTGCTAACCAGGCGAATGGCACGTCCAAGCTCAGCTCCCAAGCCCCTGCCCTCCCCCAGTTCCCCCAGTCATAGCGAGAATGCGACATCACAGGATAGAAACACACCAGCCTCTGCCACCAGTTGGGAAGATTCCCAGCAGCTGGTACAAGCAGCGCGGAAAGCGGCCAAGGGGCGAATCCCAGCCACCTGGGGGCAGCCCCACGGTCACGGCACTGCGGCCTCTCATACATCCCCCACCCCCATCCCTGGCCAGTGCTATTCGTTCCTTGTCTCATTTGCTCAATAGTGATTGAGCCTTATCTGTCCTACAGACTCAAGGTAGGAGAACCAGGTCTTCAACTGAAGATCATATAAGTGGATGGATTCATTCACGCAACGAATATGTTTCGAGCCCCTTCTAAGTGTGAGACACTGTTCCAGTTCCTGGGGACGTGGCAATCAAGTAGGCAAAAACACCTGCTCTCATAAAGGTTGCACCCCTGAGGGTACGTAGTGAGGGTGGGAGTGGGGGAAGACAATAAATTCCATAATTAAGTTGTATATGAGATGCTGAGAAGTGCTATAGGAATACGGCTGAGAAGGGGATCGCGAGGTTCCAGCGTCGGGGGTGCGATGTTAAAAGGTCTCCCTAAGGAGGTGACATCTGAGTAGAAGCCTGCGGGAGGAAAGGAGCAAGCCAATGTCTGCAGGAAACATGTTCCATACGAAGGGAACAGCCACCCAAGCGCCGAGGAGGGAGGTGCCCGAGGGTTTTCAAGGGACAGTGCAGCTGGGGTGCAGTCGGCGAGGGGACAGTAGGAGGATGCTGGCAGACAGTCCTCCCGGGTTTGTGCCTGTCTGGTGAGCTTTTGTTCCAGATCATTTCTTCAAGAAGGTTTGTATCGTGAACAGCCTTGGAACAGACAGCAAGGATCTCCTCCAGGGCCAAGGGTGGATTTCTCTGCCGACCAGTATGATAGAGACGATGTCTCCCTCCAGGGCAAAGATGGCAGGTTTGCTCGCAGCCCACGGTGAACACTGGGGGTTTCCTTAGCTCAGGGCTAAGCTCAGCCGTGACGCACAGCATGCACTGGGGGCCACCTCCCCGCTCTCCCAGGGGACTTGGGGGCAGGACGCTCACACTGCCTGTTGCACCGTGAGTGATAAACACCCGGGTCTGTGACTCTCGAATCTCGTGTTTTCTGCCAGCATCCCTAAAATTGTGGTACGCTAACCTGTGAGTCACAAGGAGGGTAAAATCTTAGACCCTTTCCAGCAGAGGGGCGAGACCAGAAACAAAGAATGAACGAGTGAATGAATGAATTGGGATTCAGAGGACGTTCCTCCTTAAACACAGAACATTAGCAATGAACGGTCCTCAGGGCGGGTGCGAACACATGGCCGTTCACTGCCTTGGGATAAAATGGGCCACAGGACCAGCCACAGAGCCACAGAGGCGGTTCTGTGACACGCAGCAGGAAGAAGCAGACGGGGCCCTGTTCGCAGCTGCGGCTGCCCATTCTCTCTGTGCAAGAGATCATGGGAAAGACTTCCCTGCTGGAGGAAGGGCTGCAGAGAGCAGGACTGAGGAGGCCTGGCTCCGGGTCAGTGTCTGGCCGTGAAGATCCCAGCTTCGGAAGATCCCCTGCCTGCCCCATGGCTGGGTCCCGGGCCAGACTCTTCAGACAGGAGAAGCCACCCCTTGGGAAGAAAGACACGGAGTTTCCCAGGACCATCTGGGTCCTCCTTCCCGCCTCCCTCCTGTCCTGCGCCCACCGCCCTGGCACAGAGAGAAGGGACCCCCCCCACCACCGAACCACTCCCCTCTCCTCCCACACGCGTTGCCAGCCGGCCGCCCCCAGGGTATTGGGTCAGATGCCATTTCCAGGACTCTGAGTTCTTCTCTCTGTAGAGACAGACTTGCCAGACGACACACCCAGCTCTTTGGTTTAGAGCCTGTGATTAGTGGGGGGTGGAAATGCAGAGCTTGGGGTTCTGAGGGGGCCCCTGTCAACCCTCATCCCACGAGGCCCGCTGGGCTTTCCAGATTCCCGAGGGCCCTGCTCCCCAGCTGTCCCCTGAGGACCGGGCAGGCCCACTTCCTCGCTGAGTCTGCCTCTGGCTGGGAAGGAAACACCTGGATGCGAGAGGGCTGGTCGAGGGGGGAGGAGGAGAGCATTGTTCCTGGGGGTGGGGTGGGCGGGGGGAGCCTGGGAGGAATGTGACAGGGCCTGGATGCAGACCAGGAAGCCACGAGCCAGCCTGGCGTTCACATCCACCATGAGAGCCGAGGAGGTGACAGAGGAAAGTGGCAGAGTGGCCGGGCGGGTAGCATTTGGCGCTGGACTGCCCGGGTTCCAAGCCTCTCTGTTGCTATGGCAACATGTTGCTTAGAGCCCTTGTGCCTCAGTTTCCCTATCTTTAAAGGAGACCTAACATTAGCACCTACCTCATAAGATTACTGTGAGGACTCAATGAGATGACATTCAAAAGCCACTTACTTAGAGCTAAATAAAGAAACAGGCCAGGCCCACGCTGCTAAGTTCTCCACAAACCCCACGTTAGCAGCCAAACTGAATCTCTAGCTTTTCTTTCTCGCTGTTCACACCCGCTCTCCTACTCTGGGTTTGCGCACTTTGCCCCCCTCACTGGGACGCCCGCTGCTCCATCTCTGCCCACAAGCCCTCTGTCTCCCTCAAGACCCAGGGTTTGCGCGGAGCCCTCCCTGACCCCACACCTGCGGGGCTCTCTCCACCTGCGCGCACACCTCGCCTCGCCAGCGGCCCCGGCGCCTGTTACTGTCTGTGTTAGTCACTCACAGCCATGTCTCAACCCCACACCAGCCGGGCAGCTTCTCAAGGATGGAGACACGGCTCTGGTTGGACTTTGGTGACGGCTGCACACGTAGAAGATGCTGGATCCGTGTGTGTGTGAGTGTGTGTGTGTGTGTGTGTGTGTGTGTGTGTGTGTGTGTGTAGAGAATGGCCAAGATCCGGGACAGAGGTGGACAGATGATGTCCCAGGAGGGGCACCGATGGGGACCCAGAAGATTCTCTCTGAGCCCTGTGCCTTGCTTACCCGCTCTGCACTTTGGCAAGTAAGTTGCCTCAGTCTCCTGACCTATAAACGGGCATTATAAACATACCCAGCCTTCCTCCAATTGCCCGTGAGAATCCAATGGGCTAATGAATGTATCCTATAGCACCAGGCGTCAATAATTAGTCCTGTTATTACTGGCATTTACAGGATTTGGAGAAGAAAGGAGGGGGTCTTCTCACAGGGTCCTGCGTCCTTTCTTCTTGTGAAGATGGATTGAATAATCTTTTTCTCATTTTTTTTTGGCCGCACCTTGAAGCATGTGGGATCTTAGTTCCCTCACCAGGGATCGAACCCGTGCCGCTTGCATCGGAAGTGCGGAGTCCTAACCACTGGACAGCCCAGGTTGGATAATCTTAACTTGGCAGAATGGTCATAGTAGCCACCACATCTGGGCAACCCGTCTCAGAAAGGCTGGGCGTGTATTCACAAGCTCCAGGGGTGTCTTGCCCCTCACGGGCTCCCCTTCCAGCATCCCTCCTCCCGGACCCTCGATCTGCTCTGCTCAGGTCTGCCTCTCCCGGCTCCCTCCCTGGAGACCCCACCCCCAGCCAGCGCCTACCTTGGCTCAGCTGCAGCTCGGCTGTCCACAGTCCTGCCCAGGGAGGCCTCCAGCCCGGGACCACCTGATGTCTTAGACGAGCCCTGACCAGTGTCTGCAGCCTCCAGACCTGCAGAGAAAAGCCCAGTGTCGCACAGGCCTGGCTCTGTCCCTCCTCTTCCTTCCCCTTCCCCATGGCCCTCAAAGCTCCTCCCAGAGCACATCCTGCTGCGACGTTGCTTTCTAGAGAAGTGTCTGTGGTCAGCCACTGGCCACTGGAGGTTCTTTATTCTGACTGGGTGGGACGGTGGTACCTCCGTGGGCCCCCCGCTGGTGCTGCCTGGGCAGCAATGCAGGGAGCCCTGACTTCTTTCTCGAGCTCCAGACACACCAAGAACCACACCCCCACCCCCGACACCATCAGCCAGATGGCCCCAAGTTCTTCCGACTCAACAGGTGCAAAGCCAGTTCCTCATTTCACCTTCTAAACCCACCTCTCTGCTGCTCATCTCAGAATCAGAAACCTGGGTGTCATTCTTCACATCTCCCCCTCCCTCAACAGTTACACCTAAACAGCACCAAGTCTTGTCACTGTCTCATGAACTGTCCCATTTTTTTTTTCCATCCTCCATGGTGGTCATGAGGTCACCACTGTTTTTCTCCTAAATTATTACAACTGCCTGATGTCTCCCTGCCTCCTCCGCCTCATAGCCAAAGGTCTCTTTCTGACAGCGAAACACAAATCTGATCGCGTTACACCTTGTTACAACCTTCAATAGCTCCCTATTACCTTCAAGAGAATGGCCAAATTCCTTAGCATGACTTGCAAGGCCCTTCTTGATCTGGTCCTTCCTTGACCCCCAACCTCAGGCTTTATCCCCTTGCTCTGACGCCTTCCAGAACGACTGCAGTTCCTTAATGATCCAGGCTGTCTCCCACCTTCAGGCCTTCGCATGTGCAGTGAAGTTGGGATTCTCTTCCCAACCCTTCTCCTGGCTCACTCCTAACCATCCTTCCTTTGGTACAGAAGAGGCAAAAACAGGTCAGGAGGAAAAGTGGAGTACCATGGAAGCTGGGGGTGGGACAGTGTCAAGGACTTGATGGTCAACGGTGTCCAAGACTGCAGACAGGACACGGATGAACACCAAAAAGCATCTGCTGACCTTGATGATTAGGAGAGAGCAGTGCTGGGGAGCAGATCACCTCCACGGTGACATGTTTGCTAGTTTGTCATTTTTTTAATTTTTTTTGTGATACGCGGGCCTCTCGCTGCTGTGGCCTCTCCCGTTGTGGAGCACAGGCTCCGGACGCGCAGGCTCAGTGGCCATGGCCCACGGGCCCAGCCGCTCTGCGGCACGTGGGATCTTCCCGGACCAGGGCACGAACCCGTGTCCCCTGCATTGGCAGGTGGACTCTCAACCACTGCGCCACCAGGGAAGCCCCTGTCATAGTCTTTCTTTTTCCCATATTTTGAAGCCAAGCAATATTTTGGGGAATCTCCAACACATTTCTAGACCTTTGAAAAACTCACACACTCTATGCTGTCATCCGATATGGCCTAATGCCTAAATGGCTCTGGAGAGAGGCAGATTGCAGACAGCATGAATGCCTGGATTCAGCTGTGCCTGAAACCCTGATGTCTAGATCTTCTCTTAATTGTTCAACTATGTGATCCAATAAATGCTCCCTCCTTTTCGATTAAGACTGTTTGCACCGGGTTTCTGTCACTTGGGTTTCTCCTTTGCAACCAAAGGAGAAGCCACTGACCTTTCTCTGCAGGGGCCGAGTGGGCTCTGTTCCATCCCTTCCTTTTGTAGAAGAGGCCATTTGAAAAAAAGAAAGAAGTCCAGAAATTTGAACCGCTTGCTCTAGAGCTCAGCTTCCCTCTCATGGCTACTTCTTTTCGGTCCCACTCACGTGACTGAACTCACATTTTATCTTGCATCTTTGTAATCTTAGGTCACACGTCTGCCGCCTCCCTCCCCCTGTGAGTTCTGAGAAAGCAGAGGCTAGGTCTTATTCATTATTCTATCCATCACAGGATAAGAGAATGTTAAGAGACAGTCTGGCTCAGTAAATAAAACAAAGGGATGAATGGATGAACGAATGAATGAGGGAATGAATGAGTGAAGTGAATAAGTCCAGGACAGGATGCAGGACCAAGAACTCAGCCCCTGCAGGTTCAGGACTCAGCAGCAGCCAGCAGTGTGGCCATCACGGGCGGCCCCTTCTCCTTATCAGCTTTGGCCTGAGTCGGAAATCACAAGTTGATGTCAGCCTCTTGTGGCTGCCCTGCTCCTCTTATCATCGGCTGATGTCTCTGCAACTACCGTGGGTGTGGTAGCCACGGAAGGAGCTGCTTGGGGACCGCGGACAGCCTGGGAGCTGGGCCCTGCAAGGAGGAGCTGAGGTACCCTCATTTTGCGGGCACGCAGCTGACAGCCAGCCAGGAGACAGAAAGTGAAGGAGGTGGACGGAGGAAAGACCAAGGCCCCACACCTGCCCCCAGCGCACCACGCCTACCATCACCGAGGGGGTGGCGTTGCCCCTCTGATTGTTCCCAGTGACGCCGTATCCCTCCAGATGCTCTTCGTGTTTGTTTAATCTGGGCTTTTCAGGCCGTCTGTTGCCAAGTTTCCCATCTGCACCGATCTCTCAGCAACAGCCCTTTCCCCCAACAAGACCACATGATCCGTAAGCATCAGACTCGAGAGGGTTAGGGTTCCCTGCACGTACTGCTCCGGTTCCTAGATCACCTGGTTAGCTAATGGTTGAAAAGCCACTCTGGGGTGACCAACGCCCAAGACACAGAAGCAGAGGCTCGACATCTATGGCCCCTTGGGGCAGAGCTGTGATAGCTTCCCAGGTTCCTCTATCCCAGCCTGGGCGTTTGGAGTCTGTTCACTAATTCACCTCGGAGCTGCCACGTCGCTTATCTTTCCTGCAGACGATCCACTGCTTCTGTTCCATCCTCATCCCTCTTTCCAGTCCCCTTTATTCAGAAAGATATGTCTTACTTATTTCCCTGTCTATTACTAAGCCGCTGAGAGGTTTAAACAAGCGAAACTTTAAATTTTTAAACAAATTAAAACAAATGAAATCCTCTTGTAACTGTGGTGGTAAGGAGATGAGTGCTGTGATCAGGGCACTCTAGAGGGCCAGGGTATTGGAGTCAGGGAAGAATTATTTGTTTTGGATACGGGAAACCCAGGGCCACCTGTGCGTTGCTCCAGCCCCATCTTCTGCAGGGGTCCCCTCTGGGATCATTCAGAAGCCGATGCAGAATTCATCATCTCTGAGTTTTCTAAGGAGTTCGCTCTCAGAAAATCCTAATAAGCAATGTAGATCTTACTGACGGTTACATTAGGAGGATGGAGAAGAAGTGGATATCACTCATCTCTTAACAAGCTATTTAAAAATCTTCCGTTGTCCGGACGCCCTCCTCCAGGCCATGCCGTTGGACTGGTAGAGTGTTTTTTTTTTTTTCCTTTCTCTTTTCTCCCCGTGACCCCAACTCACTAACTCCTGGCTCCTCCCACCCAGATTTTTTCACAAACACATCAAAGGACTCTTGAAGTGCATTCAGAGCACCTCAACTCCATTCTAATCCTTGCCTGCCAGTTTTTATACCCCGAACTCATTAACAACAACCAAAAAACAAATGGTTCTCTGGTTGGTAGGACCCATCCTTAGAAAGCAGTGAGAGGTAATAAACCAGAAAATAGCTGTTATAGAAACACATTTTACTTTATCTATACAATCACTTCAAGAGTTAGGACAATTATGGAGATGGGTAAACTTGAGTTTAAAGGCTCGTATAACTGGCAGGTGCTGGGACTTGAACCAGGAAACACCTAGTCCAGCGAGTTCATTGTAGGACCACAGGGAGGACCTGCAGGCTGAGCCAGTCTGAAGCCTGGCCTGTGTTCCTTGGCTCTCAACTCTACTGCAGGGAGACCAAGGCAGTGGCAAGGCTGGCACTCACCTGGTGGGCACCTCTGCTTCTAGTGAATTCCCTCCAGGGCAGCAGAACAACATCATGCCCTAAACCAGCGTTTCGCCAAGTATGGTTCCTGGACCAGGAGGATCGGTATCACCTGGGACCTTGTTAGCAACTAGTACTGTCTGCCGAGGAACAGTACGCGTATCGGGGATTCTCCACCCTTTACTTCCAGCAGTGTGGTTTTGTTGGTTGTGTGAGAGAGCGCAGAGTTAGGGCTAATGGGGTGACATGTGTAGGAAGCTGATTTATGTTTTTATCCATTCCCTCACCTTTCAGCCACTCTTATTTTGGGGGGAGAAGGAATTTTGATTTTAAATGCTGGCAACATTTTTTTAAATTTTCGTGTTTAAGAAATTGCTCAAGCAATTCAAAAATACATTTTCATTGTAATAACAAACATTATATAGCAGTATACAGAATAAAAAAAGCAGGGCTTCCCTGGTGGCGCAGTGGTTGAGAGTCCGCCTGCTGATGCAGGGGATGGGGGTTCGTGCCCCGGTCCGGGAAGATCCCATATGCCACGGAGCGGCTGGGCCCATGAGCCATGGCCGCTGAGCCTGCGCGTCCAGAGCCTGTGTTCCGCAGTGGGAGAGGCCAGAACAGTGAGAGGCCCACGTACCGCAAAAAAAAAAAAAGGCAATCCTCCTCCCCCTTCCCAGTTTCTTTTCCCTCCTCTCCCAGTGACCACCATTGTCCATAGCTTGGGGTGATTTATACAAATTGTTTTTCAGCTTGCTTGCTTTCTTGGAAATCATTATCAGTACCTAAGGACCAACCACATTCTTTCTTAAATTTAAATGTCTGTATTTTCTGGACTAGTAACACATTTACATGGACCAAGACGGGAAAGATACAGAGAAACCCAGACCATTCCTTCTTGCACAAGCCATCCTTCGAGTTGGTGAGGAAAACTTCTCTGCCCAGGCCTCCCTCTGCACCTGTGCCCCCTCCAAGCTGCTCAGGCCCCTCTGAAATGGGGTCAAGGGCAGAGAGAACCTGGGGCTGCCCTGGAGGGCAGGGCCTGGAATACTCTTACTCACCCTGTTCTCAGGTCAGCCTGGAGACCATCCTTCCCTGCCCCGGCACCCTCGCACCGCCCCCCCTTTACCTTCCTAATAAGGCAGGTTCCTCCAGGGCAGGTCTGCAAGCTTCGCAGAGTGTGGAGGAAGAGCTGGAGGCGCTTGTCGGCATAAAATTCGCACCTCGAAGGCTGAGGATCCAGCAGAACGTCAGTGAGAAAACCCGAAGAGCCCAATCCTTTATTACCTGGGCAAATTGCCTGGCCTGTGCACCTGCGTGCACACGCACTGGGGCAGGAGACAGAGCATCCTGGCCGGGCTCTGGTCCTAGCTGCCTCTGCTCCGTCCCCTCCTCTCTGGGTCTCAGTGTGCCCATCTGTAACCCAAGGGATTGGAGAGTGTGTTTGCAAAGCCTTCCTAGCTTTCTCCGGCTTCTTTCCCAGGCAGTCCTGCTTCTGTAGACCTGCGGCTACAGTTTTGCTCAGAGAGGTCCCTTTCCTTGGTGGGGGAGGGGTTGGGCGTGGGGAAGGCTGCTCTGCTCCCTTCCCTCCCCACACTTTCCTCTCTCCCGATGTCTCAGGGGACCCTTTTGGGGTCAGGGCCAGCTTTGGGGGCTAAAGCGACATTCATTCACAAGGGCTTCCTTCCTGACTCCCCTGCCCCGCCCCCCAGCAGTGGCCACACAGACTCGCCTGGAGCCCCGCCAACCCTTTACTCTCCTCCCTCACCGCCCCCACCCACTTCCACTTCTCCACACCCTGCCCCACCACCATCCCCAGGGAGTGTGAAGAGGGTAGCTGTGAAACCAGCAGGGCTTCTCTGGAATTCCATTAGGATGAAGCCACCCCCCTCAGATCTGTGTGAACTTTACTTTTCTGGGCCTCAGTTTCCCCACAGCTCACATGAGGGGATTGAGGGAGCAGCAGAGCTTAAGAGCAGGGACTCTGGTGCCTGGCTGAGTCCTGACTTCCCCTTTTCACTGTCTCTGTGACCTTGGGCAAGTTCCTTAGCTTCTCCGTCTCAGTTTCCCCATCTGTAAAATGGGGCACAATAGTACCTACCTCATGATGAGGCAGGCTGGGACCTCGGACCCGCTACTGCAGGGCTTGCACCTGGACAAACGTCTCTTCCAGCAACAGAATACAAAGAAACGAAAAGGGACTAAAAATACCTGCACGCATGCGCAGTTTAGGCAAATTATGAACAAGAAGATACAAAAAGGTCAAAACCCAACTGCCGCTTCTGAGGGGCGGGGAGGAAAAGCAGGGTCCTGCACACGATCCCTGCACACGGCACCACCAAAGCGGTGGGCAGACCACCTGAGCCACCGCTCCGGCCCAACCCCCCCCCACCCCATTTAAGGGACCAGCTCGCCCCACCTCAGGGAGCGAGCAAGGGCACCTGTTGCTTGTTTTCGCTCCCTTCTGCTGCAGCATGAGTCCCAGTAAAGACTCGCCTGAATTCCTCCTCTGGCCTCTCATCAATTTCTATTGATTAAAGAGTCCAGGAACCCTGGTCGGTAACAGTGGTGACGTCGGGAAGCATCAGTGAGATGACATTAAGCACGTAAAGCACGTGGACAGTGCTGGGCCCGTGCACAGTCAGTGTTTGCTCGTATCTCGGTTTGTGCTACCTTGATGTTCAGGGGAGATTACCTGGTCAGGCTGCAGTGACTCCGAGGCTTGGCCTCCAGCTCTAAATTTCTGAGATTCCCTGAATGGGTCCTGTTTCTTCCCACTCGCCCTGTGCAGAGAGGGGCACACGCGTGTGGCTGCCGTGACCACAGCCACCTCTCCAGGGACCACATGCTCAGAATTGCCAGGTATTATGGACTAAATGTCTGTGTCCTCCCCAGATTCGTATGTTGAACCCCCAATGTGATGGTGTTAAGAGGTGGGACCTCTGGGAGGTAATTAGGTTTAGATGAGGTCCTGAGGGTGGGGACCCCATGATGGGATTAGCGTCTTTATAAGAAGAGGAAGAGACACCAGAGCTTCCTCTCTCCACCTTGTGAAGACACAGTGAGAGACGGCTGCCTGCACCCCAGGAAGAGAGCTCTCACTAAACCTGGCAGCACCTTGACCCTGGACTTCCCAGCCTCCAGAATTATGAGAAGTAAATGTCTGTTGTTTAAACCACCCACTCTATGGTATTTTGTTATAGCAGCCCAAGCTGACTGAGATCCTGGGGGCTGTGGACTGGCCCAGGACACAGGTGTGCCTGGTGCCCGGGACAGAGAGAAATAAAGGGCACAGATGGGGATAGCCTGCCAGCTGCCTGTCTTTGCTCCAGGGGGATGGGGTGGGCACTCCTTCCCAGGGGAGCCGGCTCCCTTTACCCTGATTTGCTGGTTAGGGTTAGGGGAGTGAAAAGAGGGATTCAGAGACTTGGGTAAAGGAGGGAGTAGCTTCTTCCCCAAGAAAACCAAGAATCCCTCTTCCCAGGGCAGCGGCCATCCTCCCAGTGCGCGAGGGTGGGGTGGGCGTGACAGTGGGGGAAGGGAAGTCTGAAGCCCCAGGGCAGGTGCCAAGCCGTCCAGGTCCACACACGTCTCCCGTGTGGGTGAAGCTGCAGGGGCTGGAAAACTCTCTGATGCCTCTGCTTTGAGCAGACTGAGGCGGCTCTACGCGTTCCTTGACACAGGGGTTGTGGGAGAGCCGTCCCTCTGGAGGAGGCGTGACTTGGATGTCAGGGACCATAGGAGGAGGTCTGAGGAGGGTACCAGACCACTATGGCCTGGGCCCCAGAGGAAGTTGCCAAGTTGACAAATCGGACTTCGTTAAAATTAAGACCATCTGCTCTGCAAAAGGCACTGTTAAGAGAATGGAAACACACGCCATAGATTGGCAGAAAATATTCGCAAAACGCATATCCAATAAAGGACTGGTATCCAAAATATATAAAAAACTCTTAAAATTCAACAATAAGGAAACAACTCAATTAAAACATAGGCAAAACCACACCGTTGAAAGCAATTATACTCCAATAAAGATGTTAAAAAGAAAAAGAGGACAAAAGATCTGAACAGACACCTCACCAAAGAAAATATACATATGGCAAATAAACACATGAAAAGACGCTCAACATCATAGTCTTTAGGGGACTGCAAGCTAAAACAACAATGAGGGGCTTCCCTGGTGGCGCAGTGGTTGAGAGTCCGCCTGCCGATGCAGGGGACACGTGCCCCGGTCCAGGAAGATCCCACATGCCGCGGAGCGGCTGGGCCCATGAGCCATGGCCGCTGAGCCTGCGCGTCCGGAGCCTGTGCTCCGCAACGGGGAGGCCACAGCAGTGAGAGGCCCGCGTACCGCAAAAAAAAAAAAAAAACACAATGAGATATCACTACACACCCATTAGAGGAGATAAAACCCATAGCACTGACAATACCTAATGCTACTAAGGATGTGAAGCTACAGGAACGCTCATTCATGGCTGGTGAGAATGAAAAAAGGGCCCAGCCACACTGGAAGACAGTTTGGCATTTAGAAAACAAAACAAAACAGAAAAACCTAAATATATTTGTACCACACGATCAAGCAATTGTGCTCCTTGGTATTTACCCAAATGAGTTGAAAACGTACGTACGTCCGAACAAAAACCAGCACACAAATGTTTACGGCAGTTTTATTCAGAATTGCCAAAAAATGGTATCAACCAAGATGTCCTTCAGTAGGTGAACGAATAAACAAACTGTGGTACATCGATAAAATGAAACATTCGGCAAACAAAAAGAAATGAGCTATGAGACCACGAAGACATGGAGGAATCTTCAGTGCGTATTGCTAAGTGAAAGAAGCCAATCTGAAAAAGCTACATACTGTATGGCTCCAACTCTATGATATTCTGGAAAATCTGTAACTATGGAGACAGTAAAGAGATGATTGGCTGCCAGTCTACTTAAGAAAATAATGGTTTCAATGTCTTTAATTCTATTAGCCTATTTGGGATATCCATTTCTTCTGTCAGATAGGCAAACTGTATTTTTGAGAAATTTCTCCGTCTTATCCAAATTACCAAATGTATTGGTAAATCTATAATATCCCTTTATTACCCTTTGAGTGTGTATAGGATCTGTAGAGATGTCTTCTTTTTCATTCATGATATTGATAATTTGTTCTCTCTCTCATCAGTCTTGTTAGGGGGTTTTCAATTAGTATGTTGGTTTTCTAATTCATAGATTTCTGCTATTACACTTATTTCCTTCCTTCTACTTTCTTTAGGATTGATCTACTATTCTTTCTCTAGCTTTCTGAGATGTAAATAACTGATTTTTAGCTTTTGCTCTATTATAAGACATACTTTTTTTTTTTTTTTTTTGGCAGCATGCAGGCCTCTCACCGTTGTGGCCTCTCCCGTTGCGGAGCACAGGCTCCGGATGCGCAGGCTCAGTGGCCATGGCTCACGGGCCCAGCCGCTCCGCGGCATGTGGGATCTTCCCGGACCGGGGCACAAACCCGTGTCCCCTGCATCAGCAGGTGGACTCTCAACCACTGCGCCACCGGGGAAGCCCCAGATATGCTTTTTTATGGCAATAAATTTTCTCCTAATATTGCTTAAGCATCCTGAGAGTTTCAAAAACATATACTCATTATTAACCACTTCAATATATTTTCTAGTTTCCACTTTTCTTTCTTTCTTGACCCCTGGATTATTTAGAGATGTAGTGCCTGATTTACAAGCAGTTGGGATTTTCTAGTAAAATTTACCTTATTGATAGTTTAATTTCAATGTAGTCAGGGAATATACTCAGTTTGGTTTCAATCATTTGAAATTTGATATTCTACTCGTACTTGAAAACAATGTGAATTCTATTGTTGTTGAGCACAGTGTTCTATTTCAATGAGATCAAATTTGTTAATTGTGTTGTCCAGATCTTCTATAACTCTACTGATTTTTTTTTTTGTCTATTTGTTCTATCAGCTACTGAGAGAAATGTGTTCAAGTCCTTCACTATGGTTGTGATGTTAATTCTGTCAATTTTTGCTTTATAGTTTAAATGTATAAAATGTCCCTCTTCATCTTCTGTAATGCTTCTGACACTAAAATATTTGTCTGATATTGGTGTAACACCACCATCTTTTGGGGACATGTGTACACGGTGTTATCCTTTCCATCCTTTTGCTTTCAGCCTTTCTGTGTTCTTACATTCAAAGCATTTCTCTTGTGAGCAGTGTATAATTTTTAAAAAATCATTGAACAATTGTAGGTATAGAATTCTAAGTTGACAGGTTCTGTTTTTTTTCTTTTCAGCACTTTAACTATGTCATTTCATTGTATCCTGGCTTCCACTGTTTCCGTAGAGAAGGGAGCTCTCAGTTTAGTTGTTGCTCCTTTGAAGATTAAGTGTATTTTTTTCCTCTGGCTGTCTTTAAGATTTTCTCATTACCTTTTTTCCCTCAGAAGTTTGACAAGGAGGTACCTCTGTGTGTGTGTGTGTGTGTGTGTGTGTGTGTGTGTGTTTAAACTAAACTCCAGACTTCATTGGGAATTCAGTCGTTTTTCCATTAAGATTCTCTTGCTGTTTCAGGATCCCACATTGCACTTAGTTTTCAGGTTTCCTCGGTCTCCTTCAGTCTGTGAATTTTTCAGTCCTTCCTTGTATTTCATGACACTGGAGAGAGTACTGGTCAGATTATCCTGTAGAATGTCCCCAAATCTGGGTTTGTCTGGCATTTTCCTCATTATTAGTCTTGGGTCACAGGGTTTTGGAAAGAGTATCAGAGGTGCAGTGCTCTTCTCATGTAGTTTTATTTTTCTCTTGTGTGAGGTTTCCTGAGCTTATTGACTCTGTGGGCTGATGTCCTTCATCGATTTTGGCCAGCTGAATGTTGGCAGAAGAGATACTGTGCCAGTTCCAGGCTCAGGCCCTAGGAGGCACCACATGTCTCTGCTTACCCCTCCTATGCTAACATGCTGACCCACGGTACCCGAGGAACCTACAGAGCAGACCTGAACCTAACCGGCAGCTTGGAGCCAAGCCACTCTGAGCACCACCCGGATCCCCAGATGTCCTGTAGATGTACGAGCAAGACTAAATGATCACAGCTGTAGTCCATCGAGCATTAGGCGTGCTTTCCTGTTTGCAACAGCCAGCTGATACAGAGCTGAAGTCTCTCACGGTTCCTTCTTCCCCCGTCCCACGTGGTTGTGCTGGAAGCCTGGTGCTTCCCTACTTCTCCCAGGTCACAGGTGTCCTCCACCATCCCTTCGCCTCCTTTCCTCTCCCTACCTGTGAGCCAAGTCTAATAACAGCCCCAGGTCCAGAGGGTCAGCAAGGATCTCACTTCCCTTCCTCTCGGCAGCACGATGAGGCTTACGCAGAAAATTTCGGCACAAGTGTATTTTTGATGGAGAGGAAAATTACAAAAAGATAAAAACAACCCCCCAAGAATCTTATTTCCACTCTATGTGAAGTGATTGACGTGAACTAGCCAGCTAGCGGGAAAATAACCGTAAGTCATTAAATCCAAGAGGCATCAAGTTTTATTTGACAATAATATTAAATTCCACTCGTCTATTCTTGAACAGCTGTCAGACAACCAGCTCACACAACAAAAAATATTGAAGGTATACTGCCAGCCACTGTCTGGCGCCTGAAGCAAGGACAGATGGCCTTGACAGCAGACGGGCGACCATATGTGGTCAGAGACGCTCTGTCCACTTCTCTCAGGTCCTGAGTACTCTGGGCTGGGCTTTCGTGGGCTCCTGGAAGCCCAGAACCTTCGGAGCAGATGAAGCCGGAGCAGGACGGGAAGGAGGGGTTCTGTGCGGAATACAATTGTCTCGCTTCCGTGGTTACTTTCTCCACCTCTACGAGTCCAAATCCCGGGCCCGGGCCCGCCCTCCGCCTACCATCCTAGCCCACATCAGCTTCCAGCTTCTCAAACCACTGCAACCCCGTAGTTAAAACTTTGGGCTCTCACGTTGTATCAGCCGTCTTCCCTTCAGCTGTCCATCCTCTACTCCTCTGGGAACTTGCCCAGGCACAATGGTGCCAGTGAACTGTGGGGCTGGAAGATTTCCCACACAATGGAGTGAGGTGGGAAGTGGGGCACAGGGGCCAACCTGGGAGACGAGGAGGTGAAGGCTCGTGTGCAACCCTCCTCTCACCCTGGCGAAGGCAATTCCTCCTTCAGAGGGTAGAACTGAGGGCTCCTTACCCCCTCGGTCTGGGTCCCGCCCCATCGGTGAATTGGAAAGGAGGGAATGAAGAGCATCGCGAGAGCAGCGAGAGCATCCCCTCCCCAGCCCCCGCCCGACAGGTGAGTCAGGGCTGAAGGGGCGACGCCGCTGACCTTTACTGAGGACCTGCTATGAGCCTGCGGCTGAGCCAGGTGCTTTGCAGATAATTTTGTCTCAGCCTTTTAAGGAGGTCTTATATCCCCCCACCTTAGTGCTCAGGAAAGGGACGCTCGCAGAAGCTAATTCACTTCCTTCTGGTCATTTAGCTAGAAGGTAACTGAGCCGCCCCTGAATCTAAGCTCGTCCTGTCTCCCAAGGATCTCGATCCAGAAAGAGGCTCCAGAGAGAGAGAAAGGGGGTGTGTGTGTGTGTGTGTGTGTGTGTGTGTGTGTGTGTGTGTGTGAGTGACAGGGGCGTGGGATGGGGGCGACGGCACTGAGGTTAGAAGAGTCGCATCTGCGTTTCTACCACCTGAACCCCTGAGTAGGGGGACTGAAATCCCAGACTCCAAGGGCTCCCCAAGTCCCTGACAAAGTAAGGGGTGGGCCTGGCCAAGGGTTGGGGGAGGAGGCCTAAACCACACCCCAGAGCACCAGAGCCTCAGATCCTTCTTCTAGAAAGGATCCTAGACCACACTAGAGGCCAGGCCCGCCCATCCTTCTCCTTTCTACCTGAGGGATCTGAGGGGCTGCAGGGCCAGGCCCCTCCCCCTAATGCCTGTTTCTTTCCCAGACAGAGCCCGGAGGCGCCACCAACCCCCTAACCCCTGCCCCCTGCCTGCTGCAGGGCCCACAGCGGGACCCTGACCCAGCACAGGGTCGTCCAGTTCTCCACAGGGAGCGAGGCCCTCCAAGAGGGAGGGGCTCCGAGGAGGCTGCCCCCGGGCTCGCTGTCCAGGCCGGTGCCGGGCCGCTAGGGCAGAGCTCCACTGAAAGTCATGATGGGCAGACAGAGCAGGGAGCAGAGGTCGGGTGGCGTCTGCGCCTGCAGGTAGGAGGGCCTCTGGGGTGGGGGGCGGAGGCTGCTCGTCTCCGGCTTGTAGCAGGGGGAGACCTCACACCTGTGGGGCAGGGCAGGTGTCAGGGCAGGCCTCCCACCCCCCCAGCTCCCTCCAGGCCTCTGGGTGGGTGCTGCAGCAGAGCCGGGGGGCCCCCGCTTTCCTACCTGACCACACTCTGCAGGATCTTCCTCTCGTCCTGGTCCAGGCACACGGCGAAGGAGCAGCCGTTAGAGCCGATTATCTGCACCTTGTCCACTTTGACCTGCGACGTGCTAATCTAGAAGGAAGGCCCGGGTCAGCCGGGAGCCCTGGCCCCAGAGCTGCCGCCCTCGGCAACTTCTTCCCTTGGAACCGCCCAACGGGGCCCAGGGGGTGGGGCAGGAGCTCGGCCGCCAGCGCTCCAGGCGATGGGCCTGCAGGGGACTGGTCCCTCCATCGGGCCCCGCTTCCTCCCCAGCCTCTGCCCTTTCTTGAGTCTGGAAGGAGCAAGTGTCCTGGGAGGAGAAACCCCACTGTCCTCACCGTGACAGCCCGGGTTCCCTGACACAGAGGCCACTCCGCCTTGGACTCGGGGCTGCCCTGGAGGCCACCACGGAGCCCCACAGGTGCGCACCCTCCCACCCACAGGCCCCAGCACAGCCCTTGGACACCCCCGCATACACACGCACACACACGCACACGCCCAGTAAGTCTCCCGAGGGGATGACAGAGAGGAGAGGAAAGCTCTTACCTGGTTGAAGCCCTTCTTGGATTTAGGGTTCTGCCTTTTCACCACTTCTGTCAGGTTTAGCGTCAGGGCCTCCGTGCTGGAGTCTGAAGGGCAAGGGTGGCTCAGGCCAGGCTCAGGAACCCACCCCCACCCCTCCTCCCCTCCCCCTTCCTGTCCCCCTCCCCTCCCCCTCCCCCCTGCCCCACCCTCCCCTCCCCTCCCCTCCCCCTCCCCCTGCCCCCTCACCCAGGTCCTCCTGCTGCCGGCAGGCCTTGCTGAGGTTGACGGAGGTGCAGACCTTCTCCATGTTACTCCAGCGACTGCGTCCACTGATGGCCCCCTGGGGAGGCAGCAAAGCCAGATCCTCTCAGCGGCATGCCCGCCCCCCCGTGCCTCCTGCCTTCTCTTTGAAGAAGCGGCTCCAGGCCGGCCAGCGACAGGGCGCCGCCTGCAGCCAGCACACCCAGGAAGCTCGCTCTCATTCACCCGAGCCTGCCGGCTTCTTCACCAAGAGCCCCTTGACCCCTATATAGACCTCACTGGCTCCAGGGAGGAGCATCAGGTCACTGGCTTGGTCCACAGGTCAGCCTGGCGACTGGGTCGTAGGGTGCGAGTGCTGAGAACGTCTCGAGGGGTGGTCTGAGGATCTTCTGAACCCCAAGTGAGGGAGAGACAGGCTCACGGGCAGGGGGTCCCAGGCAGAGCTGGGCCGGAGCCCCCTCTTTGGGTCTTTGTCTGAATGTCTCTCTCATCAGGGACCTCCACGTTGCCAAACCCACAAGCACCCTCAGTCCTCGGCTTGCCTGACCTTACAGGAGAATGCCATCCCGTTCACTCCTCCCCTCTCCTGGGCGTCCGCGGCGGCACGCTCCTGGCTTCCCCACCGCCAGCCTGGCTGGGGCCTCTGCTTTGCGCGATCACCCTCCTCTGCCCCCATCACAGGACGCAGGTGTCAGGAGCTTCTCCTGGGGCCTCCGCTCTGTTATTCCTACTTTCTCCTTGAGGGGGCCTCACCCGTGGCCCTTTCTCCATGACCACCTACACACCCATCTCCACATTTCACCTCTGAGCTCAGGCCCACCCTCCCACTGCCTGTTCTGGTCTCTCCTTCCCTCTCGAACCCACTATGCCCCACACCCACTCCCCCACTGGAGCTGGGCTTCTTCTGAGAAAATGGTCCTGTCAGTCGCAGAAGGCTGAAATCCAGGAGTTGGAGCCTCTCCTTTTCTGATCCACCCCTAAGCCCTGCTGCTCGTGTGAGTCACACATAAGCCCCATTCCCTTCCTCCCTAGTGCAGGCTGCCCATGTCTCTCGCCTGGACAACCACGGGAGCCTCTGACTTGGCTTTCCCACACCCGCTGGGGTCCACTCTGATATTCCCCACAGAGCCACCACAGGGGGCTTCCAAACCTCAAATCTGATCCTGCCACACCCCAAACTGAAAGCCCTTCACAGGATACCCATTGCTCTTAGGACGAGGACAAAACTCCTCTCATTGAACCAAGGCCCTTGGCATTCCAGCCCTGCCCATTTCTTTAGCTTCACCTCATCATCCTTTCCCCCCAACACTGTCTCTGCTCCAGCCCCTCTGGTCCTCCTACAGTGTGCCCTTTGATGTTCATGTTCTCCCTCACCACAGGGCCTTTGCGCATGCTATCACCTCTACCTGGAGGGCACGTCTCTCTTCTTTTCCTACTTAACTAACTCCTGGTTTTCTTTCCAACATTGACTCGATGGCCCTCCTTAAGGAACCTTGTCTAACTTTCCTCACTGGGTTGAACAATCCCCTTAAGGGTTCTCACAGAACCCTTTACCTCTCCCTCATCTGTTCGTCACAGTTGTGATTATACATGTTGTGGCATCATCTAACCCCTCCAGACTGTAAGAGCTTCGCTCACTCTCGTGAACGCTCCTGTGCCATGAACAACACCCGGGACGCAGTGGGTGTTTAACAAGCACCCGGAACACAGCAGCCAGCGAGTGTCAGCGCCCCTGCCCACATCCTCGGCCACTACATGGAAAGAATCCTATTGTCTCTATCCCACCAGCCCTTTTGTTGCCTTGTCATCGCTTGCCACTCTTTAATATTACCTTGGGCACTTTTTGTCTCCTTGTTTATTGTCTGTCTCCCTCCTCGAGAGAAGTTAAGAGGGAGGGCCTGGCCCCGCACAGAACCTGACATGAGTAGGTGCTCAATAAATATCTTTCAAATTGCTGAGGGAGGGAGGGAGGCAGGGAAGAAGGTAGGAGGCTGCCCGTCCGGGAGGTGGGCCTGTCGTGGCCCAGAGCCGGGGTGTGCTCATGGGCTACCCCCCCAGCTCCCCCCACCAGGCACAGCAGTCCCTGCCCTGTCCCTCACTCTGCCCCATTCTCACCCCCAGCCCTGAGGCCAGGCCCCAGCGCTTCACAGAAGGGCTGAGCACGTTCAGCAGTGGGGAGAACCCCGGGGCGGGGTCAGCTTTGGAGGCAGAGCGGGAGAGGGAGGTCCACCGCCTCTCCTTCCCCCTTCTCTCAGCATCCAGGAGAGCCTGGGGAGCCTGCCGCGGCCTTCCAGCCTAAAGACCACCTGGGGAACACAGGGGGCTGGCTCTGGGGAGGCGGCATGGGGAGCAGATCCCGGAGGGGAGGGGCCAGTCTCACCTTGCTGTAAATAATCTGTAGTGTTAGAGGGATGGCCTCCCGGTCACCATCGATGCCCAGCCGCTTGCTGCCAGGACCTGTGCCACACACAGACAGACCCTCTGCTCCTTCTGATTCCAGTGCCCTTCACAGACCCCGGGCTCTGCCTCCCTGCCCGCTTCTTGTCCCTCCTGCCCCACCGCCCTGGGACCCCTCCTCCCCAGGGCGCCCTCTCCGCTGTGTCAGCCCCCAGCTCCGCCTCCACTGGGGCTCAGCCCACCCGAAGCCTTGATGGCGCGTGTGGCAGCAGAGTGACCCAGCTCCAGGGAGTGGATGAAGATCTCTGTCGTCTTCTCCCCAGTGATGAAGGTCAGCTGGAGAGGGCAGGAGCGTGGGCGTCAGCGTGGACCTCCAGGAGGGGCCCCCGGCACGGGCTGCTCCAGCACAGGGCTGCTGGCTGCCCGGGCGTGGGAGCAGCCCTGCAGCTCGTCTGGGGGAAGAGGCGGGGCCAGGCGGCAGGGCAGGCCTCACCTCGGTCTGATAGACCTGCAGCAGCACCGGCCGGGCAGCGAAGCGGCAGTAGTAGAGCAGCATGTCCGCCAGGATGGGCAGCTGGGCAGCAGAGCCCTCCAGGGGCCGGGGCTCAGCCTTCAGGGACTGCTGTGGGTTGGGAGGGCCGAGCCCGAGGGACAGGGGGACAGAGAGGGAGAGAGAAAGGGAGGATGAGAGGAAGAGAGACAGACGTGCAGACACACCGAGGAGAGATCCCGAGGCACACAGGGCCAGGGAGGGGCACGGTGAGACGGGAGCAGGAAACAGAATGGTCAAGGGAGGACCCACAGCCTGGCCTCCGCCCCTCCCTCACTGGCCCATGGGCCTCCAGGGAGGCTCCGGCCGAGCTACACAAAGCTGGGAGTTGAGGAAGGGAGCTGAAGCCTAAGGCAACTGGACCCTCTAGGGCCCCTCCCTCTCGGTGTGGTGACCCCTCCCTGGGCCCCCGAGCCCTGGGTTCAGCTCAGCCCTGCTTCCCCCCACCCTCCTTGCTCGGTCCCACATGACCCCTGGTCCTCCACTGGGGCCGCAAGCTGGATCCCCCAAACTAGGGCCTTCAAAGCAAGGCTGGGTGACCACAGACAGGGCCCTCCACCTGCACCCAGGGAAGGGGCCGCTTACCTGGCACAGGACTTCAGGGGGCAGGTGCATGAGGCCCAGCACGTTGCGCTCATACCAGGGGTCGAGCATGCCGAGGTAGTGCGAGATGTCATTGGTGCTTTCCTCCCAGGGGGCCGCACCCAGCTCCTGGGGCGGGGGCGAGAGTCATTCCCAGCCACCTAGCTTCGGGGCCCTGGGTGGCACCTGCAGCCCCACTCTGAGCTTCTCTGCGCCCTTGGAGAGGTCTGACAACTCTCAGTCCATGTCACACAGCAAAACGTGCCCCCGCCCACCGTCGGGCCAAGTGCAGGGCAGGGACCATGCCCGGGACAGAGGCCCAGGCAGGAGGCGGCAGCCCCTAAACACCCCCTTCCGGTGCCTGGGGCCTGCTTACATCTCCTCGCTTTGCCACCCTGCTGGGCCCAGGGCCGGGGACCTACCGCAGGGCCGGGGTGCCTCGGGGAGTCTGTGGGGAGCGGCGGCGTCCGGCTCCGAGGGGCTGGGCTGGCGCTGGGCCCGCAGCTGCGCTTCACGGGCACGTAGAAGAACTGAAGCTTGAAGAACCGCGTGAGGAGCGGACGGTTGCTCTCCAGCCGCCTGCCGAGAGGAAGATGGTGAGAAGGGAGCCCAGATGCCGCCGGCAGCACGCCGCCCCTGCTGCCCAGGGCAGACCGATGCCCCGTCTCGGCTCTCACCGCAGCTTGCTGTACGCCCGGGCCACCTTCCCCGAGATCCGATCGGAGCCGAAGACCACGACTCGCAGCGTGGAGGCCCCGGGGTCCTCGTCCCCGCTCAGGAAGGGGCAGCGGCGCTGGTGACGGGAGGCGGGGGCCAGGGCCCAGCCGGGCAGCTGGGAGCCGAGCTTGTGCTGGGGCAGGGAGCGGGAACGCTGGGCCCGGGACTGCGCCGGGCCGGCCAGGGGGCTGCAGGGGCTGCAGAGGCTGCCGGCCCGCCGCAGGGGCAGGGCGCCGTCCGGGCC
Organism: Delphinus delphis; assembly: GCF_949987515.2. NCBI lineage: Eukaryota > Metazoa > Chordata > Mammalia > Artiodactyla > Delphinidae > Delphinus > Delphinus delphis. The sequence continues at coordinate 51,871,347 of NC_082701.1, forward strand.
GCCCTCCGGGGTCCGGGAGTCCCTGCGCAGCACCAGCTGGCTGGTGCTCTTGAAGAGTTTGTAGATCCTGTTGAACTGCCCGGGCCTGCGGTGGGCCCGGCGCTCCTGGCTGCCAGGCCTCTTGGGCCACTCGAACGAGCTGTCCTGGCTGTCCTCCACGTAGCCGCTGTCCACGCCGTCAGAGAGGCCCGAGACAAAGGAGCTCAGCAGCTGGTGGGAGAGGCTGGGTCCCGAGGCCTGGGACGAGGCAAGGGACAGGGTGGAGTCGTGCAAGGCTGCTGAGCTGGTGGAGAGCAGCGAGTCCCTCTCGGCACGATGCCCCTCGGTCTCCACGTCCTCCTCGTCCCCCAGGATTCCTGGTTGGAGCAGCTCCTGTTCCTTGAGCAGGATCTCCTGCAGGATGTCTGCAGGCAAGCAAGGGGAGACGCCGTCTGGGTGTCCGAGCCCTTGGAACCCCTCTTGCACACCCTTGGGCGGGGTGACAGGCTGAGACAGAATGAACTTGGGGAGCAGAGGGCAGAAGGAGGGCAGAGGGCAGCCCAGTGCCCTGCCCCCTGCTCTGCTCAGAGCCTGCTCAGGTGGGAGGGCTGGCAGGGGGGTGGAATGAGGGGCAGCGGCAGAGGAAGAGAGCCCGGGCAGTCTGGGGGGTGGGCACCACGAGGGCCCCAGCGGGCTGCTTACCGAAGCTGTCCTGGCTCCAGCTGTAGGCGTAGCACCTGGCGACAGGGATGGGGATGGTACGGAGCTTGCCAGGTTGTGCAGTGTCTGCAGGAACGAGGGAGGGAGGGGCAGGAGGTGAGGGCTGGGTAGAGGCCTTGAGATGGGCCAGCCCAGACCCCCCCCGTCTTGGAGGAGAGGTCAGAGTTGGGAGAGGACCGGTACAGGACACGCAGCCGGGTGGGCCGAGGCTGAGGTGGAAGCTGGGATGCCTGGCCCACGGCCAGAGGGCTTCTCGCAAGCCCAGCAGGCAGATGCCCTTTCGTGAGCTGCACGAATGTGGCCCAGTCTCAGCCTCTGCGCCTCTGGTTCGAACAGGAGGACCATGGCGCCGTCTCATCAGGCATCCCTTCTTCTACAGCAGACGTTTCCCGGACCCACCGGGGCAAGGTGGGCCATGTGACTGAGGTGGCTCAAAGGGGTATGCTGTCTTCATTGTGAAAACAAAGCCCCTTGCCCTTGATCGGCACTCTTTTCCTCCTCCCCCAGGCCGCCCCGGTGGCGATCTTGGCAGCCCAACCCTAACCCTGCAGACGGGAGCTGCACCCTCGGGGATGCTGGAGCCAGGAGGTGTCAGAGAACCTGGGTCCCTGAATGATTATGGGAAACAGAAGCACCAGGCCGACCGGGGCTGCTCACCTGGGGGGCTACCAGGGCCACAGGGGAAATGGGCCTCACCCACCAGAGCCTCACCTAAGGCCCCAGGGAAGCCGGCTTTCTCCCCCACCGCCTGCAGCTTGGTCCTGAGCCACTGTCGGGCCTCTGCTGCGTCCCCGATGCCAGACGCCAGTTCCTGTGCTTCGGCCGTCTCCGTGAAGATGTCCTCGAGCTCTGCCAGGGTCTTGGACTGAAACCCAGGGGGAGGCAGGCTTGCTCCCGAACCACGGCTCGGCCGCCCGACTTCTCGAGCTCCCGGCGACCAGTCCGTCCCCAGCCTCATCGCCTGCCACCACCCACGGCGGAGCAGGGAGCCAGGCCTCTCACTCAGTTCCTATTCTCCAGAAGTGGTCAGAAAGAAAGGCCCGGAGCCAGAGCCCTGCAGAGTTGGGAGGGACTTCAGAGCTCACCGCTGTGGCCCAGAGAGGGGAAGGCGCTGCCCAGGGCCACACAGCTGACCTGTCACAGAGCTCGGACTAGACCCCAGGGCTTCCAGCTTCAGCCTAAAGCTCAGTCCTGTACCACCCAGCCCACGCTGGATTCGGAGGCTGTGTCCAGCCCCACTGTCTAGGGTGCCACGCACCTGGGTTAGGACCCAGCACAATAGAAACCTCTCAATCAATGAGGCCAGCCCTCCAGCGACTTCCCCGCCATGTCACTCGGGGCGAGGGAGGCCCATGGACCCGGGCCTCGGAGAGGGACCAGAGAGGGGACCCTGCCTTTGCAGAGAGGTGCTCTGCCGGGAGGGGGCGGTGCTGAGCCCAGGGTCCCAGACACATACCTGCAGCTGGCAGTGCAGACCTGGGAGGTCGCAGTGGGCCCCAAAGGTGGCCTGGAAGGCGTGCAGGAGCAGGGTGGTGTAGGCGCTGTGTGGGGAGTGCCCAGGCGTGCTCAGCTTGTCGGCCACGGTGAGGAACTCGGCCTGCACCTCCACCGGGTTCAGCAACAGTACGGTGCTGGGGGACACAGAGGACCGGCCATGGGTACTGGGCGCGGGGGCGGGGAAGGGCAGCCACAGAGCCCACGTGGGCCTGGAGGCCAGGAGAGAGGCTGGGGGCTCAGGGGTCCCAGTTCCAAGGGAAAAGCTTATGATCTACTTTTGAGTAGTTTTCAGCTGGGGTCTTCAAAGACCTTTTAAAAATTGAACTTGGGACTTCCCTGGCGGTCCAGTGGTTAAGACTTCTCCTCCCAGTGCAGGGGGTGAGCGTTCGATCCCTGGTCAGGGAGCTAAGATCCCACATGCCTTGGGGCCAAAACCCGTCCCCCCCCAAAAAAAAACCACAGAAGCAATACTGTAACAAATTCAATAAAGACTTTAAAAATGGTCCACATCAAAAAAATCTTAAAAAACTGAACCCAATTTTCACAAATAAATTCTACCTTAATTTTTACATAAAACATTTTTCCTACAGGATATTTGAACAGATGCGAGATGACGCAGAAAAGGATTGTATTTTAGGTGAGCTGACTGGAAGTCAGGCTGTCATTTTGGGAGGGGACAGCGGGACAGCCACATGCCGTCGTGTGGGGTGGCCTGAAATTTCAGCCCGAGCCCTGCTCCTCAAGCCAAGGGTCGGGGTGTGGGGTGGCATCTGCCAGGAGGAAGGAGAGCGAAGTCAGGGCCGCATCTGATTCCTCTGCTTACAGGGGATGCCCTTTCTAACTTGCCAAAGCCCTCATGCAGGCCAGCATCGGGCTGGGGGAGGGAGGGTGCATCCAGCCACGCCCCACCCCCGCCTCCTCTTCTCCTGGACCCTGGGCTCCCTCTTGATCCCAGTGTTTAAACGTCTTCATCACGGAAAATTTCAAACATACACAAATGTTAAGAGAATCGTGAACCCTGAGGATCCATCACTCAGTTAACGGTTAACATACGTCTGTTCGCATTTCACCCCGGCCAACCCCCATCACTGCATTTTCTCGAAGGTATTCCAGCCATCGCGGTATTATACCTGTAAAGGCTTTTAGTATGAACTGCTCACACTTGCTCTCGTTCTCTCACAAATCTGTGTTGTGTTTAAACCCAGTGCCAAGAAGCACCAGGCAGGTGGCCTTCCTGCCAGTGCCTGTGGACAGAGGTCCCAGAGCCGACCCTGTGGCCAGTGTTCAGGAATGGGACCAGGCTCTCTGTCAGAGTTCCCAGGGTTTAGGAAGGATCTCATTTTGATTTCTCTATTTGTAAGAAAAAGGGATCGGGCTCGAGTAAACAGTCCCTCACTGAGCCCTCCTCCTTCACCGACTGCTGGATCCTCCCCTCATGGACATGCACTGAGCTCCACTGTATACAGGACCAGGCCAGCCACACCCGGGCCCTCACCACTTGCACCTCCTCTGCACGCCTGTTCCCAACCTACAGAAAACCAAAGTGAGACCGACACTCTGCTTGTAGCCCTTTCTACGAACCTGTCCGTGCCTCAGTTTCCTGATCTAAAAAATACCTTTCTCACAGGGTTAACAAAAGGCCTGTATGATGGAGTGATGCCTGAAACAGTGCCCGGGGCTCAGGAAGTACCTAGAAGGGCGTTGGCGAGAATCCACCGTTCACCTGCCTCAGCCCTCTGGCAGGGTCCTGCTTCCTTACTAAGCCAACATTTACAAGACATTTTTTATGCCCTTTCTGTCTCTCTCAAAATCTACCACTAGCTTTTCTGTTTGTTTTTACCGAGAAGGAACTCAACCAACGTTTGCTCAGTGAATGTGCTGTGAAACCCTCAGACTGAGGATGGGGGGGTGGGGTGACTAGAACTTCTGAGCTGGTGGAGGCTGGGGTCTTCAGGCACCCACGTGCTGGGAGGTTTGCCGGAGGGTCCTTGGAATGGAGGCTTCCTCTCTAATGCTTTTCCAAAAGGCGGGGACCCAAGAGTGGGTAACTAAATCACTTCAGGGATTCACAACCAGAACAGCCTTTTAAGTGAAATGGACTAGAAGAGATCAGAGCTCATCCTTGGGAGAAGGTGACTTTCATTTCCTAAAACTTGTCTCAGCTCTGTGTGTGTGTGTGTGTGTGTGTGTGGGTGTGTGTGTGTGTGTGTACACACCAGGCTTCCATATAAAATGCATTTTTTATTGTAGGTCCCAGTCAAAAAAGTTTGGAAAAACGCTGTTTTACTAACAGGCAGAAAGACATTATGGAAAGAGCCTTGGCTTTTGAGGAAGTCTAAGGCTCAAATCCTGACTCAGACACTATCTGAGTGTCCTTGGGGAAGTTACTTGGCCTCTCTGACCTTCAGTTTCCTCATCTGAAAATTGGGGGTAAAGTAAGGTAATGTATGTTCGCTCAGCACCTGGCACAATCAAGGCAGGTGGTTTTTTTTTTTTTTTTTTGCGTTACGTGGGCCTCTCACTGTTGTGGCCTCTCCTGTTGCGGAGCACAGGCTCCGGACGCGCAGGCTCAGCGGCCATGGCTCACGGGCCCAGCCGCTCCGCGGCATGTGGGATCTTCCCGGACCGGGGCGCGAACCCGTGTCCCCTGCATCGGCAGGTGGACTCTCAACCACTGCGCCACCAGGGAAGCCCAAGGCAGGTGGTTTTAACCTTTTCCATTTTTTTTTTTTTTTAAAGTCTCAGACCCAATTAGGAATCTGATGAAAGACCCTTAGCCCTGAAAAAAGAGGCTGTGCACAAAACATGACCCCACCCCCCAAACTCCTCCCTCCCCAAGAGCACTCACACAGTGGAGCTGCGATGACTCCTAGTGGACAGGCCCTGCTCGGCCCTCACCAGTCGCTGGTAGGAGATTCCTGTGGCCAAAAGAACAAACACAAAAGAACAGCTCACGGACTTACCTGTTCCTTCAGCAGCCATGGCCCTGCACCTCGCAGGAGCCTGGCTCTGGAGAATCTGGCTGGGAGTTCCCGGATGAGGGTCAGGACAAGGGGCAGATCAGGCCCATTGCCACCAGGGTCTTTAACTGTCTGATTCCCAGGCCCCACCCGCCCTGCAAAGCTTCACTCTTCAGAGACTACGGGGCAGGGCACCCTGGGAGGAGACCGAGGCCCCTGAAGCGGCCGGGTCTCCTGCTATCCAGCTGGTCCTGGTTCCGTCCCCGCAGACCCTGTCCCGGGTGACCTCCTGCAGTGGGTGTGCCAGGCACCCCTCAGCTCAGCCTCAGCTCCGGCCAACCCCCAGCCTCCCCCTCGGCCTCCCGGCCCCGCTTCCCACATGCTCTTGGGGGGCCCTCAGGGGCCCGTGGTCCTGCCCGGCGCTGTCCCTCTCTAGGGCTGAGCCTCTGCACCAAAGACCCCCTCCCCACCTTCCTCTCTGGCCTCATCCACCTCTCTGTCACCTCTGATTCAAACGTGCTGAGAAGAAACTAGCCAGAGCTTTCCCTTTTTCCCTGCAACTTGACTCAATTCTGTAGCTGGAGAAGTACGTATTCAGTTCTGCGTCAACTATGCTGAGGCTGTTACACAATGGCTTGCGCTCCTCACTGATGAGGCTGGGATTCAGGGGGGCAGGCAGCCTCCTTGTTAGAGCCTGGACATCGTCCCAGGGGCCCTGCCGGGTGTGGACCGGGGTGTGACCTGGGAGCAGAAAGGCTGCCCCTCGGAGGAGTGAAAGCCAAGACCGGGGTTAGAGACGGCTGTGAACAGAAGGGCCGTGTCTTTTGTTTAGTAAATGGCCGAACATTTCCAATTTACAGTATTCCAACTTAGGGCCTAATTGCTTTGCTTTGGGGGCCTTTCACTTGGTGTGTCTTCCATGTAATTGTCACATGTTTAGATGTTAATGTTACGTCTATTTTGACAGGAAAGTCCCTGAAACAGGGATTACTATGAGGACTCAGGACGCCATCTGGTGGCCGCTCACAGACACGAGAGAGAAAAGTCCCCTCGTGGCCCCTTCAACGCCCAACAAAGTGCTGCAGGAGTGTCCCCCGCACCCCAGGTCTCCCTGCCCCCCAAAACACACAGAGAGCAAAGTCTTCTCTTGACCCGTCACACTTTTCTTTTACCAGCTAATGGTTTTAACGGGTAACGCACGCCCTGCTGACCCGCTGCCGGCCCCGCCCCCATTTCTGACCCTGTAAACGCCCCGCCCCCATTTCTGACCCTTGTAAACGCAGAGCAGGCCGGGGCCACACTCCCGGGGGTGCTGTTGACCACTTTCTCCTTGAAACCTGCTCTTCCCTTTAGTCTCCATGACGAGGAACATCCTCTAACATCCTCTATCTCTCCACCTGCGTATCTTAGGATGCTTTAATGGTGTCATCTGGGGATTACGGCATCATTAGCGCTGGGAGCTGCTGTTTGCTTGACTTTGTTGTATTAGTGGGGGACCCAGAGGGCGTTCTTTCCAGAGCTGGTTGGCCGGTGCTGAACAGCCCGGATTCCAGCAGCATTAGCTGAAACTCTCTACCCCTCTCCCAGAGACACCCATCAAATTCCCCGCTCCTTGGATTTTTTTTTTTTTTTTTTTTTTTTTTTTTGCGGTACGTGGGCCTCTCACTGTTGCGGCCTCTCCCGTCGCGGAGCACAGGCTCCGGATGCGCAGGCTCAGCGGCCATGGCTCACGGGCCCAGCCGCTCCGCGGCACGTGGGATCCTCCCGGACCGGGGCACGAACCCGCGTCCCCTGCATCGGCAGGCGGACTCTCAACCACTGCGCCACCAGGAAAGCCCCCTTGGCTTCTCTTGATAACGGACCTCCACTTATTGGGGAGCCTCAGGGCACTGGGCGCCTCTCCCCCTTTGACCTTCACTCCTCCTGCCCTGGGCATCTCGGTAGACGGGAACACTTTTCTGGGACTGGCTTTCTTAGACCAAGGCTGGCCCAAGGGCTGAACAAAAAACCCACCTAGGCAGTTCCGTGTCAGGTCCTAATACGTAGGAAATGGAAAGGGTCCCCTCATACGGGCGAGGGATGGGCCCTGGCAGTTGGGAGCCGATGGTGGGCAGCCACGGTGAAGGTCAAACGCCTTGCCCAGGCACGTGAGCCCCTTCGTAACCGAGCTTCCTTTACCCTCCTGAGCTTCCCCTCTTTTTAATTTTTAAGATTGTTTTATTTATTTTATTTTTGATGGAAGTATAGTTGATTTACAATGTTGTGTTAGTTTCAGTTGTACATAACTTCGTGTTGTGTACAGCAAAGTGATTCAATTATATATGTGTATATATATATATATATATTCTTTTTCAGATTCTTTTCCATTATAGGTTATTACAAGATATTGACTATGGTTCCCTGTGCTATAGTAGGTCCTTGTTGTTTATCCATTTTATACATAGTAGTGTGCATCTGTTAATCCCAAACTCCTAATTTATCCCTCCCCCGCTTTCCCTTTTTTAAAGTGGTGACTAGAAATGGCCATCCTGCACAGGACAGCTGACTAGGAAGACAGAGGATGCGTGACAATCACCCTGGTGCCACGGAGCAGGAAGTGGTACCCCATTAACGACACTCTCACAGAACGTCCACGCTGAGGGCATGACACGGTGCCGGGGCATCCGTGCGGCGGGCAACAAGAACGTTGTCCGGGTTTGCTGGCTGTCTTCCCCTGAGAAGGCGAGCGCCACGATTCCACAGAGTCCTCAGGGCTGGCACGAGACAGGAGAGGCCCCGCCTTAGCTGCATGTCAGTCCCAGCAGGAGACGATGCTGTGTTCCTGTCCCGACCCACATCGGACCCTGACATAAACCCGCCCAACAGCTGGCTTCCTCTTATGCTTTCCTCCCTTCTGGGGTCCCCTAGGCAGCAGTATCCTGACCTTCATCTCTGAGACGGGCCTGGGTTCTAGAGAGTCTGTGGGAATCGGGGACTCAGGCCGTGAGGCCTCAGCAGGCCCTGGGCAGGAAGGTGAGGCACGGCCTCAGGTGTGAATAAATCCAGGGCGGGGAGGATGTGGAGGGTGGGAAGGGGTGTGGCCTGAGCCAGGTCAGGAAGGTGAGAGGAAAACACAGGGGAAGGAAACCACTGGGCAGAACTACACGCACGCAGGGGGGGATTTGGTTCTTGGCATAAATAGGCCAATGTAAAAAAAAATAAAAACATATGCTGCAGTGACCCCCCGGAACAGCCCGTGGGATGGACGAGGCCTCAGCCTGGCACAGTCTCCAGGCCTGGGGGTGGGGGAGGTGAGGCCTGCCGCCCCAGCCCTCTCAGCACCCTGCTGATAGTCACCCAGCAGGACCAGTCCAGGTCTTCCAGCCCCTCTTACTAGGAAGTCACACGTGGTAGACTTCTAGGCATCTACCCAACACCCACCCCCTTCTTCACCAACCGGACACGGGGCAATGTGCCCGGCTGATAACTCACGTTTCTCAACCTCCCTTGCAGAAGGAGTTGGGTGGTGCCTCTGGAAGACCCCTCTTTGCAACCCCCCCTCACTTCTTCCTTCCTGTTAACTGGAATGGGGGCATGACGGCCAGAGCTCCAGCAGCCATCTTAGACCATGAAGTGACTTGAGGACGATGTTTCCTGCTAAGGATGGTGGAGCAGAAAGATGGGAGGAGGCCGGTCCAGAATGTTCGTGGGACCACTGTGTCAACCCTGGACTGCCTTCTTCCAGATTTTTTTCAATGTAAGAGAAAAACAAACCCTCATGAGTTTAAGCTACTGTTATTGTGGGCTGTTATAGGCAGCTGGCTAAGTCCTAACCAACCACAGCCTGTGATTTCTGGAAGAGGTGCCCTCCACGCTTTTCCTCAAACCTCCCCGTGATATTGCGATACGATAAGAAAAATATATGTGGTCTTCATCCCAGTTCCTCAGACAGAGCTCCTAAAGCTTGTTTTCCTGAGGAAAGTGAGTGATGACGAGTGAGAGGAGTGTCTTTTGTTATTCACCACGAGTCCCCTTAAACCAGACCTGAGTTTATGCCAATGAGGTAGCACTTGGTGGGCCCCGAGGTAGCTTCTAGATGGGGGCTGGGTGCCTGAAGGAGCCAACCACGTGATTGCCTTCCCCTCCTCCCTCCAGGAGGAGCTGGAGGCTGAGTCAACCACCAATGGCCAAGAGTTAATTGATCATGCCTCCATAATAGAACCTCCATAAAAACCTCAAGCTATGGGGTTGGGAGGGCTTCTGGGTAGGTGAGTGCATCCATGTGCCATGAGGGTCATGCACCCCAACACCACAGGGACAGACGCCCCTACACTCGTGACCCTTCCGGACCTCGCCCTATGTACTTCTTCATCTGGCTATCCATCTGTATCTTTTATCATATCCTTTATAACAAATCAGTCAGTGGAAGTAAAGTGTTTTCCTGAGCTCTGTGAGCCATTCTAGCAAATTAAAGAACCTGAGGAGGAGGTCATGGGAATCCCCGATTTATAGCTGGACAGTCAGAAGTAAGAGACTTGGTATCTGAAATGGGGGTGGTCTGTGGCACTGAGCCCTCAGCCTGTACGGTCTGCCAGACTCCAGGTAGTTTGGGTCGGAACTGAACTGAATTGCTGGATACCCAGCTGGGGCCTGGAGAGCTGGAGAACCGTTTGGTGGGTGGGGGAACCCCACGCATCTGGTGTCAGAGTGTTCGTTCTGTAACGACGGCACAGAGGCCCACCTACAGCCAATGACGTCTGACGTTCTTTCAAGGGGTGTAAACCTTTCATTCCATAATCACAGATAAAAAGTATAACATGCAAATTCCTTGATCAGTCATGTCCCAGAGAAACATATTGCCACTGAAGAACATTCAGAATTCACCTGCCACCAGCTAAGAGACAAAACTGACTAATCCAGGCTTGTTCCTGCTTTGAAAGGAGGTCAAAGGGTGGGCACCTGCTCAGTGAAAGGACAAAGGGCAGGAGAAGTTGCCCAAGGGGGGAGAGTGCTCACCAGCTGGGACTGCCCAGGGCCTTTCATCACACACAGTCCCCTGCCTATGCCTCTTGGTAGAAACACAGCTTCATGTGAACATGAGAATGTGGTGTTTGGAGTCAAAGAATATGATTTCTGGAATCAAATGGACATGAGTTCAAGTGGTAGAACTCTTGTTAGCTATGTGACTATGGGTCAGCTAAACTGTCTGGCCTTCAGTTTCATCGCCTGAAAGATGCGAATAATAGTAACTCCCCAGGGGGATGTTCTGAGGATAGATGACACTGACCCTTAGCAGTGCTGAATGCACTGTCAGCCCTCAGTGAAGGCAACCAACGCCATCACTGCCATCAACATCCTTATCATCAACATCCTCATCATCATTATCATCAGCATTATCCTCCTCATCTTCATCAACATCAGCAGCAGCAGCAGCAGCATCCTCATCATCAACACCAGCAGCAGCAGCAGCATCAACCTCATCCTCATCATCATTATCATCAGCATCATCCTCCTCATCTTCATCAACATCCTCATCAACATCATCATCAACACCAGCAGCAGCAGCAGCATCAACCTCATCATCATCATCATCAGCATCATCATCCTCATCTTCATCCTCATCCTCATCATCCTCATCAACATCCCCATCATTATCATCAGCATCAGCATCCTCATCCTCATCAACATCCTCATTGTCATCAACACCGTCATCCTCATCCTCAGCATCTTCATCATCCTCATCAACATCATTGTCATCAACACCATCATCCTCATCTTCATCAACATCATCCTCATCTTCATCAACATCATCATCCTCATCAACATCATCATCCTCATCACATCCTCATCCTCATCCTCCTCATCATATCCTCCTCCTCAGCATCGACATCATCCTCATCACACCCTCCTCCTCAGCATCAACGTCACCATCATCAACAATTGCAGCCCTATTTTTTTAACTTGAAATGTAGTTGGTTTACAATGTGGTGTTAGTTTCAGGTGTACAGCAAAGTGATTTGGATTCTTTTCCATTATAGGTTATTATAAGATACTGAATATAGTTCCACGTGCTACACAGTAGATCCTTGTTGTTTATTTTATAGATAGTAGTTTGTATCTGCTAACTCCAAACTCCTAATTTATCCCTCCCCACCCCCCCTCCCCTTTGGTAACCATAAGTTTGTTTTCTATGTCTGTGGGTCCATTTCTGTTTTGTAAATAAGTTCATTTGTATCATTTTTTTAGATTCCACATTAAGTGATATCATGTGATATTGGTGTTTGTCTGACTTCACTTAGTATGACAATCTCTAGGTGCACTCATGTTGCTGCAAATGGCATTATTTCATTCTTTTTTATAGCTGAGTAATATTCCAGTGTGTGTGTGTATGTGTGTGTGTGTGTGTGTGTGTGTGTGTGTGTGTGTGTGTGTATCACATCTTCCTTAGCCATTCATCTGTTGATGGACACTTGGGTTGCTTCCGTGTCTTGGCTACTGTAAATAGAGCTACTATGAACGCAGTCCTACTTTGGCCAAGGAGGCTCAGAGAGCTTATGTAACCTGTCCAAGGTCATCAGCTAGTAAGTGACAAAGCACAGGTCTTTGTTATCCGAAAGCCCGTGTTCCTTCTCTCACATTTGACTTTATAGCTAAAGCAAGAACCATCAAACTTTCCTGGGTCTCGGTTGTCTCACGCACAAGATGGGAGGAATGTTGCTTTTCCCTCTTACTCCACAGGGCTGTGGTCTGGGTGAGATACAATCATGGAGGTTTGGGTGCTTTGAAAACTGCAGAGAGACTCACACATACGATGCTCACTGTCTCCCCTCAGGATGACAGACCCCTCTGCAGACAAGTATTATGGTCTGCACAGCTGTGTGGGCATAGAGTAAATACTCAACAAACATACGGGCTGAACCCAAGAGGGGTGTGGTGGGCAGGACCCGGAAGCACTGACGTGAGGTTTCCTGCCACCCCCAGATGGAGGCAGTAGGCGACCCTACTTGGGGTGGAGTCAGGAAGAAGGGGGAGGCCCTCAGGCTTGATAACCTGCCCGCTTCCTCTGCCACCCAGCCACATCAAAGTGGGATAAACTGTTTCCCTCATCTCCATGGCAACTGACTCCCCAAGGCTCCATGGGTGGAGGGCCCAGCTCCCCAGGTCCCTTGTCATCTTCTCCCTGTGACCTCCATCTATTAAGCGAATACCACCCCAAACCCTACTGTCCCCAGCAACGGGAAATCAATACAGGCCAGCATTCATCCTCACAAACGGCTGAGAGGGAGACATTCATATACGCCCATTTTTACAGATGAGGAAACTGAGGTTCCTATGATGTTAAATGTCTTGCCAGAGGCCCCACAGCCCCAGGATTTGACACGGCGATGGGCTAGTACAAAGTACTGGTAAGCACCAAGTGATTCAGACTCAGCCTCTCCCCAAGAGCTCGTCGCGGGGCCTCCATCCCCGCCCCTCTCCCTTTCTCCTCTTGCCTCTCTCAGCTGGGGTTACTGGAGATGGAGCAACTCAGCAACAAGGCAAAACGATTACCACGTGCCTTTACAAACTCACACCAAAGCACTTCCTAACTAGCCCACTTGAGGGTTATGTAAAAGGAGCTAATTTGGTTTAACTTACTACTTGCTATTCATGAGGGCTCAGGTTCTGTGAAGTTAGAGGTTCACTTGTGGATGTGAGATGAGTAATTTTTGCTCACTATAAAGGATAACTTCAAAGGATTTTTTTCCCCTGTATGATGTTTTATTCCCCCATATGATGTTAACTAATTTTGTATCTAATTCTGCCATCTTTTTGTGGCTTACATGAGAAATTTATTTCAGTTTCTCATACCCTCCTTTAAACCAGCCCTCCTGCCTTGCTGGTCCCCTCAGTAACGAACTGAATGCGTTTTGACACAGGCTCGCTATACATTTGTACGAGTGCTAGGTTTTTTTTTCACTGTTTGAAAATGACTCTCTGACACAAGAAAGAGCTAATGGTTTCCTATTTCGGTTCTGCTTTCCCTGGAAGAGGAGGCGTTCCTGGCATGAACAGCCTGGCCTGAGCGTCCCCCTCCAGGCATTTGCTTCGGTCCCCAGCATACCTGAGCCCTCACATGGTCCCAGGGGCAAGGTCCAGGGGAAGACCCTCAGCAGTGAACGACTAGGGTGCCAGGAGTCCTCCCTGCTCTGAGTCCAAGGACCCTCACTCCATTTCCATCTCCAGTTGCTGCTCTGCCTGGCTCATGTCCCCCAAGCCTAGAACCCCACATCCCCGAGTCCGGGCCTCCCCACAGCCCGCATCCGCCCCTTGGCCCCACATCTGCTCGCTGGGGGCTGCTCGGAGCTGAGTTCCTGCTTAGCTGCCCACAAAAACATCTCAAGGCATAGCGTGCATCCAGCTGAGGGGAGACAGCTGGTTCCACTTGAAACTGGGAAGCGGTCCCCCTGCACGCAGGTGACAGACAGCCCTCCCCCAGGACAACCTCTCCTTTACCCATTTCAAAGTAAACTCATTTAGATCTTTGGTAGAGACTGAAGGTCCTGCCAAGGCATTTGCATTTTAAATCCTTTCTGTCTCATTATAGAAAGGAAGAAAAGCTTTACGTTCTTGTTAAAGGAATTCTGGTCACCAGCAAGAAGCCCAGAAGTGATCTAGATCTGTTTGTTTGGGGGGTGGGTAGCAGGGAGCAAGGGAATGAAAGAGATTAAATTGGTCTGTTCATTTCGGGCGCCTTGGAAAGCTAGGTTGCCTGACTTGTCTATTCACCACGTGCCTCAGTACCTTTCCTAGTCCAACCCCTTCTCCTGAAGGCCTTCCTGATTTCTTAATGCTTCCACCCAAGTCTCTACCAGGAGGTAAGGTCCATGTAATGGGTAGACTTTGGCTACCCTAGCCTATGCCTGTTCAGCTCTTAGAGCCTATAACAACGGACAGCTGACTGGCTGGGGGAAGACAGATCAGCTGATTGGTTAGGCAAACAGATCAGTTGATTGGTTGGCAGACGACAGATCAGCTGATTGGTTGGGCAGACAAATCAGATGATCAGTTGGGGAAGGAAGTCATAAACCTCTCCAAAGGAATTTTCATATAAAGCTTCAGTCCTGCGCTTTCTAGGGTCCCTGAATTATTAGGGAATAAGATTTGGTACTTCTGTCCTGTGTGTATTTAATGCACATGATAAGACTTAGACACTCCCAATACTAAACAGGGTCAGGTGCATACACAGATTTAAAAGAAAAAAACAAAACAAAACGGGATTACAACATACTTAGTATGGCGGGGCCGGGGGGAGGGGGCTGCCTTTTTTTTTTTTTTTTTTTTTGCGGTACGCGGGCCTCCCGCTGCTGTGGCCGCTCCCGTTGCGGAGCACAGGCTCTGGACGCTCAGGCTCAGCGGCCATGGCTCACGGGCTCAGCCGCTCCGCAGCATGTGGGATCTTCCCCGACGGGGGCACGAACCCGTGTCGCCTGCACTGGCAGGCGGACTCCCAACCACTGCGCCATCAGGGAAACCCCGGTCCTGCTTTTTTACTCAACACGTTACTCAACATCTTTTCATCTCAGTAACCTTATTTCTATGATCTCATTTTTAATAAGTGAGGCGGATTCCACCAAATGACTTTGCTACGATATATTCAACTATGTACAATATTTAAGTTTTTTGGAATTGGTTATTAAAAAGAATGCAGCAATGAACATCCTTGTAGCTAGGCTCATGTAACCTATTTTTCTTCCATTACTTTTATGGTCTTTTTTTTTTTTTTTAATTTTATGGTCTTGATTTCCACACTTAAACATTTAATCCATCTGAAATTTATTTTTATGTTTGCAATAGAACTCAATTTTTTTTTGAGATAGAATTTTAAACCCCTCCTTTTTTTGGTCTGTCAATTACCTTGATACCATTTATAAAATGACCAATTGTTTACATCACTGATTTGAGGATGCTGCGTTGCATATGATACATTTTTATACATTTAATCTGTTCCTTGCTATTTTATTTAGTTCCATTAATTTTCTATTCTTATACCAACAGTGTACTATTTTAATAACTATAGCCTTACAGTACTTTTAAAGACCTAGTAGAGAACCATCCCATTCTTACTCTTCCTTAAGCATACATAAGTACCTAATAAATCCTACTGTAGAGCATTTATTCTGTCCAATAGACTTTATTTTGTTAAATTAAAAAAATATTATTGGTATTTTTGACTGCACTTACATTTATTTCCATAATACCTGATGTTATTATAATATTGATTCAACCCAGCAATGTCTCTTAAACTTTTTATCCTTCAGTAAAGTTTGTTTTCTCTATGTAGGTTATTCACGTCTTTATCTTATATTTTTAGTTGCTATTGTAAATTTTTTTTTCCACATTATGTTTTCTTACTGGTTGATGCTATTATAGAAGAAAGCTCTTAGCTACCTGATTACTAGTCTGACAGTGCTTTGGGTTATTCTCTTAGTCTTGACAGAAAAGCAATTGTTTGATCTCTATCTAATTAAAATTTTATCTTCCTGAAAGAGGAAATATTCTTTCTTTCTTTCTTTCTTTTTCATGGGCAAAATACCTACAAGCACGAAGAGGAAGATTATTGACTTAATAATGGAAACGCTGCTAGTTGTTACCTTATTAAGGTTGTTACCTTATTAAGGACCCTTCCATATATTAATAGTTTCCACATATTAGAGGGGCTTTGAATATCAGGAATGGATGTTGAATTTTTTTTTCATTTTTTTTTTTACCTTAAATATTTTTATTTGGAATGGATGGAAGTTGAATTTTATCAAACATTTCAGAGGCATCTACTGGGATGTTTGTGTGACTTTATTCCTTTGAGCTACTGATGGGATGAATTACTCTACTACGGGACCACCTCTCAGTAAATCATACCTGATTGTGTTTTTCTGGCTCTACAATAGTTCTCTTAGACCTCATTTTCACGTCTGCTATAGCACCTGCAACTTCTCAAGAACTACTTTTCAGCATCCACATATGAAAACTTGGACAGTACCTGGCCCTCGCCCACACTGGTCGTGGTGCCCATCTACCTGTTCATTCCTGGTACCAGCCACCTTCCCCGGCCAGAACTGAGTCCATTCACACATGCATCCTGCTACGTGTTCCGGGGTAAAGAGAACAAACAAGGGCCTCTTGTCAGCATTGTGTGTGGGCTTCTCTGTCTGACCTGGGCAGCCTCAGAGACCCCCCCTGGCTAACCAGAGCAGAGGCACAGGCCAGGAGGCGGGGTCTCCTTGCCCTGAACCCCTGCTCAGCTACCCCTAAGAGTCCCTCCTTGGGTTACTGCCGGTGTTTGCTGCCGTCAGCCATCTGATGCTGATGCAGACACAGAGCACTAGAACCATGAAAAGGGACTCCAGGCTTGTGAAGCAGGCCACGGGCAGAGACGAGCTGCACGATATGAAGTGAGGGGGGTCACAGAAAAGCCGGAAACCTCCTGCCCGCATGGTCCCTGCCCCACGTGCGTGCCACCTCCACACTTACCTGGGGCCTTCAGTTCAGCATCGATGAAGGTGAGCAGCTCCTGGCAGATGCTACAGTAAGGAACGGGCCAGGTCAGGAATCGGTGGTAGGTTTTGGCTGCTTTCAGAAGGAGATCTGAGTCTGGTGGGAAGTGTGGAGTCTGGGATGGAGAGGGAGCGGCAAGCAGAGAGGTCCGGGTCAGAGAAAGCTCACTGATATTCCAGAGCAGACCCTGCTCCTTTCTGGAATGTTCCACAAAGGGCACACTTTTCCTGGCAGCAGTGTGTCCCAGGACGAGGGCAGGCAGAATTGAAAGTTACCCACAGGAAGTGAGTTACAGATGGGCAAGATGGCGCCCAAGGACGTCTCTACTACAGGGGCCTTGTTTTCACCAAACATAACAATTTACCAAATACACAAGAGGGCCTCTCTGAAAAGCTGTCACCTTGGAGGTCATCCTAAATGGTGCCACTGCTGCCACTCCTTTCGAGGAATGGTCTTCAACGCCTAAACCGCCTTTACTTAAATATCCTCACGAGAGGCCAGTGTTTATTCTTTGAAGTGGACCGACTCAGTGGGAGTCATTTGATGCCGCTGGTCTGGTGAACAGGGGGTGACGGCACTGGGGGAAACTGACCACTGCGGTACAAAAGGAGGTGGACATCCCATGTCTTTCACAGAATCTCTCCTGTGGTTTGTGAAAGGGCTGTGACCGTATCCCCTCCGTGGGTGCCCAGATACTCCAGGCGCGATGGCATCCACGTGGACTTACTGGAGGCCTCTCAAATGGCTCATCTGAAGCCATCAGAGGAGTGACACCCACCTGAAGGGTCACTGGTGGACAGTTTCTCTCTCTGCGTGTTTATCCTCTGAGCTGTGAGGGCTCTGCCCCCTCCATGGAGGCTGTTCTCCCTCTCCTCCCCAACCTCCCCCAGCCTGGCCCAGCCGGAACTTACACAGAGGACAGTGGAGTAGAAGAGCAGAGCCAGGGGGGCAAGGAGGTCATAGGTGCCCTTCTCTTGGACCTGTGAGGGGGACAGGAGGGGGGCAGGCTCATCACAGGTGCACCACCAAGCACTGCTCTCTTCTCTATTTCTTTCTTTTCTTTTTCTTTTTTTTTTTAAGTGAAAAGTAATGTAATCACAAGACAAACATTTAGAAAATAGAAGTAAAAAAAAAAACCCACGATACCCCCTTCCAAACTCAGCCACAACTAATATTTCAGTGTACTTCTCCTTACACCATTTTTCTCTGCGTAGTTTCCTCTGCAAAGTTGTATATTTTTACTCTTCATGTCTTTTACGTACAATATTATAAATGGATTTCTGCTTTGCTACATCATCTCTAAGACCATATTTCCCCCCCTCCTAGTTATACATTTATCTATTATTTGTATTGTAAATATGTTTTCCAGTTTGTTGTTGGTCTTGGAATTTTCCGGATTTTTTTAATGTACATAAATTACAAGTGTTAGCTTTTTCCTTTATGGATTTTCACTTTTGCATGCAAGGTTCAAGTAAATATTCATATATGGTTTTGTTCTTTTCTTGGAAGCTTCATTTTCTTAAATTTAAACCTTTAGTCCACCTAGAGTTCTGTATAATATGAATTTGGAATTTCACTCCATATTTTTGGAAACGTTTAATCAATTTTCCCTAAACCATTTAATAAATTTTAACGATGCAATTTGTTTTGGCGGCTCTGCAGGCTTGCAGGAGCTTAGTTCCCCAACCAGGGACAGAACCCGGGCCCCAGCAGTGAAAGTGCTGAGTCCTAACCACTAGACCACCAGGGAATTCCCCGCAATTTTTTAATATATTAAATTTTGTTTCTACCCTTGGATACTATCCATCATTTTTATTACCTATATAATACTCCCTCTGGTAGAGCTCCATAATTTATTAGCTTTAGACACTTGAGATTATTTTCTTGCATTTTAAGTACCTGTGCAGTGAAAATCTTTGTGTTCACTCCTTTTTCTATAATTTGGATTATTTACCTTGGATAGAGCTCAAGAAGTGGAATGAGTGGATACAAGACTGTAAACATATTTACAATCTTCGAAATGTATCGCCAAGTTGCTTTCCAAAAGAATTTTGCCATTTATCATACTGTGTATGTATGAAAATGCCATCTCACTACACCCTTCCCTGCAGTGGTTATTCTAATGTTTTTGCGAATTTGCTAGGCAAAAGCTGTGTCATTATGGTTTTCATTTACATTTCTTTTACTATAACTGAAGCAACATTTTCCATATTGTTTAAAAGTTCTATTTATTCTTTTGTGAATCATCTCTTTGATAAAGCTCACCCACCACACCACAAACGAGCACGTATAGACACAAGTTAGAATTCTTTGGTTAAAATACTAGCGGTCTCCCAACCCATCTGGAATTCATGGGTGTTGAAGAAGCAGAGAAAGCCCCACCACCTCTGCTGTGCCTGGTGACGGCAGCAGGATCAAATAGAATTCTCCTTCATGGTCCTGAATAGACCACGTGTCCCGTACACTTGCTGCTTGGCCCCTTCTATAAAACCCTCCCCTGTTGCTATACAGTAGTTGTTCCTTTATATTTGGGTTTATAAGGTAAGCACTTCAGAGGTGCTTTAGCTGTTCTGAGTTGGTCTCCTTGTGATCAGCGTATAAAAGCACCAGGTAACTGGTGGCGCCAGAACTGAAACCTTGGGTGTCTTGATAAACCAAGACTTTTTTCTTAGAGGTAAAGGGACAGCTGAGAAAGACGTGCATTTTCCAACTCAGTCATGTATTTAAAAATAAAGATAAAACATCTTTAGGGACTCGTGCCTGTTCTGGAACCCCAGCCCAAATCAAGTTTGTTTTCTTGTTGTTGTTTTTTAATTTCTTTTGGCCACGCGGCATGTGGGAGCTTAGTTCCCTGACCAGCGATTGAACCCGTGCCCCCGGCAGTGGAAGTGCAGAGTCCTGACCACTGGACGGCCTGGGAAGTCCCCCAGATCTGCTTTCAACACGCTCTTCTTCTGAGTCATAAAGGCCTGTTTACTGAACTGTTAGAGGAGGTCTCGGTTTACCTCTCCAATCAGTTTTCTCTTTTGCATCTTTGTTTTCTCTTTGCATCTGCGTCTTTGGGGGGAAAGGAATTCGGGAGCGCGTCCTCCCTCCCTTGTAGTAGACACCTTGACTTACAAGCAATGTCTGTCTTAAAAAGCAGCTTAAACTGGGGACCCTGGCTCACCCAGCACATGTTCATAGCAAAAGGACCACGCCCCTTCCTGAGGCCTTCAATCCACAAACACCATCGAAGCAGAGAACTCAGGCTGCCAGTGCTTCCACCAAGCCCCCCTGGTGGTCCAGGCACCCCAGAACTGCCATTCTGTGGGGACCTATTTCTCGACTCTATGAGACTGATCCCAGCGCTGCCCTTCAAACCCAGGCTGAGCCCTCACCTCGCGGGTTTTCTGCAGGATCTGCTCCAGGAGGATAAGGAAGTGGCCTGGATCCCTGCTGACCAGCTCCTGCAGGCTCCAGCAGTTGAGACACAGCCCAGCTGCAAAGGGAGGGAGAGGCCAGGGGTCAGTTGTGGGTTGGAGGGAAGTGGCAATTCCTGGGGCTGCACTGGGGCATTCCCTTCTGAAGTAAGAGTCTCAGGAAATTCTGGATCAACACACTCGACCCTATGATGCCCCATCAAGATAATGATAAGTTTCTTCTTCCTGCATAGACAGGAGGCTCGAGAGCCACAGAGAGGGGCTGGGATCTCCCTCAGAAGCCAAGGACTGGCCACGACTCTGCTCCCTGTGCCTCTGGAGAGCACCAGCTTTCCCACATTCTCCGAGATGCAGGGAAGGGGCACAGAAGCAGAGATCGCCACCCCAGGACACAAGGCTGAGTCTGCAACAGCCACGGGACCTCCCGGAACTGCTGGGCAGTGGAGCCCGGGAATTTTGAAAGCTATGAGGAGCACTTTGTCACTCTGTAACTTCCCCAGACTTTCTTATTTTGTCAATCTCTGCTTCCCTGCAGTCAGCATGGGTAAACTCCCCCCAAATTAAAGGGGCAGTCACAGAGGTCTGTGGTCTGTGTGTGTGTGTGTGTGTGTGTGTGTGTGTGTGTGTGTGTGATGGGGAATGAGAACAGTGGGGGTGGAAGTGGCCCCCTCATGTGCACGAGCTCCTTCTGAGGTGCTGCAGGCCCCAAGCAATGTGTTCATATGGTCACGGGTTTTAGTAAAATTTGCTATAGTCAGATATTTATGTATTCTTTGACTTGATGGCCCCTCAATTCTAGAAGCTTAGTCTCCTTAAAACCTGGGTAGGAGGCCAGAAGGAAGAAAACTGTCATTTAGTGACCACCTACTATGTACCTCTAAGGTGCCAGGCCTTTCACACATCACCTCCATTGAATCTCCCATCCCCCCCTCGGGAAGGTGGTTCCTGCTGTTATTATTCTCATTTTACAGGCAAGGCAGGTGAGTCCTGAGAGGCTAAGGGACTTGCACAAGTTCCTACAGCCAGTGAGAGACAGTTTTAAGTCAGATCCGCTTAATTCCAGTGGCCAAGGAAAGCCTCTGAGGGGAGGTGACATTTGAGTTGAGACCTGAATGAGAAGGAGCCAGCTCTGCGTCGTTCTGAGGGAAGAATTCCAGGCAGCAAGTGCAAAGGTCCTGAGGTAGGAAGGAACCAGTTATGTTCAAGGAGCATGGGTATCTACCTCGTGGGGTAGTTAGGGAGGCAAGTGAGGCGCGGAAAATCTTTTTGAGCATAAGGAGTTACTAAATTAATCTCTAGCCTTGGAGACAACGGCCCCAGCCTGCAGATACCCCTGTTTCTCAGTCCTGGGGATCATGGAACATGGAGGCCTCCTATCCCCTGAAGTTCTGCTGAGATTCTCCTTTGTTCTATGGGGAAGAGGAGGATGGGGCTGTGGAGAAAACGAGATACCAGGAAAACAGGAGAATTCTGGGGAGAACTGTCTAGAGATACCCAGCTGCTCTTCTGAAATCAGCAGTGTGGCATATTTAAGCTGGTCCAGTGCCTTCTTCAGGGAGCTAAGCTTCTAGCCCACGAGGAGGATGAGGAAGGCTGCCTGGGGGAAAGGAGAAACTGCCACCCACCGGGGGCCACTCTCCATCAGCTGCTGTGCTGAGCACCTGCCCAGGTGAGGTCCGCGGAGTCACACACGCAGGGCTGGAACCAGAACCTGCCAGTTCCGTGCCTGAACCAGTGCTCACCACAGCCCCTGCAGCTCCCCCGGGCCCCAGATGCGCCTCCCCGGCTCCCTGGGACCTACCTGACCAGGAGGTGGAGTGGCGGCTGAGGCTGAGCCCGTGCAAGCAGCGCTCCAGGGCGTGCTGGATGCGGTCCTCCGTGCACGTCGTGGCCCCTGGCTGCATCCTGAGTCATCGCCTGCATGGGGGACAGACGCTGGTCAGCCTGGAGAACCCCGGACTCGAGAAGCACATGGCCTAGCAGGGCAGCTGGCAGAGACAGCGGGCACTCACAGCCGGTGCCGTGAGCCAGCTGCCTCCGGGGCTGGACCGGCTCCTGGGCTCCTGGCGGTGCGGCTCAGAACGGCAGGACGGGGCACGCCTGTGGCCCACCAGCACAGGCTACGGGAAGTGAGGGGTGGCGGGGGGAGTGGAGAGGTGCGGCCCTCCCTCCCTCCCCGCCCCCACCCCCGGCAGGGGTGAGTGGCTGCAACAGCCCAGGGAGTGCCCGTGGCGTGACCAGACCCCCGTGCTGGGCAGGAGGACCTCAAAGGAAAAATCAGGATCACGTGGGGGACTTTCTCTGAATTTCCAGGCCTGTGTGCCCCACCCCTCAGGGATGGCCAGGGAGCCTGGTCACAGAGCTCCCCGCCAGTGCGCCGGGGGCTCTGATGCTCGGGCCCGGCAGGGGCTGCCTTCACACATGCCACACCTCCACCCTGCCACATCCTCTGCTTGGGTGCCCAGGCCACAGGCCCCTGGTCCTTTTCTGCCCTCACCTCCACTTCGGCCATTTTTCTTTGCTGTCTCCGAGGCTTAGCAATGTTACCAGTTATTCAAAGACCTTGCTTGGCTTGGTCTTTCAAAGAACCCCCTTCTGGGAATTCCTCTGGGAACTCCCTGGCGGTCCAGTGGTTAGAGGACGCCACGCTCTCGCTGCCGAGGGCCCGGGTTCAATCCCTGACTGGGGAACTGAAATCCCAGAAGCCACGCGGCACAGCCAAAAAAAAAAAAAAAAAAAAAGAACCCCCTTCTTTCCCCCGTCCTACTGAGGAGAGAGCCGGGGTGTTTAGCTCAGGCTGGAGGGCTGCTGTGGAGGAGATCTAAGAAGGGGTTTTAGCAGCAGGTAGGGAACCATGCCAAGGGCCACATTCTGAAAGCCTCCAGCAGGGCCAGCCCAGCTTCACAGTGATGTGTCAGGGCTCCTGGGTCCCTCAGGAAGCTGTGACAGGTAGTGCAGTGCAGCAAATAATCCTGGCCTCTGGCATCAACAGACTTGGATTCAGATCTCAACTCTGGTATTTGCTAGCCATGCAAATGGGCAGTTTCTTTAAACTTTTCTGAACCTCAGTTGACTGATCTGTAAAATGGGTGTGACGATGGTACTAACCCCCCAGGGCTGTTGGGAAGGTTAAATGCCACAGTGGATGTGCTGAGCGAGCTTTCAAGACACGAAAGCTGGGACTTCCCTGGTGGCACAGTAGTTAAGAATCCGCCTGCCAATGCAGGGGACACGGATTCGAGTCCTGGTCCAGGAAGATCCCACATGCCGCGGAGCAGCTAAGCCCATGCGCCACAACTACTGAGCCTGCGCTCTAGAGCCTGTGAGCCACAACTACTGAAGCCCGTGCGCTTAGAGCCCGTGCTCCGCAACAAGAGAAACCTCTGCAATCAGAAGCCCGCGCACTGCAACGAAAAGTAGCCCCCGCTCACCGCAACTAGAGAAAGCCCGCGCGCAGCAATGAGGACCCAACGCAGCCAAAAATAAATAAATTAAAAAAAAGAAAAGAAGACACGAAAGGTCTCCTGTTACAGTCTTTGCCACAAGCCCACTTTCCCTTGGGAATTTCACTGCGTTCACCCCGTCCAGGGAGACTCCCATGGCTGGCCGGTCAGGCCAGGTCATAGAAGGAAGTCGAGGAAGCAGTGGTCCAGCTCTGTGGAACAGGGGATGGACCAGGAAACCACAAGCAGAAGCACAGAGCTCAGAGCTGAGCCATGCAAACGACATGCAAAGAGCTAGGAAATCCTACCCCGGACCCAGTAGGCAAAACCTCCTACTTCCCCAGCCAGGGAGGAACCAGGCACCCAGAGAAACAGAAGCCCTTTGTGAGCTGCCCAGCATCACTTCACTTCGGTGATATCCCTGGGATGGCACGGGGGTGGGTACACGGAAAGCAGCACGCATGCGTTCATTCTTCCATGGACTTACTAACTCCTTACTATGTGGTGGGCACTAACGACACAGCAGTGAATGAAGCAGGCGTGCCCCGTGGTAGGAGACAGAGACAGGGGACGACCTAACAGACGAAGAAAGAGGTCACGGCAGAGGGGGATATACGCTGAGAAGAAAGTGATGGTGCTGGGAGGGGGCCAAGTGGGGGGCCCCCTCCAGGTCGTTGGGAGGTCAGGAGAGCCTCTCAGAAGGGACCTTTTAGCTGGATGAGGAGGCCAGGAGAGAAGTGAGGGGGAAGAATGTTCCAGAAAGAGGAGGCAGCAGGTGCAAAGGTCTGGGTGCAGGAATGGACCTGCCACGGGCTGAGACCTGGAGCACGGGGCCCAGGACGGACCAGCCCCCCAGGCCACCCACCCTTCTGCGGCTGAGGTGGCAGACTGAGATCAGAAACACTTTCACTGGTGAGTCAGGCCCATGGACCTTGGGTGTTTCCATTAGTGGCACCTGGATGTCCAAAGACGTCCTTGGGCCCTTCTAGGGCAACTTTCGTGGTCACCTTAGGGCCTTTTGTGTGCCAACTCTTTGTGTGCAGTCCAGACAGGGGGTCTGTGGACCCTGAGCCACACCAGGCAGACATCAGGCCCCTCCTCCCCGGGTGTGCCGGTGCCCAGCATGGATGCGTGTCCCTGGGCATGAACACTCAGGATGCGGCCTCGTCCGTCTGCCTGCAGTGGACACCCAAGTGCAAGACACTCTTGAGCTCGGTCCTGTGCAGGCTCAGGGCCGACGGCACCCACTGGAGGAGCTAGAAGACCAGGCACCTTCAAAAGGATGAGTTCGGAGCGTGACTGGCTGGCCCAGATGTCATCAGCAGGCCTTGGTCCCCACAGGTTGATTCATCCCCGATCAGCCCCCGGGGCGGTGCTCAGAGGAGGAGGTGAGACCCAGAGAGCCTAAGGGGCAACCCCGGGTCCGGGCGGGGCTGGGAGAATCAACGCCAGAAAAAATCGACTAGGATATAAAGCAGGACTTCCGAAATCCCAAATGGCAGGGAAGGTGCTCAACGACCCACCTGCTAAAGTGCTAAGAGTCACCGTGAGCTGTCAGGGCCGGGGGCCGGCGACCACGCTGGGGGGCTTGCCGGGAGGTACGGGTCCAGAACTGGTACAGCTGCCCACTCCGCAACCCCCGTCAATACAAGAGGACCGGGAAGAGAGGAGGGCTTGTCGACCATTCCAGGGGGTCCTCCTTTCTCTCCCCAAGGCCAAGGGCAGAGGGACTTAAAAAGAATCCCTTATTCAGACGGGACACCTGCCAGGAGGGGATGCTGCCCTTTTGGTCTCAGCTCACTCTCTATCCAGCCAGCAAACCTACTTCTGGGCTACCTGGGAGCCGTGGGAGGGCTAAGAGGAGCGGAAGGCGCGGCTGGCAGGCTCCCTGCTGGGCAAGGCAAAGATGTGAGCTCCCTGCGGAAGGGTGGAGGTGGCGGTAGATACTTGGATGAAAAGCTAGACTTGAGCTGTTTTGTTGATTCTTCACTGGGAGGGCCCCCAGCCGGGTGAGGGAAACGTAGCAGTAAGAGGCTGAAGGTCGGACCACCTTTGGGGGAAGCTGGAGGGCGCGTGGGCACTCTGTGGCACAGAGAGGTTAAACAACTTGCCTAAGGTCACACAGCTAGGAGGCGGCAACGCAGGGAGTCTGGCTCTGCCTGCCGCTTGGCACAGTCAGATGCAGTTCCTGGGAGACAAATAAAACTAATTCATGTTTCTACCCCAGCGAGTGCAGGCTCAATCAACGAACATTAATTAGGAGCCCTGCATTCCCAGTTGCCGGGAATCTTGAGCCCGCCATGTCTGTCTATGCCAGCTGTCCACTGCAGCCCTGCCTCCTCCAGAAAGAGGACCAGGGCCCACAGAAGCAACAGTCTAGGCTGGACCAGGCGATGACCATGGTGGCTTGAGGGGCCCAGTCATTGTCTAGCTCAGAGCGAGGGCTGAACCCTGTGAACTAGGTTTAAAGATCCCTCTGCCCCGTCTCTGCTGCGACAGACAAGTTGGCTGTGTCACAAAGCAGGAATGAGTCACCCTGCCCTATTGTGTCGCAGTGCAACTGATACAAAGGCAAGATGCAAATACACATCCTCAGACGATGTCACTCCTGCTGCAGCCCTCTCCTTAGAGCAGCGTCCTGGGGCCGCTGCGAGCAGCCTGTACGGGCTAAGGGCTGCTCCCCAGCACGCGCCCCAAGGCCCGTGGCCCACGCATCTTCCCTTCTCTGGGCCCCGAGCAACATTCCCATCTCCTGGCCTCAGGGTCCTCTGCCGTTCATTGGAGACGATCAAGACCTTACCCTTGGGCACTGGGCAGAGTTCCCGGTGTGCCCCCGCCTCTCTGGCATCCTGAGGCCATCTAGAGCTTGCCCTGGGTCTTCAGAGAGGCTGGACTTGCCCAAGGCGCTGGGCCGTGGGAGCCGAGGGATGGGAGCCTGGCCGGGGATCCTCAGCTGAGCTGTCCTGGGGGTAAAGCCAGCACCCCGCGGCTCGCCACCTGGCCCTCTGGCACGCTCATTTCTGTTTGATGAGTCAGTCATCAGCCGCTTCTGTCAGCAGAACCCCCGTGGCTTTGGGGCGGAGATGAATGGGGAAGAGGTGGCACCCCTCCCTCCCCAAGGATGATGCCTTTTCTCAAAGCCTTGGTGGGCAAGGCCTGGTTTCCCCTGGCATCCCCCTCCCAACCCCCGTTGCCACCTTACTAAAAGGAGCTCGAGTTGTGAAATTCCAGCTGCTGCCAGGAATGGGAATGCCCCCCCGCCACAGTGGGGTAGTGTTGAGACATTCCACAACGGGGCCTGCTGCCACCTCCAACTTCCTCCTCTGAGCCAGTAAGGATGAGTCCTTACTGGGGACCCTGAACAGGACAGTGAGTCCTGGAGCTGGAGGGGGAGGGGGTTGGGGGAAGGGGGTGCCCAAGGGCAGAGGGAGACCGCCTCTTCACACGTTGACATGACCTGTGATGCAAGACAGGGGTCATCTCCCCTCCTGGGCAGGGCTAGTCAGAGGGGCGGGGCCTGCCTGGGTCCAGCTTCCTCATGCAGCCCCCCATGCAGCTGGGAAGAAAGCTTCTTTTCTTGGGGGACTTAGTGCAAAACGGCAGAACTGGAGGGCCCACATCTCCTAGGGACGGAAGTATGGGCCAGGGTCTGGCGGCACCCCACAATGCTTCCCTGGTGTTCTGGAATATTCCAGGCCCATGCTTTGAAGAATCAGTCCCACAGGTGGACGTAAGAGAAGCACTAAGGCATGTGGTCCCGTGCTGACCCCGCTTGCCTCAGTCCTGGGTCACTCCTCCCTCTCCCTCTTCCTATCGTCCTCCCTTCTCGGTCACCACTCTCCTCCTCGTAAGGCAGAATCTCTTCTACAAACTAATTTTTGTTTTTTTTTTTTTTTTTTTTTTTGCGGTACGCGGGCCTCTCACTGTTGTGGCCTCTCCCATTGCGGAGCACAGGCCCCGGACGCGCAGGCTCAGCGGCCATGTCTCACCGGCCCAGCCGCTCCGCGGCATGTGGGATCTTCCCGGACGGGGGCACGAACCCGTGTCCCCTGCATCGGCAGGCGGACTCTCAACCACTGTGCCACCAGG
The DNA here is from genome assembly GCF_949987515.2 of Delphinus delphis. NCBI lineage: Eukaryota > Metazoa > Chordata > Mammalia > Artiodactyla > Delphinidae > Delphinus > Delphinus delphis. Next base: position 51,898,971 of record NC_082701.1, read on the forward strand.
GAAGCCCCATATATGGCTTTGACTCTTAGAACCACAACAATATTTTACATACCCCAAATGAAATAAATCGACCAGGAAATGGGGAGGCACGGGGGACAAAAATGGGAAACAAACAACAAATTGACCGTACTATAAATGATTAGCATAACCGCACTGAAAGGAATGGGGAACACAGGAACCACCTTGAGTAACTCTGGAAAGTAGTATTTTCACTGGATACTGTAAGGCTAAAGACAAAAAAAACCACATACAAATACTGTGTTCTAGTTACTAAATCTGTTTCTTATAGGGATGTGCGTTAAAAATCCTGCAACTTCTTCATGTGTATGCTAGGACTGAACAAATAAGTAAACAGATCACAGATAATGAGAGCCAGTTTCTCACTGTTGGAGAAAGAAGTTACAGATAAGGAAAAGGGAGAAGTCTAGACTGAACCACCTTATGGTGTTGGACTGGAATTGGAGAAATCAGTATCGACTCATGGTTTTTCATGCATATTCAGATAGATACACACAGAAGTGGAAAAAAGATGTGTGTGAGCTTGGATTAACATGCATACATATATTTTCTAGCTCTGTCTGCGGAGAGAGCCTAGAAACAACGACTTCCCAGTAACGATGAGCACACCTAGTGCCCAGACCCTCGTTTCTAAATACCATTCTCCAATCAAAGGAACCAGGGCTCCTTAGAGAAATGGCTGATTCTAGGACTGGGACAGGAAATACAGAAGTTAAACCTGAAGACCTGGAACATCTTGTAGAGTCAGAAAATAAGTCAGTACTTGAAAAAGGATGGGGAATGTCAAAAAGACATGGGAGCCAGCTTAAAGGAGCTTCCAATGGCCAAAGCCAGGACAATTTGAACAACTAAATAATGAAAGTGTTGGATTATAATTCATAGGATAAAATCAATACCCATGAGTCTACACTAATGTCATAAATAATAAACTAAAAAACATAAATGGAGGGGAAGGGACAGGTCTTCTTTACAAAAGAATTCCAATTAGTAAATGCGGGAGGAATGAGAGAAATACAAAATGACCATTAGACAAACACCACGGTAATAATTATTGCAGGCCAGATCCACCAGTGGATGCTAAAATCTGTGAGTGAAAATCTGAGAGAAAATGAGAGATTTCATGGTCTCGGAGTATTTCCCCCAAGAAACTGATCAATTCCAAAAAAAAAAAAAAGAAAACAATAACTTCACAGTGGAGAAATCCAGCACTGCCGTAACTTCATGACCAAACTTAATAGCACCAATAATAAGACATATCAACATCACATATCCCCTGATATGCTGCACTGAAAGGGACATAACATCACTTCTGTGGGATTCTTGCCAAAAATTCCTAACCACGCAATCTAATCATGAGAAATCATTCAAAACTGAATGGAGAGAAATTCTATAAAATAACTCACCGAAGAGTCAAGGTCATAAAAAATAAGGCAAGACTGAGGAACTGTCACGGCCTGGAGGAGACTAAGACGACTCAGAAACTAAATGCAACGTGGGATCCTGGACTGGATTCTGGAACTGAAAGGGGAGGTTAGGGGGACACTGGCTAAAATCTAAATAAGGATTTGTACCAATGATCATTTCCTGGTTTGGATAACTGTACAATGTCATATAAATTGTAACATTAGGGGAAGCTCGGTGAAGGGTATATAACTGGATCTATATAACCCTTCATATAGTTACATAGCCTTATATACCCTTTCTGTATCTTTCCAGGTGGTTATCCAAAGTTTCACTGCCCTTCATGAACTTGATTTAATTGTTATTTAATGAGGAGTCACAGTTCCTAATTACGGGCGGGTGGACCAGCACAGAGCTGGCTGCCTCAAGATCCCTGAACCCCATGTTCCTAACCTGGGGTTGAGAATCTCTGGGGCTTTTAGAGGGCCTCTGAGGGCTTTCTGGAAGAATGCTTGAACCGTATATTCATTTTGATGGCAATCTGGGAAAAGTTAGCAGTTAATACATTCTGGAGTATCTTGATAACACTATGACCCAATGTTACCATAAAATGTTGATGTATTTGCGTCTATCACCAATTTGGTGTCCCCTAAAAGGACAGGGCGTGCCAGGTGTGTTCCTGGGGTCTGCGAGAGCTGAAGGTTGAGCAGAATGAGTTAATAAGTGGGAAAATGTTTAGAATAGCACCTGGTACATAATAAGCACTCAATAAATGCTATCTATTAGCTATCGGGGTGCCTTCTTAATGTATACATTTCAACTCCAGGTGGCTTTGAGGTCAGGCCAAGAAATAAAACACTCCCTGGATGACTCTGATGCATAGTAGCGTTTTCTATTTTACAAATACACTCACACCCAAATCCCCACCACACACATGCTAGACTATACACCAGACTATAAGACTAGGAAAGCACCTTAGAGACCATCTAGTGCAACTCTCCCATTCTACAGATAGGAAAATGGAGGCTCCAAGCAATGAAGGACTTGTTCAGATTAGAAAGTGGCAAATTTCATATGATCCAACAATCCCTCTCCTGGGCATATATCCAGACAAAACCATAATTTGAAAAGATACATGCACCCAGATGTCCATAGCAGCACTAGTTACAATAGCCAAGACATGGAAACAACCTAAATGTCCATCGATGGATGAATGAATAAAGAAGATGTGTATCTATACAACGGAATTTACTCAGTCATAAACAAGAATGAAGTCATGCTATTTGCAGCAACATGGATGGACCTAGAGATTATCATACTAAGTGAAGTCAGTCAGAAAGAGAAAGACAAATATCATACGATATCACTTATATGTGGAATCTAAACAGATTCACAGGTATAGAGAATAGATTTGTGGTTGCCAAGGGGGAAGGTAGTGGGGGAGGGATGGATTGGGAGTTTGGAATCAACAGATGCAAACTAATATATATGGAATGGACAAGCAACAAGGTCCTACTGTAGAGCACAGGGAACTATATTCCATATCCTGTAATAAGCCATAATAGAAAGGAATATGAAAAAGAATACATATATGCATAACTGAATCACTTTGCTGTACAGCAGAAATCAGCACCACATTGTAAATCAACTATATTTCAATAAAATAAATTTTTTAAAAAGAAAGTGGCAAATCTATAACTAGAATCTCAGTCTAGAACCACAGGACAGTCACGGCACCCTCTGGCTTGGGTGAGAATCAGACACCACTGCCCGGAAGTGAGTGACCTCAGCTCCTCTCCTCAAGATTCAATACTTTTTCAAATTTCTTCCAGAGCTTTTGGGCTGTGTAGGTATTCAACTTCTTCACATGCCAACTTTGTAAATTTAGGTTTTCTGACAGTATCATTCATTTGAGTCAGATTTTTAAAATTCTTAGCGAGAATCTGGATCTAGAATTCCTATATAATTTTTTTAGATATTTATTTATTTTATTTATCTATTTTGGCTGTGCCGGGTCTTAGTTGTGGCACGTGGGATCTTTAGTTGCGGCATGTGGACTTCTTAGTTGCGGCATGCATGCGGGATCTAGTTCCCCGACCAGGGTTCGAACCCAGGCCCCCTGCATTGGGAGTGCGGAGTCTTACCCACTGGGCCACCAGGGAAGTCCCTAGAATTCCTATATACTTCTTGAAGTTATTTTTTAATCTGTGATTTTAGCCCCTCTCTTAATCTGAACGTTGTGACATTACATCTTCTTTTAAAATACAGATAAAATATTTGTATTTGTGTTAAATATTTTTACGCTGCATTACAATTCCTGAAATGATTATTTTTGAAATTTACAGTAAATGTCATAACTATGATAATAATAGTTTTTTCTGGACAGTGGTTTTAAGTTTCATTTATTTCATTGCTTGCTGTTTTGTACCATGTCATCCCTATTTAAGAGTTCTTTACTTTAATTCATTTCTTGCTCAGCCAGGGTATTTCGAGTAACTCCAAGAACAGTGTGAGGGTGAAGTACTTTCTGAGACTTTACGTGTCGTGTGTTATTCATGGAGGCTCACTATGAATTACGGCTTTGCCAATTATAGATTTGGCATAATTCACCATTTTTCCACCCTCAAAATGTTTATAGAAAGCCAAAATAATCCACTGAAAAATGGCTCTCACAAAGAAGAGAATTAGGTAAGGTGGCTGGATACAAATTAAAATAGAAATTAATATCGTTCAGTCCTACAGACGAAAAACAGAAATGGTGTTGGAAAAAAAAAGACCCACATACATAACAACAAAAAGAATAAAAGAAAAGAAAATAAACTTTTAAAATCTGCAGGATTTTAATGAAATAAAACTTTCGAGGGACACAAAGGAAGGCAGATAAATGGAAATGCACACCCTGTTGGTAGACAGGAAGATTCAATACCATAAAGAATTAATTCAAAATGAATCAGAGACATAAAGAGCTTAACTACAAAACTCAGAAGAAAACAGGAGGAAAGCTTCATCCCATTAGATGTGTCAATGATTTCTTGGAAAAGACACCAAAGCCTAGGCAACAGAAGAAAAAATAGAGAAACTTGACTACATCAAAATTTAAAACTGCATCGAAGGAAACAATCAAGAGAGTGAAAAGGCAACCTACGGAAAGGGAGAAAATATTTGCAGATCATATGTCTGACAAGGACGTAATATCCAGAATATATAAAGAACTCCTACAACTCAACAACAACGAAGAAACCCAATTAAAAAATAGTCAGAGGGCTTCCTTGGTGGCACAGTGGTGGAGAATTTGTCTGCGGGGACATGGGTTCAAGCCCTGGTCTGGGAAGATCCCACATGCCGCGGAGCAACCACAAGCCCATGCACCACAACTACTGAGCCTGCGCTCTAGAGCCTGTGAGCCACAACCGCTGAAGCCCACGCACTTAGAGCCCATGCTCCACAACAAGAGGAGCCCCTGCAGTGAGAAGCCCGCACACCACAATGAAGAGTAGCCTCGCTCACCGCAACTAGAGAAAGCCTGCTAGCAGCAACAAAGACCCAATGCAGCCAAAAATAAATAAACAAATAAATTTATTTTTTTAAAAAAAAGGTCAAACTGGGACTTCCCTGGTGGTCCAGTGGCTAAGACTCCGCATCCCCGATGCTGGGGGCCCGGGTTTGATCCCTGGTCAGGGAACTAGATCCCGCACACCGCAACTAAAAGACCCTGCATGCCACAACTAAAGACCCCTCATGCCGCAACTAAAGAACCCGTGTGCTGCAACTAGGACCCACTGCAGGCAAATAAAAAAGAAAAATGGTCAAAGGACTTCAATAACCATTTCTCCACAAAGATATTTGGCCAATAAGCACATAAAAAGATGCTTAACAGCTCTAATCATTAGGGAAATGCACATCAAAACCACAGTGAGGTACCACTGCACACACATTAGCATGGCTATTATGAAAAACGAAATAAAACAGAAATAAGCGTTAGTGAGGATGGGAAGAAAATGGAACCCTTGTGCACTGCTGGTGGGAATGTAAAATGGGGCAGCCACTGTAGAAAACAGTATGGTGATTCCTCAGAATATTAAAAACAGAATTACCACAGGATCCAGCAACTCCACTTCTTGGCATATACCCAAAAGAATTGAAAGCAGAGACCCGAACGTATTTTTATACACCCATGTTCACTGCAGCATTCGTAACAGCCAAAACGTAGAAGCAACCCAAGTGTCCACTGACAGATGAATGGATAAACAAAATGTGGTCTATACATACAAGGGGATATTATTCAGCCTTTAAAATGAAAGAAGTCCTGTTACATGCTCCAACGTGGAGGAATCTTGAGGACATTATGCTAAGTGACGTAGCCAGTCACAAAAAGACAAATACTGTATGATTTCACTTCTATGAGGCACCCGAAGTAGTCAGATTCATAGAGACAGAAAGCTGAATGGTGTTGCCAGGTTTTGGTGGAGAAGGGAACGGGGAGTTGTTTAATGGGTACAGAGTCTTAGTTTTACAAGATGAAAAGAGTTCTGTAGGTTAGTTGCATAACAATGTGAAAAACAACACTACTGAACTGTACACTTAAAAACAGTTAAGATGGTAAACTTTATGTCATAGGTATTTTATTTCAATTTTTAAAAAGAGTAAAAAACAAAAGAAGAATTAATCAACATCTGTGTGATATTACATAGGAATGTCAATTCTCTATCAGTTTCAGCCTAGAGAACAGGAGGTAAGGAAAGAGGACAGACTGCTTAATACAGGGTGGCCGGTCCACATCAGGTCCTGGGCTGGGTACTTCCACTTGATTGTCTAGTTTTGCTTTTTTTTAATAGATTTATTTTATTTATTTACTTATTTTTTTTGGCCGCACTGGGCTGGGTATTTTTGACCCTGGGCTGGGTCTTTGTTGCTGTGTGCGGGCTTTCTCTAGTTGCGGCGAGCGGGGGCTACTCTTCGTTGCGGTGTGAGGGGTTCTCATAGCTGTGGCTTCTCTTGTTGCGGAGCACAGGCTCTAGGTGCGCAGGCTCAGTAGTTGTGGCACACGGGCTTAGCTGCTCCGCAGCATGTGGGATCTTCCCAGACCAGGGCTCGAACCCGTGTCCCCTGCATTGGCAGGCAGATTCTCAACCACTGTGCCACTATGGAAGCCCCTGATTGTCTAATTTCATGATCATAATGACCCCATGACACACTCACAGTTGTGTACAATTCCTGAAGTTCAGGGAGGGTGTGCCATTTATTTGGCCAAATTCCTGTGGTCATAGTTCTTATGGCCTGAGCTGGATGCACATCCTAAGTTGGCCTGACTCCCAAATCCCACGTTCTCACTTACACCATGTTCACAGGAAGTTATCTCTACTGTGTTCTAGACACCCAAAAGGCTGAGTATGTGGTCTTACCTCGGTGTTATCATTTGAGGCTTCCCGGGAAGACATCGTGCACAAAAATTGCCTCAATCCTCACTGTCAGTGATTCAATCTCCCTGGGTTAGGGTGGCTCACTTCCTCTGTCCTAGCTTATTTTTCAAGATATAAGATTCCTGGAGGGACGTTTAACAAACAGGTCTGTGACGGCAGTGACAGTGGCTAGTGGGCAGTGGAACGACTCCAGGGCCAGGAGAGGTAGGACATGTGAAAAGGTGGGTGGTGATGGCGTGGGACGGTAGGGAGCGGATGAAGCAGACGTGAGGAAAAGGGGAAGGAGAAAGATGCTAACATGTATGCATGTTAGATTGAAAGACAACGGGACGCATCATGTTGCCTTTGTATGTGATAATTATAATAACAGCAGCTAATGCTAATTGAGGGCTTACTATGTGCCAGGCACTGTCTAGGTGCTCTCTATGAATTAACTCATTCAACCCATATGCGGTAGACACTCTCTTATCTCCATTTTCCCATTTTACAGATGAGAAGACGGAGGCACAGAGCATTCTCTCAGCTGGTAAGTGAGGCATGTCCTTTCTTGGCAGGACCTAGGCAATTTAGCTTCTCTGTGTACATAAAGGAAACCATAATGGAGCCAGAGATGGGCAAAATGAAATGACTGTGAAGATGGGGAACCAGAGAAAGACTCTAAGAATTTACCGAGATATAAACTGCAGGCAGCAACCAAATTCTATGGGCCCCTGGGCCAAACCCCGGCACCTGGCACTGGAGGCTGTTCAATCTCGCCAACTTTCAAATTTAGAGCCTGTCTTGTTTGCCAGCAAATGCTCACGGAGTAATAAAATAGCAAATGAATGCAAATGTAGAAACTCCAGGAAGACCAATTACACATATACTGGCAGCTTTCTGATTTTTCTGGATGTGGAAAAAGACTGTGGTTCTGACAAACTGCATTCGTTATAGCTGCTCACTTTCTGCAGAACCATTTCCAGTTTGTGAGACAGACAAGAATGTTTCATAGTTTTAGGCAGAGAAGATTCTATGGAGCACTGAGACTTCCAGATAGATGCTTTGCCATTGGAATAAATTTGAGACAGACTGCCTAATTCATGCTCTCTGACCTTGACTATCGTTTCCTCCCTCCCACAGTGAAGACAGTTCACCATCCATCTTCCCTCCATTAATCCAACAGCAGGTGATTGTTCTCAGACACCAGCGTGTCCATCTTCTTTGGTCTCTTTTTCACTCTCTTTCAGCTCTTGCCCAGTTATATAAGAAAAACCTCTCGCCTTCTCTCTCTCTCTGTCCCGTTCATGAATACCATTCATTAGCTCTGGCCAGGCTATAATGAGGTGCCCCAACCCCTCCCCCAAACGTAGACGGTGTCTGAGAAAGCCAAGTAGGGAGCCAGGCGTTCCATGCACACTGGCAGTGTTAAGCCCCCTTCCACCGTGCAGTCTCAACGGAGACCACTGGGATGCCTGCATGTCCAGCCCCACAAGACAGTAAAGAGCACTCCCCCCACTCTGGGGCGGTGTCAGAGGAAGTGTAGTGAGAGTCAGGGCTTTCACGGCTGCCCAGCAGTAATGAGGTCACCTCCTCTACCCCATGGTGTCAATGGGGCAGTAATGAGGCACTCCTGTCCCTCCCAGCCAGGGAGGTATCGGTGGAGGCCTAGTGTGAAGCCAGAATTCCCACTCCATCCACGCAGCAGTAATAAGGAGCATCTCCTCAGTATCAGTGGAAGCTGAGAATGGAACCTGGATTTACACCCTCACCTGGCAGTAAAAAGGCAGTTCCCCCTCCCCACCCCCTGCCCCACTCTCCCTTTCAGGGACGTGTTGGAGAAGCTCAGCAAAGCAGAGGTTTAAATAAGATGCAGAGCCTTAAAACTCTTATAACAAAATACCCCAAATGTCCAGATTTCAGTAGAAAATAACTAGTCATATCAAGAATAAGGAAGATCTTAAACTGAATGAAAAAATGCAATCAGTAGATGTCAACACCAAAATGACAGATGGTTAAAAATATCTGAAAAAGACTTTCAAGCAACCATTATTTAAAATGCTTCAATGAATGACTATAAACACATGAAAACTAGAAAAGTCTCAGCAAAGAAATAGAAGACACAAATAAGTACCAAATGGAAATTTTAGAACTGAAAAATATAATAACTGAACTAAAAAATTCAGTGGATGAGTTCAACAGCAGAATGGAGGGGATAGGACTTCCCTGGTGGCACAGTGGTTAAGAATCTGCCTGCCAGTGCAGGGGACATGGGTTCGATCCCTGGTCTGGGAAGATTCCACATTCTGCGGAGCAACTAAGCCCGTGTGCCACAACTACTGAGCCCGTGTGCCGCAACTACTGAGACTGTATGCTGCAACTACTGAAGCCTGCATGCCTAGAGCCTGTGCTCTGCAACAAGAGAAGCCCCAAGCCTGCGTGCAGCAACAAAGATCCAACGCAGCCAAAAATAATAAATTTTAAAAAGAATTAAAAAAAAAAAGAATGGAGGGCACAGAGGAGAGAATCAATGAACTTGAACACACAACAATAACATTATCCAATCTGAACAACAGAGAGAAAATCAAATGAATAAAAATGAACAGAGCCTCAAGGAAATGTGGGGCTATAACAAATAGGTTTAACATGCGTGTCATCTGAGTCCCACTGAGAGAAGACAGAGCTAAAAAAAACTACTCAAAGAAATAATGGCTGAAAACTTGGCAAAATTTGGCAAAATGCATAAAACTACAGATTCAAGAAGTTGTATGAATCCCAAACAAAATAAATCCAAGAAATACACACCAAGATACATCACTGTCAAACTTATAAAAACTAAAGACAAAGGAAAAATCTTGAAAGCAGCAACAGAGGAACAACATCTTCTCTTAGACGAAAAATAATTCAGACGACAGTGGACTTTTTATCAGAATTCATGAAGGCCAAAAGGAATGGAGCAGCAGTTTTCCAAGTGCTGAAAGAAAAGAACTGTCAACCTAGAATCCTATATCCAGTGCAAATATCTTTCAGGAATGAAGGGGAAACCAAAACGTTCTCAGATGAAGAAAAACTAAGAGAATTTGTAGCCAGCAGACCTACTCTAAAAGAATGGCTAAAGGAAATTCTCTAAACAGAAAGAAGATGATGAAAGAAAAATATCTTTTGCAATATCAGGATTGAAGAAAGAACGTGGCAAGCAAAAATCTGGGTAAATACAATAGACTTCCCTTCTCTTGAGTTTTCTAAATTATGTTTGATGGCGAATAACAACTTATAACACTTGTCTCATATAGTGCTAAATGTATGCAGATAATAAATAAATAAATGCAGAGTAAATATTTAAGACGATTTTATAATAAATGGGAAAAAGGTAAAGGGGCCTAAAAAGAAGTAAGATTTCTATATTTTATCAGAACTGGTAAAATTATGACATAATTAAACTGCGATAAGTTATGTATATAAAATAATATCGAGAGCAACCACTTAGAAAGCTATATAAGAGATACATATAGAAACATTATAGATAAATCAAAATGATTTCTCAAAAAAAGTTCAAGTAATCTATAGAAAGGCATAGGAAAAACCCAGAAACAACAACAAAAACACAGAAAAAAACCCACGAAACAAATAATAAAATAGCAGACTTAAGCCCTAACATATCAATAATTACATTAAATTTAATTGGGCTAAATGCACCAATTAAAAGACAGAGATTGGGGCTTCCCTGGTGGCGCAGTGGTTGAGAGTCCACCTGCCGATGCAGGGGACACGGGTTCGTGCCCCGGTCCGGGAAGATCCCACATGCCGCGGAACGGCTGGGCCCATGAGCCGTGGCCGCTGAGCCTGCACGTCCGGAGCCTGTGCTCCGCAACGGGAGAGGCCACAACAGTGAGAGGCCCGTGTACCGGAAAACAAAACAAAACAAAACAAAAAAAAGACAGAGATTGGTAGTGGATTACAAATCATGACTCAACTATTTGTTGTCTATCATAAACTCACTCCCAAATATAATGATACAGACAAGTTGAAAGTAGTAATTAGGTAAAGATATATCATTTAAACGTTTATCAAAAGGAAGCAGAAGTGGCTATATTAATATCAGATAAAGCAGACTTCAGAGGAAAGAAAATACCACAGACAGAGAGGAATGTTATATAATGACAAAAAGGTCAGTCCACCGAGAAGACACAGCAATCCTAAACGTGCTTTCATCAAACAACAGAGTTACAAAATCTGTGGAGGAAAAAATGATAAAATTTAAAGGAGAGACTGACAAATCTATATACTTAGAGACTTCAACATCCCTCTCTCAACAACTGATAGAACAACCACGTAGAAACGCAATAACACAATCAACCAACAGGATCTCATCAATTTATAGAACATGCCACCCAACAACAGCAAAATATACATTCTTTTCAATTATCCATGGAATCTATACCAAGACAGACAATATCCTGGGCCATAAAACCAACCTCAACACATTTAAAAGAACTGAAATAACACAGAGTACGTTCTACGACCACAATGAAATCAAACTAGAAAGCAGTAACAACTATACCAGGAAAATCTCCAAACACTTGAAAATGAAACACACATCTAAATAATTCATAGATCAGAGAGGAAGTCTCAAGGGAAATCCAAAAATTCATTGAACAGAATGAAAATGGATATACAACATATCAAAATTTGTGGGACACGGCTGAAGCAGTTCTGAGAGGGAAATCAACAGCAGTAAATACATACATTAGAACTAACATATGGCCAAGCAACTGCACTCCTGCACATTTGTCTCAGAGAAATGAAAACTTATGTTCACACGAAAACCTGCACGTGCCTGTTTATAGCAGCTTTGCACATAATATCCCCAAACTGGAAACAACCCACAGGTCCTTTAGTGAGCGAATAGTTAAACAAATGATGGTACATCTATACCATGGAACACTCTTCAGCAATAAAAAGGAAACAGTCATTGATACACACAAAAACCTGGATGCATTTCCAGAAAATATTCACAGTCCATATACCTGATAAATGACTTATATTCCAGAATGGAACAAATAAGTACAGACACTTCACAAAAGATATCCAAATGGTCAGTAAACACACGAAAAGATGTTTATCATTATTAGTCATCAGGAAAATGCAGATTTCAAATCGCAATGAGATTATACTATATTAGAATACCTGAAAGTAAAATGATTAACGCTACCAAATTGGTGAGGATATAGGGCAACCATGCATTATTGGTGTAACTACTCTGAAAATCAGCTTGGCCGGTTCATAAAGTTAACAAATCCCTACCATTTTGACCCGATAATTCCACCTCTTTACCCAAAATAAACGAAAACACGTGTCAACAAAAAACTTTGTGCAAAAATGTTCATGGAAGCTTTATTCTTCATAGCCCCAAACCGGAAACAACCCAATCCATGAATAGGTGAGTGAATAAACCTATCTGGTGTATTCACGTAATCCATGACTACTAGGTGATGGAAGGAATTAAAAAGAGCAAACTTTGAATGTGTGCAACAACATGGATGGACACCAAAAACGTGTTGTGCAAATAAGCTGGACCCCCCCCAAAAAATAGATACTCTATGGTACCATTTACAAGAAGTTCTAGAACAGGCAAAACGAATCTATGGTGAAATAAATCAGAACGGTAGTTATCCCTGGAATGTACAAGGAGAGACGACCAGGAATGGGCCTGAGAGAACTTCCTGGGATGATGGAAATATTCTATATCTTGATAGGAGTTACAAGGTTACATATTTTCCGTAACCCATCAAACTGTACAATAAAACTTGTGCATTTCACTGTATGTAAACCACACCCCAATAAAAATGGTTTTTTAAAGACTCACATAATACATAAGCGTATAGAATAAACCTTGAAAGGTTTTCTTAGCCTGACCATCTACCTGCACCCCACTTTCCCTTTTCAAACACACACTCTCCACTCAGTTTGGCCTGTTATCCTTCCAGTCTTGTTAATGCATTTACAGGCCTACGTAACATACCCCATCCCTCCCCCCACACACATTTTCTTCTTACATACACAGCATCAGAGCATAGACGTTGTTCTATGCAGAACTGTCTCTGAAAAAGCACATCTGACTGTCATTACCTCCCTGCCTCTTAAAGCTTTCTAATGGTTTTCCCTTGCCTTAGGACAAAGTTCGACCCCCTAACCCTGCTTATAAGGCACTGGGAAGTCCCGGCCCTTCCTCCCTGGCCAGTCTCACACCCCTACCTTCCTTGTCCATTAGAGACTTCTTCCTGCCCATGCTCCCTCGGCCTGAAACATTTCCACCATCCTCCTGCTTTTGATCTGGCTTTCTTTTTTTTAACTGCACCTTTTTTTTTCCCTCCTAGAGATTCTTTTTTTTTCTTTAAACTGAAGACTTACAATGTTGCATTAGTTACAAGTGCACAGCAAAGTGATTCAGTTATACATACATACGTATCTATTCTTTTTCAGATTCTTTTCCGTTACAATATGGCTCTTAGGCTCTTAATACACATTCTTTTGGTCACTTCTTTAGGGAAGGCCTCCAGACTCCCAGGCTGGGTTGGGTGCCCACCCCCTCCGACTCTGCTTCACCTTCGCCTGCGCTGTGACTGCTTCCTCCGCTGGTCTTTCAGCTCTGACGACAGCGGCTCATCCACCATGCACACGGTTCCAACCCCAGCGCCTGGCGCAAGACCCAGGCGGAGTCTCCCTGGACAGTTAGGTGAGTTTGCAAATGTACTACAACCCAAAGCCCCACCCAAATGTGCAGCAATGACGCTGTGACCCTACGAGCAACAGGGGATATTCCTCAGGCCTCGAGGGGAAATCACATCTCTTGTAACTTCTCAATGAGTCAGTCCTGGGAGGGGCGTGTTGATCGAGTCATTCTAGCCACCCACGGTGTGGGGCACGTTGCCTTAGAGACCTGCTTCCTCCTGTAAGTCTTCTGCCAGAGGCCAAAAGAGATTCAGGCCAGAACCCAAGCTTTCCAGGAGCTGTTCTTCAGGCCACAGGATACAAATACAGGACAATTTATGGTGCTATTCATTTCTTTCTTTCTGGACATTGTACCCTCCCCTGGCTCTGTCCCCATGCTAATAAAGCAACCACCTTGGGGAAAGTTCGTGGCAGGAAAGTTTAAAACTCTGAGCTCCCGGACAGCTCCTGGCAGAATAGGTGGGGCTCAGAGCCGGATTTCAACTGATGTAAGAAGATGAAGAAATAGTTATTTTTTTTATTCTTTTTATAAACTTTAACTTTCTTAGAGCAGTTGTAGGTTTACAGAAAAATTGAACAGAAAGTACAGAGAGTTCCCATATACCCCCCTGCCCCCCTTCCCCCCACAACCCAGGGTTTCCCCTATTATTAATATCTTCCATTAGAGCGGTATATTTGTCACAATTTATGAACCTATATCGATACAATAGTGTTAACTAAAGTCCACAGTTTGCATTAAGGTTCACTCTTTGTGCTGTACATTCTATGGGTTCTGCCAAACACAAAAATGTCATGTATCTACCATTATAATATCATACAGAACAGTTTCATTGCCCTAGAAATCCCCAATGCTCTCATCCCTTCCCCTCCCTCCACCCCTCGACAACCACTGATCTTTTTACTGTCTCTATAGTTTTGCCTTTTCCAGAATGTCATGCAGTTGGTATTTTGCATGACGTAGACTTTTCAGACTGGCTTCTTTTACATAGTAATATGCATCTGAGGCGCCTCCATGTCTTTTCCTGGCTTCATGGCTCATTTCTTTCTCTTGCTAAAAGAGATTCCATTCTGTGGACGTACCCTGGGTTGTCTACCCATTCACCTACCAAGGGACATCTTGGTTGCTTCCAATTTTTGGCCATCAGAATACAGCTGTTATAAACATTCATGTGCGGGTTTGTAGGTGGACATAAGTTTTCAACTCATTTGGGTAAATAGAAGCACGACTGCAAGACTTAGCTTTCTAAGTCTTGACTTTCTAAGGAACGACCAAACTGTCTTCCAAAGTAGCTGTGCTATTTTGCATTCCTACTGGAAATGAATCAGAGTCCCTGTTGCTCCACATCCTTGTCAGCTTTTGGTGCTGTCAGTTTTTTGGATTTGAGCCATTCTAATAGGTATATACTGGTACCTCCTTATTGTTTTAACTTCCAATCCCCTAATGATCTCTGATGTCGAGCATCTTTTTATATGCTTATTTGTCATCTGTTTATCTTCTTCGGTGAGCAGTTCAGATATTTTGCCTACTTTTTAAATGGGTTATTTATTTTCTTTTGTTGAGTTTTAAGAATTCTTTGTATATTTTGGACATAAGTCCTTTATCAGATAAACATTTTGCAGATACTTCACTGTTTTTAATTCTAATGAAGTCCAACTCATCAAATTTTTCTTTCATGTGTCATGCTTTTGGTATTATATCTAAACACTCATTGCCAAGGTCATCTAGGTTTTCTCTTGTTATCGTCTAGGAGTTTTATAGTTTTGCATTTTGCCTTTAGGTATATGATCATTTTGAATTAATTTTTTGGAAAGGTTTAAGGTATGTATATAGATTCTTTTTCTTCCCTTTTGTATGTGGATGTCCAATTGTTCCAGCACCATTTGTTTAAAAACTATCCTTTCTCCATTGAATTGCCTTTGTTCCTTTGTCAAAAATCAGTTGATTTTTGATTATATTTGTGTGGGTCTATCTCTGGGCTCTCTATTCTGTTTCATTGATCTGTTTGCCTGTTGTTTCACCTGTATCACACTGTTTTAATTATTGCAGCTTTAGAGTAAGCTTTTAGTCAGGTAGTTCAGTTCTCCTACTTTGTTCTTTTTCTTCTATACTGTGTTGGCTATTCTGGGTCTTTTGCATTTCCATATAAACTTCAGAATCAGTAATTTGTTGGAATTTTGATTGGAATGGCATTAAATCTATAGATCAAGTTGGGAAGAACTGGCATATTGAGTCTGCCTATCCATGAACATGGAATATCTTTCCATTTATTTAGATGTTTCCTTACTTCATTCGTCAGAGTGTTGTAGTTTTCCTCATGTAGATCTTGTGCAAAATTTTTTGGTGCTAATGTAAATAATGTTGTATTTTTAATTCCAAATTCCCATAGCTCATTGCTGGTACATAGGAAAACAATAGATTTCTTTGAATAAATCTTGTATCCTGCAACCTTCCCATAATAGCTTATTAGTTCCAAGAGTTTCTTAATTCTTTGGCATTTTCTACATGGGCAATCATGTCACATGTAAACAAAGACAGTTTTATTTCTTCCTTCCCAATTTGTGTAGCTTTCATTTCCCTTTTTTTTTTTGTCTTATTGCATTAGCTATGACTTCTAGTACAATGGTGAATAGGAGGAATAAGAGGGGACAGCCTTACCTCACTCCTAATTTTAGGGAGAAAGCATCTATTTTTTCACCATTAAGTATGATGCTAGCTGTAGGGTTTTTGTAGATAATTCTTCACCTAGTTGAGGACATTCCCCCTCTATTCCTAGTTTGCTAAGAGAACTTATCATGAATGGGTGTTAGATTTTGTCGAATACTTTTTCTGTATCTACTGATGATCTACTGATGATATGATTTTTCTTCTTTAGCCTATCAGTGTAACGAATTACATTAACTGATCTTCACATGTGGAACCAGCCTGCATACCAGGAATAAATCCCACTTAGTCATAGTATACAATTTACATAACATAAAATTCATCATTTTGGGACTTCCCTGGTGGTCCAGTGGCTAAGTCTCCATGCTCCCAATGCAGTGGGCCCAGATTCGATCCCCGGTCAGGGAACTAGATCCCACATGCCACGACTAAGACCTGGTGCAGCCCAATAAATAAATAAATAAATAAAATAAAACATGAAAAATAACTTCATCATTTTAAAGGGCACACACTTCAGTGGTTTTTACCATATTCATGATATTGTATGCCCAGCAACACGACCTACATCGAGAACATTTTTAACACCGCAAAAAAGAAACCTCATAGCTATTAGCAGTCACTCCCCATTCTCCTTCCCCCGTCATCTGAAAACCACTAATCCACTCTCTGTTTCTATGAATTTCCTTATTCTAGACATTTCATAGAAATGTAATCATACAGTATGTGGTCTTTGGCATCTGGCTTTTTTCACTTAGCATGTTTTCTAGGTGCATCCACGTTGTAGCATGTAACAGTACTTATTCCTTTTTATGACTCAACACTATTCCATTGCATGGACGTGGTTATTTCTTAAATACTTCAATTTACGGACCAAGATTCACACTGGATACCTGGGGGCTAGCTGCTCCCAGTCCAGAGCAAAAGAAAAAGATGACAGGCATTATCCAGGTATACAGTTTTCCCTTCTGTATGAGGGATGGTAAGAAATGAACTTAGCTTGGAGTTTCCTCTGTAATAAAAAAGAATCCTGCTTGAGTCTCATGGGCTTGAATAAACCACTGCCACTACCCCCAGCTACTACCCACCATGGTTCCCAATGCCTGCCCGGCACTTGCACATGGAACAGTCCTTCAAGATAGACCTTCTTTTATCTCTATATACCATAAGGAAACTATAGGTCTGAGAGATAAAGCCACTTTCTCAGGGTCTGCAGCAAGGATGCCAACTCAGGTCTGCCTAACACCAAAGCCCTCCTCAGCTGTCAGGTAACACCTAGAATTTTTTTACCTAAATGCTCCAGTAGTGGGTATTCTTAACCTCGTTATGCCCTAGACCCACTGGAGAAGTCTACAGACCCCCCTGTTCAGAATAATGTTTTAAACGCATGAAATAAAATGCATGGGACTGCAGAGGAAATGAATTACACTGAAATATAATTATCAATTGTTTGCAGTAATCAGACTTTCAACATGGTAATATCTGTTCTTCTCATTACACATTAAATAACAAAATCCAGCAGTGGGTCTAATCATTAGCATTGCTTTGAAGTAATAAAAGATAAGTGATGTTTGCAGTACATAACAACAACTGCAAAGTGATAGGAAAACATCTGGATTTCTACTGGTGATCAGTTCACAGGTGCTACTAATAGTGTAACTGGTTTGTTGCCTACATTGCTCATGGCAGGAAACACTCAACTTCAGTTAGAGGTGGGTGACAATAAAGATATCACATCTTTCCCATCCAAGCTCACAGACCCCTGGGTGAGAGTCTCTGCTCCCCAGAAGCTGTGGGACCAGGAGGAATGGGAATGTGGGCAGGAGAGGAGGGAGGGCCCACGCCTCCTGCCCCTGCCCCCACCCTCCCAGAACCTGTTGTTGCCCTGGACGTTCAGGAGTCCCGGTGCGAGGACGGGTTGCCTTGCCACCCACTCTCCGTCCCTAGCCCAGAATTCCTCAAAACCACATCTTTTCTGGGAAGCTCCCTAAACAGTGTTTCAGTTTCTTGGGCTGGTTCCCATCTTAGTCTCTGTCTTACCACGCGTATCTCTCTCCGGACAGTTTAATGCCTTTTTCAAACATCGCCCCTGAGAGGTTTGGGGAGTTTCTCATCTCTCATATAACACTTCTCATATGACTTCAGAAGGGCAGCCCCTAAGCTCAGTTCCCCCTGGAGAGGGGGAGGCCCCTGCTGCAGGCGTGGTGCAGAGGCACTGGGTGAGAACCCAGGGCAAAGCCCAGCCAGGGGGGGCTCCCTGGGCAGAGAGGCCTCACCTCGTGGGGCTGCCTGCGGAGCGGAGAACAGTGGTTAAGCCACATAGCCTCTCTGGACCTCAGTTTCTCCATCCATAAAATGGGAAACGGGCCCCTCCATCATGATACCTTATGGGGTGGGGAACAGACAGCAAGAAGGCTCGAGTACACCCCCAAGCCAAGCACCGGGCATGCTCAGAGCTCACCCCTGACAAGATGAGACCCAAGAAAATCTCGCCAAGGGACACCAAGAAGCAGCAGCACTTTCGGGCACTTTAACCAATGCTCAGTGCACAGAATGACCACAGGCCCCACCCCTGCATTTCTGGGACACGGCCAGGGAGGGGATGGTCTGGGGCAAGGCCAGAGCCGGACCCAGACCTCTTCACCCCCTCCCGTCCCTCCTTTTTAATCAAGGCATCCAACCTGGGGCCTCTGTGTCCCCAGAGAGATAAAGTGATTTCTGAGGACACCTCCAGCTCCAGTCTGACCCAGGAGGGATGAAGGATTTCCCATCCCAGCCGCATTGGCCCCGTGTGTCAGCAGCAGGAAGCTACCCCAGCAGGTCCTGGTGGGCAGAGACCACTCTGCTTCCTGTCTAACCACCGTGATAAAGGTGGGGGACGGGTAGGAGGAGAAGGGCAGGTGCGGGGAAGCCAGACTCCCCAGAAGCACGTGCCCGAAGTTACAGACATCACCGAGATGCGGCACCTGTGTCCGTGGCTCCCTAGACCTGCCTCCTCCCCGTAGCAGTGATTGGGGGTGGGGTGGAGGGTGGCGGCAGAAGGCGAGAGGGAGAGAGAAAGAGGATGCACAGGTGGGGAGGAATGTCAAGGAGGAGGCCTGAAGGGCCGGGTAGAGCATAAATGCCCTTAAAACGTCCTGAGACTGAGACGGATGAAAGCGGTTCGAAAACAAAAACAAAAAAGGCAGAATGTACACCAGCAGCCCCAATGTTTCCTGTTTTTCTAACAAATCACCAGTGACTTCCAAGAAAAGCAAGCTGTGCTGCGCTCGGCCCCGGGCACAGCCGCAGAATTTGCACATCTGGCTGTGCTTCGAGAATGGTACCCGGGCACAGGATGTGACAGAGCCACCCGAAACGTCGCAGCTCGAGGACACTCGGGAGCAGGATGCTGCCTGGGAAACAGGGAAGCAGAAGGGCCGTGGGGCTCAGAGGACCCTTTCGGAGGATGCACGTGGATGGGCTGCTCCCATGCAGGTCTGAATCCTTGAGAATTTCCGGTCAGGAGCATGTGGGGCGTTCCAGGGAGCAGACAACTCAAGAGCCCCCAGGCTGCCATCCCTCCCCCACCCCTGCAGACATCCCACTGAGCCCCACCAGAAACACCCCCCTCACCCCTTCTCCCCCCAGAGGCAGGGCTGGGAAGGAGGCTACCAGTAGGGGTTGTGGATGGAGGAAGGGGGACAGAAGTGCCCCAGCCTCCCTCTGCTCCCAGCCTTTACTCCTCCTACTAGGCTGCACTCCAGCGGGTAGACCCAATTCTCAGGTCGACACCATACACGTACATATTTTGCTAAACCATTTGAAAGTAAGGTGCAGGTTGCGGATATCACGACAAATCACACCTCAATATTAGATTGAACCATATTAAACGCGAGCAGATATCAGCGAGTTCCTACGGTTCCATCTAATATTTTAGCATGCATCCCTTAAGGACAAGGACATTCTCCGACCTGAGACCATTATCAGACTGAGCAAAGGAATGACAGTTACACGGGTTCGTCTGCTACGCCCCAGGGGTGTAGCAGAGCACCCCTGGGTGCTTGCAGAGCACCTGCTCCGTGCCTGACTACCCCCCACCCCGGCGCCTTGGGGAGCCTCGTCCGCCCAGGGGCTAAAAGTGGGAGGAGGAAGGTTGCCGGTCCTAGCAACCCTCTTACACTGGGAGTTTACACTGGACAGGGTACAAAGCAGACATCTGAAAATCCACCACAGCCCAGTGACAACACAAAACGAGAATTCCTCCCCAGGGAAGTAGAAGGCACATCCTAAGGTTGTATTTTCCAAAGATGGCCACAACCCCTCCCATCCCACGGCCTCTTCTACAATGCAGCCTTGCCACTTCCCCAAGCAAGAGGTGGAATCTAATTCCCTCCCCTTAAACATGGGCAGGCTCGAAGTGACTGCTTCAGCCGATAGATGACGGTGAAGGTGACACTGTGTGGCTTCCCAAGCTGTGCTGTGAAGGTGATGCAGCTACTGCCTCATGTACTAGAAGCCTTGCACTTGGAGCTCTGAGTCATTGCGTCAGAAATCTAGCTACCCACTTGGGGTCGCCATGATGTGAGGAAGCCCAAGCCACGGGGAGTGGCCACTTTGCAGGCACTCTGATATAGAGTTCCAGGCCCCAGCTGTTCAGGCCTTCCCAGCTGAGGCCTCAGACATCGCTGAACACAGACAAGCCATCCCCGTCGTACCCTGCCCAAATTCCTGGCCCACAGAATCCGTGAGCATATTAAAATGGTTAGAGTCTTCTACCACTCTGTTTTGGAGTAGTTTGTTACAAGCAATAGTATCTGGAACATACATATCCAGTGTAGACCCCACACCCTGACAGAGACCAGGCGACATGACCAGAAGCCACCGGACCATGTGTTCAGAAGAGCCCAGATGGGACAGCTAGAAAGCAAGCTACTCAGGGATGGGTGCAAGCCACCAGGCAACTAAGATGATCACAGCAATTCAGAGATGAAAGGGTCCTCGATGGTGTCCAACCTAAATTCACTCATTCGAAGAGAAACGTCTCTTATGGAGTATATATGACCACAAGATACTTTGCTGGATGCTGTGGTAGATACAAACATGACTGATACACTGTCCTTCATTTCAGATACTGAGTTACGCTGACACCAGCATGGTGGCTGCCACATTCCGTGGACTAGAATGACCAGGGCAACATGCCAGGCACACACCTGCCTCAGGACCTTTACACCTGCTGTTCCCTCTGACTGGAGTGCTCTGCTCCCAGATGTCTGCTTGACTAACTCCCTCACTATTTCCGGTCTTTATGTTATGCTCTTAATGCAATCTTCTGGTAAACCTCTGGCACCTCTGCTTTATTTTTCCACCTTTCTTTTTTTTTGCGGTATGCGGGCCTCTCACTGTCGTGGCCTCTCCCATTGCGGAGCACAGGCTCCGGACGCGCAGGCCCAGCGGCCATGGCTCAGGGGCCCAGCCACTCCACGGCATGTGGGGTCCTCCTGGACCGGGGCACGAACCCGCGTCCCCTGCATCGGCAGGCGTACTCTCAACCACTGCGCCACCAGGGAAGCCCTTTCCACCTCTCTTATCACCAGCTGACACACTACTCATGTTACTTATTATATAAATAATAAACGATAACGTGCTTATTGTCTCTCTCCTCCAGTCCCATCAGAATGTCATTCCATGAGGACTTGGAAGACTGCCTGGCACGTATTTGCCGGATGAATGAATGAATAATGAATGAATAAGTGGATGACCAAGAGGTTTGAAGAAAGAAAACAGAAGAGAGAAGCACGTGGGATCGCACACTAGCTTGACTGAGATGAGGATGCCGCTTTCCTCGTGTGAATCCCAGAACTGAGCCACTGCAAGGCTAGGGATGGCCGCGTGCTTCACCTGGACGGCAGCTGGATGTCTCCTTAGAGACTTAGGTGAAAACCAGGCCACCTGAGAAAGCCTTGCTCCTCTGATCATCTCATCTCTTGGAAGGGCAAGGAAGCAAAGAGGAAAACTACTATTCTATCTTGTGTCTTTAATTCTGACCGAGAATAACGGAAGGTTTGTAAAATAGGAGTGAGGGGAAAACAGGGGGAAATGACCACCTCATCTCAAAGTGTGGACTAATCCCAGAAGAAAATGCTGGACAGTCAGACCCCCGTCTTAGACGTTAAGGGAAGCAGACTCCTAAGAGGCCAGGAATCGGAGAGGATGGCTTAGCAGGGAAAGAAACTCAGAAAATTAAATTCTGGAGGCTAGCTACAGAGTCTCATGAAAGAGAAAAGAGGGGGGATGTCAGGGGCCAGCGTGACTTCGTGGGGTGTGCATAGAAGTGGGAAGTGAGGTCCCCAAGAAAAATCACAAAAGAGTGGGAGTGAGCATGTCACAAAAGGGAGACTTGAGAAAAACACAGAAGACATCAAGAAGGGCCCACAGAGCTACTTCAGAGGCTAAACCTGGAGAGATTAGGCTAGCCACTCACGAAAGACGGCAGCACAGTTACAGAGGCAGGAGAGAACGCAGAACTGCTCCGTGGCGATTTCCTCCATCTTTTTTCTCAAGGAGAACGGTTATCCTACCAGGAAGGATGGATCAAAGACCGTTTATTTAGTCAACAGCAAACATGTACTGAGTGTCTGTTACCTGAGGGTCTTACTAGGTACTGCGGCTGAGGGGGGGTGGTCCAGAAATCTCAAGGAGTTCATGGTCAGAGGGGAAGATGGGCTTCTGAAGGTCACCAAGCAATGTGGTAGGACCACCACCAAGAAAAAAAAAATGAAAAAGACAGATCACCCAAAAGACGTGAATAGACCCTTCACAGAAGAGGATCTCCAAGTGGCCAACAAACATGCCAAGGTGCTCAATTTCATCAGTCACCAGGGAAATGCAAATTCAAACCACGATGCGACGCTACTAGACATGCACCAGAATGGCTGAAACGAAAAAGATGGAGAACACTGTGAGGATGTGAAACACCTGGACCCTCATGATTGCAGGTGGGGCGTGAATTGGTCCAGCCACTTTCCAAATGGAAATCCGTTTAGCGGTACCCACCACAGCACAACCTGCCCCATGACACAGCAATTCCATCCCCGGGTACATGCTCAAAAGACATGCACCAGGGCTTCCCTGGTGGCGCAGTGGTTGAGAGTCCGCCTGCCGATGCAGGGGACACGGGTTCGTGCCCTGGTCCGGGAGGATCCCACATGCCGCGGAGCGGCTGGGTCCGTGAACCATGGCCGCTGAGCCTGCGCGTCCGGAGCCTGTGCTCCGCAACGGGAGAGGCCACAGCGGTGAGAGGCCCGCGTACCACAAAAAAAAAAACAACAAAAAAAGACATGCACCAGAAAGTTCAGAGCAGCACCTTTCAAAATAACCTCCAACTAGACCCTCCCCAATGGGCGAGGCATCCCCGCAGAAGTTAACATGGGACAGGTGTGATGGAGGAGGGAGAAGGTCAATTAGCAAAGCTTCTCCAAGAAGGTAACTCCCAAGGTAAGTCTACAGGAAGAAGCTGCCCTGGGATTCAGGCACGGGGGCGGGAAAATGGACAGAGGCAAGAGATGTGAGACAGCTTGGTTCCTGCAGGGAACGACCAGGCATTCAGAACTACCGGAGGATAAAGCATGACACGGGCGTCGGGAGATGAAGATGCCCGGGCTGGGGTGTCAGACTGAGAATGGCCTTACATGCCAAGTGAAGTGCTTAAGCGTTTACTCCAGGGCCCTGTGGAGCTACTGCAAAATTTTCAATGGGTGAGTGTCACTCTGGCCTTGGGAATTAGATGATCACACCAGCAAGGGGGTCGGGGGAGCCTGGGAGGAGAAGGGTCCGCCGACACAGAGGGCTCTAAAGTCAAATAGAGTTGAGTTGCTTAAAATGAGTTGAGGATTACACATGAGTATAAATACCTCTCAGAGTCATAAGGAAACTTGAGGTTGTGAAAGGGAACTGCTACCAATAATCTTTGAAGGATCAGAGAAAATGAAAGACGTACGAGACAAAGACGGAGGGTGAGACAGACAGAGAAAGACGGGGACAAACCCTAGAAGAGGCTGTCCCAATTTTGGAAAACTTTACAAAAGGTAGAATCTTGGAAACTACAGTCTCTGAGTCTGCCAGTCCCCCTGACAACATTCAGGAAAGGGTCCAGGGACCGCCGGGGGCTAGAATGGAATTCACCGACGAAACAGGTGATACAAGAAAATGCACAAAAACCGCACATCTGAATTTTAGCAAATTCTGCTACAGGCCCCTGACAGTGTAAAGAAAACTGTGAGCAGAATGACCGCAAGATAAATGGATTCACCACTGGCTTAAGAACCTCACTCAAAAGAGACAAGGAGGGCTTCCCTGGTGGCGCAGTGGTTGAGAGTCCGCCTGCCCATGCAGGGGACGCGGGTTCGTGCCCCGGTCCGGGAAGATCCCACATGCCGCGGAGCGGCTGGGCCCGTGAGCCATGGCCGCTGAGCCTGCGCGTCCGGAGCCTGTGCTCCGCAACGGGAGAGGCCACAACGGTGAGAGGCCCGCGTATCAAAAAAAAAAAAAAAAAAGAGAGAGAGCCAAGGGTCTTCATCTGGGGGTCACCTCTCCTAAAATGCCGGAGAACTCTGCTTTTGATTCTTTAGAGCATGCCATGGTAAAAATTGTGGTCAAATATAAATAACATAAAATTTACCATTTTAACCACTTCAAAATATACAGCTCGGTGGCATTAAGTACATTTACATTGTTGTGTGACCATCACCACCATCACCTCCTGAACTTTTTCATCTTCCCGAACTGAAATTCTGTCCCCATTAAACACTAGTTTCCCACTTCACTCTTTCCCCAGCCCCCGATAACCGCCATTCTACTTCCTGTCCCTATGAGTACGACTACGCTAGGTACCTCATAGGAGCCGAATCAGACAATACCGTCTTTCTGGGATGGGCTTATTTCACTTAGCATACTGTCCTCAAGGTTCATCCGTACTATAACATATATCAGAACTGCATTCCTTATTGAGGCTAAATACTATTCCATTGTGCTACAGATCCCATTTTGTTTACTCATTTGTCTGCAGATAGACATGTGGGCTGATTCCACCTTTAGGTATAGGATGCCTTTTTTTTTTTTGCGATACTCAGGCCTCTCACTGTTGCGGCCTCTCCCGTTGCGGAGCACAGGCTCCGGACGCGCAGGCTCAGCGGCCATGGCTCACGGGCCCAGCCGCTCCGCGGCATGTGGGATCTTCCCGGACCGGGACACGAGCCCGTGTCCCCTGCATCGGCAGGCGGACTCTCAACCACTGCGCCACCAGGGGAGCCCAAGATGTCATTTTTTTATTAACAGTTTTCAATAGGGCTTAGGAGGTAGGCTACTGCACAATGGAAGGGATAAAGAACTGTTATATGACAGTGAAGATTCAGAAAGATCTCAAACTAGTAAAGTTCAAATGTGGATAAGACTCATAACTGTCTTTCCATATCCATTCTCCCTTCTTGTATAGTAACATAATTTTTTGAAAATTTAGATTATATTTTCCAGATTCCCTTGTAGCTAAGTGTGGCCACCTGATTACCTTCCGGCCAATGGAATATAAGTAGACGTTGATACGTGTAATTTCCAAATCATGCTTTTAAAAGGAATAAGCACGCTGCTTCCTTCCTCTTGCTAGCTAGAAGGCAGATGTGACGGCAATTGCTAGAGTAGCCATCATGCACCGTGAGATGAAAGCTACATGTTGAGGAAGACAAAAACAAGATAGAAGGAGCATAGGTTCCCAGCCTACGACGTTGTCATGTAAAGTCTGGACCACTTATGCTCAGACTGTTGTTACCTGAAGGAGAAATAAAGCTCTATCTCATTTAAGCCACTACCATTTTGGGTCTCTCCGAAATAAAAAGCAC
Source organism: Delphinus delphis (assembly GCF_949987515.2). Taxonomy (NCBI): domain Eukaryota; kingdom Metazoa; phylum Chordata; class Mammalia; order Artiodactyla; family Delphinidae; genus Delphinus; species Delphinus delphis. The sequence continues at coordinate 51,925,049 of NC_082701.1, forward strand.
CAATATACTAACTAATATTTCAGCCAACACTGAGTTATCTAAGAAGCAAAATTATGTTTTTGTTTGTCCATTACTGTGTCATTTAGATACAGCGGGTGGGATTTTCCTCAAGTCCATAGACTATGTTTTATGGTCTGACCTTAAATAGAGACTACACGATGTACCCAAAATTCCCTTGGAAAGCCGAAGTCATCCTCTAGAGAAGCAGCATGTATTTCCCATATGGTGTGCCCACCTCTGTGTATCCCGCTCTGTGGGGAGCAGCAGTGGCTGAGTTATTTAAAGGTCAGACATTCTTCAGAGCAAACTGGATTAACTGGCCAGCACTGAAGCAATTCAGGTTGAGAGGGTACTGTTTTGGTAAATGAATTGGAGATAATCGTTTATGGGTTGATAAGAAGGTACCATGAGAATAAAGTATGGGTATTACAAAACTCTTCCTCCCTAGACAAGATCAAATAGTTTACTGAAAAATTAGGTCCTCCAAATGAAACTATGGAGATAATAAAAAGATCAGTGCTTTCCTGGGGGAGGGGGAGGGGGAGAGACGAACAGACAAAGCCCAGAGGAATTTTAGGATATTGACAATACTCTGTATAATATTATAATAATAGATATATGTCATTATACATTTATAAGACCCATAGAATGTATAATACCAAGAGTGAACCCTACGGTAAACTATGGACGTTGGAAGATTATGATGTATCAATGTAGGTTCATTCTTTATGGTTACCAGGTGGAAAGGGTGTGGGGTGGGAGGGATAGACTGGGAGTTTGGGATTGACATGTACACACTACTATATTTAAAATAGATAACCAACAAGGACCTGCTGTATAGCACAGGGAACTCAGCTCAGTATTCTGTGATAACCTAAATGGGAAAAGAATTTGAAGAAGAATGGATACTTGTGTGGGTATAACTGAATCACTTTGCTGTACACCTGAAACTAACACATCACTGTCAATCAACTATACTCCAATATAAAATGAAAGGTTTTTTTTTAATGTAGGTTCATCCTTGGTTAAAAAAAAAGTGTCATTTTGGTGAGTGATGTTGATAATGGGAGAGGCTATGCATGTGCAGAAATCTCTGCACTTTCCTCTCAGTCTTGTCGTAACCCTACAGTTGCTCTAAAAAATTAAGTTTTTAATTAAAAAAATAGTAATGTTCCCACCTCCATCTACTGAGCAGGTCTTAGGAGTAACACAGTCAATGGGAAGTAATCGCATCTTCAAAAGCACTGGATGGGTAGGGGGAGGAGGGGCAACGGGACTCTCTGAGAGGACTCAGCTCTGGACCCAACCATGGGGCCAATCCAATCCCTCCAACATTCCCTCTACAGGAGCCTTGACGGGAACCCAGTAGGGATGAGGGCTGGCACAAGAAGGGGCGTTCTCAGCCGCTACACCCATCTCAGGGAGAATGTGGGACAGTGAGAGCACCTGGGCCGGGGAGGGAGGATAAGGGGAGTAGGAAGTTGGTGGTCTTTCCTTCTGCATCCATTGCATCCAGTACTTGGCCCAGTACTGAGGGCTTGCTTCTGTCAATTCGCACACTTCCCCGCCATCTTGTTTTTCCAGCTGACTCAGGTGCCTTCTAGAACGACCTCCTCTCCCGACCCCGGAACAGCTCACACGCCTTGGACCTGAGTTCTATAGCCTCACTTGTTCAGAAGTGTGTCTTCCTGATGCCACACAAGGCTAGTCCCTGCTCAACTCAACTTCTCACCTCCCTTCTCAACCCCAGCCCTCAGGCCAACCTCTGCCGCTTTCAAGTAGGAGGTTTGAGTATCAGATTCTTCAAGGGCTGTTCCCTTACTGTTTTCTTCCTTTGCACTTTACAGCAAACCTCCCTACACAAACCAGGATTATCGCACCATGACCGGCAGGCTAATGTGTTGGCGGCACAGGTGTCCCTCGCACCTCTGCCCTGCGGGGGGAGGGGCAGCTCATATTCTGCATCTTTTTTCTAATGGGTTTAGAGAAAGAATTCACCACAGTAAACAATCTCAGGTCCTCAGAAGTCATGTAAAGAGGGTGAGCCCCATCTTTGGATCACCCACTCTCTAGAGAGAGCACCTGGAATATTCCTGTCCCCAGAGCCAAGAGATCATGAGGCACGTTCCCAGACCTTTTCAGGTGCTTATGTGGGAAACCAGAGATAGCCAGGGGCTCTGGACACAGGCCCGTGTTCTTGTGGGCGCCATGCCGGTTGCTTCCAGGTTGGTGGGTGGGCCAGTCTCAGCCCATTTCTCAGATGGGCACAGAGAGGCACGTCACTCTCCACCTTGGATGGACTCGGAAGTAGAATGGAAAGCTTCTCTCTCCTGGGGAGGCCTTTCCACTACTCTCTCCTTCCCCCAGAAAGCCTTCTTTCCTCCCCAAAGCATAACTCCCTTTCAAAAAAAAAAAGGAAGGGAAAAAGAAGCTCATCCCTGCTTGGGAGTGACGGAAGGGAATCGCTTTTCACTCTGATGGGCCGCACATTAGACGAGCAGGGCCACGATTGTTAACAATGCTTTCTGTAAAGGGCAATGTGCAAATTAATAATAATTATCAGTCATACTTAATTTTCTCCCAGTTTAAAAACTGGAGCTCATTCCACTTCACCCTTGGCGTCTTCCAGGGTCAGCACGGCCAGGCACCCCCTGGGATGTCTGAAGAATCCTCAGAAATCCTCCAAGCATTTCATTGCCCCACTCCCCTTAAGACACAGCTCCTGATTGCCCCACAGCCTGCCTGGTAGGCAGACAGGAAGCCCCTCTGCCTTGTAAACACCATGTTGCAAACAGACACTTCCCCAGGCTCGTGTAAGGCGGGGTCACCAGCCTGGGAGTGGCTTGTCCCCGGGGCAGCTCCCCAGGGCTTCCCAGCTCCCTGACTTAGAGAGCTGCTGCCTTGAATCTGAGTAACTTGGAGGGTGGGACGGAAGTTCCCAAGGAGCCAGGGCTTAGCAGCTGGACTTTGCCAGGGCCTCCGGGGTCTGAAGCCCCCCAGAGGAGGACACCTGCCTTGTCTCGCCCGTACTGGACTGCCAAGACACAGGGCTTTGCCCCTTCAGATGCCCACAGAATCCAGGGAGGTGCCTGGAGGGTGCCTCCCCAGAGGATGACTGAACCCCACAAAGATCTCAGACACCGAGTCATCAGCCACCGGGGCCGACCCAGGCCTCCTCTGTGCTGGCTGCCACCAGGCAATCATTCATGCCCCGAACACGAGCTGAGCATCACCAGATGCCGGCCCTGCAGTGGGGAGCTGGCACTGAACACGATGGTTGGGAAGTTCTCCTCATCGGGAGGGGGAGGCGAGAGGTAAGAACACCCATCAGGTCTTGGGGGACCTGAGTCAGGCTGGAGGAGAGGGTGTGGATTCATGGAGAAGATAGCGGGACTCAGCTTTGAAACTAGAACACAAGACCTTGGACTTTGGACTTTCCCTAGGAGGCGGGTGGCACCAAAGGCTTCTGAGTATGACGACGAAGGAGTTTCTTTAGAAGAATCTCCTGGGGAAGCAAGGAAGAGAGCAGGGCCCGGAAGGCCCATGAGCAGGCCTACGGTGACGGTGACGAAAGCTGAGTGGTGTGGCCAGGAGGACGATGGGGAAATGAGAAGAAGCAAGAACGCTGGGGGAAAGGAAGCACCGTCGAAGCTGGCTGGAGAGCGGGGACAGGAAGAGGGAGGAAGGACTCAGAGGTGACTGCGACATCTCCAGACCAGGAGTCTGGTTTCACTAGAGACCCCCAAATGGGGAAGTCTGGAGAGGAAGCCTGCTCTGGGGATGAAGAGTTGGGCTCTGGGCGTGTGTGGATGTTGAAATGGTGAAAATGACCAGCGTGGGCTTGGAGACAAGGGTCTGGGGTGAGGGAGCTAAGCACGTCCACGGCCGGCAAGAAGAGAAATGTGCAGAGGAACGCCAGGAGGTGCACACGGTGAGGAAGAGGCTCTAGGAAGGGGTGCTGGGCAGCAAATGCTACGGACACTGCAGAGAGAGATGCAGTTGGGAGGAGGCCATTGGAATCTGCCATTACAAGGCCACCAATGATCTTAGAGGAAGCCATCCAGCAGAGGAGCCTGGGCAGAGGGAGGCAGGGCACCACCGTGATCAGAAGGACTTTAGTCCCTGCGAGTCCCGCCATGACACGGGTACCATGAAGGAAGGAGCGGGTCCCCTCTCTGCTCAGCCCGTCAGAGCAGCTCCTACTGATGTATTCTTGGACAGCAGACTTTGAAAACTCATGGGGTGTCAGAATATAGAGCCCATTGATCCAAGAGGGAACAGGCTCAGACAGACAAGGAGGTGAGTGGGGGACAGCTAGGATGAGACAACTCATCTTCTATCCCCATCCTGGAGCCTGAACATCGCACCACAGCCCCCTGTGTTCTCTTAAGCACAACAACAGGCCAAGGAGAGCTCTGAGTTTTGGGTTTTCTCAAAATGAAACTCCCAAGATGTCAGTACAGAAGTGAATGCAAGATGCAAAGGCCCACAAAACGTTGGCTTGAAAACCCCAAGAACAAGAGGCCAGTAATTTCCAGCGCAACCTGGTTGGGGGGGTTGGCCCCGAGAGTTTATCTGCGACAGCCACACAGGAAGGTGACTCTGAAGTAGTCTACTTCACCAGGTGTTGGAAGGAGGCAAGAACAAGAGACCCCCACCACCATCACAAAAGCCCCTTCTCCAGCACAGGATATGGGCAAGCAGCCCGGTGTCCACTCATGCTTCCAGGGTCTCACCA